>NC_091119.1:153409042-154636542 GCF_040183065.1 Periplaneta americana | reverse complement strand
TTCTAGATGTATTTTTGTAGTTTTCCTCCTGAACGTCTACAACTGCTAGAATGATTATCTTTAGAGGTTTCCAGTTCTTTAATTTAATACGCTCATATTAAACATTTGTTTATTATTGCAATGCAACAATCTGATGTAAAATCCTGAAGTTAAGCGTAGTGTTTCTAGATGTATTTTTGTAGTTTTCCTCCTGAACGTCTACAACTGCTAGAATGATTATCTTTAGAGGTTTCAGTTATTTTATTTAATACGCTGATATTAAACATTTGTTTATTATTGCAGTGTTTATCATTAGCGTTATTTATTCCGCTGATAGCTTGTTTCCACTTACAAATCCAATGGACCCGCTTTTGATTCCCGGCGTGGAAAAATAAATGTATCTCCATCTCATTAGGCTTAACATGTCTTGTGTTTGTACTGTATTGTCTTGAGCTATGACTTATTTCCACGCTGAACCCATGACCAGCATGTTACACTACCATTTGTAAAAGTTTGATCATAGTCGTTGCAAAGTTAGAACGGAACAACTGATGGAATCTTCTATCGATGTTGTTGTTGATAAGATAGTCATATAGGCTGTTTGTTAGCACTGTGAAATGAGAAGTAACAAATGAAATTACTTCGTTTCTTGGATATACCGAAACTCCATTGCCGGGTATTTTTAGTGTAGCATTGCATTATTCTTCCGATCTGTGGACACTGTATGAGTATGGATAACTACTGTTTGTATATTGCATAGTGCAATGCTGTGGGAAGAAGAGGTGTGATACAGAAAGATAATTATAAAAGGCGTTTTGTTTTTTTCTTGACGCGTGCTGTTTTGTAATTTGCTTGGTTTATTTGTCTATGTTTTATGAACATGTCTTAGTTTGCTTATCTGCCTCTGTTTTACTATGCCTCTTAACCTCGGTCTCTATAAGGTACATATACACTACCCATGGTAGGAGTGTTTACACTTTTGTAATGACACTACCACATTGGCCTTGGTCAGTAGGGCAGGGATTAAAATAAACACAGACAGCAGAAATGATATACAATGCATATAGAATGTTGCGTATGTGTGACTACTGATTAGGATTACTTGGTGCGACTATCTAGGGATGTCGACGTGTACTATAGTATAGTATTAGCGGTATAATTTTTGTTTTAGAAGATACTTATGATGTAGGAATGATATAATGATGATCTTTCATCAGTCATCACTGTTAATGACTACTATGCCTGTTATTGAATCTGACGCTTGCGTGTTTACACCCGACTAACGACGGTCAATTTTTAATGGTAACATTACTTTTTTTGAAAGGCATGTACAGGGCGTAAGAGAACTTCGTTCCAGAATAAGAGAGCTCTCCAGGAAAAATTTATCGGCTGTATCTCGCCCATGTTAATATTTGGAGGTAGTATAATTGATCCGTATCAGTGGTCTAAATGCACACCTTCCTTCATGTGCAGTCCATACCATACCAATGCTTATACATGTACGTATGTATGTATGTATGTATGTATGTATGTATGTATGTATGTATGTATGTATGCATGCATGCATGCATGTATATATGTATGTATGTATGTATGTATGTATGTATGTATGTATGTATGTATGCATGCATGCATGCATGTATATATGTATGTATGTATGTATGTATGTATGTATGTATGTATGTATGTATGCATGCATGCATGCATGCATGCATGTATATATGTATGTATGTATGTATGTATGTATGTATGTATGTATGTATGTATGCATGCATGCATGCATGCATGTATGTATGTATGTATGTATGTATGTATGTATGTATGTATGTATAATTGCTTACTTATGGCTTTTAAGGAACCTAGAGGTTCATTGCCGCCCTCACATAAGCTCGCCATCTCTCCTTGTCCTGAGTAAGATTGATCTAGTCTCTAGAATTATATACCACCTCCCTCAAATCCATTTTAATGTTATTCTCCCATCTGCGTTTCGGCCTCCCCAAAGGTTTTTTTCCTTCCGGTCTCCCAACCAACACTCCATATGCATTTCTGGATTCGCCCATACGAGCTATAATCATGCCCTGCCCATCTCAACGTCTGAATTTGATGTTCCTAATTATGTTAGGTGAAGAATGCAATGTGTGCAGTTCTGTATTATGTAACTTTCTCCATTCGAGTGTAATTTCATCCCTCTTAGCCTCAAATATTTTCGTAAGCACCTTGTACTCAAACATCCTCCTTAGCCTCTGTTCCTTTCTAAGTGAGAGTCCAAGTTTCACAACCATAAAGAACAACCGGTAATATAACTGTTTTATAAATTCTAACTTTCAGCTTTTTTGAGAGCAGACTGGATGACAAAAGCTTCTGAACCGAATAGTAACAGGCGTTTTACATATTTATTCTGCGTGTAATTTCCTTCCGAGTGTCATTTATATTTGTTACTGTTGCTCCAAGATATTTTAATTTTTCCACCGTTAATTATATTGTTTTATTCATTTTCTATAAATAGAAATCGCTGATGACAGAATAGTTTTCGAGACCTGTGAAGTAATAAATAATTAGGCTATTATTTTCGCAAAATGATATTCGTTTGCAGAATCTTGTTGTGGAATCCTGTGGTCACTATAACTCATATGTATTATTTTTTAAATTTGTTATCAATATTTTTATTAAACCAAGTAGCCTATACTAAGCACCAAAAGTGAGAAGACGAGTAAGGCAGGGATGGCCCTTGTCGCATTATTACTTTATATGTACATGAAGATGCTATAAAAAGTTTTGAAAGAAAAACAAAGGGTAGTCATATACAAATTAATGGCAGGAGAATATTAGTATTAGATTTGCGGTTGAAATTTCGACTTTATCATGTTCTGAGAAGGACGTTAAAAGAATGTTACAGATAGGCCCCACTCTTACGAATTTTAAAGTAATATAACCTAAACATTAAATAAATCACAAGAAAACCAAATTACAAGTGGCGAGAGAAACTTCGGACCTTCCTGCCACCATTAAAACTGCTAGTATCAATATAAAATAAATCAGTTCTGTTACCTCGGAAGTTTCATCACAAATGCAAATAAAAGTATAGTCGAATTCTACATTTTTAGTTGAATATTGAAGGGAAAAATACTTTGCAAGAAAGGAAGAGAAAGACGAGAAGAAAATACATGGTAGACATGTTCAGTAGAGTGAAGTTCAACTGCTATAAAGAATTTAAAAGAACAGCAGAGGAAAGAGAAACATGGCTGAAGTGATAAGGCGAATGATTGATGATAGATATTTAAGGAGGAGACCGAAGTTTTTGTGGACACATTGATTTCAATACTAAATCTGCGATTTAATTCTGCAGTGCTCGGGAAAAGTGACATAAGTCAGTTTCCACAAACCTTTTTTGATATTTTATTGACAACTTACACTGGTTTATGTCGATTTGATTTTTTTCTGTATGAATTATTGTAATGGGAGGAATACTTATGTATTTTTTTCCAAGCGAGCAGATGTTCCGTAAGTTGTCAATAAATTATCAAAAACGGTTTGTGGAAACTGACTTGTGTCACTTTTCCCAAGCACTGCAGAATTGAAAATTGCAATTTTAGACTTTAATAACAATATTCAGAACTGATCAACTTTAGTGCATGTGTAGCCTACCTAATTACGATACTGTACTTAACTGATCAAGACGACGTTGGAGATTTAAGTTACAGAAACTGGTGGCCATGGTGATATTATTTATTTATTTATTTATTTATTTATTTATTTATTTATTTTGTTGTATAATAGTAGCAGTAGCAGCAGCAGCAATTTGCATCAGTACGTTAATTTCTGTTATGTAAAGTAAGCCTACGTTAAAAGTAAATAAGATTATTCGTTTTCGTTGCATTCATATGAATTTGTTGTTATTTTAGGAAGAGTTTACAGCAGTTGGTGGTGGTATGGGAGCGAGCTTAATGTGGAACGTGTGCTGTAATGTTTGTTTTGTTTGTTTACTCGATAAATACAGCCGTGCTATGGATACCGGGTTCGATGCGCAGGAGTGCGGTATACGACCGAAACGACTTAGGCGTGAGTCAGACATCTCATATGGCAGATTGTTTAACCTCCGTTTTTACTTCCTGACTGTGAATTCTGAGACTGTCAAAGTGTGTATAGGCTACTGTATTTGCGGTACATATGGCTTTATTACCATTAGAGTGTTGAATGTTGAGCGAAAACACTGTGTTGTGGACCGTTACCATTCAGTCTGAAGTAAAATATTTGTCTCAGATTAAGATGGAAATGAACTTCGGGATTCTTAAACAGCTCATATTTAATATTTTAACCGGTAATTAATTCACAGTCTCGTATGTTTATTATTATTATTATTATTATTATTATTATTATTATTATTATTATTATTATTATTATTATTATATTTGAACTTCGGCAAAATTTTTAACTAACAATCATTCACAAAATATAGTGCGATTCCTTGAACATAATAGTCAGCATTGCGTAAGACAGTTAAAATAATGCAAAGGACGAACACCGAATCCTTAATTAGTGAGGAGAGAGAGTTTTCCACTTCCTATCGGGAACCGAATCCAGACCTGCTGAACTCGTATCCTCCCACAGCGGAGGACTCTGTTTTATTAAATTAACATGAAATATATCTGCTGATAAACTTTTATTCAAGCGAACTTCACACAATAAGAGTTTGGTGTTGCTATTAATTAATTTGTATTCACGCTTCGCGGATTTTGATATGTCTGTAGCATGGTGGAAACATAGTAAAGGTGTGGGACTGCGCATGCTGTTGCGATAGCGGCCGAGGCGTGTGACGTCATCTTTACTGCAGACAGCGATCGCAGCTCATTGCGTTGAGTACATTTTCTTTAATAAACCTAACTAGACATTAATTACAATACATAATTTGAACTGATTGTTGCCAATGTTATTCATATCCTTTTCATTGTGCGTTTAAGTTCATGTACTCTTTAAAGAGTTATGAATAAAATTTAAAAAACATATAAAAAATTAACAATAATAGCTTAAAAGTCGCTCCCTCAAATCTGCCGTCCTAGACAGCTGCTTAGTCTGCCGAGGCCTAAATACGCCCCTGATTGCATGTAGGCTACTGTACCTATTAACTTTCTTTCACTTCAGCGCAACAGGAGCATCCAGCACTAATGTAACAATGGAAAATCGCGGAGCCACTGAGTCTACTGTCACAGAGGAATGCCAAATACTAAGAATTAGAAGAGAAGAATTAGAAGAGAAGAATTAGAAGAGAAGAATTAGAAGAGAAGAATTACTCTCTAGAAACGAGGATTAAGGAATTGACAGCTGCCAACAGGAAACATGAAGAAGAAAAAAGAAAATTACATGAGGATGTAATTTCATTGAAAAACATTAGACAAACAGAAGTTAAATCTAAAGTGGCTGAAATTTTGAAACCATTTTTCACTATTGGGCAAATTGATGCTCTTTTGAATAAAAAGCATAGGGTGAAATGGTCTGTAGAAGATTACGGTACTGCAATAACACTTCGAAACCTAAGTCTAAAAACATACCGATACTTAAGAACAAAATTAAATTACCCGTTACCTGATTTGTCAACTCTGAGAAAATGGGCAGTAAAACAATTATCGCTTGAGGAAGGGGTACTTCATGATGTCTTAAAATTAATGAAGGCGAGAGTTACAAATATGTCGGAGTTATATCGTGTAACAGTATTAGCATTTGATGAAATGTATTTAAATGAGGAGGTTTCTTTTGACAGTAGGGAAGAACAAATAATTGGACCTCATAAAGTAGTGCAGGTTGTTTTTGCACGTGGTTTGTTTGCAAGGTGGAAGCAGCCCGTATACTATAAATATGATCAGACAATGACAAAAGAAATCTTAACAGACATAATTTGCCAGTTAGAAGGCAGTGGTTTTCAAGTTGTGGCCACAGTTAGCGATTTAGGTGGAAGTAACAGAAAATTGTGGCGTGATTTGAAAATTTCTACCAAACTAAATTGCAGTTTTCCTAATCCAAATGATTCAACTCTAGAAATATTTGTTTTTTCAGACGCTCCACATTTATTGAAATTACACAGGAATCACTTTCTAGATCATGGTTTCAACTTGAACGGATTGAACATTTCATCAGAACCAATTTATGAACTTTTACGTGCATCCTCGTCCTCTGATACAAAATTAGCTTACAAGTTAACTCCGTTACACTTAAGTGTCCGTGGTACCCAAAGACAAAAAGTTAGTTTGGCAGCACAATTATTTTCCAACAGAGTTGCAAAGGCTTTGAAATGGTGTGGTGAAAACGAGCTGTTGAGATCAAATGAATGGAAAGAAACTTCAAAGGCAATAAAATTAACTAATGATTGGTTTGATTTATTTAATACCGTTTCTAAATTCGGTACCCACCGTGGGCTGCATAGTTACGGAATAAACCTTCAAGATCAGAATATTATACTCTCAGAAATGAATGACGTCATGACCACAGTTAAAGTAGGAGAAGCAAACAGGGAATTACCTTATCAGGAGGGGATTATAATAAATAATAAATCATTAACATTGTTGTATGAGGCAATGAGGTACAAGTACAAAATTGAATACATCATCACAAGAAAACTTAACCAAGATCTGGTAGAAAACTTTTTTTCGGAAATTAGAAGCATGGGTAGAACAAACGATCATCCCTCTGCTTTAGATTTTAAACATAGACTGAAGTGGTACATACTAGGTCGAAATCCATTATCTCAGTTTTGTGAGAACAAAAACACCTCCGATTTGCTTTCGGAAGAAGAGGCATTAATAGTGGGTCCTAGTACAAGCCAATCAGAAGTCAATGATAATCTGCAGAAAGAACTATGTGCAACGGCAGAATTTCTTAAAGGCATTCTGAAACCGGTTAAATTTACCAACGATCGAGATCCTGAAGAAAATATAGGCCTCCCAGAAAAAATATATGAAATCTCTGCAAGACAGCGGATATCCCAGGAAGGATTAAAATATATTGCAGGATATGCTGCATCAAACCATATGGAGCAATACCCGAATCTTGGAATTCCCACAAAATTGTCAACTTCTGCTAATCAAAAAGACTAGATTACTACAGTGTCCCGTGGAAACTTAATTCTCCCTTCTAAGGATCTACAATTGGTTGCCATGCTTATTGAAGTATATTCTCAGATGTGCACGGAGATTCTGTTTCTCATGAGAAATTTATAATAAAAAAGACTGTAAATTTGGTTAATTCTGCCATGAAAAACGAAGCAGAAATCAGTTCTCCTCTTCCGCCAGAAGTAATTACGACATTGGTTAGAACAAGAACATTTATTAGAATTAAAGAAATTAATAAAATAATAAAAATGTCTGGAATTTCAAAGAGAAATATTATAAAGAAAATGAAAAAGATTGCATAAGAATAAGTATTTACTTAACAGAGTGGGATTTATAATGGTGAAATTATATTATGTCGTGTGTGGAATAATAAGGTAAATAATGTAGTAGACTATATTATGTCTCCAATAGCCTGAATATATAAAAATATTTGTTTACTATAATGACAAATTATTCCAAGAAATTCATATACATATGTTAATGAAGGTTTCAAAAGTATTTGATTTCATATACAAAATAATGTACGTTATAAATAACTGTATAGATCTAAGTATGTATATATTTATTACACATTGTATTGTAATTATTATAAAACCACGTGTAGGCCTATATTACAGAAGTCAATATTATTAATGACACACTGCCATATCACATTGTTTCTTGAAACTTGAGTTTAATATGTAATAGATCATAATTTTATTACGTTATCATTTCAAGGTAGTTCCTATTGTACTTGAATTCATGTGTAATATAATTTGTGTGATATATGGGCCTAATTTTGTGCATATTTGTAGCATAATGTATTATAATTATTATAAAAGTACGTGTATATTACAGAAGGCAATTATTAACGTTGCACTACCATATTACATTATTCCTTGACTCTTGAATTTAATTTATTGTTCACTATTTTATAATGTTATCACTTCAAGATAGACCCTGTTATAGCCTATACTGTCAATATTTACTGAATACACAAACCGTGAGTTTTATTTATTCATTTAAATCTATGGACGCAGATCTAACCATCAACAATCTGTTATGTTGACTGTGTCATTCGAGTGGTGCCTGCAGTAAAGGTGACGTCATGCGCAGACTGAACGAAAACACGCACAGCTTGTCCCACACCTCTACTATGTTTCCACCATGGTCTGTAGGAGAGCTGGATGTTTATATCGTGTTCAGGGGACTGGGAACCCATCTCCCCTCCTTATCGGCTTCAACATGGACTCGTCCACTTCCATCCACCCCACTGCTGCTGTATTTGCGGGCAGACAAAGGAAACGCGACGCACGCAGGCAGGCAGGCACGCACCGGTCGGGTCGGGTTGGTTGGGGTCGAGACTTAGTTAAGTAAGGGGTTCGAGTTAGATTGGAATGAGGTGCAACAGTGGATGGTAGTGTCGATTGCGTGTGGTGTGCGTAAAAATGTTGGCCTAAGACGTTTTTCTATCAAATATATATACTAGTCCGTCAGGGATAAATGTTTGTCATTTTACACTCAACAATGTGAGATGTGTTTCTTTTTTTTATTTTTTTGTTATGTGATGAAACAAAGAAGTAGCATCACTAATCTGCGAAAATCACTGCCTTCTACAATGGAAACATAATACAATTAAAACAGACTCTAGTAACTCTTCACTGCCTTCAAAGTTACCTCAGTGTGTAGTTAAGATTTTTTATTGATGAGACTTGTGTGAACTGACAACATTGTGTTCATCTGCAACAATCACTGCCTTATTGTTGAGTTTTATCTAGTCCATATTGAAATATCTACCAACAATTTTGCTCAACAATCGAAAATATGTGTTCGTCGACCCTCCTGCCAGCCATTTAACTCTGACGTCACTGGTAAGTCAGTCACCTCGGCGATTGTGCTGTTTTTAGCGCGACTGGGCATTCTGCCAAAATCATCTTCTTTTTTTATGTTGTGTAGCGGAACTAGTATTCATGTAATTTTAAGAAGTGTTTAAATGATTATATTTATAATGTATGTTATGACAGTTTGCCTTCTGTGATGTAGATAGTGTTTTCGAACTGAATCGCATGTGACATTCTCAGTATTTTGATAGAACAAATGTATTGTTTTTTTTATAGCATTCTTAGATTAACATGTAGGAAACTCGTTTAGAATAATAATTTTCCAATTAAATAAGAAAATCTCTGGGATCATTATTTGAGAATAATATCTGGATAGTAGAATATGAGAGCTCCTGGACCACATGGTTAGTCCCCACCTTCATGTCTAGTTTACCAAAATGTTTTTCTCTTTATCTACAGGTAAAGAAGGAGTTATAAGGTCACGTAATCGATAATTTATTAGATTTCTTGGCTTCCCAATTTATTTTCTTTCAAACTTTTTGGTTTGTAGTATCTCATAGTGAGATTTACATGCCTTATTTTAGGATTTGGTCAGTATCCACTATCATTAACGCAAATTTTCTTTTGTCATGTTTCCGGTTAAGGGAGTACACGTACAAGCATTCAAAATGAGCGACAACGAAGGGTTTTAGTACTGTATATAATGGAAAGGTTCAGGTAGTCTGTTGCACATTGTTTCTTTATTCGTTTAAGTCGGGATGAAATGAACCCTCAACTTTGAAAAGAATTTTTTTTTCATAATGGAAGTATATACAATTAAAATTAGCTCATTACTCAAGCTGTGGTGTTTATTTTTAGTACATCCCGAACTGTGCAAAGCGCATGAAAGGAAGAGCCACTGCTCTGTCGTCGTGTCCGCCATCTTCCTAGTGACATATTGCACGTCAACCAGAACACCTAAACTTGCAATGTTGCCAATTGTAATGTATCTATTTCCCCTCCCCCTCATTCTCACATGCGATATTTCATGGTTTTTGCTTCAAGTGTATAACAGCCTTGTGATTTACACAACAGAGATTATTTTCAAACATACTAATTATGACCAAGGTTGTTATGTATCTGCAAATGGTGGTACAGGTATATTGTACGTACTAATGAAGTATAACAGTCTCTACTTGTTTAAATAATTTGGAGGTTGTGCATTTGTTACACTAAAAACAGCTGGAGCAACGAACCCAGTTTTCACATGGACATGCCACGATTTCTTACAAATATAGTAAAACAGGCAGGTGTGGTTTTATGAACTTAAAATAGAGATACAAATAGTTACAAGATTTGGGTTAAATAAAAATATATGATACAAAATCAACCGAAAATTTAATAATTTAAATATGAGGCTACCCATGCTAGGAGCTACCGATGCGCGGTGGCATAAATCAGCTGGGGAAAAAATTATTCTACTGTAAAAAGACGTGCCGATAAAAATTATCAATTGTATGATAACATTATCTACGTCGTTGATATTTCTTACTGCTAGAAGTTGTGCAAGACATTCTTTAAGCATTTGATCACTTTATGAATGCATTTTAGATGTATACTTAATTTGCAACCATACTAGCTCTTGAGATGTAGATATAGGCCTAAACGCGCATACTAATAATTTTCTTATAGGTGTAGGTCCTAAATCCAGCTTTGTTAATTGGATAGAACTAATGTATACTGATTGAGAATACTGTACGTAAGGAGAAGTGAATACAATTGCTTATTACTAGACTCCACAAGGATATCTCTGTGCACTGAACCATAATCGATATCATAGTAGTTCGCAGGTGCATGCTCAATTACTCCCTAATAGCGTCGAGAGTCATGATATTTAATTTTGATTAAAAGTTGTGTAATGAAAATACTACATTCTAACGTCACCACCTAGAACAGTAAGAGTGCTGTTTGCTGTTCTTGTTCATTTATTTGGTTTCTAAGTACTCTGTTTTTGTTAACGTTTAACCCGTTGAGATTTCTTTTCCTATTCCTGATCAGTTTCAGCATCATTCTCTTTTCACTCACCCTTTCCAACAAGTTTAATTTCTTATTCTATCTGTCCATTTCACACGTTCCATTCTTTCCATTTCCACATTTCAAATGCTTCTATTCGCTTCCCTTCACTTCGTCGTAAGTCCATGTTTCTGTCTCATACAATGCCACACTCCATACAAAGCACTTCACTAATATCTTCCTTAATTCTTTTTTCCAGAGGTTCACAGAAGATGCTCCTCTTTCTATTAAAAGCTTCCTTCTTTATTGCTATCCCTTTTTTGACTTCCTGGCAGCAACGCATGTTACTACTTATAGTACACCCAACTTCGGTAATACATGTAATGCATTGCTCATGAATAATAATTCATGTGAATGTGAAATTTGGGACTGTATGGTACAGTTTCTTTATTTCGCACACCATGAGTTAATAATATGGTGCTATAGCCTGATTAAGCAAATAAATAATTTAAATACAGTTTGTGTAACAAATAATTCAAATCATTCTGTGGAACTAATTCCTTTCATGCTAAACTTCACTCCGTGCTAACGCGAACGTTTCTACACAAGATAGTAAACACTTAAAATTATCTCTGCTGATGAGTGTTTGGTTGCGTAAATGTAATTTGTTTTTATACTGATAAATGTGTTTACAAATAAATCTTATTATATTTCTTTTGTTATGAAGTACAGTGGCATGCATAAATTGCGGAGCATATCAAATTTTTAATGACGAGGTGGAAATTTTCAGGGATTTTCCCATTGGTGACTTTGTAGTGAATTAGTAATGAAAGTAAATAACTATTCATTAGAAACACGTTTATTCATATGGAAATATACTGGCTTACAAGTTTTCAGAACTTGTTTACAATGAGCATGAATACGTACTATTTCTCTAATTTGTGTGCGAACGTGTTGCCGCTTGCTTACACGTTGTAGGGGAATGTGGCACACACGTAGGGGAGGCCTTGTTGTGAGGGGTGGCAGAACAGCTGACATGACTTGCATGCGAGGAGATATTGCTTGAAAGAATCTCATTTATGTCTTAATGTCGACATGTGTTTTGTTTTATAATGTGAAGGGTGAAAAGATACGTGAAAATCGCAGTATAAAAGTTGATGTAATCCGTTATCCTTTTCTGCAGTACATGTTTTTAGTTGTTTTGGTTCGTTTCCCTATTGTGATGGTAGTATGAGTGTGTAGTGTACATGCTTTATAGAGCAGCAATAAAACAATAATAGCCTCAGCAGTGCAGCATAAAACTCAACTGTGTTCGATTCGTAGCTGGAACAGGTGTTTTTATAGTAGACTAGAGGTCATGTCTTCTACTTAGAAGTGTATGATCAGTTCCGTGCTTTCATTTATTGGCGGTTTTCACTTTCCCGTATGCGAACAAAGACAAAATATAATAGCATAATTATAATTGTGTACTGATTTCGTGATGATTGTAAGAACTTTGTTATTTTGATCGATTATTTAACTATGCAGTATCGACTGCATTATTATTTAGCGACGGATAGCGAGATGAGGCCGAGAATTTGCAATGTATTACCTGATACTCACCTTACAATTGGAATAAATCTCGGGGAAGAAACCCAACCAGTCTAATCACCCCAACCGGAGTTCAAACCGAAGCAGCGCCGAATGAGACCATTTCCTTACTCCTGAGCTACTCCGATGGCTTGTAATGATGTCACTACACAGAAGTGATTTCTCCTGGGGATAGTTTTTCCGAACAAAGAAAATTACATGTTTTGAGAGGTATCCAGACTACAGTCTCTCGGATTAAAATCACAGTAAAGATATATTATTACATATTATGCTATTTTTAGATAAATAAGTCCACACCTGTGGAGTAACGGTCAGCGCGTCTGGCTGCGAAACCAGGTGGCTCGGGTTCGAATCCCGGTCGGGGCAAGTTACCTGGTTGAGGTTTTTCCCGGGATTTTCCCTCAACCCAATACGAGCAAATGCTGGGTAACTTTCGGTGCTGGACCCCGGACTCATTTCACCGGCATTATCACCTTCATCTCATTCAGACGCTAAATAACCTAGATGTTGATACAGCGTCGTAAAATAACCCAATAAAATAGATAAATAAAACTATTGGATCAACAGAAAATTCGTTGTTGATGAAATGGAGGAAAATCAAATTGCAATACAGCTTATTATAGAACTAGACAACTAGAGGAAGAGATCTTGTTGATAGTTTAAAGACGCGTAGACCATTTTTGAAATGTAAGATTTCGTCGTGTCTGTAAGTTAGTCACAATAAAAATTAAAATGTTGGCTATATTTTAAACAATTCCATAAAATAAAATAATCTTTAATATTATGTAAGTCATGATATTGGAAGAAGTATCTAGGGCCTAGGTTGACATGATTTTACTGTTAGTGGTATTCAGCAAGAAAGCTGGGAGAAGGCACAGCAAACTTCACCAAAGTTTGGGACCTGTGTCATATCTTGTAGAGCAGGAACGATGCGTGGTGGAACGACTTTGTTTACATAAGGGCTTGTTCGAGGAAGTTGCCGTATTTCCGCTCGTACAGGGGTTATCTTACTTAACCGGTAATAGTCTGGCAAGTTCCTGTGTCCTGTGTGGAAGTAAGTAGTTTTGACTCGCCTTTAAGGTGTCGAATATGACAGTTCTCTAGACAGTTAAGCTCTTATGTATAAGATGTTAAAATGTTATGTTTTATTTAACGACGCTCGCACTGCCGAGGTTATATCAGCATCGCCGGTGTGCCGGAATTTTGTCCCGCAGGAGTTCTTTTACATGCCAGTAAATTTACTGACATGACCCTATCGCATTTAAGCACACTTAAATACCATCGACCTGGCCCGGGATCGAACCCGCAACTTCGGGCATAGAAGGCCAGCGCTATACCAGCTGTGCCAATCATGTCGACTCTTATGTATAAATATAATGCGCATTTTATAGGCCTACCGCTATTCATAGGCTCACAGAAGAACCTTCCACAACGAAGTCGAAACTCGTCTTTAAAAGTTTGTACAGACGTAAATAATATAAAGGAAAAATGACCAACAAAATGTGGCCGAAATATAGTACAAATTGCAATACAAAAACAAAGGTTAGAAAGGCTTAAAATGTTCCGTTCTTCTAAGGCAAACACTTCAGAATTAATAACCATCCTCCATGTTGCTAGCGAAGCCAAGCCAGATGCGTCATATTCTACACCACAGAAGAGGGAGCTTGGTGTAACTTGCAAGTCTGTTTACCAGTACTAAGATTTGTGTTTGTCATAAACTGAAGGCAGCTAGCTAGCTGCTTATATCGGAGAAAATGGAAGAGCTGGTTCATTGACCAAGGATTTACCATTTCTTCCAACAAAAAAAATCACGAGTGTTGTGCTCTTGTTGAACATACGAGGAATTCTTCATCCTACCTATCGCTGTTTTCTATAAACCCAGTGCGATGCAGAAGGTCAAAGAGAGAATGTTTGTATTTGATCTATAGGCCCAGGCATTGCTGATTAGGAAAAATGCACCGTGTCAAGCACATGTTTAATTTGTGACAAAAGTCTACTCAGATGCAAGTTGTAAGCTGTTTTTAGAAATATTCATATGCCTTACTGTTCGCTTCATCTGTGGATCAAGCGCTGATTTTCCATCCAAGGTACCCGGGTTCGATCACCGTCCAAGTCTTGATGGCAGACGTTGCAGATGGCTTTTCTCGAGATACTCCCGTTTCTCTCTGTCATTCCCCCCAACACACTCCACCTTCCCCTCATTTCATCTGTCATTTGCAGTAGTTAATACCTTTTCATAATGATTTCTAATATTCTGTATTTCCATTAAAACTAGGCCTATTACCGATTTTAGCTAACCCGTCGATTTTGAACAAGGAAGTATAAGACATAATATTGGCAAATGAAAGCCACCCCATGCCATAGGTGATTATTCTTATTGACTACTACAGTGATTTTTAAACTGTTTGGGTGTATTTTGTTCCCTTGATTTCTGTATAAATGACTTTATCAAAGTTTCATAGCGGAATGTAATAGGCCTGTTTTACACTTTCATATGCCAATTTTTTTTAATTAACACTTGGTGGGCAAAAAAGTAAGAACATATGTCTTTGTATGCCTAAAATAAACTGAAAATAGCCTATCTACTGTAAACATTAATTAAAGGTCACTACCGCACAACTCGTCATGATTGTAAGCCTGCCAAAATTCTTGGACGGTACCCATTGACCGAAGGCCGTGTTGCACCAGGAAGTCGCGCCCACACACTTTCAAAACCATTGCCTTAGGCCGTGGTTTTGCACCGTGCTGACCACATTGTCAGTTGGAACGATTTGTAATGTCTATTGTTGCTTTTGTGATCGTCATAGAAATGAGAACAGAGGGACCAAAAGATCTGGGCCTTGAATGTGACAGATAGCTATTAATGATTTCGCTCAATTTTCATACGATTTAAAGGTGATACTGAAAGAATATAAAGAATCTTCTTAGATGTCTTTACTTCTCTATGTGGTCCTTCACCTTCTCTACCGACCTCTTCCATTCTTTCCCCCTATCTTTAAATCTTGCCTCCCAGTTAACAATATGATTCTGGATTTCCTTACATCTCTATACATGCATTGTGATGAATGTTAATAGTCTATTAATTTTTATGAACGAGAGAATATCTAAATATCCATATATAGACCTATGCATTGTTTCCTTGTTTCTTTTCTTCCAGTTATAGACTTTTATGGCACTCAATTTTTCCCTCAGTGCTAGCCGTTTACAAATTTCTGCACTAAAGTGCCATGTGTCTGCTCCGTATGTTTTCATATCCTAAGCATTATTACTAGCTCACCTTATGATGGTCAATGTTGATCTTTGTTCCGAAATCTTAAAATACTTAACTGTTATTATTCAGTAGGCCTATATACTAGTATAATTGTATGATATTTACGAAGATGAATTTAAGTAACTTTGATTTACAATGCATATTTTACTGCACTAAGTATAACTATTTAATAGTCACTCCTACTGTAAGGTCGACTAAAAGAATGCAACGGGTCAACGTTATTGCGATTGATATGTTTAATAGATGGCCGAGAGGTGTCCATTTTACTAACTTACTTGTTAGATTCAAAACTGTTTTAAAAAACGCCTAACATTGTGTTCTAATGTGTTATCTAGGCTATGTGTATTTTGACTTGGACTTTGTCTATGACTCCAGAAAACTGTAGTTTTTTTGACAATAAAATTGATTGATTAGCACTACTGTTGTCTTGTAGATTCTTATTTTACAATCTCTGTGTACTGATTGGCTTTTTGATTTTTGGATTAACTTAGACATACTTTATTTTACCTGCAAGAGATCTAATGTTTTCTGAATAGCAATTGTTTGAATAGACACAGCAATAAAATGTACATTACGTCAACGACAAGACTAACGATACATTCATTCATTTAAAAGTTTAGCGTTTCAACTGACGGACATGACCTCCCCTACGTGCTTTCACTTTGCGACTTGGGCACGCATTAGGCATGTAAGGCGGGGTTGAGCAATTATGTTGGTTGGCAGTTCACACGTTTACGCTTTGCGTTCACACGTCTTAATATTTGTAAAGCCATTTATTCTATACGAATAAACAACAGCTGTCTTAATATTGAATGGTTAGGTCAAGTGTAAATCAATTAAATTATACTTGAACTTTTAAAGTGCATATTGTAGACTTTGTATTTTGCAACATCTGAATCCATGAATTTGCCTTGCGTCTTCTCCGAAAGTCAACTAAACAGTGACACGGAGTTTTAAATTGGACAAACGTAAAATAGGTTGAGTTTCACTGACGGCTATCCGAGTAAGACTTCTGGGCCCGGTTTCATAAAAGCTAATAGGCCTAGTCTTGTAATAGACCTACTAGTGTTTGACTTATCTTGTCTAGTTTCACAAGGTGTGTTTCATAAAACTACTACTGGATGTTACAAGTAACAAGTTACATCAGCTAATGTTAGTCTACAAATATTTTCAGGCCAGTGTACAAGTGTCTTGTTTCATAAATAACGACTACTACGAGGCTGAGTCAGAAAGTAACCTTAATATATAAATAAAAAATCAGACTCACATAGTACATCGTAGTACTATACACACAGAGATACAACATCTGTGTAACAGGAACACTTGTATTGAATGTAGTGGGGACTATGTTGAGAAGTGAAGTGTTTGTAGTCTTATTGTACAGTAACGGCAAAAAAACCGGACCGACCCTTGTACCTGATTTCAGAGCCTTGTTCACTCCAGAGCACGATAGAGTAGTAACTGAGACTTTCGTGGTTCGAATCCTGTCTGGGAAGGAAACTTTTTTTTTTTTGTTCCTTATTCAAATTTATTCCCAATACTTTTCGATTGCTGGTAAAATTCATGTTCTGGAAATAATAAGTTAATCAAGTAGTAAAATATCGCTGCAATCGAAAAGTATTGGGAATAAATTTGAATAAGGAACAAAAAAAGTTTCCTTCCCAGGCAGGATTCGAACCACGAAAGTCTTAGTTACCAGTCTATCGTGCTCTGGAGTGAACAAGGCTCTGAAATCAGCTACAAGGGTCGTTCCGGTTATTTTGCCACTACTGTACATATTCAATTAATAAAACAATTATTAAGGTTACTTTTTTACTCTCCCTCGCAGTAAGAAGCAGTAATAATAGTGAAAGCGTACTGGTCCGAAGTTGGTTGTCATAGTAGATACAAGTTACTTTAAGTTTTCAGAACCTGGTCTAGTGATTCAGAAAATGATCATGAGTTTGATGTTATTCAAGTGCGACGTGTAAGAGTGTAGGTTAGACTAAGAATAAACTTTGAATTCGATACACATGAATTTAATGAACAAAAGATTTGTCGTGTTTTGTAATAAATTGTGACTTCAGGTGTTTTCTACAACTCATCTTCATTAATTTACTGACATTTGTTTATAAAATAATAATAGAATAATAATAATAATAATCATCATCATCATTGGCGCTACAGCCCTTGGTGGACCTGGGCCTCCCTTAGTAATTGTCGCCATCCGTCTCTATCTTGTGTAGCAGCCTTCCAATTCTTGCACCTCAACTTTCTGGTATCCTCTTCCACTCCAATAATAATAATAATAATAATAATAATGACTATAACAATACATTTACAACAAATCTCTCAATGTGATAATTATCGAAGCTTAAATGTAATATATTAATATATGTATATTAACCATAGCGTCTAATGTTGGTATAAAATTAATTTAGACGTATATAGAATAAAACGTAGCCTGCTGCTTGAGTGAGATATTGAAGTAACTTCTGTATCTTGAACGTCAACATTAGTTTTATCATCAGTAATTTCTTCCAAGCTACTAGGTATCTTCAACCCTTTGAATTGATGGTGAACCTTTCCCAAAAGTGTCCAAAACCAAATTTTAAATTTCATTCAACGCTGCAACAGTTTCTTACTTCGTTTATGTTCATACATTTCTTGTTGTAAGGTTATGTTTAACTAACACTGTACTTGAAGCCGGTTCATGGACTTCTTTCCACTTCTCGGCTTTAACTTGTTTCGCTTTGGCTATGGTAAAGGCCTAAAATAGAATGTCTTTATTTTCATTTATTTTTTGTAGTAATATGACATTTGCTTGCTCTTTTGCAGCCATGTTAATTCGCGTACTTTGAACTGCAGTTTACTTATCAAATTATGTCACGGAAGTTGTAAGGCGACTCTAGTCATACAAGTGTACGGTGAATTTTTATGAAACAGAAATTACAAGAACTTGTTGCTTGTATCCATTACACTATTAACTTGTTGCTTGTAGCTTTGTAACGTTTATGAAGCAGGCCCAAGATGGTTCAGACAGTTATTGACATTTTCCAGTACAGTGTTTCTCAAACTTTTAATAGCAACTTAATGGCCACTTAAAAAAAATGGAAGTTTAATAAGTTTTACAGATGATTAGAATGATGATTAACATGCTTCAGAATTTATTAAAAATACATTTCCTTTTCAAGGTTTCAGTTGTACGTAACTGCCTATCTTGTCAAACAAGATATATAGTTTATTTGCTGTAACGGAGGGGAAGCAGTAAGCTGTAAACTGTTCCGGTATCACCGAAATTGATTTACTGTTTTGTCTCTTGGCGTGGTGTGCTGAACTATTGTCCATCCCTTGTAAAACCCGGGCATGTGTATACTATATTGGTGGTGTTGGTGCCATAAATCAATGTCTGGATTTGTTCGTTGTTACAGGACTTCTCTCTCTATTTACAATTTTACAACCTCATCCTGATTGTGTCCAGCCGCTGAGTAGTTCCCAGCTTTTAAAACTTACCCCGGAAAAATGTGGTTCGCAAGCATATGGCGTAGCATGGCGAATTGAATTGTCTCTCAATCTTCCCACGCCGTCAGAGTAAATTTCCTTTAAATGAATCTTGAAATTTGTATGCATCCCGCAGTACAACCGTCTGCTTTCGTTCTCGTGTTCGCATCCGGTTCGCAATCTGATAAGGTTCATACAATCCTGTGTCAACTCTTAATTCAGTCCAGTTCTCTTCCCAGAAGACCGTGTGTTCCAGTTTCGACTAAGTCCTGTCCTGTATTTGTTTTATAGCTTTGGATACTTCATTTAAATTGAGGGAAATTGTTTGATAGTAGCATTTAACATAAATCTAAGATTTTCACACAAAATTGTGAAGAAAGATTTTCTTTCGAAGTTCGAAACTTTTCTTCAAAACTCGAGTTCATATTCATGGTTAAAAGTGAGGGACGGCTATAAAAATCGTCATGGAGAGGCAATTAACAGTGCACAGCATAAAGAGCAGCAGCGATGTTTATTTTATGTTCGTTGCAAAAAATTGTCATTCATAAAATACGGGATTTTGATCATAGAGAGATTTAGTAAGGATCAATCATGCCCATAATCGCTCTGCCGTGTCATTCCCACAAGTGAATGAATACATGTTGGTAAAGTATCACAAATTTAAAATTACAGGCAAGAATAAGAGAACAAACAGTACTATAGACTGCTTTAAATTTTTTCCTGCCTAAATCTGCATTGTACATTATTTTTATGATATGATGCTTTTGTTAATTGTGCGTTTAATAAAAGGATATTGTACAGGGCGATACCTATTTTTCTACATTTTTCACCAGTGCGTCTACATTCATTAAATTCCTTCCTAGATTCAGTTTGAAAGTTACTGGAATACTGTAAATGAAACATCCACAGTGTACGTGCTTTTCTGACATTGCAGAGTACTCAAGTTTCCTGTGTAAATCCTATATTTAGCGTGGACGTCAATCGTACTTTAAAACACTATTTTGCTGTTTCTCAGACTTAGCCTGCTGTTATTTTTATAATTATGTATACTCTAGGAAGCTTAAAATGTATTAGGTTACAGTTTCTTTAAAAATATCTCGGTATTCTTTAAATTGCGTATTTATTTTTTACTTTCACTTGTCGGATAGACTACGGTCTTGAAGGAATTACATTGAGAATTGTGAAAGATCATGGGGTTTCTGTTCTTTTCTCGGGCTGAACAGATAATAGGGTGAAATAACTTGGTGCGGAATTTTGTTGGAGAAGGATTGCTGCCACTGAGGGAAACGTTTCGATGATGGACTGGTTGGAGCTGTTCCAGTATTCGATTTGGATTTTTTTTTCGTGTTGAGCCCTCGGGTGGCTTTACAATGCAGAGCGCGGGAGAGGGGAGGAGCAGATTTACCTGTAGTAAAGTGAGAGAAAGAGAGAGACTTGGAGTCTGAAGTAATGGCTCGGCGTCGTCTTTTTGTCTTGGACTCGTGTAATCCTTATGAGAGAATACGGAAAGAGTATCTTCTCCCTCCAGTTCATCTCCGCTTTACGCCCAGTTTCGTTATTACGGGGTTTGAAGTAAGCAATTATTATTGTTGATGCTTCTAGCCCATCTAACTTCACCTGGCTCCTTCGAAATGAGGGGAATAAACTTGGCAACACGGGATCGCAGTCCCTCCTGTAGAATTATCAAGGTCCGAATAGTATTGTCTGAAGTGGGTTCCTAGAAAGGTCTTTTATATTCCCCAGAGGAAGGAATATATATGTGCAGGTTATCTGGGCTGCCTGCCTGCCTGCTCCTTTGTTACGAAGACTGAAGCCATCTGTACCCATATGCAGCCTACACGGCATCCGGAACACATTTCAGACTTGAACTCGAAGCACAAATTTAATGTGTTGATGACTTCTTCCTTTCAATTGGATGACCATAAGTTGCATTGTTACATTATAGAATAAATATTACAGGACTTGAACATCATCTTCGAAGAGCGTTGATGATTTTTGTCACTGTTCTTTTCCTAACAAAATTGTTTAAAAGCGCTTCATGATGTTTTAAATGTAATAGTCATTATTTTACAATTAATTTCTTTGTTTCGTTGAAATACGATTATAAAAGTTATAAGTAAGTGCATTGTGGCAACGAAATTTTTTCGGTAGATAGTTGTCAATAGCATTGACTTGATCTAATAATAAGACAATTGTGTTTCGCTTTTGTACCAAAGGAACTCGCATGTCAGTTTTTCTTGTATAGTATTCTTATTTTTTGATGCTGTCAATTTATATCTATTACTTTTAATGTACGTGGTAACGTTTTCTATTTTAAGCGTTCATTAACTGCAGTATTGAAAAGTTGCGTGGCTAGCTGTCGTTTTAATTTCCGTATAACTTGAGAAGAGCTGTCGTGTTTCCATGACAACGGATCTCATCTCCGGTTTTCTATAATCGACTGCACATTTGCTTCGGTTTTCAAGCCCTAGTTGTGATTGTGGGTTCTCTTCAATGGATTGATAGACCGGTCTCGACCCAATAATGAGCACTAAATTTGGTATGAGCAGTTTGATATTCATTCATTTAGATGAAAAATGTGAATAGTAAAATTGATACGTATTCTGCCAGTGGTTCATAGAGTTATAAACGTGCCTTCACGTTGGAATGATTGAGGTAAAATTTGTAATGGATTATAAATCTAGTAAGAGGATATAAATCTTTCGTCCACACCTGTGGAGCAACGGTCAGCGCGTCTGGCTGCGAAACCAGGTGGCCCGGGTTCGAATCTCGGTCGGGGCAAGTTAGCTGGTTGAGGTTTTTTCCGGGGTTTTCCCTCAACCCAATACGAGCAAATGCTAGGTAACTTTCGGTGTTGGAACCCGGACTCATTTCACCGGCATTATCACCTTCATTTCATGCAGACGCTGAATAACATAGATGTTGATACAGAATCGTAAAATAACCCATATATATATATATATATATATATATATATATATATATATATATATATAACACGTCCTGTTTCGTAAAGAAATGATATTGATTTTATGACACCCATAAGGAATACTGTCTTTATTCATATATTGGCTGTTAAGTTCTGGTTGCAGTATCATGCTAGAAGCTCAGAACAGTTGTAATGTTTAAAATGGCATTTGCTCAGATTGGTTTCCTTCATTCCCTCAGAATATCTACGTACAAGCAGTTTTTTACTTAAGAAGTCTGGATGAGTATCTCCATTTGAAGTGTCCCTTTTACATGTTTGGAAACTCATCTTTTCTTTTCTTTTCCATCACGCATATCTTGACGGTTGACAGATTTCGAAATTTTACCTGTTGGTAAACAGGTCTCCATTTGGTAGTTGAATGCTGTAGCTGATCCGACCTTCATCCGTCAATAGTCGTGAGGTGTTCCACCCCCCTGGTGGGTCCTGTATTCATTGTTGAAAATTTTGAAAGCTCTTACAAAAGATCCTGGAAGTAATTGTCTGTCTTCACGGTAGATTTCCTGTTCAGTCAGAAAGGGTCTTGTAGGTCCTAGAAGCTTTTGTTGTTTTATGAAAGAGGATCTGGTTTTTGTAGAAAATATTCTTTCTAAACCCTTAGATATTTTGTCCCCGCGGGTGATGTCCGATTCAAAGTAGAATAATGGGGTCTCGGTTATGTACGCTCTTTAACTTCAGAAATTATTGCACTCCTTGTTCTTTTTATACTAGCTTCGTGGTGCGCAAACCTTATGGTCCAGCCTCTGTACGTGGACCAGGTATTTCGAATACAAGATTTGTTCAATAATCTGTTGGCATTTGTGAAACAAAGTGGGATTTGGAATTATATTTGGAATAGTTGAAACTACTTCTGCACCATAAATTCTGAATGTTTTTTATCAGGCCATCTGTTTATAGACAAAATAGGCTTACCGTAAATTTATTTCGTTGCATTGTGTAAAATAGTAGATAATTTTCTTTGCTTTGTTAAAAACTAAAATTGTTCATGCTGTTTCGTCATACGTGATATGTATCCTAAACAAAATCAGCCTATGTTGTAATTTCGGGTATTGTTGATAATACTTTTATAGTAATTGAGGCGGTCAGAAGCAAAGGAGTGTAATGCACTTAAGTTACTTTCGAGAAAATGTGATTAAAAGTTACTAAGGTTTCGTAAATTCCGCGAAGCTCTAATTTTAAATGTTAATGTGTATGTGGTGGCCGGGTAGCTCAGTTGGTAGAGCAGCTGGCTACGGACTGGAAGGTCCGGGGTTCGATCCCAGGTGGTGACAGGATTTTTTCTCGTTGCCAAACTTTCAAAACGGCCCCGAGGTTCACTCAGCCTCCTATAAAATTGAGTACCGGGTCTTTCCCGGGGGTAAAAGGCGGTCAGAGCGTGGTGCCGACCACACCACCTCATTCTAGTGCCGAGGTCATGGAAAGCATGGGGCTCTACCTCCATGCCCCCAAATGCCTTCATGGCATGTTACGGGGATACCTTTACCTTTACCTTAATGTGTATCTGGTTAAAAGATGTAGGTTATCCCTTTACCACTTAAATTTTAAATGCTTCAGTTTACCCTATATGCATTTAAATCATTTTTTTAGAAATGTCACTTACACCCCTTTGCTTTTAACCGCCTCAGTTGAGATGACGTGTCAATTTTCATTTAGTCAGTTTCAACGTGATTTTAATTCTGCTTTTTTTGTACAAATCTATTTTTGTTGAATTTAGTATTCATTATTTCATGTAGTTCTAAATCTATAGGCATGTCATATGTTGATTCCAAGCCCGTCTTTTGTTTTGTTTATAATCTAATACTTGCTGCAATTATAGATCATTTGGGGTATTGAAATATTTCTCTTTTGGGATATATTTTCGTTATGAGTGGAAGTGGCATGCATCTAATTGGCTTTTAAATTTAACATTCTCTAGTTTCCAAAACATAGGCCTATTAATTGTTCACTTCAACTATGTTTTCCATTGAGGCATAACGAACGATTTTATTGACCCATGTGCTGAACGCTTATTTTGCGGTCTGACTTATTGAAGTCTATATCTATTGTCGCACAATTGCAGATTTGACCGTCATACAAGAAGACAGTACTATTTGTTAGTCGTAATGCATATTAATACGATAACATACATAATTTCGTAAGTAGAATATAAGTAACAAAAGGATTAGTAATACCAAAGATACAAGTTATGAGAAAGTTAAGTGCGTATTTTCCCTTTTATGACGGGGCTGTTACAACTCTACTAGTATATGGAGGGCATAAATATTCTTGGTTTTTGGGAAGTGAGAAATTCAGCCGTAGCTAATTCTTGAAGGATTTGTCGTAAACGTTCAGTCAATAGGAGGTGTTGGGGATGTAAAGACGTCGTAAATTTTGTATCCTGAGTGAACCATTTTGTGAGATTTTAGAGCAATAAAACTTGTCGTAAATTTAGAAAACAAACTACAAATAAAACTGTCAAAATTATTTCAGCTTTTTATTTATTATACCTGAAAATTATATAAGGCTTGTCGAGTGACCATGGCAGTTTGAAATATGAGGTCCTTTTGGTAGGTGCGTTTGTATGATGTAATTTCTGAGCGGAATTCCATTTTGAAGAGCAGATGACCCAGCCTTGAATTTTAGTCTAGACCCCGAATCCATTGTTCGAAAATACAGTACTGTATATATATTGGAACATAGGAGAGATGTAAATGTTGTAGGTTATTTGAACAAGTTTAAAATGTGTCTTACTCAGAATGCTCTTTGAGTGTTATTTAGGGCTACCGGAACTTACAGCAGAACTCTTTTACATAATAGATATTATTGTTTATTGAAAACATTTTAATATGAGTAGTTTATTTAGTTTTAAGGATAGAAGAAACGTTGAGTGGAAGTTCAGTGAGAGGAATTGATACAGTAGCGTTTATGTGACTTCAGGAGTTTGATGAAATAACAGTAAAATTTACCGTTGAACTTCTACGTGGAATTTGAAGTTGGAATAATATTGTATTCATGGGTCATTTGTAACACACTAAGATATTTGGTTTGTGTTTGATGTAATTATACGTAGATGCTAAAATGCTAAAAAAAAATTTATTCAAGTGTTGGTTTGTGTTTTGTAATATAGCGTGTATATTAGACTGTTAGTGTTGAGCTAACATGACAGAACACGTGTGCAGGACCCAAATATTCACAAACAGGCAGGGGACTTCATTTATAAAGAGCACACCTATTTCAAGCGGGTATCAGAAGCCAATCGACATTTCTGTGATGTTGCCAAAGCCTACAAATGCACAGCTAAAGCTTGCTTTGAGATAGGTGTGAGTAGATTACAATCTGAATAACATCACTAAGTATAACCTTCATCTCTTTCTTTAACTCTCCATATTATATGGCTATGGTGCATCGTTCGGACAACTGCTGTAGTTTGTCGCCAAGTGATTTTTGTCTTCTTTCACTGTAATATAGCCTACAACACAGCCTACATTGCAGGTAGCATGATGTAATTATCCTTTATAGAAAGCATTACAAGAAATTTTTATTGGATGGAATCTCAATATACAATATTTCATCTTGCAGCGACGAATAATTTTATTGTTCAATTTATAATTACTCATTTATTATGAAAAATCCTTTTCCTACTTCTTTAACGAATTTGGTCATTATCCTTCTACTTACATCATCTAGTAGGCCTGCTAAAGGAATGCCTTTGGTCCTTACCGTCCTTCCTTTGTGAGGATTATGAAATAGTTTGACATTCACTAGTGGACCTTTTCATGTCATCAACTTATCATAGCCTAACATCGCTGAAGGTAAAAGAGGACGTCACGGGCGTAGTTTTGGATTAGCGAGCAGTACTCGTGCTGCTCTAGAACTGCACTCTGGTGTGGGTTCGAATCCCGCTTGTTTTTTTTTTTCGAGGCATTCCCAAATTGTGAGACGAATGTCAGGTTATTATTATTATTATTATTATTATTATTATTATTATTATTATTGGAAGATTTATTGTTATTCATAGCTTATTTCATTCCGTTCATTAGACTCGCTTAAATCTTGTAGCAAATTGTATTTATTTATTTATTCTAATTTTATTATCCTAATTTCTGTAAAGACGTTATAGGCCTATGTAATTATAGGGATTTACTCAAATCCCCTGTCCTTTTCCTTCCTTCCTTCCTTCCTTTCTTTCTTTTTCCGTTGTAGACCTCGCGTAAAGGGTGTTGAATTCTCAAACTATGAAGTAATTTTATTAGGACTTGCAAATGGGAAAGGTTCACTATACTAACTAACCAAGGAGGTGTTACAAAAAATAATTGAAAACTTCGACACTAATAGATTTCATTATGCTTACTTTGCTTTCTGGAATTCCGAAAATGATAGAAGTTGATAGAAGAATAAACTAATAGAATAGAAAACTAATAACAGTAACAACTCTTGATATCACGTTGAATATATAACTTTGGGGTTACGTTATCGAATCCCGTAATCTATCGAATCTATCGTAAGAACGTCACATATGAAAGGTTAGAACTGTTAAACGAAAACCGGATTAAATTTTTGTACTTTCTACTCCGTCTGCACCAAGTGACCTCTCCACACATTGCTGCCAAGTATACCCAGTGTAACCAGTTCCTCTCGTAAGACTTTACTTCTATAATCTTTGTTTTTGAAGAGAATCTGTTGCATATTGTTATGAGTTTACCTTTAATAACAAGTAAACTGAGCTATTTACATAGTAATACAGTATTACTTAATATTTGTCTTGAGTTTCGAGTAGAATGTTAAGTTTTGTACTAATCAATTGAGATATACGTTTAATTTTGCTTGAAGACAATTGTTTGTGGGTTCATCCACCTCAGATATGTTTGTCCGTTCTGAATGTGATGTCTTGTTAGGTGGTGGCCTAACATCGTGCTGCTCCTACAAACTACATTACGAGTTACACCACACGCACGCACACATACATACATGTATATTTTGTAAGACCTATTTACGTTTATACTGAGCAGGGGCCCGATGGCTTGCACTGCGGTCTGAGGCTTAATTGTGCTTATAGGCTATTCAGTATCTCGTGAAACCTACCTGCGCGTGAGGGGAAGGAAAAAGTGAACTGAGAATCTTCCCTCCCTCTCTTAACCCCACCATAAATTCTTACTACGGGCCACGGCGCACGAATGCATTTGGTTTCACGAGATAACGAATGACCTATACCACTCCCGTTTTTGTGAATGGTATTTGTCGCCGGTCGCTCTCTTGTACGTATAGATTATAGCGCGCTGCGTCGTGAACTTAACTCGAGCTATGCTAATGATGATAATGGCATCTGAAGAAATAATGGCAAAATGAGTCCAAGGTTTACGCTAAAGGTTGCCCAGCAATTTTACTTCGGTTGGTTGAGGGGAAAATCTCGCAAAAAAAAATTCCAACCTGGGCTCGTTTGTTTCACAATCAGACATGCTAACCGTTACTTCACCACGTATTTGTCTAGATTGAAATAGGCCTAGAACATGTCACATCATGTTAGAATGAAGTAAACGACGGACGCATGTGTAGGTGACTGCTAAAATGGGTGTATGGGTAAGTTGTTAACTCAGGCAGAAGAAATTATATAAAAAGGAATAATGTTGCCCTCGTTTGATAAGTTTTCAGTCATATCACTTCACCCCGGCTTCGTGTTCATTCCACGACACAGGTCTAATTCCAGGTAAAAAAAAAAAAGACTAGATAAACCCTGACATGTGCCTGACAAACCCTCGATAGAAACATTATTTCTTCATATTGTATTAAAAATAATTGCATTCCTAAGATCTATGTTATTCCTTTAATGTAAATTGTGACGAAAATGATTCGTAGAAAGTGACGATCATGAACCCTTTGAAGTCCGAAACATCTCTGAGCGTTTGCGGCTGTCAGGAAGTTTCTGTACGAAGGAGTTGTCTCAAGTTTTGTGCGTGTGTCATGCTCCGGTGCTGCTGGATGAAGGTACTGTAACAAAGGTCAATCAAGTTCATGGCCAATTTGTGGTGGAATTGCACGGAAGTACGGACCGGAAGCCTCTCATCCTGCCAGAAATCCCAAGCAGTAGCGTGGCATAGTGCCATACTGTCACCTTCCCTGTCGGACCACCTGGGGGTCTCCTACCTCTGATTCGTAGGCTGTCGCGTAACTAAGTTCACAGCATGATGGTCCTCCACTCTGTCACTCTCTCTGGCTTGTTTAACCAGTCAAGATGCCTACGCTTGCTCCATAAAGTGCCTTCACTTTTACTTTCTCATGCAGCTTTGATGTTCTGTAATAGCGAATATTCCATCACGAATTACGTGATTCTTGTAGTGCAGTATGCATTTTTATAGCAAGTGTTGGCGCTATTAAGGAGGAAACAGAGCCATTTACGTTGTAATTTTAGCTGATTTCAGAGTTGTTCGTCAGATTTTGCTCCAGAAACATCAAATCAAAATTTATTGTCATTAGAATAATTAATGTTGCATCAACATCAATTAACAAATATAAGTCTGTCGCTGTGGAGTAACGGTTAGTCTGCCTGACCGTGAAACAAGCCGGCCCGGGTTCAAATTCTGGTTGGGGCAGTTATCTGGTTGAAGTTTTTTCGGGGTTTTCCCTCTACCCATTAAGGACAAATGCTGGTAACTTTCGGCGCTGGACCCTGGATTCATTTCGCCGGCATTATCACCTTCATATCATTCAGATGGTAAATAACCATAGCCGTTGATAAAGCGTCGTAAAATAACCCACTAAAAAAAAGACAAAGATTAGACGATCCATCAATTTGACTATACCCTAGACCGTACATTGAAATTAAAATTATAATTCACATTCAGAAGGAGCAAAGATTATACAGGTATTCCGTTGGTCAGTGATGTCTAATGAGTCACCGGCGTGGTGTAGGTGTTAGGTAGCGAGACTCGAACTCCAAGGCTGCCCTCGGGCGTGACTTGAATCGCGCTCGCTCTTATTGCCTGGTTGGGTTTTTTTTCTGTGAGCTTTTTCAACTGTAAAGTGAATGCGGGTAATCCCATATGGAATCCTTAACACTTCTCGTAAAAAATTCCATTTCATCACGGAATATTACCGCGCACAGTGTGCAAAAACACAAATCTAGATGGACAAAATTAATAACTTCTGGATTTCAACGGATTCTTATGAGACTTTGTACAGATCTTATAGGTAGCTCATATTTTTTTGTGTACAAAGTCTGATTACGTTCGAGTGAGAGGAACTACCCCTTTATAGGGGGTGAATTCGCGGGTAAATTTTGCCTGGAATTTTTTATTTAGGGTTTCTTTACTTACCGTAAATCTAAGACACAGACACCTAGCCAATTGCCCACCTTTAGCCTACTTACTTCATGAAGGAAGCTATGGGATGCATTATTATTGCCTTCAGAAATCCATCTTCCTCGGATAATGGCAAATGTGGACAATTTCACCGAAGAGGACAATTTCGCTTAATTAGTTTTTAATGGACCAGTTAATAATAATAATAATAATAATAATAATAATAATAATAATAATTTATTCAAATAAAAATATACACATTAAAATACAGTGGATTCCGAAAGAGCACTGCTCGTGTTCGGGAGTTAGTTCAAAAGATGCAAACATTTACGATGTCTACAAAAAATAACAATTTTTGCCTTAAAAACAAAAACGAAAATATAGTAACGACAAATGTAGAACCATTTAGTAAGTGTTGTTTAGTCAACTGTCCGAAGGCAGGTCTGAACCTCTCAAGTGATACCACCAATGCACCACTCATGAGGCAACTAAGCCAGGAGATAACGGGGTAGAATGACCAGTTCTTTTCCCCATCCATTGCATTCATCGCCTACTAGCTACATATTACACTAATCAGACTTCAGATGTATACCGTCAAGTGAGTTGTACTGTCTGATAATATAGTACGTATCAGCCAGAATCTCAATCAGAGGTAGGCTATATATAGTAATTATTACTTAGTTATAAATAGTAAAGAATAATAATAATAAAAAACAAGATGCAGTAAAAACAAATTGTGGAACCATTTAATTATTCATTGTAATTTGTAAAGACTAAAAATAAGAAACAAAATGCAATAAAAACAGTGGAACCCTTTGGTAATTATTAATAGGCTATTTATAATTAGTAAAGAATAAACATACAAATAAATTAGAAAACTATTCTATAAAAGACTATTATTTCTTTCAATAAACTTATATTGCAGTTGGCTACAAATAACTTGAAGATATGTGTAAGAGGAAGAACAGTTATTTTATTGTTTGCAATATCGGTAGGCCTACATCTGAAATCTGATTAGTGTAATATGTTACTAGTCAGCGATGTATGCAATGGAGTGGGAAAGGAACTGGCCACGCTATCCTATTATCTTTTGAATTAGTTGCCTCATGCGTGAATGCCTTATTGGTGTCACGAGGTTCCAACAGTTCGGACAGTTGACTAAACAACAAAAAGAAAAACCTATATTCAGTTTACAAATATCAGGAAATCTGTAGTAAAATTCTGTAACTATAGTCTTGTACCATCACAAAAACTATGATTTGACCGAGATGTATACCATTTTGTTTCTTGTAAAGGGGGAAGGCATTTCCTCTTGTTATAAAAGTGAGAATGACCTTTGTAAATAAGTTGGTGTTTTGTGAAAGAAAATAAGTAAATTTCTTTTAGCCTATACAATTGCGTAAGTTTTAATACATTAAAATCCGGGTGAGGGGGAAGTTAAGTTGGTTAATCCGTAGGTTTCTTTAAGCAAATCATAATACGTTTTTGAATTAAACATAATGAGTGAAATGAGGCTTTGAAATGTCTGCACAACTGAATTACATGTTGTATCAAGTTTTTGTAAACCTGCAAAATATTGTGTTGACCACGATGTAGGGATGTATATGGAAAATTAGATTTAGTTCATGCTCATGTCGGTTGATTTTAGGAAGTTTGTAGCGCAGAATTATGTATTTTTGAAGTTGATCAAGCATCATATTGTCCATGCTTGCAGTGCTAGCCTTTAATATTCGTATTGGCTTGTGTACTACTGTAGGGATTCTAGGAAGTCACGGGGGGAAGGGAACTACAAGGCTAAAGCGGACGTCACTTGGGCCATTACGCTCTTTTCGTTATGTGACTGCACTCTATAGGCTACATACTGCATCTCCTCTCCTACACGTGTAGCGTACAGCCTTGAAAAAATTCCGTAAGCTCGCCAACACAGCAACGAGGAGAAAATAAAATTATTGCCGTGTAGGTAAAAATGTGGTTTATGGATAAGTGGGTATAAATAAATTGATTGTACAATCTACGGACATGCACGCCTTGTAAAACAATCCTGTCACTAGCAGTTACTGAGAAATTAAAAGTAGTTCGTTAAAGATTATATGAATGTATACTGAAATACTGTGACAGGAACTGTTTCATATACAGTACAATCTTCGCATTAAAAATAAGTTAATAGTTACTTTTAGTGTACTGATACATTAATGTCTCTAACCTACAATAAAACTGTATTAAGGATAATTCTTCTGATATTGGAAATACTTGCAAGCAACCTCTGCTGCCCAGCTCCGCTCATTTCTTACCAATGCAATGTCGAGTTAGCTTTGTGTCTACAAAATTTGTTAGCTTTAGTACAGATAAGAATGAGAAATTTCTCAACTCATGGTCAAAGAGATGTCTTTTTATAACAAACCAGGTAAAAAAATACCTACCCATCATTCGTAATCATAATTTACTGCATTGTTGCTGATCAAGTTCTATAATAACTGGTTAACCACATGTAGACATAAGTGTTCAAGTTAACATTAATACTCTATAACAGTGGTTTGAACATTTATATACTGTAATGAATTAAATATAATTAATAGATTGACAGCGATATTACATTTCAGTTTTAGCTTTTGAGTATAATCTGAAAATACTTAAATACAAAGTGATTTTACGTTATAGACCTATAATATATTCTCTGAAAAATTAAACCATAAACTTACCGTAAGATTATCAGTGGAATTGTTGATATTACTTTGCGGAGTCTGGCTCAATTGTATAGAAAATCTACTCTCATAAAGTATGCTGATGCAAATGGCATTAAGAGATATATTGCAATTCGGGAAACATCAGTAGGTCCATATATGGGAGGTGCATGCAACCAAGACTGGAACAGGGACATTATAGAAAACGCTATTATCATGTATCAAGCTCGAATGAGAAGATAGTTTTAATAATAATCTAACAATCCCTCTTCTTTTTGACGAGCAAATTAATTATTTTCCGGCAAGAAGGGATTTTTCATACAATTGGTTTTTCCATTGCAGAAAAAGTAGGCTAGTATTCCCTTCATTTTATTGTCAGGCAGTGAAGATGTTTTATGTACTTCCAGAAATATTGAACAAGAATTCATAATCACGTGTTGCTAGAAAGTCACTTAGAGTGGGAATGAAATGGAATTCTCAGTTGATAACTCGGCGAGACTACAAGTTCAACTTTTTTATTGTTGCTTCAGTCTTCTGAACGGGGAGCACAGAGTTGAACCCTGAAGATTAGAATAAAAAGAAAACTAAAAATACCGGGTAGATACGCAAGACCTACAAGCCAAGAGAAGTCCCTCGAGCGAATTCATTTGTGTTAATTTCTTTCTCAGACGTCTGAGGTAGAGAAAGAATATTCCAACAAGCTGATAAAAATCAGAGAATGTGATAAAGTTACCGGTAAGCTTTCTTGAAATACCGTTTCAAACGCACCTTGGATCCGCGGACCTCAAATCCCTCGCGGACCACAGGTTTGGGAACAGTTTCGATTTTGTTTTCATAAATCTGTATTGACGCTCTCATAATTTCGAATATATTGGAGAGTCACGCATTAATAGCTAAATATCAGTGGGTCATATTTATTAAAGGATCTAACGACATGTGCAGTGCAGTATTCAAAGTAGGCCTATATTATGTCCTTCCAGCCTACATGACGCCTCTGTGCAGTATGCGGGAACCTGGGCTGTTAACTTCATTTGTGGCAAAGAAGTGCAGCCCACATATCAAAACTTAAGAGGATACAAAGAACACGTCCTGTACTGGGCATCAGTATTAATATGTCGAACAGGACGAGCTCACAAGTGGAACTATAGAACACTTGTTCAGTAGCGGAAGTAGATGGAGGATGTAGTATCTATCAGATCCTTCTGGCAAATCGTATAGCAAATGTTAAAGGTGCGGATCTGTATTTGCAATAATTTCCATATTCATATTAAATACGAATTGTCATCTGTATACATAATGAAACCAACATTATGTAAATTACGCAAGAAAATGGATGTTAAGTGCCATCAAAGAGAAAATTACCATAATGCTAATGTTTTTATCTGTTTAATTTTTACGGTTTTCAAACTTTCTTCATCGGAACGGCGAGACGTCAGTTGGAGGACAGTAGACCCTACGTATAAACAGCAATTTTGTAGACAGGCAACACAGACCATGTCTTTAGCATTAGCTCTTGTTATCGCCATTTTGCGCTTTAAGAATGCGGTCACGGCTTCTTGTTTAAATTTAATTGTCACACTACTCTTACCAGTATAAACGATCCACGATAATTTAATTTGCACTATTGAATCTTAATAAAATTGCATAACATCTACAATAAATTAAATTAATTATTTTGAAAATCAACGGAGATTTGCAAAATAATACTATGTCGACATTAAGCGTTGGAGCTATTTTATGAAATGAAAAAACAGGGGAATTCTCCCATGATAGCTAAAAAGGCCAATATAATCTCTCTTATAAATTGAATTAATTTTGCCGAGATTTTCGACGGGCCTCAGTGTCCCCCTCATTTATTTTTCCCGACGAACAGCCTCGTTATCTCGCCGTCGTTTTCGTTCACGTTCATGTATTGCCTACTCTAAACGCTTCCGCTGTAGACTTTCTTTTTGGTGGCCTACCTGGCATGATTGACTCGAGCACATTTCCAGCATCGAAATGTTCTTACACCTAGTATAAGATTCTGATAGGTTGGAATTTCACTTCAGTAATCAGAAAGAAGTTTCCAAAGGATAAAAACATGAACATTCGAGAAGATAATTAACACACAAACTTGTATCCAACTACTCAAGCAAATCACTGAAACGAAGATTATAGAAGATTGTTCAACTGTTCGTAATTGTAACATAAAAGAAATTCTATCCTCCTTATAGATTCTTGAGCAGCCGGATGTGAATTATACACAAAAACTGTTATAGTCATAGTGCCGGGTTCCATAATAATTTAGTCGGACTGCCCAGGGCCAATATAGGATGAACTTAGATAAGGCAAGTTCATGTAGGAGAGATAAAAATTAGGTCTTTTAGAAAATACGAAACTATTATACGAACATTTACTTCCGTTTTGTTGACAGGGTTGTACAAAGTAAATCCAGTAATGTCAGTCTTAGTTTTTTAATATCCTGAGAAAAGAGAACGCTAAAGTTGTTGCAGCCCCCATGGTTGTAAATGGATAGACTACTATAAAACATCACCGAAGAGCCGGCCGTGTTGTGTGGTTGCGAGACTGAATAGTTGCAATTTATTGGTGTATAAATATAAAATTCATTCAAGGTTCGGAACTGTTAAGGCAGATATTGTCGATGTTTATTTTTCTTGTTTTGTTGCATCCAGATTTAAAATCCCTCCTTGTTACGTAGTTTTTGCACCACGGTGTCACTTGCAAGTGCACAACCGACCTTGAGGCGTGACGTCATGCAACTTGTTTTTCTTGTCAGGCGACTCCGCTCGTGTCAGGGACACCGTGACGTCATAAGATTTAAGAAAAACTATGATCGTAAACACTGAAAACGGAATTCCACCATTGTTCAGCACCACGTTGCAGCATTTAACACTGCGTACGTATATGCTTAAGCAATATATTCTCGTATTGCGTTGCGAAAGCGATGACATTAAATCTGAACTTTATAAAATATTCATCAGACGAATCTGGAATTTCAATTTATTTTCCGAAATTATTTGTAGGTTTGTGAACAGTAATATGTTAGTATATCCTATATTCTTATGCTACAATAAATTTTTCTATATTTAATATTCCACCAACTCGCGTTTCGCTTTACCTTTCTCCTTATTTCATTCTCTCATAAAAAAATGTACAGCATGGCACACGAGCTGCTGTGATACTAAATGGAAATTGCAAGTCGATGTACTGCTCTCTTTAAGTGCTGTCTTTCTATTAAGGGAAAGCCTATACCCTATTGGTATCTTGATCTAACCCTTGAACCGAAAAACGCAGATTCACTTCGGAATAATTCTGAGAACGTGATACAATGTTCAGATTCTATTATCAAAAGGAGTGAAGCCGGATTGTTTCTTAAAAATTAACGGCGAACTTAGTGTACACAATTTCTTATATAAACTACTTTCTACAGACTTAAGGGGACACTCAATTTAAAAATTGGAGAAAAAGTGTCATAGAAATGAAAAATTAAATTTGTACACTAATTTACATGACAGAACTAAATCAATACGCAGAATTCTTCCCCTATTCATTGAGAAGTCACAGTCAAATGCACAAAGCCAAAAAATAAAAAATGATAATTAAAAGTGATATTTCAATTAATGATTGATTAGAAATTGAAATATTTTTTATTTTGAAAAGTATTGGATCTAATGAGCTGAGATTTTGCATGTTACTTTCCATGTGTATATTAAACTTTTTCTCCAAATTTGAAAAAAGATTGGTCAAATAGGAAAAAAGTTCCAAAATATAGTTGAGTGTCCCCTTAAGACTATTATAAATTTATATAAAGCTTATTGTTGTTGTTTAGTCAACTGTCCGAAGACAGGTTTGAACCTCATAAATATAAGTAACACCAATAAGGCATCACTCATGAGGCAACTAGGCCAGGAGATAATGAGATAGGGTGACCAGTTCCTTTCCCCCTGTAAAGCTTATAATAATATAAAATAACAATGAGAACATAAAAAATGCTCGTGGCCAAATTTGGTCATTTTCTTAATTTTTTAAATACGGTGCCAAAAAGTTGCAATTTCATTCATATACACTTATTATTATTACAAAAAAAACTGATTTTTATGCCTTAAAATGAAGTTGAAAAACAAAAAGTAAGTGAAGTGTTCAAAGTTAATTTATTTTTACTAATGTAGTGAGTTGACCAGGAAAAAACGATGAACTGCTTAAATCAAACTGATATAATATTTTCAAGAAGATAGGCTACATTGAAGGTGTAGACATTACAAAATCTCAATAGCGTTTCACCTTTAAAGCACTAAGTGAATATCATTTTGTAAAGAGTTTCTTTTCCTGCCAGTCGTGAAAAAATTACAAACTTACTAAAAATATGTTTTGTTTTGAAGTCTCTTGTAGGATATAGCGCTGTAATAGGCTTATTTGAAATTATTATTTTACCTTCAGGAGTCTTTGAAATCTAGGCTGCAGAAAACTTGTGTGATGTGAGCTAGTTCATCAGATTTATAATTAATTTTAATTTTGAGTCAGTTTAAATCTTCTTACAGATAGATAGTCTATCTATAAAAATGAAAACGGTTGGTGCTAAAAAATTTGAACAGTATTGAAATTTTTTCACATATGATAGCATTTTTGGGCCCACATATCGAAGGGGAAAACGGCGTCGTTAATAAAGTATCTATTGGATACTCCCAGAATTTGATTTTTTTTTTGTATGGCAGTTAATCGGGATGTTTATTTTACTGTTTTCTTATCAGAGGAGGTAGATCGTCTGAGACACGTCTTGTTAGGAAGGAATTCAGAGTTACCGTAGAGAAACACCTTGGGTCAATCTTTGTAGTATTTATGAGGCTGTATATTGACTAATCGAATTCTCTTACTTTATCTCATTCCTTCCTTTCTTTGATCACAATACTGAAGGATCTCCTTCCGTTTCCTCCATTAAGAGGAAATATTGTACCGCGTATTACAACGCCAAAATAAAAGGTAAAAGTAGCCCCTTCGCATGCCATGAAGGCACGTGGGGGGGGGGGGTATGGAGGTAGAGCTTCATGCTTTCTCGTTCTCGATACTAGAATGAGGTGGTGTGGTCGGCACCACGCTCCGATCGCCTTTTACACCCGGCACTCAATTTGATATGAAGCTGAGTGAACCTCGGGGCCGTTCTGGAAGCTTGGCAACGAAAAAATCGCGTCACCACCCGGGATCGAACCCCGTACGGACCTTCCAGTCCGTAGCTAGCTGCTCTACCAATTGAGCTACACGGCCGCCACAGCCAAATTACGTACGAACATTCACACCGTAGGCGAGATAGGAACCGACGACAGTGGCTTCCATGCAGCGGTTCGAGTTGCACCTTAATCATAGCATATGACGTGCAGCAGAATTCATGTGTTGTAGGAAGAAATAATATAATCAGCACTCATGATAGTGTACGAGGTCATTATGTTTTTAAATACATTCATGGCGCTGGTGCTCGATAATGGACCTTGGCCTGAAAGTCTATTTCTGAACCTTACATTTGTAGACTTGACTTTTGTTTAGATGGACATACGATTTTCCTTTATAACAGGGGCCAGTATGACACCAAGTCAGCAGAATGTAGGACAAGATATCTTACGACGGATAAGCATCCATGCCATAGGCGAGGTTCGAATCCATATCCATGAATTCCACTTACAGATGAAGCAGCATCTTCGTCATTGTAGTGTTGGAAATGTTATGGATGTGACCTGTAGTTACAATTACTGCACTAGACTTTTCTCTTTAATTCTATGGAAACTATGGGCTGTTAAATATACGGACGAGTTTATTACATTACACTTTCATTCATGCATTCATTTAGAGTCGGCCTGCGTAGAGTAGTCGGTGTAGCCCTGGCCTTCTGTGCTCGAGGTTGCGGGTTCGATCCCGGCCCAGGTCGATGGCGTTTAAGTGTGTTTAAATGCGACAGGCTCATGTCAGTAGATTTACTGGCATGTAAAAGAACTGCGGGACAGAATTCCGGCACACCGGCGACGCTGATATAACCTCTGCAGTTACGAGCGTCATTAAATAAACCATAATTTAATTTTTAAAAATTTTTAATTCATTTAATGTTCTGCTCAAAGGCAGGTCTTTCACTGCAAACCCAATTTTCTCCAATATTTTCTATTTTCTGCTTTTCTCTTAGTTTCCTCATATCCATTTAATGTCGTCTACCAACTGATACCTTCTACTCCGAACTCTTCCTCCGTTCATCATACCTTTCATTGCATCCTTCAGTAGACAGTTTCTTCTCAGCCAGTGACCCACCAATTCCTTTTTCTTTTCCTAATCAGTTTCAACATCATTGTTTCTTCACCATTTCTTTCCAACACAGCTTCGTTTCTTATTCTGTCTGTCCATTTCACACGCTCCATTCTTCTCCATATCCACATTCAAAATGCTTCTATTCGCTTCTCTTCACTTCGTCGTATTGTTAATGTTTCTGCCCCATACAATGCCACACTCCACACAAAGAACTTCACTAGTCTCTTCCTTAGTTCTTTTTCCAGAGGTCCGCAGAAGATGCTCCTTTTTCTGTTAAAAGCATCCTTGCCATTGCTATCCTTTTTTTTTTTGACTTCCTGGCTGCAGCTCATGTTACTGCTTACAGTACATCCCAGGAATATGAAGCTGTCCATTTGCTCTACTGCAGGGATTCTCAGCCATGAAATGGAATAGGTTTAATAGGCCTATATGAATACATAAAATAAAATAAATAAACAAAGAAATGAATTTTTGAAACACCAGGATAATGATATCCTTGAACTTGAATGTTACTCATAGTTTCAGTAATGTCCAAGGAGAAGTCGCTTATGGCTACATGTAAACACTCCTGCAGATGTGAATTGGTTAAATCGTAATATGGGTTTGTTCTTGAGATATTTCATAAGTGAGAAAGTTTTTTTTTTTTTTTTCCAAAGGTAGGTTGTCTCAAACATAGCGAAACATTTGAGAGAAACACTCCGCCTTTTTGTATCTTCTGTCTTCTGCTCCCCAAAGACTATGATTTCTCATTTTAAAACAAATATTTCTGAACTGAAAGAGACTGAAGATCTATCAATTCAAGTTCCTCACGTTCAGTCTTATTCTCTTGAATAATCTTGATTTCTCTGTTTTGAAAGGGATTATACACCAAGAAATACGAGACGCCATATCAGGTCTGTAAGATATTATAATGGATGCACAGGAACACTTTTGTTCCGGATTGTACATGGAGGATAAGTTAAAAACTTAAGTATTATATTATTAAGATTTTGTTCGTACAACAAAGTTTGAATTAAAAAAAAAAAGAACCTCAGGAATGTTAGTGCTCGCGAACACTTTTTTACTTGCGTGATGAGAGCACGAAATGTCATTAAAAGAGCACTATGGTGCTCGCGAGCACGAGGTTGAGAACTTCTGCTCTACTGTCTCATTTAGAATTCTTTAATTATCTTCCGACAACCATGGTCTCCGTTTTGTTTGCATTTATGTATCTTCATCCCATACTGCTCACAGCTAGCTGTCATTTAGCTCCAGTAGCATATCCCTTAGTATCGTTTCCTCTTCTGCGAACACCACATATATACGGAGAGTATTATTACATTATACACTTTAATGTGAAATATTTTGAACTTAGTTCAATTTTTTAACTTTAATTGATAAGGAAAAGCAGTTGCACGTACCATTTTGATTTATTCGTTGCATGCAGCAGTGAGACTCAAGAGTGAAATTATAAACGTAACTGGTTGGAGGTTCTTGACCTGCGGTCTACGAACGCCCCCGTGGACTTCTGAGGCAGTGAGAACGTGTGCAGATGCCAAGGAAAATTATATACCTGCATAAGTTGCAGGCGAAACTGTAGAAATGGACATTTCTGTTTTGAGTACGTGTATTTAAATGATGTGAGGTCAGCAGTCAATGTTTCTGAAGTTGAAAACAACCGTTGGTATCGTTTCTACTGTGCAAGGTTTGTATTTACTCATTAAAAAAACGAAAACAATAGAGTTGCAGAATTTACGTAAGCCTCAGTTATTAAAATGATTACCATACGTCTTGAAATGGGGAGCCCGAATACAAATGTATGGTTGCGACCTATGACTAAATAAGTGTTGTAGATACGAGAAAAATTCTTATCGGCACTGGGAATCGAACCCAGGACCTCTCAGCTCTGCTCGCTGAGCTCTTACCAACTGAGCCATGCCGGGACACGATTCACGGCGCCGGCCGAACCCCTCTCGTAATGTTATTTTACGGCCTTACTGCCTGCACTTGAGACGATACACGTCATATATGCAGGAGCGCATATTTTAAATGACTTTGTGGCCATATTGAACATCAGTTTCATGACATCTGCTAACCGTTTAATACATCAAATATTCATATGTATGAGGTCTCGCCCACCTCATTGAATATTACATGACTAATATGAATTAGTCTATTGTATTATTACTATTAAATACGAGAGCTGAGAAGTCCTGGGTTCGATTCCCGGTGTCGGTACGAATTTTTCTCGTATTTAATAGTAATAATACAATAGACTAATTCATATTAGTCATGTAATATTCAATGAGGTGGGCGAGACGTCATACATATGAATTTTTGATGTAAGTGCTGTAGAAATATATATCATATAGGTCTTGAAATAGCCATTATAATAAAACAGAAGTCTGCTTTCTTCATAAATCTTGACTTGAAAGGGGCACACGCTTGTTTAAAAAAAGAAAATACAGAGCGTTCAAAAAGTCACTATGCACTTGACTCTCTAGAGAAATTTTGTTACCACATTTTTCAACAATAGGCTAATTGTCGCAGTTGCTGCGTTCTATCGAGAAGACGCTTTGGTCCTTTCCTAATAAGAACGTGTTTTTCTTGTCCAATTTGTGTTTCGGGAAGGCGATAGTTAAATGGAATTAGTGCAGTAAAATTTGTCTTACAAATTCCCAGAAACACCAGTTGTATACAATTTCACTGGCCAACTTGAATAAAATGAAATCAAGTATGTATGGTTCCAACAAGACAGTGCCACTGTACACACGGCTGACATATCTCTACAATCTTTGCGATTTTTGGAGAAATCATTTCTAAAAATCTATGGCCCCTACGCTCCCCAGATCTGACACTACCAGCAAAATATGCATTGTATCATCATCGATCACGCACACTTGAACTGCAAGCTGGCAGTAATCGGGGTAGGGTGCAGTTCACAACAAGAATTGGTCAAAGTTTTCAAAATAAAATAAAACGAGTCTAGATCGTGGATGCTCGTGGACATCACTTTCAACATCTATTTTCATTCACAGTGACTTTCCGAACCCCTGTATACAGTATATGCAGAGTATTTCTAACATTGATTAACGCCGTTATTCGAGGGTTAGTATAATGAAACGGACACATTTTCGTGTAACAATGACGCAGTTTCGTCTTTGGTTAATAGCTTAATACCTATGGTGTATTTATAGGTATACGAAAGAATGAAGACTGATCTTTCAGAACTTATGTTTATTTTATTCTCAAAATAAAATTGTAAATTATTTAAGCAGTAAACCAAAAACATATACTTTCCTACCTAATTTTACAGACTTTCAACCGTGTTCTGCGGCTAAACCGTAAAAGATGGATCAGGTCGTGTTGCGATTGAAATAGGTTAACAAATGTGATCTTTCCAAAACACAATCCGTTTTAACTCATCTCTCACGGTTTAGAGGTTAGAGCCGCTTTTGTATGACTTACGTAACTGTTATGCTGAAAGCTTGACGCAATAGCCTTAGTATCTGCAAGCGTATGATGTTACGGAACTTAATATTATTCAACGTTAATCCTAGAACCAATGTCCCCTAGTAAATTTTTTTATCGAAATACGTAATTTATAATCCGTGATATGCATGTAAAATCTCTGACCGAGCCTTAATTATTATCAGAGGATATCAGTTTTCATAATGTTCCAGAATTTTAACGTGTAGAGAAATATTCTAAACACTTACTTAATATGCATGCCGTTACAACTTTATTTAGAAAAAATATGCCAATTAATATGTACAAATAATGCAACAAAATTACGTATCATGTAACAACACGAATACTTAGTAAGCGATGATTTGTAAGCCACGTCGCACCATCGCTTCACAGACACATAATAATTTTTTTAGTATCATTGAGGATGTGCCTTACAGAACGTTTCAAATCTGTAACATCCGTTGATATATTGTACAGTGTTGTACAAAGTGACTAACAAACTATCGATGGAAAACAGAGGCTAATTGCAGACTTCATTTTACGCGTGGTGTTCCGAGTGTTGGTTTCGTAATAAAATGAGGATTCACATTCTCCATCTTTCATCTGTGTAGTTGTTTACACTCACGTGATGATATAGAGCAGTGTTTCTCAATCTTTTGGTAATGAGGCCCCCGTTTTTTCTAATATTACTTCAGTGCAGTCCCCTGGCCTTATATGTAGAGTAGAATGTAGGCCTAGAACAGCGGTCGTCAGCACAGAGCACCATGGTGCACTCGTAGCTGCTAGCGTGTATGCTTTCTACCTCTTCCTGCTGCACGATGGGGCACACGGGACGGCTCCGCTTACCCTTTGCACATTTCAGCGAGTGCTGACGACCACTGGCCTAGAACATACAATTAAATGTGAAATTTGGTACCAGTTTAAAAAGAAAGCAATTTAGGCCTAATTACGTTTTTATTCAATGCAAAATAGTCTTATTTTCTAATTTTATAGATCAACTCTTAAAATAATAATAGTAATAAATAATAATAATAATAATAATAATAATAATAATAAAAATATAGTCAATGTACTTAATAGGCTCTTTAGGCATTAAGATATTGCAAATGTTAAAATAATTACTGTACATGAGATCAGATTAATAGAAAGTGGTAGTTCCATAGATAATTTGCTATCCATATGATGGAATGAAGTGTCAATGGCGCTGTGATGTGTTTACAGAGTTGATAATTGACGGAATACGGAACACATACACTTAAAAGTTCAATAAGTTCACCTGTTACCCTTTTCATTTTTGTTTTATTTGTGCCCTTCAAAATCTGACTTTGAATGACACAAGAGTTACAGAAGTCAGTTGCTTAATAAGAGTTTGTATATGGTCATTTACTCGTATTATATAGAGAGATTGATTTTATTTTTGTCCCACACTCAGTATTTATCTTGCTGTCGGAAGATCGAGCTACTACTTTCCAGAGAATGCTGGTCGGGAAAGGTAGACTTTTAGGGCTAGATAGTGTTAAATAGATCACTTCCAAGTTTGTTTTCGTAATTGGTATTCATAGGTTGATAAATTGCGCTTTGTTCAGCATCATTGTGTTTGTGACCCATATTTAGATATCATTGTACTCGTGTTAATTTGTTAAATGTTACTTTTGTAAAAATGATGAAGTAGCCTAGGTACACATTAGAGAAATGGAGAAATGACTGTGCTTGAAGATACAAATTATTTTGGGCTACAGTCATTGCCCTTTCCTTATTTAACCGCTTTCAACATTTATTTGTATTGAAACCTGAAAGACAGGATTTACGGGAGCCGTTCCTACACGTTGAAAATTTGAAATACATTGTCCAGAGGGAGATAGCATCACTTTTAAACTATGAACTTCGCCATGTGAACAACTTTTTACGAAGGTGTTAGGAATGTGTACGTGCAATTTGGTGGCATTGACAGCAGTATCTGGATAGTTAAGATACATAGGCTTAAGACAGACATCGTTGTCGATGTGAGACTATCCGCCACTCGGGAACTGTTGGCTGTGCTTAACTAAGATTGTCGTTATTGCTATTCTAATTCATAATATTGAAAGTTGCTGTTGAGTTGGAATAGGACATTGTATTGGCAATCAGGTAGCTTCTTTTGTAATAAGAATATCGCAGCCGTCTTTATCCATATTGTTATTGTCCTTGTCAGTCTTGCAACGTTATGTTATTTCAGTGTGGAAAGTAATTATAATAATAACAATTTATTGTTATTAGGATTTTTCTAAATACAGTAGTTATTCTTCACCCAAAGAAATGTTCCTCCTCCACAAATCTCTGTCCTCAGCATCTTCTTCAGTAAGATGTCTTCTAGTCATACTTCTTCTGTTGGAACGTATAAGGTATATCGAATAAAATTAACGTAATATCTTTAGCATTAGAAAAATACAAAATGAATATTAAAGTTCTGTCGGATACTAAGAAGAAAGGTTGTGGAGAAGAGCCTTTAGGGAAATGTGTACATTTCTGGAGCGATGTGGATAAAGGGACACAATAATAATAATAATAATAATAATAATAATAATAATAATAATAATAATAGTAATAATAATAATAATAATAAATATTTATTTACAAATGACTTTTAGAGAACTCGGAGGTTCATTGCCGACCTTACATAAGCTCGCTGTCAGTACCTATCCTGAGCAAGATTAATCCAGTCCCTATCGTCATATCCCACCTCCCTCAAATCCATTTTAATATCCTCCCATCTAGTCTAATAATTAATAGTAATAGGCATAATAGTAGTAATAGTAGTAATAATAATTTAAGTTTGAATGAAGGAAAACCATTATAACCATTATTTATGAAAAATTTGTTATAATAATAATAATAATAATAATACCAGTTATAGAGCCCTTAACAAAAAGAGAAAATTTTTATTTACTTACCTGTTGTTCCTTCATATAAGTGGAAAAATTCATCTAGTTTGAATGAACATTAAACGGGCAGAATTGAGAAATATTTTGTCTTGGTGTATCATTCCTAAAATTCTCATATGCTAAGGTTGTAGACACGTAATAGCGTGATATCATTGACATTATTATTTGGCCGCAGAGGTGAATGAAAGTAAAATTCATTGCGTTTGGGTAGAAGCACTCCCACTGTTATGGCACCACAGTTTTATTATTCGGGTAGTATTCGCTACTCTTTCCCCACACGTCAATAGAATTTGCAGAACAGAAATGGCTAGCTGCTTGCGGAACTGTAATGAAGGTTGCATGTTAGTGCAAACGTTTTCATGGCCACCTTTACAGCAAGATTGATTGAATTATGTAATGGCGGCTGTGCGGTTGTGTGACGTGGGTTGCGAGAGGTGAAGGGGATACAGCTGATAACATTAACAGCGTGTCACGACACTCGCAAATGCATTTAACACGAGGGAATTCTCTGCAGTGTTAGTGGACCATTGCATTATGCAGAATGGGTTAATTTTAGAACTCTACCAGTCACTGCAGGATTTTATTATCCATTGAAATGTCCTTTGTTTCTTTTGAAGAACAGCCACATTGCTCAGTATGTGTACCTTGTGCAGTTAAATTATCGTATTTAAACCTTCGTAAGAGGCGGATATGTTTTTAGATCCGTCTATTAAAAATATTTTCGAGGTTGAGTTCTTTCTTACCAGCGACTCCATCCGCAAAGTCTCTCTTTATTACAGATTGCTTACACGGGACAAGAAACAGAAGATTTTATAGAACGAAGGCTTCGCGTATGACAACACATTTACAAGACGAAAGGCACACTGAATTCTTATGTTATTATTACTGTTATATTACTCTTACAGCGCGTTGACGCGTATGGGTTACGGATTACGGGTGGGAGACTCCCACGTGCACCTAGGAGGATGTTAATAGCCCGTGTGCTACCTCCAAATTTTGACTTTGGCGAAAAATGGTCTGAAAATTTTACCTGGAGCCCTCCACGGGAACGGATTTATTTTTCATATTGTAAATCTATGACATTTCATCGCGAGCTTGGATGCCACGTTAAGGATTTGTATGGCCCATAATAATTGCCCTCGACCGGGTTCGAACCTGGGAACTTCAGATCCAGTGACAAGCATTAAAAATTTTAGACTAGTCGAGGATGAATTACTGCTCCTGCTGCTACTACTACGACTAACACTGATGAAATCTGTTGTCTTCAAACAAAGGACATAACTTGAGGAGTCGACCTGGTTGGCGAGTTGGTATAGCGCTGGCCTTCTATGCCCAAGATTGCGGGTTCGATCCCGGACCAGGTCGATGGCATTTAAGATGAGGGGTCTAGTATCAAAACCTACCACATCCACTTTGCTATATTTTGAGAAAAATGAGAAAAACGTGCAGTTACTTCGTTGAATGTGGTAGGTTTTGAAAATAACTTCAATTTTTACTATGCATTATATATGGGTTGTAGTTCAAATTTGAAAAAGCCAGCCAGTGCATGTGGTAGGTGTTAGAAAGTACTCAACAATAATGAGGAAACTCAATTTAAAAAAAAAGTGGATATGGCAGGTTTTGATACTAGACCCCTCAAGTGTGCTTAAATGCGACAGGCTCATGTCAGTAGATTTACTGGCATGTAAAAGAACTCCTGCGGGACAAAATTCCGGCACATCCGGCGACGCTGATATAACCTCTGCAGTTGCGAGCGTCGTTAAATAAAACATAACATTTTTAACACAACTTGAGGCAAGGCTCGAATCCGGTTCCTGAGAAAGGACTGTAGATTTCCAGTTTCGTGGTCGGAAATTGAACCGTGTCTGTCAAGGTTATATCAAAATCTGATGTTTTTTTTAGCCTTCAGTTCTGGAGTCTCGTCTGTTAGATAATTTTGACGGTGAAAAAAAAAAAATTTTTGTATCCGGGCATTGTCAGCTGTGGGACAGATAGACTGCATTAAGTCATGCCTTCATGCCCTGGCTCATAAGAAGCTGCCTTTGCCCTTTGTTAAGAGACCTGCTCTAATGGCATAATTTATCAGCTTCTCCGTGCAGCATATGCTTTCCCATCTGTTGTGATGCTTATTTTAGCGCTGTAGCCTTGGTGATGTGGACAGATGTGTAATATCGTGGCTCGCAAACCGGGGTTAGCGGTGAGAAGAAAATGTGAGTCGTTAACGATTTCGTTCAGGGATTTCTATTTCAGTACGTAATATATTATCGATTTCCATTGCAGATTGCAGCAGTTCTGAATTTACGCGCTCTTGGTTTATATGTTTCTAGCTTCATTTCGTAATTTATAACGATGCTAAGTCGTTATTTAGTCATAATTCATAAATATAGGACGCGATATGAAACATCTTTGCACTCGAATTGCTGCGAACAATGCATCCACGATATCGTTATTGCTGCGTGTAGTTTTTAGTACCGTCGCTTATAGCACGATAATCGTAATGCTTCCGAAGAAATGTATCAGACAGTAAATTCCGTAACTTACAATACATAATTATACTGTATTACTTAACTTATGACAACACATAATTACGCTCAGTTTAAGGCATAGTTGATAAAAGTACATGACTGAAGGGAAAAAAAAAATATTTTTGAGACCTAAAGACTTAACGGTTTTCTTTTTGGTACGAATGTAAAGTTTGCGAAACGAGACGAACCGGAGTTTCCACAAACACACGAGGGCCAAAAAGATGACTTTACGAATGTGTGTCATGCATTGGTTTTTTTTTTTACGATGGAACAAATTTACATTAAATAAGGTTATAAGATCACAATGTCATGGCCGTCTAAACTCAGAACCATGGAATGGCAGCCTGTTTTATTCATGTTCACGATTTCATGGCTGTCTAAACTGGCCATATTATCAACAAACCGGTTAGGAACAGTTAAATGATAAATCTTATTACAATGAGTATACCTTATTTTATTTCAAGGAGTGCAGTTCGGTATTCAAAGGAGCCACCGAACTGCACTTCTTGAAATAAAATAAGGTATACTACATGTAACTTCGGAATAATAAGGGATGGAGGTAATGCATTAATTTCTTACTGAATGAAGTTTGTACATTGAATATTACATTTTCTTTGGTAGTATGTAAAGTGATTAGCAATGCCTAAAGTGATTACGTACTTATTTTTTTTACGCACTACTGTTTTAAATACCCACTTTAGGCACTGATAACAGTGGGTAAATTACAACTTTCCGCACTATCGTAGAAAAAGTGTTTTGTCTCTCTTCCGAAGGTGACATCTTTTTGTTTCCGTTATAAGTTTTAAAATACTGATGTCAGTGGGATTTTTTTATTATTTAACGACGTTGTATCAACTACAGGATTATTTACATCGATGAAATTGGTGATAGCGAGATGGTATTTGACAAGATGAGGCCGAGAATTCGCCATAGATTACTTAACATTCGCCTTACGGTTGAGGAAATCCTCGGAAAAAACCTAACCAGATAATCAGCCCACGTCCGAGCGCAACTCTGGATCAGCAGGCAAACGCGCTACCGCCTGAGCTACGCAGGTGGCGACAATGGGATTAATGTGCGACATTTCGAAGACTACTTACTTGACCTCCCAATTCGCCCATGCAGAAATATAAAGTTAGTCGCCGTTGGTGATGAGCGCAACGGTTAAGGTGCAGCTCTGCCGTTGCATGGAGGTTACGGTCATTGGTTCGCATCCCTTCCAGGGCACGGATGTTTGTACATTGTCTTACTCCGTACTGTCTTTTACGGAGGCGTGGCGTCATGCTGATCGCACTTCACCAATTTTCTACAGAATTACCTTCACCCTTGCTTGCAAATTCACATCGCCGCCTCCGGCACAGAAGAATCATAACGAAAGACCATGCGATAGGGTCTAGTGCCATAAAGAGTCATCGTTATTAAAGGATTAGCTGTGACTAGTTCTAAGCTTACCTTGTTCTGCGGGGGCGAATATTCAGGGAATCAATATTGGTGTTATAATTTTCCCTTTAGCGATATGATTTAACAATAATCTACTGCTATTTAAAAAGGAAGCTGGTTTTTAAGATTAACATAACTTTTAAAAGAGAGTTGCCTAAAAAAATATAACAAACATTTTATATTAATTTGTGCAAATATAATTAGGTCTACATGCATCTATGTGTTATTTATTTGACATAAACAGAGTGTACTCGAGCTTGCTATGAACTTCATGCTGTTAAGTAATTATGACAAAGGAAACTTATGCAGGGAGGAATGTGTTAGCTAGTGCAGTTGGCTATAACAATCCTGTAACATTTATGCAGATAATTGCCGAGTACAGAGAAGTATTTATATCTGCTTATGGGTTTTCCGTTATTTTTCGTCCATGAGGGTTTAACTCGAGCCTTTTTTTATTTTACAGAATATTCACAGCGATAAAACTAGGCACTGACTTTTGTGATTGAGGTCAGGACAACGCATACTCTTCAGCTAAGATAGTCTATATTTCACTAATATCCTTGTTGTGAGCGGCGTTCGAAACTAGTAAATTAAATACCACAAGGCTACCGGTACTGTCCTATTTAATGACCGTGACCACAACAAGTCATCTTGCTTTCTTCCTTCCAAGCATTAGGCTCCGAACAAATTTATTTCATCTTTTATTATCTCTTAGTATAGTGTTTTTATCGTGTAGTGAATAAAACGGGGGGAACAATATGTTAGGAGCTGATATATAGGTTACATAACCAATGGTCCACACCTGTGGAGTAACGGTCAGCGCGTCTGGCCGCGAAACCAGGTGGCCCGGGTTCGAATCCCGGTCGGGGCAAGTTACCTGGTTCAGGTTTTTTCCGGGGTTTTCCCTCAACCCAATACGAGCAAATGCTGGGTAACTTTCGGTGCTGGACCCCGGACTCATTTCACCGGCATTATCACCTTCATTTCATTCAGACACTAAATAACCTAGATGTTGATACAGCGTCGTAAAATAACCATAACCAATGTAATCTAATTATTTTGTAGTGATGCGAATTATATTACTATACATACTTGTTCATAACCTATTATTCAATGTAAACTTAGGCTTACACATAATTTACTAAGAATCCAAATGAGAAGATACTTTTTTTCTGTGTAAAGTCTATATTAGACCTACACTAATAAAAAAAATGGAGAGTTTTGTGGAACGGAAATTACACTGACGTTGCCATGGAAATTCTTACGTCATCCGATAAGCATGAATATTGTGAATGAGTCCATTCCTATATACTAGGGGACTCCGCATATGTACATAGTCTACTTGGAAGAGTGTGTTATTCATGGGTGGGAGAAGGGGTCAATATATTTGAAAAAGGAATAATGTTATTCAGTTGTACTTTGATATAGACGCGAAGCAGAGGCGTGCACAATACATGCATAACTATAGAAAATTAATACAAGGTTATCATTATTCACATATAGATGGATAAATAAACTTGATACGTATTTACGGGATAGGCCGATTCTCATGTGCTTACGTAGGCTACTGCTAATTATTAATTATATGTGACTCGAAAACAGTTCACTGCTTGTTCTCTTAATAGTACATTCTGTTTTAATGTATTATTATTATTATTATTATTATTATTATTATCATTATCATTATCATCATCATCATCATCATCATCATTATTGGAGGATTCACTCTTATTGACGGTTCACTTCATTCCGCCATTCATTAGACACACCTAAATCTTACAGCAAATTGTATTTATTTATCCAATTTATTTACTTTAATTCCTGCATAGCCTATACGTTAGACCTACATGCAAACATGGAGACTTCCTCAGTTCCTCTGTTACTTTTTCTTCTGCGTAAAACGCACCAGAACACTTAACTTCTCAGTTTAATCTACTTGATACAGGAAATTACGAAAAAGAATGAATACGTTTTGACTTGATCATTGTGTGGTTTTGACTTCCAAATTAAGATCCATTACTCTCTTAAAATTATTTTACATGATGCGTATTATTCCTGGATAAATTGAGTCGTAGATACTGAATGTGAACACAATACGTCCATTAGTTAAAGAGAAATCGCTGCACATAGACAACCTGACCAATTTGCCTCTCCCCCGGTATCAGGGCTGTTAAAAAGCCTCGAAATATATTTTTGCAGAATCAGAATACTTTTTTTTACTAGACTATATAATGATTGAAGTTGCAGGAAGCAAGACATTTGGGTGTATATTGTAGTCGTAACGATTTTACAGCGGATGTTAAGTTCGCATGATAGTATTGCAACCGTTGTGTTGGCAGTCTAATCATGAGCGAAAACCAAGAATATTTCGACGTGCGGTGTTGTGGCGGTTCGACGGTTAGAAATCAGTCTTTGTGTACAGTGCAGAATGTTCATGCGATGTTTGAATGCACAGAATGTGTCGTTTCCAGACGTAGACAAGAATTGCCACTTACTGGACGTGGCAGTGATTGCTATGGGCGCGTGTCGGAAGTCATCAGACCAAATAGGGAGACCCGACGACGCTGCAAGGCGCAGATAACTTCGACTTGGCCTGTCCTTGAGTTCAAGTGAAGCTATTGTGGAGGACATGCTTATTATCTGAATTACACATACGGTATGTGAAACGAAGGGGCCAGCAGCGTTTTAAAACGTGTTCTCTGCTGCGTGTAATACTATCATTTAATGTTTTTGTGTTCCGCCGCTCCCGAAGGACCAAAACATGACTGGTCAGTTAACCCCTTAAGCGAATATTTTGTTGAGCTCGTACAGTAATCCAGGGGTGTGGCGTGTATCGGCCAACCCTCCCGAAGGCGGTAATAGGTACCGATATTACTGTATTCGGTTTCTCGTTTACGCTGAAATGTCGCAGGTGAAGCCTCCGGTAATCACAACATTTTTAAAACGCCATCTCGTTTCTCTCGTCTTGATTCGTTTCCTGTGAAGCTTGTGGGGAATAAATCTGGTTAAGTTTGGAGTAAGATCACTAACCTCTCTTGTGATCAGGAAGAGTTGGATTATGTTGTATGTTCATATGATTTAATATCGGAATGGTTTTAGATGATTGCCTTTTATTATCCATTAATTTAATTGGATAATGTATTGAGCTAAAAGAAACCTGATCAAATTAAACGATTTTGGAATTTAAATCTGTTAAAATATGCATACACTGTTAATTTATGTTCTACACCAGTGGTATTCATCTTTTTGGTAGCGTACCCCCAAAATACATTTCTTTTATGTCTGTAGGCTACCCCAAACTGCATTACAGTATAGTTTATAAGAAATAACAAGACTATGACTAATTCTGTATGGAAAATAAGTTATTATTATTATTATTATTATTATTATTATTATTATTATTATACATAAGTTTCTGATGCAATAATATTATTAATGAATTATGTAAAATATTACTGAAGCATGGAAAAACAAGAATTGATATTATAAAATAAAATATGTAAACTGCAATAATTATCAACAAGTGTAATAAAATAAATATGTCAGAATTTTTATATAGGCCTACCTAGTCAGTGGAAGGCGTGCCCCTTGAGACAAACTCGCGTACCATAGGTTGAATACCACTGTTCTACACAACTCCCTATGCCGACGTCGTAAGGAACTCGTATGTATGTTTAGTCAACAGTCCGAAAACTAATTGGAATATCATGACACCAATAAAGACACCGAAATGTAAGAATGAAAAATTTACTTAATACAGTGCGCATAAAAGTTCTGGATAAACTTTTTGGGGATAATAGATGGGGCCGTTACAAACATATTTTGTTCAGTAACTGTGGGTGGAAAGTGCTTCCTCACGAAGTTCCATGTTGTTATTTGGATCTGGGTTTTGGCCTCCAAAGCCACCGGATCTGACAATGTTGGATAGGATCTTGGGATTCATATTGCAGACGTAGCAACAGTTATCAGAAAACATGTCCGCATTTTTTAGCATACAGGACAATTCCTGCTACGTCGTTATGACTTTGTACATAATTGGTGATCGTGCTTCTCAACATTCCACGTCTGCCATAAAATAAGAGAAAACAATACTGGTAAGTGACATGTGTTTATCATAAACCATACTCTAACGTACCTACAAGCCTCTCCGTTCTCGTAAGAACGTGCTTCAGAGCCACGATTACTTACCAATACTCTTTTGATCGAGTCTATTAGCCACCGATGATAGACGACATTAAGATAGCCTATGTGGATCATATGCGGATACTAAGAGGAAGACAGAAAATAAGAAACTGGATTTGCAGTGAAAGACTTGCAGTTTGGCAGAACACTGTATGTATATTAGCCACCGGCGTAGCTCAGGCGGTAGCGCGTTTATCTGCGTTGAGACGTAGATTCGTTTTCCACTTGGGGTGGTTGAGTTTTTTTTTTTTTTTTTTTTTTGAGATGTTCCCCAACTTTACAGCAAAAATATCAGGTAATATATGGCGAATCTTCCGCCTCATCTCGCTGGCATCAATTCCATCAACGCTAAATAACGTATTAGTTGATACTGCGTCATCAAACACGTACTAAAGAAAAAACCGCCTGTTATCCCAATAAATTTGCCCAGATAAGTTCTCGGCATTCCATACATGAGGCATAAATTGTAATAGGAACGGAAATCGTTTTTGGCCCTCGAATCATGTTTGACTCATGAGGAGTTGGCGTTGTACATTAATCCTATGCGTGAAATGAAATTCAGGCTACAGCGTCCCGCGTATTGACTTACACCAAGAGGTTTGCGAGATGAGGCATACGGACAGACGGACGGAGCGACTGCTCTGCTGTCAGCTTCTCCCCTCGCAGTGGTGGTTTATTGCTCCCACATATCGATTTGCAATTTCAAGTTCTAGCTACTGAAGCCCTTCCGGTGCACCCACTGCACGATTGCCAACTTGATAACTTCGTGCTCGTACGTATTATTCCCCTGCAGTATCTGTTTGCGTTTTTGTCTTAACTCTACTGTCTTACGACTTATACTCCCTGTCCACGCATCCTTAGTTGGTATGGTAGACATCTGAACTACTGTATTTTTTCACTGTTTTATTGTAAGAACAAAATTTAAAATCAGAAAATTAGTGGTATAACAATGTACGTATGGACTGTTCCCTGCAAAAATTGGGAAACGTTTTAGTAAACTAGTCTCCTGGAGGCTAGAGCCCGCCTCCATTGAAGGTCTAGTGTTCTCGAAGTTTATAGAATTTAAGTGATTGATCATGTTGAAAATTTTGTAATAGGACTAATTAATTGCAGTAGTGTGAAATATATTGAAAAAGAAATACAAAAGTTAAGGCCTTCTGCCATTTTGAAACATGATTGCAGTGTTATTCGAAGTTCATCATCATCATCATCATCATCATCATCATCATCATCATCGAATATTGGGCCCATTTCCTTGTTCTGTCTTCACTCTGGTAATATTTATGAAACCAATGTCCAATAAGTGTTAGCAGGGCTCCTTGGTGATAATAGACAGTATGGTGCAATTTCACCGTGTAAAAAGCTCAAAGAGATGAGATTTTGTAATCTGCCGGGAAAGAACATGGATCCACTGGATTTGTAACTTAAAGAATTACCTTTCTAGTCACGACAGAAATTTTTTTTTATATTGAGTGTTATTAATCATAATCAGTTTTATAACTTACTATTTCCAAGGAACTAGTGAAACAATAACATGAATACAACTCTAGACAATGGTATCGTAAATTTTCTCAAAATCATTTGTGTGCTGTAAACTTGAAACGATCGATATACTGTATATACATGTGAGCTAAATTTAGTATTTATGTGCTTGTTAACTTACACCAAATCAATAAAACAATGCGTTCTTACGTGTTATTGACTATGACAATAACTGTTCTTGCCTTTTACGATTGTGAACCACTCTTGTGAAATCCTGCATACTCTGTTCAATAAACATGTTCTTATTTTCGTTTGAAACTGAAACTATACTTTCTTGCACGTTGTCGAGCCATTGTTGTAAGAATATATGTATTTCCCATGCTAGTGCCTTTCGCATTTCCGGTTAGCTAGAGGAAGAATCTGTATCTCGTTAAATTTGCGTGGACGTAGGAGTACAGGAAATTGGAAGAAAGTGGCTCTTTCTGATATTTGCCAGATTCGTTGTGTATGCACTTTTTGTTAAGTGTTACAGACATCCGGTGTATTTTGACCTAGATAACTTAATCCCTGCACTGTTAGTAATGTCGATTTTACCTTATGTGTTTTAAGAAAGTGAGAATTGGTATTTCCTTCTTTCACAGGAAAGAGCCTGGAACTGAGTTTTCCGGAGTTTGGTAAGAAAATAATAAAAACCTGCCTTCATCCGACGCGTCAAAATTTTCCATATGGGTTCGTAGGGATCAGATTCTACTATTAGACCTACTTTTCTGTTAGGAAAGTAGGAATCTAATGCTGATCATGTATCAGAGTACGAGGATTTCACATTTGGCAGTGGATCAAACTGATGCAGCGGGAGTCCAATTAAATTAACAGAGGACTTCTAATTAGAGTTTTAAGTACCGTACATTCATTCAGCTGAGGGCTTTCTAATTCTTTGCTGTGGATATTGCTGTTGTTTAATCAACTGTCCGAAGACAGGTTTGAACCTCTTAAGTAACACCAATAAGGCATCACTCATGCCAGGAGATAATGGGGTAGGGTGGTCAGTTTCTTTCCCCCTTCAATGCATATATCACCGATTAGCTACATATTCCACTAATCGGACTTCAGATGCATACAAACAATTGTTCTTCCTCTGATACATATCGTCAAGTGAGATATACTGCCTGTTAATAGATATACATAACAGCCAGAACCTCAATCAGAGATAGCTGTTGTATTAATAGGAAAAAGGTGAACATCATCTGGTTTATTTTCAACATTTCTAGCCCATTTTCCTGTTATTATGTTTCCAGATTCCACTGGATTCTCGAGCCCACGCATAAACAAGGCACGGAGAATGGCTTTACGAGGAGTATTACACCTTGAATTTAAATAAATTATGATCACTGAACGGGATATTATTACCCTGTTGTAGACGATACTTGTTCAAGTCGTGGATTTTAATACGCAGTCCAGTTGTTAAAATATTAATGCTTGTATCTGGGAATGGAATGCGGATAAAATATCTTTTTTTCTCTTTGGTCCATTACAGTAATGTCTGTCATTTTTTTTACTTGTTCTTGGACAAAGCATAAACGTTTACTTAGTGGACACATGTTGGCAAAGATATTGATTCGAATAGGAACGTAGGTGATAAGTTCGCCTTAGTGTTATTCTTTCCTTTATTTACCGACATAAGATTCCAGGGATCCTTACTGTGTATCACAATTATTATGTGTGTAACCGAGACAACAACAACAATAATAATAATAATAATAATAATAATAATAATAATAATAATCTGCCTATTCTCATAATGGTCAACATGATGTAAGAAGGCCACCAACACAAAACACGGGACAGGCACCCACTGTCTAAGATAAAGGAAGTTAATCCCTTTCGTGAAGGAAATCAAAATAGTGACCTCCTGAATTTGTAACTAGACGAAGAATAGCTGAGTTGTATAATAAATAACTGATTCAAATAGACGAATTGCTTTTCTATGGAATGTCAAATAGTCACGCCAAACGACGCTGCGGCAGCTGGAGAAGGGAGGTCAGCTAATCTTACTGCAAATGTTTATATTTATGTAGGTGGTACTGTATTAATGGCTGTAGAATTTTAAATACGATGTTGCCACAACTCTCTTATATAGTCTATTATGATACTGAGTCTTTAGGATCAGTGGAGGGAGAGGTCGAGGTCAATGCTCAGGTCTTATTTATTTATCTTCAAGTTAGAAAAGTGTGTCTCACATTGCCACATAAACAAAACAATCAGCCAGTGTTGAAAGGGAGATAAGCGCGTGTTTGTTTGCGGTGCAACTGACAGAACTCTTCGACTTGCCGATTTGAATGGGACGATACTGTCCGATGTGTTGTAATGTGATGATGTAATAACAATGACTGAAAAACACTCAGATTGCAAGAGAACTGCATAACTGCTGTAATAAAAAAGTGACAAAGCTGAAATGTACCGAATGATTTATTATGTTTTGGGTCAGGCACAAGTCTAAAGAGTGGGCCATGTAAGCTTGGTGAGAGTTTTGTTGAACAGCAAAGTCGTTATTTTACTGTAGACTATATAAATTAAATTACTACTTTAACTCGTTAAATGTATCACAGGGCACCATAGTGGTAATAATATTCCTATTCGTTACTGCTAAAGTAGCAGTGAATGTGATCATAAAATATAAAGGTGATGGTGGTGGCCGGTAATGTTGGTTGTATTTTGTTTATCGACACTTTAACCGTAGAACTTATTCAATTTCGTGATTCACCATGGCCATGGGCGAGAAATTGCTGAAGAATCTGCGTGGAGCCTTATATATCAGTGACAGGATTCTTCTCCGCTCCATTACTTTACCACTCGGGACCCATTATTTTCTTTTCGGAGGAAACCATGCTAAGGATTTTGTATCCTGTTGTATTTGGAAAGAGGGCACTGCGCCCCAGCACTGACCTAGTGGATATATTACGCTCTCTCTCTCTCTTTTGTACGGAGAAGACACCCGAAGACTTACACTGCAGCCTGAGGCTTATTGTGCTTATCACTCCTATTCTCTGAATGATTGGATAGCCGAACGGCCGCTCTCTTGTACAAGTACAGCATGCTGCACCGTGAACTTAACCCGGGCTATTGTACGGATGATGATATGTGAATTAATGATGGCGAAATGAGTCCGGAGTCCAACGCCGAAAGTTACCCAGCAATTCTGCTTCAATTGGTTGAGGGAAAACCCCGGAAAAACCCCAACTAGGTAACTTGTCCCAACCAGGATTTGAACCCGCGCCCGCTCGTTTCATAACGAGACGTACTGACCATTACTCCACAGCGGTGGACTTATACAGGGACATCATTTTATTTTTACTTCAATTTTTATTGTACCTGAGTTTTTGAATGTACTTCACTCCCACCCCTTCTACTAAGGAAGTTCCAACTCCACACAGAACCAAGACCGCAGATAGTAAGCAGTACTGAGTTACTGAGTATAGTACGTTCCAGAAATATGTTCGCGTTTTCCAGTGACGAAAGAGCTTTCAATATTTAATCATATTTTCGCACAGGTACTGTCCGTTTGCCTACGTCGCATCCCGATTTCCCCCACCTGCTTCTGCTCGCCCCTCTGTAATAGCTGGGCTGTCTTAGCTTTTTTCTGAAAACATTAATTTCTCTTAGGAATTGGAAGTTTACGTAATATTATACAGCTGTTTAATTTAACTTAAATAAAAGAGCCTCGTTAAGTAATTAACTGTCACGTGATTTCCTCCCTTTCTACAATCCTGCGGCATAACCACTTGGACGGACAGTAGATAGCATGTCTGAGTAATTTTATCTTTTCGGGTCGGGCAGAAGTGAAGATTGAATTTACGGTACGTAGAGTAGGTACAGAATTATTTCAACATGCGTTACTAGTACGAAGGACGAAACTGGCAATTGGAATTAGATGCAATAGTCTGTAGTGCGATAATATGCACAAAAGAACTGAAGCCTGTATCGAAATGAACGGCCACCATTTTCAAAATTGTGTTTAAATATTCATATTATGATTATTTTTCAATTTAACTTCTTTCTCTATATTGTACGCTAATGTGCTGTAGACAGTATAATATACACTGCATAATGAATACGTTCGCTTGGATAACTCACTTCGTGAGTAAAAAACTTATTCTTAATACAGTACTGTACTTTGATTAAAGAAAAACCTAATGAAAATTATCAAACTCAAAATCGCGATATTTCCTAGTTTACGTAAATGGATGAACTACTTTTCTGCCTTCCTATACCTAGTAGAGTGATTTGTGTTTTACGCCAGTATCATCGAACTCCAGTCTTGGAGGGGGGAGCAAGCGGTGTTTCCGGTTCTCTAAAGGTATAGACAGGTTAATATTAAAAATGTTAGTAAAAATAAAATGATGTCCCTGTATTACGCTTACTCTCGAGTAAGCCGCATTCCCAACCCACATCGGCTGACTGTACTAAAGTTTGCTGTATATCTAGGTTTCGAGCAGACAACCCCCCCATTCGTCCCCAGACCAACTCTCTCCGTGCGTCGCCAGCGGCGTTCGGTGAGTGTTATATGAAGGTAACGAAATATTATCTGCCATTCTAAGCAAAAAACACAGTATCTGCAGGAAAATTGAATATCGAGTTATGCATATCAAATTTCTCAGATCGGAGAGCTCTAACTGATTCGCTTGCTGAGAATGCAGAATTTTCTTTACAAAAAGGGAAAGCTCAGCTGTGAAATGCAGCATATAGGCCTACAAATATTTTCTTCCTATCCTTAGCATAAACGCATTATCTGCATGAAGGTAAGCAACTTCACTGAAGATATTGCACTCTTGCTAAGCATGAAGTATACTACTGCAATTTTGCTAAGGATTGCATTGTAAAGATTAACCCTTATAAATTAGATAGTTACTACATTTTTATGAGTATTTTAGCAATATATTTAATGTAATGCTTAACAAGAACCAGTATCTGATTTATTACCGATGGGAAATGAAATATACAAATGTTGAGGTACTGTATACAATATTTTTTAGAGCCTTCTAATTATACGGTATCTTAGATCAAAGACAATCAATATGATTTATTGTTGGCAATGCTTCAAAATTTGAACTCGTTTATCTCCATTCCACCATTTTTGTAGATACTGCGTTCCTGCTTAGGATTGTTATCTCATTTGGGGAAAAGGGAGAGCCCCTATAACACTGCTACTGCGACATTGTGTGCCATTTGTCAAATATGATTTTTATTAATTGAAATACCCCTGGCTTGCCGGAACTTGAATCCGAATCACCAGTGTGATAGATCGATGGTTTGAACACTTCGCCCTCGCAGGGGTTCATTAAAGATTTTATTATTATTATTATTATTATTATTATTATTATTATTATTATTATTATTATTATTATTCAAAATCCATCGCTCTAGATCGGGTTTCAATCTGCTAACCTTTAATCCAACGGCTGGCATGGTAACCGCTAGACTACTGTCACGAGTCTGATTTGCGACTGACCATAATGTTAACTGTTTTTTTTTTTATAATAATTAGACCTCTGCTAAATGTCTGTTTTTTTTATCTGTAGGGATGAACTAAATGTAGTAAAATACCGATGGTGTTTTGGTAAAGGGAGATAAGTCATAAGAACGAGTTTTAAGATAACTTAAAATTTGACTAGTACCCTTATTGCAGATAATTTTCTACATAAATAAAACATCAAATACTAATGTTCTTTTGTTTTTTGCACACCCACTTCTAGAATTTAATTTGTGTATTCACCTGGAGAACAAAACTCCATTTGCTCAAAAAATGACAACCCCTTTTACCCGAAGACCATCGATTTATTTCACGTTTTATCTAATATAAAATATGAAAGTTTGGAAGGAGTTTTATGGTGCTTAAAATTCCTATTTTGTCCATTGTGACCTATATTGTTTTAAAAAATGCCCATTTATATTTTGTTAATATAAGTTATAAAATTTTTAGTGTAACGGTGAAAGAGAAAGTTTTGAATATCATGAGGTCGATTTGGTTTAAAGATCTTGTAATAGTTTGGTTGTAGAAATGAAGAAATTCCTGGAAAGTGATTTTGTTGAGCAGACGTAGCAGTGTGAAGAATGGGGAGAATGTACTTCTCCCTAAAGAAAGAAGCGTGGCAAACGTTGCCAAATTTAAAATGTACCCGTTATCGGTATCACTGGAAAGATCTTTTTTCGTTATAAAATGTTTCTGTTTAAAGAAGTTTCACAATAGAAAATTTAGAGAACAATCTTGTTACGTATTGAAATGCCAATTAGGATATTGTGTAAATTATAATTTCATTAGTCATGCCATTAATTTAATAGTAATGTTGGCCTTAACTTCTCCAGAATAAATAAACAAATAAATAAACAAGTATTCCAGGCTAAAAAAAATTAGGTGTATAAAATTGCATTTTTAGCTGTCTCAAATTGTATTTTCAGTGCCTGAAACTGTATTTTAGCGCTATTTTGATCATTTTAGAGCCTGTTTTAGGTACGTGAAGGTTTATTTTTAACGGCCTAAAAATCCGAGGTGCCTATAGTTGTAATTACTTGCTTTGTTTGTAATTGTCTAGTAACTAGTACTGAAACATACGTCATTACAACAAAAACGGAAAATAATTTATTATTATTATTATTATTATTATTATTATTATTACTATTATTATTATTATTACAGGCAATATTTGCAGGGGATTTATTGCTTTGTAGTGAAACTGGAGCGTGCAGGCAGGCAGACAACAGAACCTGTTGAGTGGGGCGGGTAACTGGCCAGCAGGACTTGATATGCCTGACTGACTGTGTGGAGGAAGCGGATATGTGTATGGACTGGTCTTTGTATTGTCCCTCCCCTCTATGATTCATCTCAGCTACATAATATTATTGTTGTACATTTTAATAATATGTTTAAAATAACACAGGTGTATTTGCCATTCTGAATGAACAAGGTCAGTGGTGTGGCTTCCGTACAGCCCTGTAGCAACGGTGATAATTGTTTCCTCGCAATGTGCTGTAGGATTACTGTTTTTTTAAAGCTTACTGTATAAGAGCTTAAAATTTTCTTTTGGGCCGTTATAGTTTGAAGTACGTACTTCCATTTGCGTGATTGCACCTTAATAATGCATAAACATTCAGTTTCAAAATGCGGATTTATATGAGATGGACTTTTTCTTTCTTTTTTTTTTTTTCATGCTACGAGGAAAAAAACATGAAATGCATTATCATACCATGTTATTTGCTTTTGTCGTTACTAGGTTAAATGTTGCTAGTAAGCTAGGTATCTAAGCTTTAATCTTGAACTTACAAATGATTACGATCGGACTCAATGGGTTGACACGACGCTAATCCTACGCAAACTTAACACAGGGCATTACATTGACAAGAGATATATAATTTATTAGGCCTATCTATAAAAGTTCGAACTGATAGACGTCGAGTGTATGTTCTTTGCCTTTATCATTAGTGGTTTTATTAGTAGACTAATTATTATTCCTTGCTGTAGTTTTGGTAGTTTCAGAATGTTTTCTTTGGTAACGTTAAAACTAGTCATCCTCAGTGCCTAGTGGTTGCAAACTCGATTATCTGGAAGTCCTCTATAAAATAGTGAAAAGTCGCTCTATTGACATATCATCAATGTAAAAGGAGCTTATTTTGCCGCTCTGAGAGTTAAAAACCGCTAAAATGCTTACAGGCCCTATTAATACAAATATGATAAATTTTACCCGTTAAACTAACAAGAAAATAACTTACACCAATCTCTGTATTGGCACTGCTGTTATAGGTTGCTATGATTATTATCGTAGTGTTCGTTTTCAAAGCAGGCCGATAGTATTGACTTTTTTTTTTAAGAGTGAAAAAAATCTAAGTATGTGTTCGAAAGGGAAGTAAAAAGCTGAGAGCCTATGTCGTAAATTTGTTCACTTTAAAATTACGATTACCGCGTTTCTTTTTTACTTGTTTAACGACGCTGTATCAACTACAGGGTTATTTAGCGTCGAAGGAATTGATGATAGCGAGATGGTACTTGGCGAGATGAGGCCAAGGATTCGCAATAAATTACCCGATCTTTGCCTTACGGTTGGAGGAAACCTTGGGGAAAAAACCCAACCAGGTAATCATCTCAAGCGGGAATTGAACCCGCGCCCGAGCTCAACTCCTGATCGGCAGATAAGCGCCTTAGCCAACTGAGCCACGCCGGTGTCTGCCCCCGTTTTTCCCACGCCACATGTGATCCATACAATCTTTGGGGAACCTGAAATGTACACAGCAAGTATGTAACTAATGGATAATTACGTATCTATTGTTTTGTCTAGGCTATTTTACCCTTGCGGAGGCTGAGTGACTAGACCTCCGGCCTGTCATGCAGGCGGCCCGGGTTCGAGTCCCGGTGAGGTCTGGAATTTTTTATTGACACTTGTGGCAGTGAGGGTTTTTCTCGGGGTTATCCCGTTTTTCCCCATATTAGGAATCTACATCATTCCGTCACCATTTCTCCATTTCGTCATAATTCCATAGCATTCCCCGATCGCCGGCTGACGACGCACGGAGGGGGTTGGCCTAGGAACGAGGTCAGCTGTCTGTTCGAATCTAGATACAGGCAGGGAACATTAGTGTAGTCAGCCGGTGTGGGTTTGAGAATGCGCCTGTCTTTGAGAGTTAGTGCAATAGATCGTAACAGATCGCAGTGCTGGGCTATAGTGCACCCCTTCCGTAAATTCAATTCCATTTCATTCCAGACTATTTTAATCTGACGGTGGCGAGTCACTCGAATCGTGATTTCATATACTGTAATTCAATGCAATAAATATGTATATAAGTAATGCTGCGGATTATTTTAATAGCATTGCAACCTATTACATTTGTGAATTATTTTAATAAGCAGCAAGAGATTTAATAATTCAGTGCCTGTTTTAAGTACTATTTTGAAATGAAACATATAATTATATAGAGGAAATGATATGTGAGTAAGCTAGGGTACAAACATTTGCGCAGAACATTCCGTAAATTCTCGTGCCAGTCTTATTTAATAAAATTAACCTATGCGATAGCTTATCTTTGGGGAGTAAGAACCACTGGTAGGCCTACGGGCATTATTGTGAATGTTTCATGACGATATTCGAACTGTTCTTTACTTAAAGGTACCACTAAAATTATAATTTTTGCGATGCTTATATTTTTTTCTGTTTAAGCATAAAATTATAATTTGAAAATATACAGGTGTGGCCTTACTCGTAAAGAATATGTTTAACATTTCATAAAGAAAATGGTGATATATATATATATATATATATATATATATATATATATACACACAGAGTAGTTAATTCCACTACAAAGCATGAACTTCTTAATATCAGTATTTTGTATAATACAATCCTTGTAGTTAGTACAATAAATTATTTTTATAGCATATTGTCATTGAGAGTTTTGCATATATATATATATATATTTTTTTTTTGTTTAAGTATGGTTTCTCATATGGAAATTGTTCATATTGATTAACCTACCGTCTGTAAAAGTTTGTATCAGCCAGGGTATAATTCGTTACTATTTTAAAATATTAAACAATGTCAGTTTGCTGTTAGACCTTGAAGATTATTTGGTGTAGAATATTATAGTTAGAGTTAGTATTATCTACTTGTTAGTTTAGTCTTACTATGTTTTTATATTCATGTTTATATTGTTTACTATATTGCCTTAGTTATTCGGTTTGTATTGCTTCTTTAAAATAAGCTTATGCTCCTGGAAGTCTTGTTTAAATAAATAAATACATTTTTTCTTCTAAACATTCGGAACTAAGAACTTCTTCTTAAAAGAACATGTGAATTTAAGTAGAAGTCTCGAAGTCTTCCATTGTGGAACGTGGTGCAGTATCTAGATACAAGCGTAGCGGGTCTGGGTTCGAATTCAGACGATGCAGTAGAGATTTCTCATTCTTTAATAGATGTCAGATGAGTTTCTCAAGAATCCTCACAAGAAGATGGAACATTGTACAATGATGGTGACGGTTTATAAGTTTAACATATTAAAAAATGTAACTAAAATTATTGATAACCCTATTGATACTGTTTTACATTAGTGTACCAGTTAGACTTATACGTTAATTTGATACTAGTCGTATTAGGATAGCTTCATTTGGGTTCTGTCTGCGACGAAGAGGATTTCTGAAAGCTGTTTTTTAAAACAGAATTGACCAGAGATGCTTGAATATGGTCAAGTAAATGTTTTTTTTATTCCAGCCGTGAAGGCATGCGTGCTTAGGATGGGAGTGGTTTGCTTTGCTAGAGGATGAAGTGAAACAAACGACATGGAAAATCTCTTAAAGGCCAGGAAGGATATTGGTCTAAAGATAATAGTGTTTGGTTGAAAAAACACACAGTGCCCAGAAGAATATATGCATTAGAAGAGATGACCTGACGGATGAATGACGAAAATAAAATTACACTACAGAGGGGCTGTATGGGCTGTATTTTATTCACAAAAAATGTTATTAGGGACACTCAACCAGGGAGGGTTGAGATGATTCCAACATGAGCGACGGATGACTGAACTGATGCAGATAACGTATGGCTGTAAGAATGTACCAGGACATGGGATGTAAAGGCATAGTTGCTCACTAGGGGGCTAGAAATGTCATTTCCTTCCCCCTAAGTGCACGCACATAGTCAAGAGAGATGTAAGAGTATGGCATAGGAAGACTTTAAATAAGGAATATAGGGATTCATGTTCGTGTGAGTAATTTTGGATGCTTTACTTTTTATTCCCAATATTTTACGTTAAATACTTTACATTGGCTTGAGCGCATCGTTTCTGACTTGAAATTTGAGCAGCCTCGAGTTTGATTCACAGGAAGAAAGTGCAGGATAATCTTTCTCCTGAAAGTACTGAGTGTGTTCTCATGTCTTGTGCGATTTTTTTTATTGTGAGAATTGGAAAGAGTATTGTTTTGCGAAAAATCTGTGTCAAGATTTGCAGTACTCCTGATACCGAATGCTTTTTATTGTCTCTGTCCATGTGCAACGACTTTTTCTTAACTATCGGTCAGATTTTGTTCATGTTATTCGGGAATGTATGTTCATTTTAGCCTAATCATTTTAATAAAACTTCGCGTATTGGAAATGACACAGATGGTCGAATCAAAACCAATTTAGACTCAAGTCGTATACAGATTGTCTCATATACAGAGTAGTTAATTGGGTGATCTACCCATATTATTACAGGCTTATAAGTTTGTCTACGACTTACAGTATGCAGAATCACAGGGTAGCTGTTGTGAACATTTAAATTATATATCTTTTCCAGTGGTGCTTCTAGTAAATAACGAATACGTTATACTCTTAACAGCAGTAGAACGGAATTGGGACGCCAGCCTTGTGTGTGCAAATTTACATCAGGTGTCCACAATAGCTCCTTTCTGCTCTGGACACAATGTAACTCTTCTCATTAGCCATTTTCGCAACTTAGCAACATTTGAGGTGTTATATTGACATAACTCGCGGTAAACAGGATCTCGCAAGTACCCTATAGAAAATAGTCCATGGTAGTTACGTCCGGGGACCTTGTAGGCCATTCTTTCAGTGGGCTATGCAATCCTATCCATCTGCCGGATTATTGTCTACTCAATATAGCGCGGGTTGTTAATTCCATGTGAACGGGATGACAATTTTGTTGAAACAGCATGTCTCGAAAAATGGCCACTGGCACATCCTCTTAACAGATTATCCAACTGTCCCTCAAGAAATGCATAGTAGATTGCAGCATCGACATTCCCTTCGATTATATGGGGGCCAATGATCTGGTTGCCAAATGTCAGTTCTTTCTGGCAGTGAGGTTTGAAATCGATATAGGCTAGTGGTGTCCGTATGGCGGTTGATGCTGCCATCACTTCCAAACACACATTCATAGGTCCCTAAAATTCTCCTTAAAAGAACCCATCATTGCCAATATTTTCTACTTCAACCCAAACATGTTTGCGTGCAATAACCTGAATAGGCCACCCAAATAACTGCTGTGTACGTATCTGAGACTACCTGCAGGTACATCATGTCATTTAACAAGAGAGCTGCAAATATAATTTTATATGTGAAAAATTTAAATCGATTTTAAATGAAAGAGTTGTTGTTTTGTTTCAAATGCTGTTTACGTAATAAAATCTTCAGGTATAATCCAGTACTATCGTTAATGGTAACTTTAGTTTCTGTGTTACGGCCGAAAATCTGAGCCTGTTATTAACAATAGTTGTTTACTAACTGTCGCATTTTTCAAGATCATACCAATATAACGAAAGTTTAGATAAAGAGTAGATATTTTTAATGCAGATTTCAGAGCAGGAAACGTTTTGTAAGTAGAAAATGTTGAACTTGATTATCACGAGTGAGATAGAGCAGTACAATCTGTTGCTTTGTACTATAATGTCGCTGACCCTTCTCCGTCAGTGCTTCACTCTTGTCCGAGAAATCCCGTCACTGAATCACTACGACCGAGGATACGGCTCCGTGTCCGACGCTAGAAGTTAATGGCTCTGGGGTGGGATGTTTGGGAAGAAGCTCTGGTTTGTGGAACCAGATCACTTCTCCCCACATTGAAGATGCTACAGCCAGAACTGTTGCCACAACATTTCTTTGTTTAAAACAAGGAGTTCTTTGTGTCGAGGAGGTTGGCATTTCTGAGGTTCAGTAACCCCTACCTTGTGGCGGCGAGCAGATCTTGACCTTGAGTCCAGACAACAGCTGACACACACACGTTGGGACTCCATCTGCTGGGGAAGTGGAGATCATTGTCTGGCAACCCTGCACAGCTGGCGAGGGTGGAAGAGAAATTTCTGGGAACTAAGGCATCCTCTGTCTAGAGATACCCCGGGTGCATGCGGTGCGTAGTTTTTGTTCACCGGATATTCCTACTTTTTCTAACTCCAACATCCAAGCTCCTGGATATACGTATTGTCTGTCTTTCGTCTCACATTGGGCTTCTGAAAGGAACGGGACTTACCAGATAGTGCGTTACCGTCATCCCTGCCATCTCTGATTTCCAAACGGTTGCATCGATTTGAACTAATTTGTTTGTAACAAAGACACTTGTGTAAGAGAAAAGGAGTGTGTGTGTTCTTGATTTGTTTTCTAAAGCCCCATCAATGACCTTTTTGTTTCACATAAAATACAATTGAAATTTCCCTCTTGTTTTCAGCTTTGGATGTAGTGTGATTTCATAAACTATCGCAAGGCACAAGTTTTGTTCTCAGTTCTTTTCTCCATCCAATTGTCATATGTTGCAAATTGTACTGTGTTTCTGATGTAAGCGAAATCTTCCATGTACACTAACAGTGCTGTGTTAATTCTCAATCCACCTCTGTGAACAGTGATAAGAGACGTAGGCTATAAGCTATAATATGTGAAAAGCAAATGAAGTGCAGATTTAATCTTTTCCGTAAGCAGAATCTCTCCCCCCCCCCTTTTTTTCTTTCTTCATCTTTCTTCTTCATCACTGAGGGCATTAGGTTTGAACAGACACTGTTTGCTTCCCTGTACTTGAATAATCTGCTAGCTTTTCAAAATCTGCTTCTTAATTCATTGAACATCGTTAGAAAATTTTATATTTGTTGCCTAATTCGGAATCTCACTGCAGGAATACTCCTATTATAAACTGTAATAAATCCATTATGTTAAAGTTCCGGGGCCGGCCTATCTGATCAAGGCTATTAGTGTTTTTCTTCATCATAAAAGTAGGAATCTAGTTATTCTCATTTCCACTCCAAAGATACAGGTAATGTTTCGCAAGATCTCTCCATCACCATATTAATAAAATTGTACTTGGTGGACATATTTGTTGATATGGCCAATAGATGGCATTGGGGTAAGTGGACTGGCCGATAGATGGCAGCAGTTTAGTATGTTAGCAACGTTTCACTTCTGACAGCCGATAGCGGTGAAATGATGTTACAGCTAACACTATAAATGTAAAATTTAAACAAAAAAATCCATCAGGTGACGTTACGAAGTTGTAATAAATAAATAAATAAATAAATTTATTAATTCATTCGTTTTCTGCACAAGGGCAGGTCTTTCACTGCAAACCCAGCATTCTCCATTTGTTCCCTATTTTCCGCCTTCTTCTTAGTTACTTAGTTGTAAATAGAATATCAATTGTTAAATAAATTTTTATGAAAGTGTTCATATAGTGACGTATTTTTATAATTTTTTAAGTTGGTTATTTAACGGCGCTGTATCAACTACTAGATTATTTAGCGTCATTGGGATTGTTGATAGGGAGATGGTATTTGGCTAGATGAAGTTGACGATAGATTACATCGCATTTTCCTTACCGTTGGAAACCCAATCAGGTAATCAGCTCAACCGAGAATCTAACCCACGCCCGAGCGCAACTCCAGATCAGCGTCTCAGCCAACTGAACTATGCCAGTGACATTTATTTTCAAAATCTATAAACTAATGTAATGACCGCCTTATTCGTTCGTGATTAAAATTTTGACGGGAAAGCTTTGAAAGAGCTATCTTGCCATTCATTTTTTTGAAACTTACTTTAAATTTCTAGAAAAGTATGAGAGTTCAGTAAAGTTTTATAAACTTCTGTAGTGAGAAGTTTACTCGTATCTTCTACGATGACCGCATTATTGAGTTAACTCATCAGTAAAATATCAAGATAGTTTTAACCAAGTATTTCTGCAGTATCGGCACGTAACAAGAATACGGAACAATTTCATCAATTATTTCTAATACCTACTTTTTCATTTCTGTATATTTTGTTGGCAGGTATTGTTTTCTAATGTGCTACTTTTCGCCTCGTTTGCCCTGCTTTGAAAAATTTAGTAACGACAAATCTTTCTAATCGCTTGCAAAAAAAAGGTCCATGTGATTGTCCAGTAGGAGCGAAGAGAATTCAACAAACAGACTTTTCTTGAAGAGAAATAACATACTCATTAGCTTCTTACGCAAAGATGCAGTTAATGTGCCATCTCAACCCGAAGACTTTTGAAGAAATAGGATATCGAATCATTGCTACGACTGCATCCACAAACAGAGATATGCCTGTGTTGGAGAGACTGTGGTAAGAGTTCGACTGTCGTGTTGATATATGCGGTGAAACAAGAGGTTTTGACACTGAGTGTTCATAAGTGCCATTAAAAACTGTAAAAGTTTCTTAAACAAATTAAATGGACCAAGTTATTGTAGGTAGGCTATTTATTAATACGTAATATTGTCCACATCTGTGGAGTAACGGTCAGCGCGTCTGGCCTCGAAACCAGGTGGCCCGAGTTCGATTCCCGGTCGGGGCAAGTTGCCTGGTTGAGGTTTTTTCCGGGGTTTTCCCTCAACCCAATATGAGCAAATGCTGGGTAACTTTCGGTGCTGGACCCCGGACTCATTTCACCGGCATTATCACCTTCATCTCATTCAGACGCTAAATAACCTAAGATAAAGCGTCGTAAAATAACCTAAAAAAATAAGTAATATTCATCATGTTAAAGTGTTGCAATAATTTTGAAACACGGTATATAAGGACACTTTTCTTAATTGGTTATTTGGTAATTTCGTGATAGATTAGTTACAGGACTCGCTGGGTACCTAACATTCGCTTTATAATTGAGTAGCTCAGTGCCAGAGTTGCCTAATCCAGAAATGTTTAAGCCTCTGATTTCTGCTTAGAATGATTGTATGTGTGCCAAAGTGTGTGTGATAAATAGACTAACAGGGCCCTATTCATAGACATTCTTAGCGCGGGCTTTCGGTGGATGATCAGCGAACTAACGTTTTTCGTATTCATAAACCAGTGTTAGCGATATGATATGAATCCTGTTTAGCACGCTCGTAGCGCGGGCTAGCGAAATGTCTATGAATAGCACCCTTAGATTATAATGAAGGATTAATAACTTGCAATTGAGAGCATATAATTAAAAAAAAAGACTTGTAAGTTTAGATTTCAATAACTTTTTTCAGTGTAATTGTGGTTTAGGCAACTCTGGCACTGAGCCACTCATTTGGAGAAAAACTTTGAAAAACCCCAACTAGACAGTAAGCCCAAGCGGGTTTCAAACATATCTGAACGCAGTCTCGGAGCACGAAGTTCCTGTACCACATCGGTTTTGCAAGACCCTATTAGAAGCACAGACTTCGTGAAGGATAAAGATGATTTTATTTTGTCGGAAATAAAAAATCGAATCCGCTTCGTGGGTCATCAACAATCTTTGTCTACGTTGAGCATTAGCGGAGAACCCCAGTTGTTTAATGTACGATATAAACCGAAAGCCGGGACGTAAGGGAGTCGAGTAAAAAGAGACGTACCCACCTTCTTGACGTTGGGGCAAACAGAGGGAAAGTAATTGCCGCGAGAGGCGCAGCTGTGCGCAGACATCTGTCCCTCAGTGACAGTGTATGTGTGTATTGACCACATAGCACAACCATTAATTTTCTCTGTATACTTTGTATTAATTAGGATTTAATGCCTCAGCTGTCGGTGATTGTAGGCTTCCTAACCTCAAGCACGTCTCGTTCCCTCTCTCCGATTGCAGGAGGTGAACAGCGATAATCGTTGTCCTCTCTTCAAAGGGACCTGGACTGCTACCTTTCATTTGCAAATATCTCTGCCATTTTTAATCTATTTTAAATGCATACAATTCAAGGTTGTTAAATAAAATCTTTCATGTTCCATTCCAGCCAGTACTAGAGCCATTGTTTTAATTTGTAATGTAATATTTTATCTACCGAAGTGACACATTTCGGGAATATTTTAATTATTTTGTTATATTATCGTCTTCATGATTGACTACAGAATTGGTCACTCCAGTTTTTCGTAAGGCGTCCATTAGACTACATAAAATCTCTTATCAGCTCGAGTTCTAAACGTTAGCATTTATAACTATATATCAAGCGAAGCAGTGTTCGATCTTCGAAAGGGAAGTGTAATTTAATCTTTCTTTCAAACAGATTTCTGCTTATGGATGTCATAACTTGGGTCTGCAGTCAATAAGAGTGAAGATAGAACGGGGCTAAGGATCAGTTCTTGAGGCAAGACGATGATTATAAATCTGCTGTATAAGTTACGGCTTCTTCCACTGTCTCATATTTGATACTGTACAAAACCACACAAATTTCGTACCTTGTGTAACACTGTGAAAATGTTAAATTCTACTTGATGTTATTCTGAGACAATGGATTTTGGATCCCGATGCTGATCGTTAGGTGTACGTCAGCTGCAGAGAGGTCATTGAACTCATTGCTACGCTCCCCCCCCCCCCGTAAGCCAAGAGACGTGACGTTTTGTCGCTGTGTAGGGACCGAAAATCCGCTGTCTTGTTATTATAAACATAGGGTAATAGAGATTAGTTATGTCCAGTCTTGGTAGCGGATCCTACTTGCCTCTCTTGCCGATGGAATGAATACATAGTCCATAGGCGCCGATTTTTTTTTTTTTTTTTGCAAGGGCAGAAAGAGATGCATGAATTATTGGTGTATATGTATTCCTGCTCGTGTCACTGAGTTACTACACTTTGTTTTGAATTTGTATTAATTTTTACTCATTTCCGCTCATATTTATGTTAGCGCTGTCTCATAAAAGCATACATAATATTATTAAACTGAGCCCAAAGTCGTTATCATACACTTACCTAATAATTTATTCATCTCAGCTCACTTCCCAGTAATAATTAAGATGAAGATATGTTCTCTTCTCCTTCCGTGTATTTCACATAACGTGATCGGACATTGTTAAAAAATCACCGGGACAGAAGGACTTGTTCGCTCCCGTACCAAAATTAGGCAATACTCCCCGCTGCCGCCCCCTGGAGTCGGCGCCTGTGTTATGGACTGTGTAAGTTCCGAAATATAAATGTTTGTACAATTGTAACACGATGCAAAAACCCACAAATATCACACCATGAGAAACGTTGTAAAAGTCTTGCATAGTATTACAAAGTGCACGTATTTAAACGTTTGTCCTTTACAAATAAAGCGTTTTTTCTGCGTAATCTCTTTTTCTGGTACAAAAACCGGCATTAATAGTGTATAAAGTATTCTTCCTTGTTGGAGATAGTTCTGAAGAACCAAAAGCTAAGACCGGCCATAACCGGACTTTTTTTATATTTTTACATTTGACGGACTGGTAAGTATTACACTGTACTCCATTTAACAACAGAGGACATGGAAGGTACACTCCTGGCCTGAGTATAAACACGCTCCTTCAAACAAGTGTATTTGTGGTACCGAGTTGAAATAAAAAAAAAAACATCTGGAATAACCGAAACTTCGGCGTTATTGTAACATTAAATTAGTCTTTCTTCAATGGTTTCTTGTGGCGATCGAAATAAATTCAGCTGATATAAAATCTAATATCTTCAGGTTGAGATATTCTGTAAGATAAGGTATTATTAGTAAATTATACCGTGTAAGTTCCAATATTCTGCTGCATTGCTTAATTGATATTTCAAAACTCATAAATTGTGATCCCACCTAAGGCACTGACTATCTATCATTTTATAAAATTAGCATGCAGTTCATAGACATTATAATATGGTTTTACATCGGTTTTTATTTTTATTCATGTTGGTCGAGGTAGAGAAATTTGAAGTTCTCCGAAGCCAGGGTTTTGTGTGGAATTTTTATGAAGTCCGACTCCCAACTCCATCAATATAGGTTCTGACTATTATTATTACCGGGTGTTTTCTGAAGACGGATTGATTAACCCCATTCTCCCCTTCAGCGACAGGGGACCGTGAATTATGAGGGACCGATTTACACTGTTGCCGATGGTCTCTCTGGAAACCATCCCCCCTTCCTCCACTGAAAATAAGCTCTAGAGGGTAGCTGGCTGATTCATTCGAAGCCGTGCTTCATAATGAAATATTACATCATCTCGGGTGTGTATTGCAGGATGTACCAGCTTAATTGCTATGTGATTGAATTTAGGGCAGACTTCTACCCTTGTAAATTGTCACTTGTGGGGCACCGTTAATGTACTTGATGCATGACCTTGTTCCAAAAGGAAATAATGTTCTCGAATATCCCCTCGTTTTAACAAGCATTTGACTGATTTTTACATCTCGGCCGTTTTGCAGAGAGAAACTAATTTTCTTCTCCCCTTTTTAAATTAGGGGTCGACCTCAGTCTAAATGAAATCAGTTGATTGTCGACAGTCACATGAATGATTTTAATCCTTCGAAATTTAGGATACTTCAAAGAAATTTCTTGAATAAGCCCTTAAATGGTAATTTACAGTGATGGTTAATAATGTCGTTAAAGCAAGTAATTCTGTCATTTGTTTCCTAACTCCGGTATTCAAATATGACGAGATCTTATATTTCCATAGTTGACGGAATTACAGCCTGCTCTGTTCAGAAGATGCTCGTATACGTCCTGCACCTTGGGACGTGGTAGTGTGCGAAGTATTTTGACAGAATTAACTAAATTAATGTCTTTTTCAAACTTCAGAGTCTTCAATACATTTACATATAATGAATGCTATTTTTGTAGCATTTTAGGCCAACCAGTGCAAGAAATGTTCATTAAAATTCACACGCACAAATATAAAAAATAATTTTTCATTGTGAAATACTTTCCGGTACAGAGACGCCTCGAGAATGTAGGGGTTGAGAGACTTGTTGGTTAAAACATTTGGACAATCGCTGATATTGTTGGAATTGATTCCCTATTTCGTCCCCCGAGGATGGTTTTCTAAAAATAGGTACTATTTTATGCAGCTGAAATCTAATTTCTATCCACACAAACTACAGGAACTATAAAAATGCAATTAATTAGTAGGCATTAACATTACGGTATACAGTGATAAAAACAGTAGGCCTAAACAAATATTGCGGTTAGAAATTTTATTTTTCTTAAGTCCTAAATTATTATGAATATCGGTAGGCCTACATAATTTTTTGTGAATTGATCAGCCTCATTGCTGTAAGGTTGCTAATACATGAGTGCTCATATTAAAATTAAATTAATTACTTTACCAATGAATTTACAATTAACACATTATTCTTAATTGGCATTGCCATACAACGTTTTTTCTGTAATTTTCTATTGTGAAACTTTGCCTTTTCTTTAGACAGGACCATTTTATAATCGAAAAAAATTCTTCTCAATGATACCGAAGCAATGAATGCATATTTAAATCTAGCAATATTTGCCATGCTGATTTTTTTTAAGGAGAACTACTCCTCCCGATTCATCAAATTCCTACTGAAGTGCTCAACAAAACCATATACCTTCCAGAAATTTCTTTATTTCTATAACCAAACTATTACAGGATATTTGAACCAAACCCATCCTATGACATTCAAAACTTTCTCTTTCACTGCTACACGAAAATTTAAAAATATATACGTAACAAATAGGAATAGGCAATTTTGGACACTTAAAACCGCTTTGAAACTTTCATATTTTATATAAAATGTGAAGATATTTAATTAGTTTTAGTTTATCTCTACATTTTATCCCCTATCATTTAACTTAAAATCCAAGGTCTAGCTATTACATTGAGATAAGCAAAGTTTTATTTCAGGTATCTTTCTATTGACATGTTATGTTAATCATTCATTAGCCATCATAATGAAATGATTATTATGTACAACAATAATAAATTGGCAGATTCGACGTACAGGTCGCGTAGCTTAACTCTGAGCTAAAGCCTTAATGATCGTAATAATTAGACTTCGTGGAATTGCCACGAGAATCGCAAGGTTTACTACGCACGTGGTATAGACTGTATGACAAGGGAGCGTGCAACGGATGGAGTATGTCTCTGATGTAAACACTGAGCAGTATACTGCGGTTACAATACAACCTGTATCCTGCATTCAAGAAATATAATGAATGATCATTGAAGTAGGAAATGTCTAAACATGTAAATACACAATTATTTTGTAGTGAGATATATTAACTCTTAAAATTTAATGTAATATACTCACATCATTCTTAAATATGTGCATAGCAGTGAAGAGTTACGTCCATTTTGAGCGACTGCAAAGTAACCTCCTCCGATGGTCACTTAAACAGTTTTTATATTGGAAAAATGTACGTTCAACAATCACACGATGTAATACGTACATATTTGAAGAACGGAAAGTCACTACTTTTTAGTACACCAACTTCAGATGTCTTGTCGTGACCTGATAGTACATCATTTATAATACGAAGTTGTGAATAGGCAGAATTTTAGCAATAATGTTTCGCAACTTACATTACGCTTTTTCTGAAATTAGTGAATTGTTATTTTGGATAACGATTTGTGATACTTTATCCACTATATTAAGTGCTTCTGAGAGTTGTAGTTTAGACGATTCTAACAGGATGATGCTTTTGGACACGATTTTAAAATTAGAATCAATGGACAGAATATCTTCCAATAGCTGTTCAGAAGGCAATGATTTTACAGCTGCAACAGCGGAACTGTCTGTGCTATCCAATGCATCAATTACCTCCATTATTTTGCCGTAATGTTCTGCATAATAATTAACAGCATCCAACCACGTTCCCCAACGGGTTAAGACTGGCTGCGGGGGTAAGGGTATTCCAGGGGCAATTATTTGGAACTCTCATTGTAGTATGTTTGATTGAATTCTTGTCTGGACTGAACAAATGTTAAGCTTTGACTATTCCAACCACAGTAATGCAAAAACAAGTGCTTACATAGGTATACATTAGCTGTCGGTGCTCTATCTATTTGGACCGGTCACATCTCTTAACATGAATTGCTTATACTACGAAACTGGGCGGTCGCCCACCTCCTCTATATTACCGTACATCGGCAACCTGATTGCATGCTGCGTGTGGCAATTCAACGAAGTCTAGTAATAATACTACATACCTAATACTGCTAAATTTAGTTACTTTCAACAAAATTTAAAAACCCTTTAAAACATCCAGAACCTTCCAAATGAAAGGATAGGCTACGTACATGTACTTAATTTTTCCCGACGCATAGCTTGCAAGCAAATTTGTCCGCGAAGTATTGTAGTTTCCTGGGATGAGAGAAAGTCGGTTGGAACCCTCTCATTTGGAGAAAATTGTTTTATGTGGTGTAGATTTACATTACTTAACTTCCCTTACGGAGGACGCCATAGTAATGATTTTTATAGCCTTTAAAAATTCGTTGTCCTCGGTCTCGATCGGATTTTAATCAAAAAGGAACCAGAGTCAAGCATATTGGCTATTATATCGTCGAGAATAAAAATAATAGAAAATATTATTCTGAATTGCCGGTAAATATATGATATTTTAATATGTGTATGCAATGTTGAAATTACCACGGAAATACATAAGCGTACAGTTCTTGGGAATTCGGTGTTAGACTTCGCGCCTCACTGAAATTTGAGAGACATGCAATTTGAAATGTGAGTAGTGTAATTACAAGAAATGTTTCTATGGGATGATGGTAGTGATAATAATAATTATATAATACGCAAATCTAAAGAATAGAACAATTTAGAGGACGCACAATGAAGTTCATTGTCACGTTTCGTTGTGAATGACGTCTAGGATTACAATTGAGGAACTGCAAGCAACATGCGAGCAAGCAGCTGTTCTGGCCAGGATCGAGGTCAAGGTTGCCCATTAAAATTCAGTTTTCAGGTAATTTTAATAACACTTTCACCGACGAGTTCACTCGCGCGGGGACATTGTCGTCGGGCCATCTGTCGGGGCAGGAGATTATGCTGCGTCATCCCTCATAAACCCTACCCCAACACTTTTTCTTCCACCTCCCCTAGTCACTTCAACTCCGCGTTTAATTCGAGTCGCGTTCTCTTTATGATCCTTTGTTCGAATTCGCTTCCCATGTATTGGCCATTGTAGCGTGTGTTGTCAGCAAGTACGGCGTGTTCTTTCCATAATGAAACTCGGTCAGGCGGCGAAGCGAGTTGGGCAAGCCTGCTCCACCTCTTCACGTCCAAGTGGCTGATGAAGCACTTGGTCCAACATTCTTGTAAACAAAACACACTGTATTTGAGTTTGAAGAATAGCCTGAACGATGATGTATGACGAATATCAATAGCTCTTATTTGTTCTTCCATACGTAGTTTGGATTGCTCCCAGTGTGCCGATACTACGTTTAGCAGTGGTTTATTCATTTCCTGTATTGCCGGTGAGCAGCCTCTTTCACGTTATCAGTTCAGTGAACGAAAGTGCTTCTTTGGTCTTAACAAAGAGGTAATGGAATGTTTACTTGACATTTCGGACGAAAATAAACAGGAGAAATTACTCATTCTGCTCATTCAGATCTTAGTTCTCAGAGCTGTACGAGACGGCCGGGAGGAAGATGGAAAATCTGAGTGTCTTTTGTAGATATCTGTTATAAAAAAAATATTTCTTTTGATATGAGTATCCACGAACTCATCTCTTTTCTTTTTATTATTTTATGTAAACATTGTAAATTGTTTTATTTAACGATACTCGCGCCTGCCGAGATTATATCAGCGTCGCCGGTGTGCTGAAATTTTGTCCCGCAGGAGTTCTTCTACATGCCAGTAAATCTACTTACATGAGCGTCGATCTGGGCGGGATCGAACCCGCAACCTCGGACACAGAAGATCAGAACTCTACCGGCTGCGCCACCGACGAGTATTCTTATGTATTTATATTCTTACAAAGACTTTTATTATATGTACAAAGAAAGCAAAAAGTCACAGTGCTCCTAAGATATATGCCATGCAATTAATGTTCATTAAATACCTTGTGGCAAAGAGTGGCATTTGTGTGGGGAGAGGGTAAAAACGAAAGGGAGCTGTTGTTGACCTGTCTAGAGTCACATAGACCACGATTAGTAATATAAACACCAAGAAAAGGAAGTTCTATCTTGCGCGGTGTAGGTGCACAGTGTCATTTTGTTCTCTGTAGTTCTTTCAGGTTTCATTTTGGTAGTCATAAGGGGACACTAATTTGAGATCATCAATTTTGATGATTCTGTTTCGGATGGAGGTTGATGTGAAACTAAATGCAGCGAAACCAAATTATACAGCGCTCAATGGTTGCTAAGTTATTTATTTAAATCGAAAGCTGCGGAAAGCCGCATCATTAGTAAATAAGCCTATATTCTCTCCACTTCTGATTATTGTCAGCAGCACCTCCAAGAATTAAACGCCGGTATGATAATGTAAAGGTTCAGAGATTCGTCTAGTTTGTATTCTCCCCCACTTCTCCCTTTTTCCAGTGTTCTATCTTTAGAGCTACCATATTCGTGTAATTTATTTTTGGACGAATTTGTCGTGTATTTAAAATAATAAACGGAAGTGTTAATCGATTGATTAGTGCAGTGCCCTTTGTTTTGCATCCATAACGACCATATCACAAATACTATAACATTGTCTTTTTTTTTTCTAAACTTCATTTTTTTTTTCGTTTGAAAATATGTTTGTAAGCACTAATCTTATTTTTAAAGTAATTGTCAGAATTAAATATTTTCTGTATGAGTAACACAAGTGGTACAAAATGACGCTCAGGATCTCAGTTAAATCCTCTGGCAAAAGTGATTAATTTTCAGAGGTGAAAATGGGGCACAGTCTCCAGTTTATGGAAAAGTTACTATCAATGTTACAAAATTAAATTTAGAGCACCATTATAAACACACATTAGTCAGTATGAAAATGTTGGAGTGGATCGTGAAGCTCTTCTGAATGATCTTCGTACAGATAAGTTAATTCTGTTGTATACCAAGGTTATGTTGTGAATTATTAGAGATATTGTAGAAAAAGATATAAGATTCGTTTTTATTTTAATTTCTTTTTGAAATAAACATTTAATTACTAAGTGTTTTTTTAAGTCTGCTGACATTTTTAGGTTCAGTTGAGATTAAAATAAAAAAATACCTACAGTATAAATAAGTTCATTGTTTAAACTATTAAAGTTGCTTATTAATTTATTATACAGGGTGGCCCATTTAACTCTTTCACCTTCGATAGCGTGTGAAATATTTCAGATATACACAAACCTACAATTACAAGTTAAATTACATCGAAGGGGACATCTGATACACGTAGACTAATGCATTTTTTGTACATGAAATAATTTTCAAGATATTTGAGTCAACTTTCTGTTTTAAATGGGAACGAACTATGTTTTATGTTGCAAATGATGCATTAGGTCCGTCTAATAACAACTGACTACTTTACTGACTGTTTGAATGTCACTAGTAAGAGTAAACATAAGCAGTGTCTGACCAAGGATCGAACAGAGGGAGGACAATTCTGGTTAGATTTGTGCGTCAATTAAATCACAATCACAATGTACTCGTACTGTTAAGGGACATATTCCCGATGATACGTCCATGTCCTTAAGGAGCTATGCATAAAGAGGATTTTTTTTTGCACATATGAAATTTAATTTTCCATGCATGTTCTGTTAAAATATTTGTTCAAATTACATATCCTGTATCTGTACCTTATTAGTCATTACGTTTTTACACCTTCACAGCATTTATCGTCCACTCTGTCGAGTATGGCGGGGTTGTATTGGATTTGTGCCTACAGCAGTGTGACAGGGATGATAAGATAGACTGAAGGTGTACCACGATGCGAAATGAGCTTCTAAAAAGGACGCATAACTCACAAGGGCTCATCGAACATAAGAGGAAAAAGGAGTATCTTCTGCGGACCTCTGGAGAAAGAACTAAGGAAGAGACTAGTGAAAGTGCTTTGTGTGGAGTGTAGCATTGTATGGAACAGAAACATGAACATAAGTTACGACAAAATGAAGAGAAGCGACTATAAGCATTTGAAATGTGGATATGGAGAAGGATGGAGCATGTAAAATGGACAGACAGAATAAGAAACGGAGCTGTGTTAGAAAGAGTGGGTGAAGAAAGAATGATACTGAAACTGATCAGAAAGAGGAAAAAGAATTGGCTGGGTTACTGGTTGAGAAGAAACTGCCTCCTGAAGGATGCATTGGAAGGAATGGTAAACGAGAGAAGAGTTCGGGGCAGAAGAAGATATCAGATGATAGACATTAAGATATATGGATCATATGCAGAGATAAAGAGGAAGGCGAAAATAGGAAAGACTGGAGAATGCTGGGTTTGCAGTGAAAGACTTGTTCTTGGACAGAACACTATGAATTAATGAATGAATGAATGAATGAACAAAAAAAAAAAAAAAAAAAACAAATCTTCTTTATGTAATCAATCATTCCTCAAAGTTTGTCGAAGTCCTGTTATACTCTTTATTTTCCGTCCATTCATTATGAGAAAATTCAGACATGGGCCAGTTGTGTTTGCTTTCAAAATGAAATTGATACAGTCCTTTTATTTTTAATTAAGATATCAGACGTAACTTAAAGCATTGCTGTGGATTGTACAGCGGGATAATACGGGGTATTCCATATCAGGGTCGCAGAAAGCAGGGAAACTCAACATATGGGACCGTAAACCTAAAACGAATCAGTTTAGAATTTTACATGTGATGTAGAAAAACGATATATTAATCTTCATATAAACATTGTAGCAAACACCAACTGTCTATTATTGTCCGATCCCGCAAGTTCAATACGTTTACTTTTTTTTGCTAAGAAGTTGTTTCCCCAGTACCAAATGTCGCGAGGCCGCATGCGGCTCTCTTCAATTGCTTGATAAAAAAAGAAATGTACACGTAAGAAAATGAAAGCCGGTTAAGAAGCACCTGCTTTTTGTTCCATCGGTCCGTTTAGCAAACAACAGGTGACTCTTGCTGGCCAGCTGCTTCCCTTCATCCGTTGGGGCACATCCGGCAGGAGTCTGTCCGTTACTCTGCTCGTACGATTTATTAAGACTGAATTTATCTATTCCTTTGAATTAACGTGAAGGGCCAAGCTATTCCTTTGATCTGGGTCATTTTAAACGTTATTCCAAGACGAAGTGAAACTGAAATTCAAAATCTCTTGTTATTGCATTATACTGTACTTCTCCTACCCCTCTGTATAGTGTTCATAAAAATGCTGATCGTAGGATGTAACACTATAGTCTGTGTTTATTTCAAGACAATTTCGTGTGTGTATAACAGCGAGCAGGCGGTGTGTATTCTACATCCAAGCTCATCATCATCATCATCATCATCATCATCATCATCATCATGGTTGCATGAAGGTCACGGTCATTGTTTTGTCTCCTGTCAATGGGTGGAATCGCCTTATACCATGAGAAACCTGCAATGCTCAAGTCATAGATCGAGAAAAAGTCCAGACAACATCCCGATTTGTAGAGCCAGAGGAGTTTATTATTATTATTATTATTATTATTATTATTATTATTATTATTATTATTGAGAGGGAAAATAAAGTGAAATAATTTTGTCACTTACGAAATTAAATTGAAGTTAATGGTAGTTCAACATTTTTCAGGAAATTAACAAATTGACGTCTAAAATCTCTTACTATATCGCTAATATTGACTTCAACTTTTTATTTTGTAATTATCTATACGGAAATTAATTTGGACGGAAAAGCTTTCTATAGATTGATTCTTAATAGTATTTGTTTCTTAATGTGATTATATAAGCCTACTATAAATATAACCTATGAGTAGTCTACCCGCCGAAATACAAAAAGGGACAGGTGACGCTGTGGTTTTATCGAAAGATAAACAGTGTTTTTCTCTTTTCCTGGTGATACGAGATACGTCGTGAGTATTTCTATACACTCTGTGAACTAACATATGAGAACGTGTCGCTGGTTGCCGTGATACGCAACTCCTGCAAAGGAATCCGATACTTGAGAGTCTGATTTCACAGTAAAAAAAAAAAAAGAACTAAAATTCTCTTTCGTGCGTGTGATACATAGTTTCACTCGTGGAACTTGATACTTTAAGGGTCTGATTTCGGAGTTCAAAGAGTTGTTATAGAGTTTAGACGGATAAGGATTCTCGTGTGCAGTGTAAATTTAAAAAAATTCCTTCGCTGTGGGTTTACCAGACTAACTTTGCAATGTATAGTACGTCTTCGTTCTCTGCAGCATTTCATTGTTGTTTTGAGCATAAATTACTTTGCAGTCTATTCCACAGACCAAAAAGAAAATACAGGCACAGAAATTTTAATGATGGTGGAAATCGATAAGATAACTCTAAAGAGAAACTTGACGTTAGCTTTGCGTGCACCTGTATGGACTATGCCACTGTTAACGCGATTAAGCGGAAACAAAGAACCTTTGTAAATTAGTAGTTATGTTTTTGTATCACATTGCTGTGACAGCCATTATTCGTCGTTGGTGCTTGTGGAAAGTAAACTGTCAAGTGTATGGGAAATTGAAGCTGTTATTCGTAAATCGCACAAATTTTTTTAAGTAGACTTACTCGCAATTTTAAATTTTGCAAATTTTCTTTAAATTGTAATATACAGTAATAAGTCAGATGGTTTTAATAGTTTTTTTTATATTCCATGTATCCGCTCATTTTTGCATCTAGGCCCTACGTGTAGGTCTATATGTAACGTAGGCTATTTGTGGGAGTGAGTGTACGATGAAGGGCGGACGGATGTTATTCGGCATACACATCGTTCATCCAAATCCATTAGGCATGCATTCCTAGGGCGTAAAGTTGAGTTTAAATGGAAACCTTAAGGATGGTTTTTCAGCTGCTGAGATTACCTCAGAAAGGTCCCTAACGATCATTAGATTGGATGACTTTTGAGCTGAAGAGATAACCTCAAGCAGATCCTTAACGATTATAAGATATGTGGCTTTTCATCTATTGAGATAGCACCAGGCAGGTCCTTCACGATCACCAGATAGGATGGTTATTCAGCTTATGAGATAATCTCAGTTAGGTCCCTAACTATTATATAGTGACTTTTCAGCTGCTGAGGTAACATCAGGCAGGTCTCTAACGAACACCAGATAACAATAACCGTTCTCGAACACCAATAGGATGACACTTTGGGCAGCCGTAACTACTCGTATCATGGCCATCTCTCGGATAGTAGTGAGTCTCGACGCAAGTGTTCCTCGTCCAGTATGCCAGTGAGTAACATCTAATGAACGTCTTCATCTGGTACTGGTGGTGAACGTTTTACAGAGAACTGGCTATCATGGAAGTTTTGACATGACAATTTATAAAATGAAGAGAAGAGTAGAACGAAATGGAGAGTGCTAATGGAATTAAGTTTTTACTGCTGAGGGAAATGGGGTAATCTCGGAAAAAGTCTCATTCCATCTGGAGCTCTAGCTGAAGTTCGCGAAATAAGATGAACTCTCGCTGCGGCTGTAAGAACATTGTATTGACCTGGCCAAAATATCTGTCATTCAGATAAAACCTAAAGAATGACCATTTTCAGAGCCAGTGAGTAATGTTTATTTGTGAAAAACGAATAACAGCATCATTTTTCCACATTTGTCATGTAAACGATAAAGTCGAGCATAATTGGCTCAAATTCGCGTTAGATCATGACCATGGGTCACTTACATTCAGATGTAATGTTTACGTATTCGTATGCCTACTTCTTGTCTCATCTGTAAATGATTTCTGTATTCTTTGTTAATAATAATAATAATAATAATAATAATAATAATAATAATAATAATAATAATAATAATAATAATAATAATAATAATAAGGTAAGTAATACATAAAAGTAAAAACAATATTTTATTACCGGTATAATCTTTACTTCATAATCATTCCTCATCATTATAATAATTATCATCATCCTTTTCCTTTCACCTAGACCGGCTGGCCTGTTCTAGTCTCCTGCTAGAGTTTGTGGTTCGCTTTATCTCTAGTCCTCCTTACTTATTAAGGTCTAATATTAGTATAGGCCTATGTCGAGATAGAAGATAGTCGTACTGTATGCATACACGAAATGCATGTCCCAGTTGAGTGTTGACCGAAGTGTAATGTTACTGGTTTTATTTTCATTATTACATAGTATTCATATTATCTTTGTAGTTACACATGCTAAGTGACCGGTCCATGAAGTGTGAATTTCAACGGTCTTGGAGATGATGTAACATCAGTAACATTTTATCACCGGTAAAACGACTAATTATTCCGGAGAATGAGTGGGTGGTCTTATATTGGCCTGTGTTTGCATGCACTTCGTTGAGGAACACAAAATATTTGATCTGAGCACTACTGGCGGAGACGAGTGTCTGCTTGGAGCCCAGTTCCTGATTTCCGATACGCGGATCCGTGAGATAAGCAAACAATGCACCATTGTTTGACTGCCTGAATGGGACATTGGAAACGGAGACGGAAATTAAATACACTGGATTATGGGATATTATAATAAACTGAGTCGAGATATAATAGAGAGCACTAGTTATTCCGATGTTCATTTGTTTGTTTAGCGACGTTGTGTAAACGATGGTTGCTTGGAATGAGCGATGACAGGATAATGGGAGTTGTGAGGGATGTTCAAGGAAGGAATCGTTTGTCGAAAGGAAAGCAGCTATTCATATATTTACTAGAGCAAGTGGGGAAAGCAACATTCAGCTGGGCTTATTCAAATCTGCCTCTCAAATTTCTTGTCTACGGGAAAGGGAATCTTGTATTTATGTTTTAATATACTTTTCATTTTTGGATTGTAGAAACGAGCGGGCCGGGCTCAAATTCTGATTGGGACAAGTTACCTGGTTCCGCGGTTTCCCTTAACTTAACCCATTAAGAGCAAATCCTGGGTAATTTGGGAGTAGGTGCTGAAGAGACTGAGAGAGAGAAATGTAGCAGCATCACTTTCCCTTGCAGTTGGAAACCGTGTTACGAAGTTTGACTACTACGAAATTTTATCACGTAAGCAAAATATGGTTGTACTAACTAATTTTATCAAACACAGTTTAGGCGCCTTAAATAAATGTGAAATTTGTAGTTTCCTATTTATAAGTGTCAACATCTTCATAGGCATTGCATCAGAATGTAGTTTCAGTTATCTCACAACATAAAGTACGAAATTTCAGTAATAACGAAAGTCAAGGCTTGTATAATAATTAATCTTGCTATTTTCTAGTCGCAAGCTTTCGTGGAGGTACAATAACCGTGTTGTGTTGTACTGGAGTTAATTTACTATTGTGGCATCGATGAACATTGTTTCTACAATTTGTACTGCAAGCGGGCAGTTGCAGTCAGCTTCTTTCTCATGGCAATGAACTGTGGAGCTGTAAAAACTGGATATTGCATGTATCTTACATTTACCTGTTGGCGTTACGGGTACCAGCAGCTTGTCGGAACCATTCCGTACAAATTGCAAGTAACACTGCCCCCATATATTGTCGGGATGAGGCCGGAAACAGATCCTGCGAGATTATTTATCTTTACATTGGCTGACGATGACGATGATGATAAATTTAACATTTTGCTGCGAGCAGATATTAGTTCAAAAAGCGAGGTGACAGTACAGTGTAAATCGTTAATTAAATAATGTTCACTTTCTTTGTTTGATTAATCAACTGTCCGAAGACAGGTCTGGACCCCACAAGTGCCACCAACAAGAAGGCATCTCTCATGAGGCAACTAGGCCAGGAGATAATGGAATGGGGTGGCCAGTTCCTTTCCCCGTCCATTGCATACATCGCTGACTAGTTATTGTTATACTAATCAAACTTCAGATGTATAGTTTCCTCTGACACATATTGTCAAGTGAGATGTACTGTTTGATAATAGATGTAGGCTACATATCAACCAGATCTTCAATCAGAGGTGTCACTTTCTTTGTTAGGCATAATATCCATTAGCCTGTTTGTTGTAGGAGTAGCGTATCACAAAATATCACGATGTGACACAAGACACAGTTTGGAAACCATTGAATTATTTTATTATTATTATTATTATTATTATTATTATTATTATTATTATTATTATTATTATCATTATCATTATTTTCAATAGCGTGTACTTAACAGCATCATTTATCCAAGCGTTCCCATCGAGGAGTGAGTGTTGAAACTGTAGTTCTTTTTGTTGCCGCTTTAGCGTTGCCTCGGTGCACCATGGGAGGCGAATTATGTAGCACCGCATGATGATTGATTGAGAAGTTGTGAAATGTCGATGGGAAAAATGAGTATGTTATAGGGCTTATAACGCTTTGAGTTCCGAACGGGGAATGTGAAATATGCTATCAAGATTGTGCTAAATAATGTTTATTGACTTCACAGCAACTCAAGCTGAAGGCATTAGGAATTTTGTTGAAGATCTACATCTATGTCAGAAAATATTTCCGCACAACACGTAATTGATTTTTGTATTCATTCATTCATTTAGTGTTCTGCCCAGGGGCAGGTCTTTCACTGCAAACTCAGCTTTCTGCCTTCCTCTTTGTCTCCGCATATGATCCATATATCTTAATGTCCTCTATCATCTGATATCTTCTTCTGCCCCGAACTCTTCTCCCGTTCATCATTTCTTCCAGTGAATTCTTCAGTAGGCAGTTTCTTCCTGATCAGTTTCAGCATTATTCTTTCTTCACCCACTCTTCTAGCACAGCTTCACTTCTTATTCTGTCTGTCCACTTCGCACGTTCCATTCTTCTCAATATCCACATTCAAATGCTTCTATTCGCTTCTTCTCACTTTGTCGTAATCTCCACGTTTCTGCCTCATACAAAACATTTCACTAGTCTCTTCCTTAGTTCTTTTTCCAGAGGCCGCAGAAGATGCTCCTTTTTCTATTAAAAGCTTCCTTTGCCATTGCTATCCTCCTTTTGACTTCCTGACAGCAGCTCATGTTATTGCTTATAGTACATCCCAAGTATTTGTAGCTGTCGACATGCTCTACTGCCTCATTTAGAATTCGTAAGTTTACCTTCTTTATTTTTCTTCCTGTGACCATGGTCTTCGTATATTTGCATTTATCTTCATCCCATTCTGTTCACAGCTGTCATTTAGCTCCTGTAGCATATCCCTTAATAGATTTTTGTATGTTAGTAGCTAATATTTATGAAATAATTTTGAGATTTAGAAGAAACACTTCGAGGTATTACGCTTAGCAACAGGACCCGAAATAAACTTTTTGACTTTGAAATTGAACTGCGAAATAGACACTGCTCCGACTTTGTGTACAATAAATTAATAGCGGATGAAACAATTTTTGGTTACATAAAACTTGAGTTCCCCCGCACCGATCGAAAAGTTCAACGGCGGGTATCTCTAGTCTCATCATCTTTCTGAAGGGCCAATTAATTGATTATTGATAATTTGTTTCAGAACGTTAATTTATCTTTCGGAGTACCTATCGACAACGAGAACGTAGATGTGATATGGTGATGTGTGATATTTGAACATTTCGTCCTTCCAACATAACTCCAGCCCCATATAATTATGTAATTGTAATAGTTAAACGTTCGTAAGGTAAAAATTATGGCGGAATATAGTTCCATATGGTGACTTCTCAGAATTAGTCTTAAGATAAAAATGTAATGTCCGAGAAATGAAAGCCTGTAGTTCGAAGTACTCTTCATGAATATATTGTATTTCTCAAGTTTAGTCAGGCATACGTACGCCAAACAAAATCCGGAAAAGATACATATACAGTTACTTACAGTATATAAATCAGTACTAGCATTTTTAGAATAGAAATCACACGAAGTAATTAAATATCGTCTATAAATAACATAATAACTTGCATCCATATTTGGTCCTGGGATATAGGCCTATTAGAAATATACCATCAGCAAGGAAGTAATGTTTACAGATAAATAATTGCCTTATGAGTAATAGACTATGTCTTTGCAGAACATGACCATTTCGTACAGAGATAAGAAAAGCAAAATGCTTAACGAAGTACTCTGAGAAATAAATCAATTTTGAAATTTGCCAGAAACTGCTCCAATGCAGGGAATTGCTGACGAACCTGACAGTATACGAACCCTTGCTTGGATCCCAGGGGCCGGATATGCTGACGTTGGTGGGGGAGGAAGGAGCCAGTAAGGGCACGATGTTAACGTTGGATACATCGTGTAAATGTGAAGACAGTAGACAGTAACTTGGTTTATGCCACGATCGATAACTTCCACATCCTGTTGAGTTACCGTTCACTACTAGTTTCTTATACAGTGATTTCTTAACTATAGAGACTCGCTCAATTGATTAATATACAGTATATTATGTATTGACAATATCTTATCCATTTTAATTATTCAACTAGATGAAGTAGCTAATAAAACGTGTATGTAATGTTAGTTATTGTGTTATTTACTTTTTTAATTTCTTGCATCTGTTTCGCTGAAGTTGTGCCATCACTTTTGTTTATGACACTGTTTAAGATTAGTATTAATTGTTTTGTTCACTTGAGGTATTGTTTCGTTCTGATAAGCATTTAAACATATTATTATTATTATTATTATTATTATTATTATTATTATTATTATTATTATTATTAACATGTTTAATCCCAATTCCTACTAGACTGCAGTATACGGAAGATTGTCTTCCGTACTACTAGAAAGTTTTGGCCCACGTCATTGTATGTGGCCTATTATATGTATGTATCCAATGCCTACTCACTTCACACTACGTGATTGAATTATTATTATTATTATTATTATTATTATTATTATTATTATTATTATTATTATTATTATTACCCACTTTTGTGAGAGGAAATTTGATCTCAAAATATTGGCTTTACTGTGACCTTGATTGTCTGAAGATTTGGAGGTGTGTGTGTACGTGATACGAGACCTTCGCAACATGGCGGCGCATCCCGCGCACGTGCTGTTTGAAAACTAATCGATTGTTCGGCGCGCGGCGCCATTGCGGTTGCCTGGCAACCATTGAATCGCCGGGCTGTTACGTAACTCTGTATCCAATGTTGCCACATTTTAAACTTTTGTTTGTTTACCTCATTGGTTTTACGTGATGTATACTGTGTCCGGGGCAAACACTTCCGATAAAGTTTTATTACTCAATAACTAATAAATTTATCTAAATGCTGTTTGCTGCAGGGGACAGAGAAACTTACCAAGTTTTATGATGGCAACACAATAATTCTATTCCTCGTCATTTCTATTAGATGTTCAATTGTTGTTAAGTTTTTAATGTTAGCGACACTTTTTCCATTCATTATTGCTGATATTTCCGCGTCGATACGTTCATTTGTTTAATCAAAATGGCACTACGGAGATTTATTGACCATCATAAAACTTGGTGAGTTTCTTTTCTGTCTTTACGGCATTTTGACAATTTTGTTAATTGTTGAGTTATAAAACACTTTTATCGGTAGTGTTCGTTCCGGACACACTATACAGTATAATACTTCTTCTCAAGAGTTGGTCGATGCCATGCGTGCAAGTACGGGATGTTCTTATCTAAGATTGGAGCAGTTACCAATTAAACCAAATACTCTACTATAATGTATTATACATAGTAAGATATTTAATTAAACTGGTGCAAGAAATTGGTTCATATTCGTACAGATATCCATCAGATCAACAAGTCATGAAATCCTCTTGTAATGCAACGCAGCTCTCTCTTAATTTGGATATTCATTCCTTCAATAATGCTTCGTTGCCTTTGATATATTGTTCATTTTCTTTGTGTTTTTATTAGTAATCGAAAATATTGTTCATTTTCTTTGTGTTTTTATTAGTAATCGAAAGGTTAATTTACCTGAAGCTTAAAACTTGTCGTTTTTACACAAGTACTCTACGCCATTGTTTTTACATCGTTCAGTTTTAAATATCGTGTAACGCAAAACGTACCAAGGCCGCAGAAGTTGTGTAGGGTTTCCGAATGGGATTCTTGCTCCAAGACTGGGTTCGGGCGTGGTTCGAATCCTCCTTGGAATGAATGTGACTTTTTTTTCCGGAGGTTTTCCCAAACTGTAAAACAAATGTCGGGCAATCCCATTGGTTTTGTCTGGTTATCATCACCAATTCAATGTATCTGATACAGCGTCGTTAAATAATCGATAAAAAGGAATCTGCGAAGCGATGGATTGTCTATTAGGACACACATCTTCGGGAACCACACAAAATGACCATATTGTTGTTGATTTTATTAAACTTCCTGTGTGACAGCACACAACATAATTTTTCAGGAGGAAGAAAAAAATTAATCAATAATCTATATAATCTATATAAGAATATGAAGTAATTCGGTAAAGAAAAGCATTGGTGAATATGATGAACATAAATTACATCATCGAGGATCAGTGTATTGATATGCAATTTATGTTTTATTCCTCCAGAAAAATTATTTTCTGTGCTGTCACATATGTTTCATAAAATCAACGACGATATGCTAGTGTGATTCGCCTCATAAACATTTGTTGAGATGTATTAATTTTTTTTTCAGAAATGTGTATTTTAGGGCATTACTTTACAGTTGAAATTAAGCTTTTTCTTGTCTTTCCGCGTTAATGATCTCGGATTGTACTTTGAACATTTGGATAGAACTTGAATTTTTTGCAGTTGCGGTCACTGTAATGTCAGTGTCATAGGTTAACGTGGTAAAATGGGTGCATCATTTAATGTTCAAGCACAGTCATTCAGTGTAGAAAGATCGATCGAACAGCAACTGCATTGCGTCAGCGACTCACCTTCTTCTATCCTGTTCGATGATGTCCATTGTTATTTTATGTTAGCACTTAGCAATGAGTCAAACAAACTGTGCATGAGGCTCAAGCCCGTCTGTGCATTGTATCTCCAGTTACTCACCAGGAATTACATGTACTGTATCTGTCTGTTGTAAAAAGGATTGTGGCTTTATGATTCTTGTTTCCTAGAAGATTAATCACCCCACTATTGAGTTTCCTTACGATGCCGGCGATGTAACTTATTTCTTAGGACAGGCGTTCCTGTAATGATCGCTTGAAAGGTGTCTTAACGACTTGATGCAGATGGCGGGCACGTGCCCCTGACACCTGCAGCAAGGCACCTGCTAGCCAATTCAGTTTCCGAACCGGTGGACACTTGAGCCGTCGCGTGTGCTTTCTTTTGAATAAGAGAACCAAGCAAGTTTATAATTAATGAGAATGCAAACGAGGGATCTGTTTTTACACAGCGTTTTTGTTAATGAAACAAAAGTTTGCTTTGAGGATTGTGGACAGTGTTGCCAATCCGTGGGAATTTTCCCGTTTTGTGTGATTTTTTTAAGAAATTTAGAAAATGGGAAAAGAGAGAAAATACAAAGAAATGGCTTTTTTTTTTTTTTTTAGAAATTTTGATAGAAATGAAAGTAGAAAAGTTTTAGTTATTGGAAAAAACATAATAATGGCATTTTTTGAGTTACGACCTTATTACTCTAGGGGTGCGATATAAATTTATTACGGTTTTTAAAGGTAAATATTTAAGTTGTAGACAAAATAAAAACTGTGTACAATGATATTTAAAAATACAGTGTATTACATTTCGGAAAACGTGTTATTTCTATTTCTTGTGTTAAATATTATATTACCTCGTTAACACGTTTCAGCCTGCTATCACCATCTTCAGAACTGGTTGTTGCTGGTCTTGGCGCCTTCTATTGTTTGTGTTTCCTGTGGGGCTGTGTTTGTGTAGTGTAATGTGGAGTTAAAGAGTGTGTGTGTTCTGAAATTGAGTTGTGTGTTGAAAATTTAATTTGGATGTGTTTTTGTGTGTCTGTACAGTATATTTCGTATTGTTCTAGTGTGTTTAGTTTCTGGCTTTTTGGTTGGATGTGTAGAATTTCCATGTCTGCGTTGATGCCGCTGTAGGTGTGGTTAGCATTTGTGATGTGTTCTGCAAATGTGGAAGTGTTTTGTAATTTTGTTATGGGTATGATATGTTCTTTGTAACGTGTTTTGGAATGATCTGCCTGTCTGTCCTACGTAGGCTAGAAGTTGTTGCAAGTGTTGCATTTGAGTTTGTATACGCCTGTGTGGTTGTATTTGTTTGTTTGTATGTTGAGATGTTTTTGTAGAGTATTATTTATTCTGTATGCGATGTTGTAATTTAATTTCTTGAATGAAGTTGCTATCTTGTGTGTGCTTTTGTTTTCGTATGTTAGTGTGATGTATTTTTGTGTTCTTGTGTTTGTGTTGTATTCTTATGTTTTTTGTGATTATGTTTTATCTTTCTTATTATATTGTCTATTATGTTTGGGTTGTATCCGATTTCTTGTGCTATGTCTTTGATGGTGTGTTAGCTCTTCTTTGTAGTCATGTTGGTTCATTGGTATGTTGAGTGCAGTTTGTTTGTGTTGTGTTGGGTGGTTGGATGTGTTGTGCATGTGTGTTGTTGTTGTTGTGGGTTTTCTGTAAACTTTGAATGTATGTTTGTTGTCGACTTTTGTTATTGTGATGTCTAGAAAATTTATGGATTTGTTGTTTTCATTTTCTAATGTGTATTGTATCTTTGGGTATATTTTGTTTATGTGTTGATGCAGGTTTTGGATCTGTTCTTTTGTTTCCTTTGTATAGTATTAGTATGTCGTCTACGTATCTGTGCCAATATGATGTCTGCGTGTTTGTTGTCTTTGTTTAGTATGTATGTCTGTTCTATGTGGTGTATGAATATTTGTGCTAGTATGCTGGAGATGGGTGATCCCATGGTGTTGGCCTTCGGTTTGAGTGTAATATTTGTTATTGTATGTTAAGTAATTTTGTTTTGTGATAATGTCTGTGATGTGGATGATTTTTTAATGTGTTAAAAACTTGAAATTGTTTATTTGGCTTTTCAACATATCCACAGCACATACATTTCAGTTGATATTTTCTTTTAAAAAATGGGGTCCAAACTTAGCTCTCAAAATTAAAATATATATATATATATATATATATATATATATATCTTCGAAACGTTTCTTCATAGAAACTTCTCAATATATCCTAAACATATACTGAAATATTATTGAAATTGGCCCAATACGTAACAAGTTTTTTTAAACTCCCCCTGAAGTATTTTCGGGCTCTTTATTCGTATTTGTTTAAGCTTATAGTTATATTTCGTTGGGATTTTTTTTTTAAGTGTTTGAGATTTCCATTAGCACTTCATTTTCAACTTCACACTATACGGGCCATTGTTGTGGCAGTGATATGTATAGCGTTGAAAATTTCGAAACTTACTCCACGAGTAATATAGAGAAGTTTGGCAGAAACTTCAAAATGTGGACTGTTGTGCCACTGATGATGGTGATGATGATGACGACAACGATTACGATAGTTCTGGTGTAAGAATGGCTGTAAATCGTTATATTTCTACTAAACGCAATCATTGATTCACTTAGTAGTTTGAAAGACTGAGGTTTCATGCCTAATTATTTTTGGCGCATTCTTATGTTTGCTATATATAAAACACTGTAACTGTTTCTCAAACAGTACCGAAAACGTATTCATCTTGCATATCCTCTTCAAACATGAAGAGCAGGTTATCGTCTTCTCAAGTACAGCATTTTTGTTCACGATCTATATATTTCTTAGAAATTTGTCATTTTATCTCCCTGAGGTTTCAACCTCAGTTGTCATTTTCGTGGAATCTCTACACATGGAAGATTTAACTGTACATGGATGAGGCCACCCTGAGTAACGGGAACAGGTGGTGGCGGCGGGTTTTTGTTGCGTTGCATGCGAGAGAACATGTCACGAAACAATTACTGTCCAGCTGACTAATTATTTATGTTTGATTAACACCTTTCATTGTTTGTCAGTGACTTCTAAAGGTCACTCACCTATCTCACTATGTGTTTTATGGATGTCTAACAATATACAAAAATAGACGAATTCTGATATAGTGTTGATAGATATTCCGATTTTAGTCAGTACAGTAATAGACGGCGTGTGTGTTCGTGCGTATGCGTGCGTGCGTGCACTAGCTGTCATCATTGTTAGTGAAAATCTGACTTTCGTACTGCCACTGAATGTGTAACGACTATGCTAAAAACTGTGTTAAATTTCTGTGTGTTCAATAGTTAACGAGTCAATTCACCCGGTATACCCTCTTGAATCCTGAGAGTAGTATAATATACTATAGACTACTATACTTCATACATGATTATGACGTAAGATGTATATGCAGAGACTTGAAGTATAGTATAATATACCTGCATTTGTGCCCTAACTGTAACCTATAGAATTTTTTCAGTATTTTTCCTCATGTCAGTGACTTTTCTTTTTGAAATGTAGAATTACATTGAACTTTAAAAAAATAATACATGTATCTCAGGACTCAGAAGGATATGTGTAGATGAAATTTCAGAATGAACAACATACTTCGAAATTCTTAGGCACAAAATGAAAAGGCAAATAAAAATGAAGTTATGTATGCCTGCATCTATTATCAGGCAGTACATCTCACTTGACGATTTTGAGGAAGAATAATTTATTGTTTGTATGCATCTGAAGTCTGATTAGTGTAATATGTAGCTAATCGGCGATGTAGGTTATGCATGGAGGGGAAAAGGAACTGGCCACCCTACCCTATTATCTCCTAGACTAGTTGCCTCATAAGCGTTACCCTCTTGGTATTACTTTTGAGGTTCAGACTGTCTTCGAACAGTTGATGTTCTACTCAAATAATTAACTATCTCTGTACACCCAGCATTATCAGGACATGCATGAAATATTTCGATTTAAGTGTGTTTAATGTTAAATTTTTTATTATATTTCCAGCGTAGGAACTAATTAAATTGGAGTGAAATTAATGAAGTTACTAGATTCTTGGGAGTTAGAGCAATATTGTAGCGCTACTTTATTTAATTAATATAGTAGTTAAATGGAAAACACTCAAAAGTTTTAATGTATGTAGCCTGTGTAGTATATATTGTAGACGTTACACCACATTGGAAGAGCGGTCACTAACCAGTAACATTGAATTGTCAGCAAGTCTTACTGTTTTCTAAGGCCACCACAGTCTGTCGATGCTTCCATCAGTTTGGGGTTCTGTAAACGGCGACAGTAAGATCCGACGAATTGGCGAAAACCTGTGAGACGACACAGACTAGGTTAATACTGTTTGTTCAGCTACTACAACTATTACTACTGCTGCTACTACTACTTTCCATTGATCTTTATTGGTACAGGTCATTAACGAAGTAGGTCTATATCGAATTTTTTCCTTGTTCAAAGATTTCTTCTTACTACACTCAGTATTGAAAGACGCTACTTTCTATATTTCATACATATTTTCTCATTGGCATTTGAGTTCTCTTCACAAGTTTTAGTTTTGTTTTAGTTGGTTATTTAACAACGCTGTATCAACTACGAGGTTATTTAGCGTCGATGAGATTGGTGGTAGCGAGATGAGGCCAAGGATTCGCCATAGATTACCTTGCATTCACATTACGGTTGGGGAAAACCTTGGAAAAAACCCAACCAGATAATCAGCCCAAGCGGGGATCGAACCCAGACCGGCAGGCAAGGGCCTTAACCGACTGAGCCACGGTGGCTTACATATGCTTTTCATATGAACTAACAGTGACATTGACAACTGGATGTATATTTTACTGTTTTGAGATGATACTGGTCACGAATCCTATGTAGAAGGTCATATTTTCTTCCTTTTCTGAATGTTTTAAAGCGTTGAATTAATTGGAAGCAATTGCATCAGTTAGGCCTACTCCTTTTTAAAGTTTGGATAAAACATCTAGGGTGGTATTCATAGACATTTCGCAGCACGCGCTACGAGCGTACTAAGCTAGCCCCGGCTATCCATTGGTTACTAGTACAGAATTCAAGTCATATCCTATCGCTAACACTGGTTTATGAATACGAAAAACGCTGATAATCCACCGAAAACCCGCGCTAAAAATGTATATGAATACGGCCCATTGTTTCTTTAGTTTTCTTATGCTTTTCTTAGACTAATAATAAATGTCGAAAATTTTAGTGTGTGTATTTGCAATTTAAATGGAGTTAACTGTGGTGACTAATTCAAAATGGGTTTCTGTAGCTACAGAAATGGCAAGAGAACGACGTTTCGGAATATGAATCAGTCATCTTTCAGGTTAAGAAAACATAAGTTGAGTTTCATACTCGTTGCTATTAGAAGTGACTAACCAGGGTACAGTATTATTTTTGTAGATTAATTCACTTGTGTCTGCTTACTGTGTTCCGATTTTGAAACCCATAATTTCTCACGTTCTCCATGGGTGTATGCAAGAGTGATTTTGTCATATTTCTTGGCTTGTCTGTTTCTTCTCTGAAGCCATATTTCGATAATAGGTTTGATTGTTGTTCATTCCGCATTTCTTCTATTACATCTGTCGAACGTTTCATTATCCCTTTTAAAATGTTATTATGATTTTATAATTTTTGGAAATTCTACATGATCTTATAGAACATTCCTACTGAGAAAATCTTTATATACCTAGCATAGGTGCATAGGCCTACCAAAATGCTGATCCGTGAGTATAATTTTGCATTTTCTGACTACGTAAAATGGAGTTTTAATAATGTGTTCTCATGAGGCTCTTATATAGTTTTATTTTGTTTCAATATTTTATGTTCCATTTCCCGTTTATTTTAATAACCAAATATTTAGTGCGCATTTTCGATTAATGTACTCGTATAATCCCTAACTGATAAGCGATTTCATGTCATGTAAAACATTGATTATTTTAAAGGCGAGGGTTTTCTCTCATTGGTGTGTATTCTTACAAGTGTAGTGCGCAAATACTGGCGCGTGCTTTTGACAGCTAAAGAGACTGATGTCATTTCGCGTCATGTAGTCATGCACAGCCTGCACGTGAGTTGGATGATGTCGATAAGCAGATTGTCCAGAGATATATTTTAAATTATAGAATGGGCCTACTAGAACTAACATTTTTACTTTCTCTACTAGCGAAGTGTGATACTGCAAAGAAATCTATTTTACAGATACACGGTACACATCTATAGTCAGCTATGTCTCTAAGTCTATTGGAAAAGAAAAATAAATTAATAATAATAATAATAATAATAATAATAATAATAATAATAATAATAATGTAATAATAGAAGACTTGAAGTTGTGTTTTTTATTTTTGCTATAATAACAATCTATGTACTTAGCCCATATTATATAGGCCCTAAGAGTGAAAGTCCAGAATAATTTATTTATCGCGATTAAGTGTTTATATGTGGCGGGACGTGTATGTGCCAATAGCTTTAACGTATCGTTATATTCTGACTCGTTTTCCTCGAAAGTTTGAAAATGGCACTTAGATCCTTATTTGCTTCAAAATGGTGATGATGATAATAGTATTAGTAACAATAATAGTAATAATAATAATAGTAATAATAATAATATAGTATAATAATACATGAACTTAAACGGAATAATTTGCAAATAAAATCAAATGTTTTACTTTTTGGGATTATAGGCACACAGAATGTCTTTTTTTGTGTAGTCCAGAAAACAAAAAATTATCTTATCGATATGTGTAGAAAAAAAACTGTAAACGATTTTTTTCAGTAATTTGAACCAGCACGAAAGTGTAATATTAATGCATGAATGCTTACAAAAGGGTCCTTCAATTATTATCCATTCATATTTTAAAACTTGTAATTTACTCATGTTAAATCATCACACCTGCGCCTTTTCCTTCACAAAGGCTGTTTCCTAGAAACATAACTTTTAAATGTGTTTTACAGTAGTCCATACAATTTGAGCCTCTTTGTTGTTATTCTACTGTGAATATTTTGGCCGGGAATAACAAAACCACAGGTGATTTTCTTCGTACACCTCTTAATTCCTCTTTGGTTCAAGTACGTTTTGTTCGCAATCATTGTCAATCTGTGTTATTCACTCAAAATGAGAAGCTAAGGTAACAATTCCTGTACAGACATATGGTTCACGTAGCATTGTGCTGGAAGCGTATAGAATAGTGAATTTCAGAGAGCTCAAGTAATTAGCTTTACAATCAACACAACAGTTGCTGCCAGGTTACTATGGAAACACTTGTTAGAAAATAGCTATAGCTCGGTAGTAGTATGGACTGTCAGTTGTTTGATGTAGGGAAGGGGCATCTTTGTGGCACAACAAAAGAACCGGAGGACTGAACAAAACCACACTGGGGTACGCCCTGTACTCTTTTGGCGCCAATGTCTATACAGCATAACAATTAAGGAAATTATAGTGTTCGAAGCCGTACGTTATAGCGTGTATCATGCAAGTGGGATGAAGGGGAGAAAAGTATAATTGGTATCATCACATCTTGGAGAATCTACCTCCCTCTCCCTTTCCAATAACCCACTCTTCTTTGTCTTTGTAAGAGGATCATCCTTTGTGTCGTCATGCTTCCGTTTTCGTTTAGCGAAAATATGCTTTTGGGTATGGGGGGACCTGTATAACCCGTACAGGTACACCTGTTTGTTTTGGTGAACCTGTTTGCTTCGCTTGGTTGCTCTCTGCTGTACGTACAATAGTTTCTGTTCTTGTGGTTTGGGAACTTGTGTAGTGAATCATTTCAACCCTTTTAATGGTAAGTGTCGTGCATGAGAGTATCTTTTACAGGCTCCGTGCCTCATAAATTCGCTGAAAATGTGCTCATATTCAAGTAAGCTAGTTGCCGAAATAAATGTATAGTATTTTTTTTTTTCGTAGCCTATATTTCAAGACGCTTTGAACAACAATAGTTATACGTCTCTTAGAAGCTGATTGTAGTTTATTTTAAGGTGTTGCTGTGATCCTGTATTTGCCTGTAGATGTAGGGGTCAGCGAGCGAGAATGGCGTTTCGAGACTATGCTTGGATATGGGTTCGAATCCCGTTTGTACTAATTATCTGGTTAAGTCTGTTCCTTGAAGTTTCCTAATTGTAAGGTGAATGTTACATAACCCCATTGCGAGTACTTGGACACTTTTCTCCAAAATACTGTCTGGTTATTACAAATTCAAACGATGCCTAATAACAGCGCCGTTAGTACGGCGTTCTAAATTGACCCATTAAATATATATATATATATATATATATATATATATATATATATATATATATATATATGTGTGTGTGTGTGTGTGTGTGTGTGTGTGTGTGTGTGTCCTAGGGTATGTAGCCTATAAAAATAAGGGGAAACTTTTGTCAGGATTGCCGGCCCGCATTTCCAGAATACAGAGCCTTCATCTACTGGGTGAGTTCAAAATGCGTCATGGCTCGCTGTATTCCGTCATGTGGCTAGCCGATGAGCCTAGCAAATTCAATCTTCCTACACTTCCGCAGAGGCGTATTACCTATATGCGTAGCAAGTACGGCGTTCATTCTGAAGAGTACTTACCGATAAGTACGATAACGCTGGTAGTGGCAGGAATGTTGGAAACATGTTCTTACTGTCGGAATATGGGGAGAGGGTTAAGACGATTACTTACGTATTTGTTGACATTAACTTCGACGGTCAACATGGACACGGAGCATTTGATTTGTACTGTGGAATGTTGCCGTACGCAATCGATGATAACAAATACACTGCGACGACTTGCCCGCGCAAAATACAGTTCGAAAGAGGTTATGGTAGCACACAGACGGTACAGACCGCCATCTGTTGCTACGACGTTCAAGTTATACCGTACACGTTCTCAAGTTCAGATTGAACACCTTGATTAATAGGCAACTTCTCTGACATAAAAGCTGAAACTCGCTTCAAATCGCTGACTCACAACAGTGACGTCATGACACACTTTGAAATGAACACCCAATAATCCTCAAGCTTTGCTGTGCACTGTATTTCTTTTAAGTTGTCTCGGTAGTCTGATGTAATGGTTCCCGTACTTTTTACGGATTGCGATACACCTGACCGAACGTCGATATCGCTACTCACGACTTCCGGTTTAATTGCAATTAAACTCTGAACAGAATAGTACTGTATTAATTTCATCATGTATTAAACATATTTTAATGTTTAGGCTCACCCATTAATATTTTGTAATTAGTATTGTTTACATTATCTTGTAAATATATGTGACCTAATACAACGTTTTTTAACCGCCGGTCCGCGTACTGATCCATGAAATTATTTTGCCAGTCCGCAGAAAATTCGTATATTCCATTTCTGACTGTAATTGAGGGGTTGGGTGCAAGAAAGGCACTTCTCTCAAATGCAAGTTTTGAGAAAATTGATGTTGAAAATTTAAACCGTAATAATGTGATCTATGCACGCCTTTACATTTTGGGTACCCTTGACCTCTATGAGAACAGTATTGAACTACAATTTGGTGATCCTATACATATCAGGAAACACAATAAAGCGTTTTCCTCAAAATGGGCACATCCTTTAAAATCCCGTTCTTGCACCCAGCCCCTCAATTGCGTTGTTGTAGATTTTGAATAAAGCTAAAAATAAAATAAAATAAAATGTAATTCTCATCTCCAGGCTCAAAACCAAATCTCAAGTCTCTGAGAATCATTTCTGGATATCTGCGAATGAAGAATATCCAGATCTCAGCAAAAAAGCTTTAAAATTGATGGTAACTTTTTTCGACCACATACACATGCGAAACAACATTTTCGGCCGTATCTGTAATTGAAATAAAACACAGTAACCGAATGGATGTTGGTGCCGCAGTATCAACGTTGGAACCACGAATCTAAAAGATTTTTGCAAAAAAAAAAAAAAAAAAAAAAAACAGATGTTGCGTTGCGCAAATGCGAGCGATTTTGAGAAATTGCGTTTGCTGGTGTGAATTTAGAAGTCGTAAATTTTAATAATGAAGATTAAAAATAAACACTAAAAAACAACTTTGTTCAAAATTTTCCCTTATCTATTGTCCGTTCACGAGTATTAATAGGTTGCAAAACGCTGGCTGAAAGGATGTTATCAAAATGTAAAATTTGTGTTTAGATTTCACTGATTTAATGTAAGAAAGAAATTACTGATTGACACCACTATATTGTTGAAGGTTGGTGATTTTCAAACTCAGCTGTTCCTTTTTACTCCATTCGTGGTTTCGAATCCGACCATGACAGTGTTTTTTTTAATGGCGATTGGAATTTTACCACGGTTTCATCCACTATAAAAATAAAAGCTGTGGGTCCCATTTTGTAGATTTGCGGTAGTAAAAGAACCTTATTTCCAATATAGAGTCACTCAAAATGTATGAACTTCAGTAGTTAAAATTTTTAAAAATAAAATACCAAGTTATTACCACTGTATTACTACTAGTACCGGTAATTATGCGTCTGTTGTTGTGTTAAAATTAATTTTTTATTTCTGAAAAGATAGCAATACATTAATTTTTATATCAAATTCATAACATGATTATAATTTTAAAATAATCGTTGTGCAATATCATTTTTTCTTCAAAGATTAAATTACTTTATTGACAAGTGCTTAGGTAAATTTATTGTGATTCAAAGTCAAGTTTTATTGAAAAGTCACATCAATAAGATGAACATAACGATATTGGACCCATATTTATTTTATAATGCATAGCCGCTCAATAGAGGTTATTCTAATCCTTTTAATGCAGAACTTCGTCTTCTTGAAGTAGAGCAGAAGTTATCGGGTCAGATAAGATGATGCATCAGATGTAGCCCATAGGATTGAAGCATAGATTATCTACAGGATACACTTGTTAGAAAGTAATTTTTTTTAAGTGACGTCTTCAAGAGAGAAACAATTTTCAAGAAAAGTGTAGGCCTACGTAAGGGTTACAAATTTCGCGAGTAACAGTTGGAAATTCCTGATCTAGTGGTTAATATATGCCTGCTATTAGACCAGAAGTGCAAGGTTCAAATCCTGCCATGATCGTTGCATTTTTAAGAGGTAATAAAATTTCTGAATTGTTGCTTTACTTCAGAAGGGTAGTAAAGCTGTAAAATTGACTCTTAATAACACTATCCCTGCTAGGAGTTCCAGGAAAAGTTTATAAGCCAGCTGTTCTTGTTGCCACAAAATTCTCTGCTTTGCGGACAAATGGGTCTCTGGGTCAGTGTCTTAATTTACACAGCAGATGTCTGCAGAATAACGTCTCGACCTTGTATTTTTTATGACATGGAATACCATTACCTGAGAAATGTAGAAATACACTTGTTAATGTACTAACAATAGTAGCCCTGATCATAGGCCTATATATGTGGCCATTTTCATGTTATTAAGTGACAACATAAAATGAGAACAACCACCAAAGCCTCCATCGTCGAAAACGCATTTTTTGGTAACGACCCTACATGAAAGTACAGTTGTTCCATGCAATTATTATATAAGGATTATAACGTGACTTCGTTTGCAGTCACTAGATGGCAGCATAGTAATAATAATAATTTATTTTAGGTGGTAGAGTTAAGGCCGTAAGACCTTCTCTTCCACTCAGCAAGCAAAAAGTACACATACATATGTAATGAACTTACAAGCTACAAAGAATACAACAATTTGATTTCGATAAAAGTTACGTGTTTACAAGAGTTACTTATGAATTAACAGTAAAATACTATGAACTATTAATTAGACAATGAAATATAAACTGTGTAGCAGAATTAAACTAAAATACATGGAATGTTAATACAAAGTATCCCAAATTGATGTATACACTCTTTGAAATACTATGTCACAACAAAGAAATGAGATAGAAATACGATTTTAGCGGTTTATGATTCATAAGGCAGTGGGAAGCATGGAAACATGTTCATCTGTTTATAAACAAACATGGCGGTGCAATTATCGTTCAATGAACGTAAGTGGATACTGAAATGTTATTGGAAAGTGGAGAATGTTGTTGAGGTTCAACGACGTTGGAGGGTTGAATTTGGAACACAACCACCAACAAAGTTAACTATCACAAGAATCCGAGACAAGATTGAAGTGGAACGGTGCAAGATGTATTGAAAGGGCGGTGCGAAAGAAAGGGAAGTTCCACCGATAACGAGAGAGTTGATGCAGTCATGCAGGCTTTTGCACAATCCTCAAAGAAGTCAATGAGGCAATGTTCTCGTGAGATTGGTATCAGCAAATCCAAAGTTCATCGAAATTTGCGAGCTCAAAAATGAAAGCCTACTACATTCCGAGACTTGTCCAGACACTAAATGAGGATGACTCAGATTGGCGACTGTAATTTTGTGAGTGGTTCTTGAACATGTGTGATGGAAGGAAAGATTTTCAAGACTTAATTGTTTGGTCAGATGAAGCCACATTTAAATTTAATGGCGCAATTAACCGGCACAATGTACTGGGCTAACGAAAACCCAAATATCTTTCAAGAAAAGGCCGTCAATTTTCCAGGAGTAACAGTATGGTGTGGTCTGTCTTCCAGAGGAACAATTGGCCCGTACTTCTTCGAAGGGACTGTCACGGGTGAGAAATACCTGCAAATGTTGGAAACCACGATTCCACGTCTTAATAACGTCTTTGAGAATGAAAATGAGTTTTACTTTCAACAAGATGGGGCTCCAGCTCACTTGAATGTCAATGTGAGGAATTTTCTCGATCGCACTCTCAATCAGAGATGGATAAGACGAAGAGGAAGTGCTGCGGAATTTCCTCCTCGATCTCTGGATTTAACCACCCAGACTTCTGCCTAAGGGGAGCTCTAAAGGACACAGTGTACGCCACAAAACCACAAACACTGGAGGAACTGAGAGTTCAGATTGAACATGCCTGTAATGATATTCCATTAGCGACAGTCCAGTTGGTATGTCGCTCTGTTGTACGTCGTTGTTGAGAGTGTACTGTGGCGAAAGAGAGCCATTTTGAACATGTACGACTTATGGGATACTAAACCGCAAAAATCGTATTTCTGTCTCATCTCGTTGCTGATAAATAGTGTTTCAAAATGTGTATACATCAATTTGGGACACTCTGTATATTTCAAATAATGTTAGATAATAGGAAGAGACTTTTATGAGACAATTGTGAAAATATAGCGCTATCAGAATGTATGTCTAAAGGAAGAAATTACCATTTAGTCTGTGGCCGTTTAAGTCAGTATAGGTAATTAGAGCGAACTGCCAAGAAGGTTATCCTTTAAGCTATTTTTAAAAATGTTTATTCTCTTACAGCCCCCAGTACTTTGTGACATGGAATTCCATTGTCGCGAGGTGGATACTGTAAAAGATGAATAACAAGATGTTCTATGAAGAGGTTTGCTTAGCGTGTCACAGATAAGTGATCTGATATTTACGTCGTGGTTAAAATATAGATAAGAGAAACGAGACGAAAGGTAATTTGGTGTTGAGGTGTGCAGAATTCGAAAGAGTAAAGGCAAAGAGTGTACAGTTCTAAGTTCTTTAAGTCTGAGCCATGAAAGACTTGCGAAGAACGGTGGTATGTGATCATACTGATCATATCGTCAGATGTTGCACACGTATCTGATGCACATATTCTGAACTCGCTGTAACATGACTGACAGTTCAGAACTTAGATCACTTAATAGAACGTCACAATAATCGAAGTGCGATATCACTAGAGTTTGTACTAGGGTAAGTTTTAGTTATTGGGCAAGAAGTTTCTTAAGCTACTCAAACAGTGAATGGAGGAACAGATTTCTTTTATCGTTTCTTTAACTTGAAAATTCCAATTTAGATTATTATCAAAAAAGAAACCAAGATTTTTTTCGACAGATGAATAAGCATAGTGAAATTGATAAAAGTGGCTGTCTTGAAAGTCCAATTGTGAAGGACGTGTCACCCAAATACTTGCTGCTTACTAGCAAGAGGGCTATAATAGACTATCTAGCCCTCTTTTTACTAGTTGGGTTACATTAGCTTACACTCTGAAACCCTATTCAATCCTCGAATTCCTCACCTGTTACACGGGTTTTTAGGGTATCTGGATCACCAGGTTTCATGCAATGTGGAATTACATTATATGTATTAGGAAATGGCCACTCTACCCTATTATCTCCTGGCTTAGTTGCCTTAATGAGTCATGCCTTTTGGCGTCACAAAGCTCAAGCCTGTCTTCGGGCAGTTGACTAATATTAGGAAATGTAAATTTAAGGACGTGCCAAATAAAATCCAATAACAGCTATAATTCGCATTTTGCAACCCAAGACTGCAAGGTTAAGTAAGACATAGAAAGTCACAATAGGTATGCGGTATTTTGTACAGTTAAAATATTCGTATTAAGGCGGTTGTGTAAAAACTTGCCCTATCTCACCTGTGTCTCATTTATGTCGGCTCGTAATCATATGGTCACACGTTATAGTGAAAGCATTGCGCATGTCCGCCAGCGGAAGGCTCCGCTGAACGATCATACTTGAAGTACGTAACTCGCAAATATGGTTTTGTTTGTTTAAATTTAATGTTAATATGTTATGTGATGTGAGGAATATTATGTACGTAGGTTTCAATCAATTTCGATAGTTAATTACATTTTCACTCTGTGTACTTAGTTCATCTTCGTTAAGAATTATATGAACCGTAATGTACCGGTATTTGCAATGTTTTGTTTCAGAATAATATTGCGTATCTTGTTCCTTTTTTGCGATATATATATATATATATATATATATATATATATATATATATATATATATATTACATATTTAGGCCTAAATAATATTAATGTGTTCCTGGTATTTTCCCTTAGCACCATCAAATTACGTAATGTGTCATCAAAAGCCGTGATGTTTTCTCACGTAACACGTACCGTACGTGAAGCAGAATTTCTGTTTGTATCCGCAGTACAAATAAAATATGAACATATTCGTATAATTAATCTCTGTTGCCGTTTCGTAGAAAATTTATCTCTTGTCTATTAAGATACGAAGTCGCCTATGATTACTTTCAATCTTCTAAAATATGTTTTTTTTAATATTATTGTAATTTGTTTAATAAGAGCAATGGGCTTACACTTTGTAATAATTCTGTGCGATATTATATCTATCCTACCTATGATTTTGCCCCTTCATTTATTTCTTCTTCATTTCTTCTCTTACCTAAGGATCAACAGCCAACGGATTCATTCATGCAATTGCGAAGTATTAGGGATTAATGAGAAATCATCATCACCATCGTCGTCGTCTCCTGCAAATTGGTGTGTGTGCGTGTGTGTGATTGTCCTTGGTAACCTGTTGCTAAAAAAATACTCATCTGTTGTCCATGCTGTGTCCACTGTGTTCTTCGTTGTATTTTTACATTTAGTTCGTCTATTGCTCATTCTTTTCTTATATAATTTCTTGTCTAGCAATCTGTAGCCTCCCACGCCACTGCCCCTAGAAATTCTATTTCTGAAGACTGTATTCCCTGTATATGAAATTTTCCTCGTAGTCCAGGCCCCTGATGCACATAATAATTTTATGATTGCCATGATTTTATATAATTTGAGTTTGATAATAAAAGTAACTGCATTTTATTTCTGAAGTTTCCTTTTAATTTGCAAAACAAATGAAGGTGATCACTGATCAGCCCCCCCCCCACACACACACAACACTGAACATTGACAATGAAAATAATCACACGTAGTCATGTGAGAGAAAAATCTTCACTCTGCGCCAAATTCCGCAAAAATTGTAATAGAAAACTGCCGTTTGTTCCACAGCGCAAAACTGGTGTCTTGCTCAGTTATATAAATTTTTCTCCGTTTTATGTTGTCAAACTTTTCTTCCGTTTGTACTCTAATTAAAGATGCGGACATCCTGAAGTATTCTCAAGGTCCGCAACTAGATTTCGTGGATCAGTTTTAATAAAAGGAGTTCTGTTGTGGTTTTCTTTAGCCCCTTTTGAATATAATAGCTTTCTTCTGGCTATCGCTGCTTCTTTTTACATGATTACCAGTTTCTTATTCATGAACATTTCTATTAGGGCTAAAGAATAACTGCAGTTAATGTAGTATTGTTATGCAAATTATGCAGCAAATCCAAATAGCCATTGTGCTTGTCTTGCGAATACAGTGGCGGACCGGGAAGTGTGTGTGGAGGTCCGGCGAGGAACGGGAACTTGGGCTAGTAAGAGAATGAGGATGCCCGGTGGGTTCCGGCTTGCACTTGCCACTCCTTGTCGTGCGCGTGGAAACCTGTCCCTGGTCACGTAGGCACCTACACCTCCCCCCACAAGCAGCCCTCGGGAAGGGAGTTCGCTTATTGATTCTGGTAAAACTAAATCGTTTCGATTCACAGCTTTATAGAAACTTCTTGCAGCCTATCCTCAAAAGATCGTTGAAGATAAGTTTTTTTTTAGAATGACATGCTTTTTCTGTCTCTTTTTTTCCTTTTCATTGAAGAGTATTCAGTCGCAGTTCCTGTAAAAGTCACGACCAGAAGGTCTAGGTCTGGTCAATGTAGTTGATCTCCGAACTGTGGTGCAATAACAGTAGGAATTATTTTGAAGTCTTCAGTGAATTCCATTTATATGGAATGTGAAGTTTAATTTTATTTTGCAGACATAAGCAACATTGTGCAAATTTAAACAGTTCAACGCACCTTATCCAAACGACAAGCCAGGGATGTTACACCTTTTTTCAGGCTTGAGGTAATTTTAATCAAATGAATAAACTGACGATCAATTTGGTAACTTTTTGAGAGCCAATTTAATCTATTATAGATGTAACTATAATACTGTTGGAAGAACTATTATTTTGAATATGAATATTTAGCTGTTCGTATTAAATTCATAAAAGTGAATATTTAAAGAGCATAAATAGAACACGCTTTTCATTCACTTTACAGAAAGTGTACACTGCACAATATTAGTCGTCATAAACACTGCTTTCGACTCATCCTTCATGAACTCTTGTTAAATGACATCAATGGCTAAATTAGCATTACTTCTGAACGTTAGCAGGGATAGAATGAGATAGTCCAAAGCCACACTTTTAACAAAAGTAGATAATTTCTTACACATATGGGGGAAACTACTAGTAAAATATTATAGAATTTACTCAACAAATAACAGAATTATAGTCTACGCTTAAGAAATTATCATTCCGCACCTAATAGCATTGGACTCGTAAACATTTAATACGCTCTCCTGTGAAATTTTGTCTGTGTGGCTTGGGATTACATCATTTTCACCCCCTTCATTTGTTTTTGTTCATAAAAAAGATGCTCTTTCCAGTTAGTGTGAAAGTGATGACTGAGTTTTTTTGTTTGTACTTTTTGCACACGCATTAAACCACAGAATGGCAACTAGCCCAGAATTAAACAAAAAAGTTTCCTATGCCGCTTAGCTCTCTTCGAAACATTGCTACATGAGAGAAGGGAAATAATGCGATTTGCCATTGTTATTATAAATGTTTACTTTTAAAAGATGAAAGTAATTTCAGTGGACATTTTTAATTTGGTTCCGTCTTTAATGTAATCTCATTAATTATTTTCTTGTGTAATTTTATCAATTCAAGAACAAAAATTTTATCGTGTAATAATCGTACAGAATACAATGTTAGAAGAAATAAGTAGATTTAAATATATAGGATGTCTGTTATTATATGAAGGTGCAAAAGATTTACAAATAGAACTAATTAAACACCAACAAAAATTGCGCATATTTAATCAGACTTTCAAACCTAATTACTAATCAGGTTTAAAAAAAGAGTCTGAGTACACAACACCTTAACAGTCCCATCTTTGCTGTATGGTAGCGAAATTGAGACACTTCAAAACAAGATTTAACAAGATAACATTTTGTTATACTATGAAAGAAATTAAATCTTACAATTAGAAATTACAAGCACAACTGGATACAGCATATAAGCCTACTAAGAATAGACTATAAATTTTGGATTAACGACCCGAGGAAAGAGAAAACCAGAAAGATCTTTAACCTTGCATTAGTCGCGCTCTCGGAGTTACATATTTAGTCGCGTGCGGAAATTTGTTTCTGCGATCCGTTCCTGTCTCAGTCATCCAGAAGTCTCTTCAGAAGACTCCTTTGACCTTAAATTATATATTTAAATTGTGTAATTTTATTGCGCGTAAAGAAAAAAAGTAGTATTTAATTTGAATTGTAATTGACTAAAAAGTTAATGTGACCCTTGTCATTACTATTCAGTAAGACGTTCTTGCAATAACTGAATCATCTGAACGTGGATAGCTCTATATTCATTGTTAGATACAGCCTTATAGCGCGGATGGTAGATGGTCTAAAATTTTAATGGTCTAATTGTCTCGATACGAATATTTATTGTTTATCTAGACCTATATTAAAACTAGGCTTACTCAGTGTCGATATGAGAAGTTAACAGCGATCGCGATCTTTTAGACTATAGTGTCGTATTTTTACTGGCGATTTGTAGTGAAATGTGTTGTGGATAGAAGAGATGTTGGAATATGGTTACTCCGGACACTCATTTCTCCTGCTGTCGTTTACCATTTCTCCATAATCACAATTTTTCTTGTAATTCCTAACAAAAACAACGGAAAACTGCCTTACTACTTACAATCGTCTAGCTCTATCAGACCGACTTCATAGAATTAATTTGGCAGACAAGTTAAGGAAACAAATAACTATAGGCCTAGCAATTCCTATAGTTAGTGCCTACTCTTTAGTTATATTTAGACCCGTGGTATTTAGTTAATGTGCCAGGGGCTCTTAAATTTATCCATACTTAAAGTTGCATTAATAATAATAATAATAATAATAATAATAATAATAATACTGGAAAGTTATTATTTTGATAGTAATTCAGAACGTTCGGCGTAGCCTTTATCCCGTCAGATGATTCGACAATTAGTTGGCATAAATACTAGCAGGCTGTATGACAAAAACGTACTGTAGGCTTACTGAATACATTTGTGAAGTTACGACTAACTTAATAAAGCAATTTATTGTACTTCTGAATTTTCCAGTAAATAGGGGATTAATCCATTTTCATCATAAAGTATATTTTCGAAAACTAGCCTGAAATAGGCGATGTAAATTATTTTAGGGTTTCTATTTGTTTTCTCTCCTACTTAACTCTCGCAACACCGCCTGATTATCTAGAACAGAATAGAGCATAAAGTGTTCAAGTGGCCAGACAAAATAGGGCTTCTGTTTGCTTTTATTTGGAACGAAAACTATTTTGGAAGTACAGAACAAAATGACGTAGGATTTTGAAGTAGCTTCCTCACTCAGATTTTAAGGTAGTCGCAATTGACGTATGTTGAATGCGAAATATTTTGTGTTTCGCATTGTGTTGAACAAGAAGTTTCATTGCGTGTAACTTAAATGATACTTTTAAGGTTCAAAGTAAGAAGTATGAGAAGCCAAAAAAAAAAAAAAAAATTCAGCATAGAGTAGAAAATAGTGCAATTAGAAAAATTGATACGAAACACTTTTCCGGATATGTGAAATGTACAAGAAGGCGTATTATTTATTATATTTTTAGAAACATGAGTATATCTTCAGTCCGTTATTAATTATGTAGGCCTATTACTACCGTAATCACCACCACCACCACTACGATTACGAAAATCTGACCTCGCATCTGCTGTTAACTGTAAGTTGAATGAGTCGCAGAAACTTTAACATCCGAGAATTGAGAAGGATCGAATGGATTTAAGATTGATCTTGGTAACCTTTTCCGCATGTTCTCCCTGAATAAAGCTGAAAGTATGAAATCAGTAGGTACTCTTTTTATGTTTGTTTTCTCATCTTTTATTTATGTAGCTGATATGGCAAAAAATTAGCCTTGACATGTAGGGATCATGCGTTAAATACTAGATATGTCTAACTTCAGTCTTGGAATTTCGAAACTAGATCTGTGTAACAGTGCGAAGCTGGCTTACTACTGTGGTGATTCTGTATTCTTGGTATTAAGCACATCAACTTAAAGGGGAACTGTTAATGAGTTCATGTCGAAACCTGCCTTGAAATTGCTCGCATTGTTAGAACTCCCATACTAACTGTAAAGTTGCGAAATCAAGGCTTTTGAAAAATTGCGCACCCTCCGGCTGGGCCATGAGTGCTCAATCAGCTGGCATGGCATTTTAGTGAAGAATGTATCGTCGTTGATTTTATGAAACCTCCTATGTGACAGTACGAAGCATAATTTTTCAGCAGGAAGAAAAATTAAACATTGATAGGCCTACTCTGATCCCGATGATGTCACTGATGTTCATCATATTCACCAACGTTTTCTACCGAATTATCTAATATTTTTATGTAGGCCTATTGATAATTAATTACTTTTTTCTTCCTGAAAAATTATGCTATACACTGAGTCTGCAATAGTAAACGGTGCTTCTATATATTTCAGTATATCATATTTTTATAATCCTTACTTTTCCTACAACTGTAACCGGGTGAATATGTCGTATGGCATGTCACATGACAACGTAGGCATTCGCGGAGAATGACAACAGAACTATTCTCTCGTAGAACACGCCATTGTTTCTTAATGCAACTTTCCAAGTAAGTTTTCACAAGTTGGATGACACCGCATTAATAGGTTTATTTTTCCATGTGCTGTAGAGATCTGGAAGCAAGAGGGAATTGGTAGATAGGTACTTCATTGGTGCGAAAAAAATGTCCCCCCCCCCCTTGGCATTGAATTCTTGTCGCCGAGGGAATAAGATATGCCTTATAGCAGTTGCTGCTTGATGAATCGTTTTCATGCTTTTAACAGGTCATTTTACGATGCAGCATCAACAGCACAGATATTGCCGATGACGATATATTTTAGGGAGATGACCTTGAAAATTCACCATGGGATTACCGGTACATGACATTCGTCTTGCAGATGAAAAAACCAAGGAAAAGTACCAATTGGACAATAGTCCAAACGAGATAGGAATCCCTGCCCGAACGCTGTCTCGGAGAACGGATTCTTTTCATGTGGAACTTAAGTTTATCGTCTGCTCTATAGGAGTTTTTTTTAACATGTCATTAATACCAACTACATTTTAAGCAGGAAGTCTGTAGACAATTCAGGAAGGAAATGGGAGGATGTGTATGTAAGAAAACGAGAGAAAAAACAATGGTGGATTATTCAGAAAAGATTTGGATTTGACTTCTGTTAGTGATAGATATGTAGCGTTTCGAAGTTTTAATTTCGGTAACTTAGTCTTTTAGATGGTAACTGTGAAAAAGGTGTATTTGGTATTATTTACACCGCATCTATTTGTTTCAGTCCAAGTACGAAGTTCATTTCAAACTTCGAAACGTCGTGGTTGTTTTATTTCGCTAGCAATGAATACAATTTAATGCACGTCTCTTTTACGTAAAAAGAAAAGCGAGTTGAGAATTTATTAACTGTGTGATTAGCGATCAGCAATACAGATAGCCATTGTGGCGACAGCGAGTGAACATTCCCAGCATAATGCTTTCTTGAACACTTTATCTCCACTTCGCTTATAAGGAGAGTTAGTAAATCAATTTTAATCTCGTACAGTAGTTTGCACTCATTATCATCACAGCACTAGCGTGTGACGTCACGCGTTCGGCCTTGACCTGGAATCGTGCCAGAAGTTTTTTATTCTGTACTGGTGTTTGGAATGTTATCATATCGTGCCGCTAGATGGCTGGGGTTGAGGGCGTTTGTTGCGTGACGTCATAAGAAAAGCGTATTAGTAACGGAAGTGCGTGTGTGTGGGTGAGTGGCTGGGTGAGTTCATAAACTTGGGTTAACAGTTACACAGTTGTGATGTCTTGCTTATATTGACAGCCGTGTTTTTGTCTTGACAGGAAGAGAGAACGTTTTTCGTTAACGGGATTAACATTTTCGCAAAGATGAATGGGATGTTACAGTTGCGATGAGAGATTTATAAGGAAGTGACTGTTGCTCATTGATGTAGCTTCGTAGAATATGAAAGAAAAAACTAAGAAACTCCATTCGTGGCAATAAATGACTTTTCCGAGGTTCGATTTTAAACCAGGCCCCACATGCTACCATCATGTTAACACGCCAATGGACTTTTCGTGGAATTTTATTAAAAATGGCATAATAGATCCATAAAAAGACGAAAGAAATACAAGAATATATAACGATAAATAATGTATTAACGAAGGTGTGGATGAAACGCTTCACGAAACTGTATGGCGAACACAGATAAGCTATAGTCTTGGCAGGAAGCATGAAGAATATATGATTAGGTCTATTAGACTTCGTATTTTTAGGCACTAAAAATTGCAGTTTTGGGTGCCTAAAATAAGCTCAAAATTTAATAAATTAGGCTCTATTTTAGTAAAACTAGGCATTTTAGGCACTTATAATCAAAGTTAAATTGAGACGTTTGAGATGGGCAGGGCATGTAGCACGTATGGGCGAATCCAGGAACGCATATAGAGTGTTAGTTGGGAGGCCAGAGGGGAAAATACCTTTGGGGAGGCCGAAACGTAGATGGGAAGATAATATTAAAATGGATTTGAGGGAGGTGGGATATGATGGTAGAGACTGGATTAATCTTGCTCAGGATAGGGACCAATGGCGGGCTTATGTGAGGGCGGCAATGAACCTCCGGGTTCCTTAAAAGCCAGTAAGTAAGTAAGTATGATCAAAGTTTCAAACCTATTAATTTCACTGAAATTATACACAAAACATTTCATTAAAAAGGTATATTTAAGAAATGGAAACAGTCAACTGCATATTATAGGTAAACACAGCTGTACAAATGTAATATATTGAAAAAAAAATTAAATAATTATTACATTTTTAAGTTACTGAAATTCTGTTACATTCTCATTCGTTTTCACATTTATCTGCACAGTTACATCATCAGAATTTTTTTCTAAATTCTCCACAGTTAATTTTTGCCTTTTGTCAGTGAGAATAATTTTGAAAGGAGAAAAACTTTTTTCTACTGAAACAGGTGAGAGGAAAAAAAAAATAATTAGCTGCAATAGAAACATCAATACCTACTGGAACATCTACATTTTTCCCAATATCACTCTTGATACTTTTTCCAAGAATGAAAATACTGCATTCATATTTAGTACTTTTTCCCCAGTCTCACCCAAAGCACAATATGTTCACCTGGGCGGCTGGGTATCCTTTACTATTGCTATTTGGCTACAAATAGATTGTTTTATTGTTCATTGCTTGCAGGTAGGAATGAAAAGTTTGATGTTATGTAGGCAATGTATTTTTTCACTGACGGGTTATACAGACACACTTTCACTGCTTTCACATACGCTGCAGTATCGGATTTAGATAATTCTTCAATTTGTGACCACTTCTGCCGTGTTTCTATCACAAACTGCAATTACTTGGTTCGAACAACCAAAATCTCAATGACTCGTAAATATCGAAATTTAAAAGCTTGAAGTGTAGTTTTCTTTAAAACGATTTCACCGCGGCATAGCTCAGTCAATGTATAAATATTATAATAGGCCTACTCATTAAAATATATTTCAGCTATTATTACATAGGCCTACCTGTTTGCTACATATCTCGCAGAATATTATTTTTAATCGAAAGTGAATTGTATAAATTCTGTTGGCCATTGCCGAATCAGCATACTTTTTGCACTTTTATCTTTCGGCATTAAACGGAAAACGTCCTACTACTTAAAACTTCTCAACACAAATAAGAAGGAAAGAAGAACAGCTAAGGGTCCCTTCAGACGAGGCCACTTTAGTGGCGCTGCTAACGCGCGTTAGTGGCACTGCTTAATATACTACATTTTTGTAGAGAATTTTTCAGTCTTCCAGTGAACATGGACTTTTGGTAACTTTGCTTAGACGGAGAAAGAATAGACGTAAAAATAGAAGAAGAGTCTGGGTTCATCAATTAGTTTTGGAAAGACTGAATCGAGGATTATTCCATACCTTGTTTGACGATAAAACGTATTAATTTAAAATTATGCAAATTAGGGACAATATGCCATAAAACATTTTTGTTTACTATTTAAGAATTCAAAATTAAATATAATAGGCAGCAAACATGAAAGCATTCATAGCACGTAATTCAACCAATAGGCTATACTATAATAGGTGTCTGTAGTGTAATGGTAAAGTCAAAGGCCGTGGTGTAATTGAACCCAGGTTCGAACCTGAGATCAGCTAATTTTTTTTATCTCTTTGTTAATTTATTTACATTATTTTAGATGCGTTATTTTATTTTAACTTGAAATAAAGAAGATTTTAGTACATAAATAATATATCCGTAATTCCCACTAGTCCAGGTATTTAGTTGTCTAGTCTATGGTTTTATTATTATTATTATCGTCATTCTATATTATTCTGTCGTAACCTAGCCTGTATACTGTCGTGCCGGTGTAGGTGTAAGGAATTGGTGGCCCAACAGTCGTCCGTTAGCAGCGCCACGAAGCGCTACTCATGCGCCACTAAAATAGTGGCCTGGCTGTGGCCCCGTCGGAAACCTAACATTTAATTCTATGTATCGCGGCAAGAAGCGCTACTTTTAGTGGGCGCCACCAGCGGCGAAGCCAACCACTCAGAGCGTCTGCAGTACGACTGATTTTGTAGTTGTAGCTGTGTCTTAAAACCTCCATTTAAATACATTATTCACGAGCGGCAGCGCGTTAGCAGCGCTTCTAAAAGTGGCCTCGTCTAAAGGGACTCTTAACAGACATTCAAACTAACCGTTATACATCATTGTTGTTGAAATTCTATTTGACGAAAGTATGAGGTTCCATCCATTGTTGCAATTCCTAGTAGTATTAATCCATGAAAAATTGACCTTTAATATTACTTATATAATATATGTTTAATAATTATAGCTACTTAGGTTTCCTGAAAAGAAAGTTAAATAAAAATTAAGCAGCTCGGGATTTGAAAATGTCATCAGTCAGGCAATGTAAATAATTTATATGGAGAAGTATGGCGGTGATTTACTCCACACCGAATATACACTTCTGATTCAAGAAATTTAACACAACTCGCATGTCCCTGAAGAATCTTAAGTTGTAAATCCTGTTAACAATCCTCAAGATTATTTATTTACTTATTTATTATGAAGTGTTTTACACAGTATTCCCAGTATTTTCACTAGACATTCATGCAGCAATTGGAAACAAAGTTCTTAATCACTTATCTGAAATCTTTTTGCATTATTCTGCAAATGGAGAATACCGCTGTCTTCTGCATCTAATAGTCTATATTTATATAACACCTTAAGTTCAATTATTAGAGAGGATGTGTTGCTTTTCTGGAGATAACAATAGAGAGGATGCCAATCTCTCTTAAATTTCAGTTTATTTTTTGCTCTCTCGGGTTTGTATATTTCACTTTCTTTTTCTGTCATAGTTTTCAATAAAATATACTGCTATGTAAATTAATTTAACAACGTATTTTTTATTTGTATTCAATTTTCCATAAAAATAATATACCTACATAAATTAAATATGGCAGCAGTAGTCAGTATTACAGTATATTCCTAACTGTTCCCTCTCCAAGAAGTACTTGCCCAGATCTTATGTATGAAATGGAGTAAGAAAAATTGTTTTACGAAGTTCAACCCGCGACCTTGCAGCTTGTAACTTTCACGATCAGCCAAACTGACGTGACCCCTGTGGTGAGCGAGTAGAGTGCAAGTGTTTTCTGCTTGCAACCAGAAAGAGAGATCGTTCACCTCTTCCCTGATAAAATATTGCGGATGCCTCAAAGAATGTAGTGAACAAGTGCCCATGTTGCAGTGTGTCATTTGTGTGTTCACTGCCGCGAGGAGGCCCGCAGCGCAAATGTTTCTTCAGTCGGCTGCGTACTGGAAGGTCGAAGTTCAGGAACGAGGAATTGTTCCTATTATGTTCATTGTGCTAGAACATCTCTGGTACTGTACACACCCAACTTTATGAAACGTACTGGCGGCTCTACCTACTGCAGAAGACTCATTTCTCATTTCCATAACTTTGTTTGCGAATAACATTGTGTTTTGATGTGTTGTGAGCGTACAATTCGACCTACATTAATAGAAAAAAATGAAAGGATTTGATGAAACGGAAATTACACTGACGCCATTCTACTTCAGTCGCTATGAAAATGCTTATGTAATATCCGATAAACTCAACAATGTGGTCACAAGCGAAGTCCGCGTATACATATAACCTTTTTGAAAGAGTTTATTATAATCCATGAGAAAGCTGGTTTTGCAATACAGTATATTGAAAAAAAAATCATATTATTCAGTTGTGTTTTGACATAGACGCGAAACAGACGTGGGAAATGCATGCGTGAATATAGAAAGTTAATACAAGGTTGATATTATATTTATGGGATAGGCTATTCTTATGTGCTTATATACAGGGTATCATTTAATAAAATTATCATGGCTCAAAAACAGTTCTTTACTTGTCCTGTTAATAGTAAATTTTGTTTTAATGCATTATTACCGTTCATTATAAACACTTAAATCTTAAGCAAATTGTATTTATTTGTTCTAATTCCATTACACTGATTCCTGTATAGACGTTATACCCAATCACAGGAATTTGCTCAAGTCCTCTGTCAATTTTTTTAAGTTGGAACTGTTGGCAAAAGTGGGCATAGGTAAATCATCTCAAGGTAAATGAAAGAGTAAATGCCTTATCCAAGTTAAACACAAAATTTCATGAATAATTTCAAGGAAAAATTCTTCCGGGACCGGGTATCGATCCCGGGACCCTTCGCTTAGCGCGCGAACGCTCTACCGACTGAGCTATCCCAGGAACTATACACGACACAGCCAGATTTGTATAACAAAATTTCATGTTCACTTGCTGCTCTTTAAGGGTCATCTTATTACTCCGACAGATTAATACTCTTGAAAAAAAACTTCAAAACATCTTCGCCAACAAGCTATCAGCTGCACTATCTGGATATATGCTGATAGTCACAACACATCAGTAGGCCTATTCTCTCTACTCTGTCGCAGGGCAATCTGTCACAAACGCCTGAGGGCATATACTATTCGCCACAAAGGTAGGGCAGAGAAGTTGCCGAAATGGCACGGCAGCGGCAGGCAAAGTTCGATTCACTTTTGACTCTAAGGCCCAATTGTATAAATCTCCCTGACTAAAGATCAACTTTGATCGAAGATCGAAAAGTGAACCGAGTTCAGACACTTCTTCTATTGTATAAAACTTTCCTGCGATCAAATTACCTTGGTTCAAATGAAATCTAAGTTCACGTGAAAAGGATTTGGCAACATCGCATAAACAGGTGAAAAACGTGATGCGCGGACAGGTTTGTTCAGTGTTGCCAATCTAGCGACTTCAACTCTTTTTCAACAACAATTTCTTTTAACTTTTATATTGCTTAAATAGGAATTTAGCGACCTTTTTAGCACCCCATACTGACAAAATTTAATCTTTCTTTGTCGATAATGAGAAATCTAGCGACTTTACAACTACTTTTTGACGACTTTCCGTAAACTCTGTTGGAGACACTGGTTTTTTGTGCAATGTAAATAATGGCGGACAATAAGAAGAAGGTTACTGTTCTCCGAGTTGTTATCATGTTATGGTGTTTGATACTGCTAAACATAATAAAGCTTTATAAAACGACAATTTTCGTTAGTAATACAGTTAATTGAAAATTTATGAATGTACCTATCATATCCGTTAATAATTAATGGTTGTTATAAACATAATATAATTATAGGTTATGTTATTTGATACTGCTGAACACGATAGAGCCTTATAAAATATAAGATTGTTTGTGTATTAAGGCAAGAAATTGAAAGAAATATATATAAATGTACCTATCATATCTATTAATATTAATAATAATGGATATTTTATTTGCACAATCTGTCACTCGTATATTTCAAACAGAAAAGAAATAACTGAACTTGGATCATCTAACTTAATCGGAGAAATTTCTTCAGTCAAAGTTGACTTTAGTTTGAGACAAATTAATCTCAGATTAGACTTTATACAACACAAAATTCCAAGTTCAGCTGAAACAAGGATCAATTTAACCTCTGATCTAAGATTAAATGGTTTATACAATCGGGCCTAAGTATTGTAGTAAGTATGTATTGTCTGTACGTAATGTAATAGATGAAACTAAATCGATTCACTACATAAACACCGGTTTTAACTTATTTTTATGTATTTCTAAGAAAATGCTTCATAAGTCAGTAAAGTATATAAAGTCAGAGTAACTAATGTGATTGCAAAACATTACCATAGCAAATAGATATTAGTAGGCTACATGTTGTCAGTTTTGAACTATGCAAAACGTTGCATTTTCTTTATCGGTCATTGAACAGATTTTCTCTCTCTCTCTCTCTCTCTCTCTCTCTCTCTTTCTGTCCTTCCTTATTTCTTTCTTTCTTTTTCTTTTTTTTCTTTATAATGCAGTAATATTTTCTTCGTTTAAAAATGTAATGACACGACTACTCCTTACTTTTATAAACATATCAACCAATAGGTCTAATTAAGTGTAAATTATTGCTGCCATTCTCAGTCGATTAAAATTAAAGCAATTCTGAGACGTGTGCCACTTACACCTCTACCATAACCTTATCTAAACTGGTACTTCCGGTTTGTCCCGGGCGTATATTGTGTTTATATACATACAACAAAAAGATTGAGGTATTTTCTTTAATTGGCAAGATAATGCATGATACGCTTACCGTAATAGAGAAGGAGAAGAATAAAGAACGAAAATGATGCTTAAATTATCTTGGAAGCTGTATAATTAAACGATTTTGTATTCTATTTGAACTTTAAAAGTTGCGCCAAATGTAACAGGAGACGAAGTACAGGTTGCTTCGATTCGCATCTGTGAATATGCTGTTTTTACTGAAAAAAATTGCCTAATTGGCTTGAAAGAGCACTGCCGTTCCCACGTACTTAAATCTGCGACAATTGTCTTACCATTCTACTGCTCAGAATTGTTGGTCGTGTTGAAGGCTTCGTTAAATTGAGCATTAAGTAAATAAAATACGTATTGTCAATTAACTTTTTTTTCATTTTACATTTTACACAGTAATTAGAAGCTCTACGAAATATCGTGCAAAAGGAATGGGAAGTTCCTATTGAAAATTTGCAACTTTGTTCGAAAATGTTTCGTAATTGACGTAGGTAAATGATCTTTATAAATAATAAGACTTATTTTAAATAACTAAATAAATTTTCATTTATTTGTAACGTATGTGAAATACGTAATTAACTTCCGTTAGAGTAATTGTCCTATTTCAGAAATATTCATTATTACTATTTATTATTATTATTATTATTATTATTATTATTATTATTATTATTATTATTATTATTATTATTATTACTACTACTATTGTTGTTGATTGATTGGGTATTTGTGCCCCTCCTGTCTTCAATTGTGTGAGGCTAATGAACCAATATTAGATATTGATTAGTAGAAGAGTTCTCTGATCGTGTTATCAGTTTGGCGATTTGAAGGTGGATATATTGATCAATGTCGTAGGGTAGAAAATTTTCGCCTACGTGCACTTTTGTTACCATATCGACCCATTGTGTTAATTTCAAAATTTAATTTTTGAAGTGGGCAAAAAATGGCAGGTAAATCTTGTATAGGGCTAACTTAATTCAACATGCCGCAAATGTAATAATAGGTCTTCCAAGCTTTCGCGTCTCATTTAAATAAAATGAAAGCCATGTTTCAATGCTCTAGAAATTCTGTTTCCCTCGGCCAGGTTTTGAACCTAAAAATCTCGAATCCATTGAGATAGTTATCCCTATTACACACCATGGAGACCTACAAGGTAGCGGGGTATTAAGATTCCGATCATTGCAGATAATCGGCATTAGTAACAGTAGGATTGTCAGTCCTACATGCTACGAACATGGAATTAATCGTACCTTGGCACTTGGCAGTATTTATTGCAGAAGTGATGTTCTCAAGTTGTTCTGACATAAATTAAGGTGCCGCGCCGGTAAAAATGAAGTTTATACACACATTATATTATATTTTTTTTTTTTTTTGTTTTACACTATGCTTCTTGATGACAAAGGCTTGGAGGTGGAAGGGATATAGAAGGTACACTCCAGGTCTTTTTGTAAGCAGTAGTGCTGAGTAGTCTTTTATTTTTCTTTTATATACTTCATCCACAGAAGAACGAAATAAATAAAATTCCTTAAACTACTTAATAAGGATTCCATGTACACATATTGTACAAGCTGTTAACAATGGACGGTACCGTATATGATCAATTCCTTTTCTTATCTTTGCCTCTCTAGAAATTAAAATTCTTGACCTGACTACAAGAAAAATTATATAAAAAAAACTGAGACTCCATCAGTCTTTTACTAGCCATTAAATATTGTATTTTAGCTTTGATTTAAATATAATTGAAAAGGAAATAATAACAAACTAGTTCAGGTTATCCAATAATAATTCGAATTAATCAGTTTCCTCTGTAGTAGGGCTATATATTTCGTTTGATTTTCATTATTTTCTCCATATTCTGTCGATTTATTTACCTCACATCTCATTTATATCATATTTTAATCCCACTTTTCTTTCGTCTTCAAGTTTTTCTCTTTTCAAACGAACCTTTTCTACAATGAAGTTCTTATGCGTATTGTGCACCAACGTCAGCACACATTCAGAATTAGAAGTATTTCCTGGTTCTCTTAATTGCTTTTATTTAATTTTATTTTTCTTTGTCTCCTATCCGCCGTGCGTGCTGCATGCCCAGTTTATGTATAAGGCATTGGCACCTGCACCAGGGGAAAGTGTGTTGACCCATTGTGATAGCGCCCCTCTTCTCCACAAAACATCGTGACTGAAAGGCTTCGTGGGTATTTCAGGAATTGAACCTCAGTTCAGGGCTTCTGAGAAAGCAGGGCTGTAATTTTATAAGTGCCAAATAAAGGAAATTCCGAAGTTTCCACGAAACTGAAAATAATTACACGACAGCAGCGAGTGGGAGAAGTGGCGATTCGCTCCTGCAGCTTTCCCAACAGACTTGTCGCGCGCTGATCTTCTTTAAGTCTGTTCCCAAATTTTCACCGATGCAAACAGAGCATGAAAATTTCGATAACTCGTTTCCGTGGGAAGTGCGGGTAGATATAGTCTGACCAGTGGAGCTACCGCAACATAGCCTCGTGTCGTCCATTTGTGCTTCAGGTATGTTCTGCAGACCATTGGTTGACTTTAAGTTTTATTTCATTTTGCACTCGTTTTGATTAACGTATTGTCATTTCTTCTTGATAAAGTATCCTAAATATTTATTATGCATATTTGGCCTGTGTGACGGACTGTTGTCAAGGATTCATGATATGAACCAAGACTTTAATTTGGTTGTATAATGTTCCTTCTCATCTTAATATTTAAATATCACGAATCTTTGTAAATTTAGATATTATCTTTGTTATGTTGAGTTTTAACGTTCCATAATTTTATATAGACGTACTGTATTATATACAAACTACGCGATTCCGTGTTGTATGTAACTAGCATAATATTCTGATCTTCGACGTGTTAATTTTAAAAAGACATATTGTTAGTTTGGAACTGTCGTTATTGCTATATTTTGGGGATGAATGAAGAAAACACCCTCACGAAATTTATCATATAAGCTTGAAATGAAAAAAAGAAGATAATTGTCAAACCTCTAGAAGTAATTAATTTGGGGACCGACACATATTCAGGTCTTGAAGATCTAAATTCATGAAAGAGTTATGGTGGTGATAGACAGTGTTTCAAGAAATTATTTAAGTTGGATATGGCTAATTGCTGCAGGTATAAAAAAACACAGACTTAAATTATGTTGTTGTAGATAGATTTTGTGCAGATGCAGGTCTTTGTCATTTTCACTGATTAACAAGCTTGGTTATGAGGAAATTTTACAATTTACGAAGAAAAACAGTGAAAAATAGCTTACTGATAGGAAAACGTTTTCATTGTATTAGAAAGGATTTAGAATCTCCTGTATTCCAGTGGTAAAATAAAATGAAAATCAATTTTAATAACTATATTTAGTGATAACATTTCTGTTATGGCCAAAAGTCTCGATTTTTATACATGAATGTACGAGTAAAGATAGGAATTGGGAATATAATTTTATTATATATTATTTCCTTGCGGACTTAGTCATTGAATTCCCGTAGGTGGTCTTGTGTATTGGAAGTCTTGGTTTGTTTTTTTAGTTTCTTTCGTTTTTTAATTTTTAATGTAAGTTAATATATTCGATCAAAATATAACATGTAAATTTAGAATTATAACTACTCAATTTTATTAATCGGTGATTGTATTGTTGCTTATTTAGAATACTTTTCTATATATTAATGTATAGACTATTTTTCCCAGTTTTATATATACTTTGCTCCTAAATATGACTGCCTTCTCTCACACCCTTCATCACTTAATTGTGGGAACGTGCAAGGGATAAACACTTAACTGAGTCGCCAATTCTTGAAGTCATTGTCATATTGTATTTCTGCCACTCGCCTAAGGGTTGAGGGGAGGATAGTGTTTTACCATTTCCAGAAGGAGAGACGTCATGCAATGAACTGATGTTCAAAAGAAAATGAAGATACAGTATTAAAAAAAATGATTTCCTTTTAACTTCAAAACTGAGAGCATTGCAGTAGGATTAGTTACCGAGTTAGAAGTGGATTCTTATCGGAATGTCTTAACTTTCTTGCCTAGTTTTAAATCGTAAGAAAATATTTTCGTATTTGCTGTTGAAAATAGCAGGCGATATGTTTCAGTTTGCTGTTTCTGGACTGTTTGGTTGTCATCTCTGAGATTCAGTTCATCCGTCGGAGTAACCTGGAACTTTCATCACATTCCATAATAACAGATTAAGGCATTTCCAAGGTCAGTTCCCAGAAGAATACATAGCTCTTTCTCTATTGTGAGAGAGAGAGATGATGAGATCATGGCCAGGTATACTAGAGCGCGTGTGGGAGAATATCTGTTGCACGTAGCGAAGAACGACATTGCTTCTCGAACATTGGAATTACCACCGTCTATTGTGAATATATATAATGTCAAATTATGGTTGTTATTAATACGAACAGAAACAATTTTAAAATCAAAAGGCTCACAGAAATTGAGGTAGGGTAGGAATCGCTATATTCAAGTTTGTTAGTGGGGTTTAAAAAGGGCGCATCAACTACTATGGCTATTTGCGCCCTTATCTAAAATCCTTCACCGTCGTATATACAAATATCGTATATGTACCTATCTTGCACTGTAGCTATTATGTTACTTTCTGCTTACGGATGGTGCTAAAATCTACTCATAATACCTCTTACATTTCAATTTTGGCTGCCTTACGCCACCCTGAGTATAGTGCATGACTTGAAAGGCCCGCTATTTTCATTTATTTAAAATCTCCACAAGAGTGATCACTGAACGGGCCAGAGAATCCAACAGACGACGGTGATGATTGTGATGGTGATGATGACATAAGTTTTAAAGGCTATCGAGTCTTTTTGATGCTAAATATGGTCAATTAAGATTCTTAACTAAACGTACTGTAATCAACCCAAGCGGGATTTGAACTACGTCTGAGCTTAGCCCCATATTGAATCACTACTGTCCGAGATACGCTAGCGTCGTGTCCATGCGGTTAGCATGACGTATTACCGCTTACGATAACATGAAGGGAACATCCCATCTCAGTGAAAGGGAACTGCACTTCCGTGCCGAAAAAATAACCCGGACTTGGTTACAGCGAAGGACTTCAGATCGAACGCAGTTTTGAATTATCTGTTCTAATGTAGACTATGTTAAGTTTGAAGTACTGTACTTGTTTTTTTTTTTTAAGTATTTCGGCCTATTAGCATAGAAATTGCCCTCACAATTTTAACTTTCTAGCACCTTTATATACCTAGGTCTATAATCTGCGTTCGCTAACAAGAAGTCGCCAACGGAAAACACGGTATTTCATTGAAAACAAATTGTAGGGTTTGAGCAGTAGTCTCTCAAACACACCTCAGCTATATAGTATGTGTAGAGGGCCAGCTATTAAAATTAGCTTTTTTTATACCCATCAGTTGCAGTTTATATGCCATGTATCTGAATAACCGAACGGAAAACGATGCAGAGCTAATCAGAACCTCTGTTAGAATCTCCGAATTCCACATATGTTACCTTAATTTGTTTTATGGTATTTATTATTTTTTACATTATTGTCGTATCAATTTTCCTTTTTTTTAATATAATTCCGCGTATTGTTAAAAACATGTCTCTCTCTTGGATCAACCTGTAATGAGTCTCAGTACAGAGAGACAGAAGTTTAATTAAACATACAATAGGTGTGCTAGGATAGTTCGATACAGAGACAATTCAGGTATGCTAGGTGTTTATGAAATTCAACATGCTGCTATTAAAATACTGAATAATAGAAAATAATGAAATAAAAAATAAAGTGGAATTAGGGTGATTAGAACAGTAGCTAATCTTCGCACATGTACTTGTCATTGTCCGTTCAGCTGTCCCGAGTTGAGGCAACTGATGGGTAGTCAAAAAACCAATCCGAAAACAATACATTATTATTATTATTATTATTATTATTATTATTATTATTATTATTATTATTATTATTATTATTATTATTATTATTATTATTATCATCATCATCATCATCAGTGGCGACAACTTTTTTAAAAATATTTGGTTATCTCAAACACTTGATCATGATTTTCCAAAAGAATCTTATAAATCCTCCCTTTAATGATATTATTTTTCATAATATTGATGTGACTACGGATAGTATAGGTCTATACAATATACTATAAAATGCAAAAATAACAAAATGGAGATCTAAGAACGATTTTGTAATGTAGGCCTATGTAGTTAGTATAAGGTCCAGGGGCTATGTTCCATTTACTTGTAGGTAACATTCTTTTGGATTTTATGCTAATACCAATTTGTTCCTTCATACTAGTAACTATATACAAACAAATCTCCGCATTATCTTGTGCGTAGGTGTTCTGTACAATTATCGATTTTTAGTAAGTAAATAGAACGTTACAATTATATAAACATTATAACTTGGGGACTTGAATTCTTTCTAACTATAAATTGAAAATACGAAAGTCGACTCACTATTACGTAGCACGGAGTGATGCAAATGTGTTTCTCCATATAAATTAGTCACAGACATCCTTTAAATTTAACTTTTCAATACTATCCTTATGTAGTACTAGGAGAGATGAATAAAGTGCACACCAACAATGCATCCTTACTTATTGAAATTTTACTTACTCTAATTTATTGATTTCAATAAGCAACCATCACATATCATGTTCTTGTTTAGTCAACTGTCCGAAGACAGGTTTGTAGACTACCTCATAAATGACACCAATAAGACCACTCATGAGCTAACTAAGTCAGGAAAGAATAGAAAAGGAAATGATGATGATGATGATAATAATAATAATAATAATAATAATAATAATAATAATAATAATAATAATATCCCAGGTGGTGACAGGACTTTTTCTCGTTGCCAAACTTTCAGAACGGCGCCGAGGTTCACTCAGCCTCCTATAAAATTGAGTACCGGGTCTTTCCCGGGGGTAAAAGACAGTTAGAGCGTGGTGCCGACCATACCACCTCATTCTAGTGCCGAGGTCATGGAAAGCATGGGGCTCTACCTCCATGCCCCCCAAGTGCCTTCATGGCATGTTACGGGGATACCTTTACCTTTACCTATAATAATAATAATAATAATAATAATAATAATAATAATAATAATAATAATAATAATAATAATAAATTATTGAATGGGCCTATATAAGTTGGCGTCACTGATTATTATGATCACAATAATTACACAATAAATTTAAGAACATCTAATGTCCGTAATTACAGCTTCACGATCTGAAGCGTTGTCTTAGACTAGCACTGCGGAATGGTCATTGATTCGAGTCCTCGTGAGGGAAGAAATTCTCATGAAATTTTCATCCAATGTATGGGATCTTTGGCATGAATTTTGAACGTAGCGAAATTCGGTTCGAAAGCTAGCGTAACGGCTGCGGGCATCATCGTACTTAACCACATGTTACACCGTATTGGTCGGAAATCGTTACCCATGCTGAGGCATGTGGACGTGAAGCCAACAGTCGGACAGTTGGCCTTGTCCCGCCGCGGAAAAAAGAAAGATATTGTAATGCGAAATCTGGTACTAATGAGTGATCAAAGTTATACCAAATTGAGTCATGTTTCTTTGTTTCTCATGAGAACATGAAAGTCGAACCACTTGTGTACTGCATTACCGGCATGTCTCCTGAAATTTGACTGACCCGTTACTGTGTCTATATATTGTACCGAGCCGAGTCGAGACATGCAATTGCGTTACACGCCATGTTTCATGCGGTGCCATAGGCTTCCTGGAATGTTTCTGAATAATTTCCGTTTTCCTTGGATCGAATTGCACGACTAGATGGTTTCAAGTTGGGGATCGTTTCGTCGAAAAGCGAGCGAGGTTAACGCACTCCGGCTCTTCGATCCGGCAACACGGGGCGTTGTTCTCAGTTGATATTAGTGCGTGAGGACTATTGTGGAGGGATGACGGAGGTTTGTACCCCTTCACAGTTCACCTAGAATTATATACAAGTTACCTACATGTTCTAGAACTACTTTACCACGATCGAGGAAAGGAGTTTGTGCTACATATAAAGCCCCTCTTTATAGTAGTAGCAGCAGCGAAATAATAATATTATCATGTCAAATTAAGTATCGGATCTTTCCTGGGAGTAAAAGATGGTCGGAGTGTTGTATCGATCACACTTCATTCTAGAACCGAGGTCGTGGAAGCATGGAGTACTACCTCCACACACCCTATGCCCCTTCATGGCGTGCAAAAGGAACACCTTTAAGGTTATTATTATAAGGTTATTATTATTATTATTATTATTATTATTATTATTATTATTATTATTATTATTATTATTATTATTTAGATCTGTTGAAGAGTATTCTTTTTACCGAAATGTTCATCAGACGTACCTAATGTGAAAAATGACAACCAACAGAATTACAATTGAATCGGTCGGAGCTAAAAGGAATTAAGTCACTTTTGACAACTTTTCAGGAGAAGCAAAAACATTCCACTAATAACACAAGTATTATATTTTTATGTTATAGAAGACAAAAGAATATTTAAAAGTCTTAGTTCCCTCTTCCACCGTTCGATGCGCATGACATCAGTTGTTCAAATTGTTGCATAACCCAAAACTTCATATTTTGACTTAATTCCTTTTAGCTCCGACCGATTCAATTATTTTTATTCGTACTTATTACCAGAATAAATTTACATCCATCACAGACATATTTTCACACAACGATTATATTGTTTTTATATAGGTTAATTTCAGGATAATAGTAAATATTTTAGAAGGGGGGTAGTATGTAGGCCTACTGTTCTGAGTTGAGAAGTTCATATAAATATGTGTCCAATTTTCAATGGGTATGGGGATAACTATTTGAATGTTACGCATAACAAGCGTTACAAGGGGCAACAAGGAAAGACAAGTGACTTAATGGTTACATTTATTGCATATTTACAACATCAACATCAACATTTTCAACAGTTCAGTGCACTTTTTCGCTCTCTTGACAGCCGTAAGTGAATCTCGCTCTTGTGATGTCTTCTTTTTTTTAATGAGCGAGCGACCATTTCATCCATTCAGTTTATTTTGTTTTTGTATACTTCGTCTTTCATCCACCTCCACAAACATCGACAGGAGTAAGATGTGAGGACCTTGGTGGCCAATGCATGTGATCACCGCGGCCCATCCATCGTTTGGGAAATGTGAGATACCGATGCCACCTGTCGGTTAAAATGTACAGGGGCTCCGTCATGTTGGAAGAACAGCTGTTTCTGTACACCTATTATAAACAGTGCTGCCCTGAGGATAGTGACATGTACTATTTATTCCTTTGTACGCTGTCAATAGTACGTAGTCATTTGTCGTTTCTTCATACCATTTGTGAGACTTGTTATGCGTGACATTCAAACAGCTGTATCTCCAAACCCTTTGCACCAATTGAGGATTGGACACATTTATATGGAATTTATTACGCAGTACATTCTGCCATCCCCCAAAATTATTTACTATTCCTCCTGAATTACTCTGTAAATTGACAACAATAATAACTTCAAGGACTGAACACTTCGGCTCATGCACGCCTTACTCTTATCGTAAACCAGCATTATAACAATCCTCATTATGTTGTAACAATAGCGCAAGGCCACTGCTTCAAATAATACAGAATAAACATATCTAAGAAACAAGCTTATTATAATATTATGTGACAATATAATATTAGCTACTATTAACAGTATTATTATGTGGCTGAAACATTAGCGTTTCTAGCTAGAAGTCCAACAGACCCGGATTCTCGGCAGTAAAATGATTTATCTTTCCATAGGACATGAGTTCGTCTCTTAAGTCGTGTTTTTATGTTGTATTACCTTAAATGCTGACCTTGCGCTATTCTGGCCACATGACCAAGATTGCTAATGCTGGTTTACGATAAGAAAGAGGATCGCACGTGCAAAGTGTTCAGTCCTTGAAGAAGTTACGTTATTGCCTTCCTACATTGTTAAAATAGTCTATATAAAATGTTGAGGCCGTTGTGAACAGTTTGCGATGTGAAGTACTTTTGGTGTAAGCAAGAATAAACATATTGAATTTTGAAGGTTCTGTAGTTGGTTGTCATCAACACAGCACTTCTGAATAAAAACATTTCGTTATGAAGAATATTCTTTATAAGGAAACTTTCACATCAGATCTGAACTCCATTTAAAGGTTTGTACAGGATAAATACTACAAAGAACAAGTTATTTGGAAAATGTAGCTACAAATAAGAAAACGTAAGACAAAAAATATACCTTAAATATAGCGTAAATAGCGTCACTTTTCTATTTGTTCACGTAGGAAAGCTAAGATGCATAGGAAAATTGACAATTTAGAGGTCACATTTTAATTAGGTCTGTGTCTACTACTGTGTTGAACAGTGTGCGTCGAAGATTTGATTTGCAAGTGTAGTTCATGTCTCTGAGAAACGTTTTTAGGAACATGTGCTTCAGAAACCCCACAAAAGGGGTTAAGGTTTTAAGCTACTCGTATTTTGGAAGTTGTATTATATTTCATACTGACAGGCTAATAATATTTTCTACTCAAGCTTTTCTTTACAGTATCTTTTCGTGTATGACTTTTCAAGCGAGATTTCGACCTGATGATTTTGGAAGATTCCCTTATTAGAACTGAAACCTAGAAAATTCATTGAGAGCCAGATCTTATTACTTAAAAATCGAAGACGACGATGATGACGATCGCCGCCGTCTTTTTGTCAACATTATCATCATCATTACAGTCTAACTTAGATTTAAAGCAGAATAGTGCATTCGAAGAAAATTCAACATCGACATGGAGCATGGCAGACTAACCATTAGTCTATTAATTTTCCGTGTGCCTCAGACACTTTCGTTTCGAAACTGTTAATGCTTGCATTATAATATATGGAAGAGTTCAAGTTTGATTGTGCCAATTACGTTAAAATCGACTACTCACTTGGCCTTTAATGTGGCATTACTTTATGGTAATGTGAAATTGATAGGAGTAAATTGCAGACACAACCGGTATTGTAGAAATTCGGAGCGCGGAGTGGTTTTGAAAGCTCTTGACAAGTGACTGTCGGGGCTTGATGGTGGGAATGTGGCACTGGAATGCCGTCCCGCCCGCTTTATTAGTTTGTTGGCTTGATTTCGGAAGTCGTTGACCAGTCCACAGTCATCGTGTCTGGCTCGCTTGCGGCGCCCCTGTTGGCAGTAATGTGAATCAGGCGTGAGGAAGGTCATGTCATTCTTATTATCCTTCATAGAACTGGTTGCTGTGGCGATTATGATAATTGGGCTGAATGCAGGAACGCGGTACATAGTGAATCCGGACAAGTTGGTTTCTCAAACTGATCCTTACCGGGATTTTTAATGAAAAATGTATGAATTAAAGTGCGGTAATATACAGTATATTTAATAAATACATTGATAATGAACATATCATGAAAGTCTTAATGATCATGATGGTTGTGGATCCGTCGCCGGAATTTCCTCTGTGACCAAATTGTTCACATTGCCCGGAAATGAAGCTGCGTAACAAGCACAGTGTAACAGGTAGTTGTACAAAATTTGCGTGCAGTTGACTGCGGTTTTTAAAGACCTTGTTCGAAAACAAACACATTTAGGGCTAACGCCGCCGCCGCCGCCATCGTCGTCATCACCACCACCGCGTCACGAATTATGCTTGGGTGGGTCTCGAGTGGCCTTTTCAATGTTAGACATTATTTTTCTGCCCCTTTAAAAAATTTATCGAATCCAGTACTGTTTTTGTCTTTCTCGATTTTATTAGTTGAGCCGATTCTACTTCCTTCCTATACAATTTTCTTATTTCCTTTCTAGCACAAAAGTATGTGAGAGAGAGCTTAGACTATTTATTAAATAGAAGAAAGAAGTGGGTGGAGATAGTGGAAGTAATAATGGTGGTGATTGTGGTAGTAATAATGGTTGTGGGTAGTAATGCTGGTAGTAGTACCCTGTAGTATTAAAACGTAAGAAGAAGTTAAACAGGAGACAAAGAAGGACGGTGAAGAATGCGAAAAGAAAAGTACGAAAAATGGCATCGTTCAGCTTATTAATAGATGTTTTCATCAGTTTATTTTATCATCGCTGATTCAAGTTCGGAGTACTAGAAGACCTTTTCTTATTTTAGAGTAAGGCACATTTTTATGTAGGATTGAGTTGTCTCATTCGTCACAAGGAAATATTTCAGAGTACAGACCCAGAAACAAAATTTGGGTCATCTGATTTTTCCAAGTGCCAGTGCTTGCTGAGCATGCGCAGTAAGTTATAACTGGAACTTTAAAATTGACCCAAATTTTGTTTTTGGATCTGTCCAAAGATCTGACACAACCCCAACCAGAGAATTTTAAGATATCTTTTGGATTGTATTTCTATAACGGCTCTGAACCTGAACCCATCCATCCCCCAGTAAAATAATTCCTAAACTATTATTTTCGTAGAATGCCACTTTCATACTTCTAGTAACACGGAAGTTGCACTTTAATTTTTCCTAATGCTTCAATAAAGACAGGATGAACTTTTTTTTTTTACTCTTATAGAAGTGACATACAGTGAGTTTTCATCATGACGAGAAAAAAAGACAACTTTTGCTAATAGCTTTGACCCTGCACACAAAACATTACTGGTAACCATCTCCAGCATTAGTGTGCTGATGGTACGTGTCCAAGACGATGACTGGAGGCTGTGCTTCACACAGTAGGTGTTCATGTAGTACAGATTGCAACACGTGACCCGAGTGGATAATATGTGTGCCCTCGTTACCGATAGTGAAAAGATCCAGACGTCTAGTGAATGAGATGTTGGAGGATTTACGATGTCTGGTTCCGGGGAAAAGTTCTGTAATGCATGAATAATATTAGAATACTTAGAGCAAGCCAACTTTGGCGTACACAGTCTAAAGTATCGTTTTAGTACGAACATTCCAGAACTATAGCCAGTTATTATGTAAGAAATTTAGACTTTTAGAATGATCACAATTTGATCACATTTTGCAGTAAAGAACCAATCCACATGATACATAGTCTACACTGAGAAAATTGCACTTTAAAGTTAAACGTAAGTAATACATTCACAAGTAAATATAATTACATGCTTATTGCTTAACCAAAAGCATATTATAGCACGTATCTTTTATATAAATAGGGATACGATTATAGTTTTAGGCCTAACGCATCCTAAGCCTTAGACATGTGATAAGCCTAACTGTTCTATCGGCACATTTTTCGTTGGATTGAAAACTTCTCGTTTACAAATCAGCACTTGAATCTGTGTTATGCATATATTAAAGTTTTAATGCTTGATTCTACTAGTTAAGGGGTAAGGTACAGCTTAAGACTGAACAAAATCGAATTTTCGAAGTATTTGGTATTTGATGCACAAGTTATTTTACTGAAAAAATATGTCAATATCTGCAATAGTTTTTGAATTATGATTTAAAAGGCAGAATGCTGTAACCTCAGTCTCTCCTGACAGTAGATAGCGCCAGGTCACTCTAACATTTTTTTCGGAAGCAACATTTCTCATACCAGCTGACGAGAAAGAGTCTGGAGATTAAATTTCTCATACCAGTAACCATTGCTTATTTGTAAACACAAGAACGTTTTCTTTTACTTGGTTATTTAACGACGCTGTATCAACTACGAGGTTATTTAGCGTCGATGGAATTGGTGATAGTGATATGATATTTGGTGAGATGAGGCCGAGGATTCGCCATAGATTATCTGACATTTGCCTTACGGTTGGGGAAAACCTCGGAGAAAACCCAACCAGGTAATCAGCCCAAGCGGGAATCGAACCCGCGCTCGTGCGCAACTTCGGATCAGCAGGCAAGCGCCTTAACCGACCGAGCTACACCGGTGGCTCACAAGAACGTGATTTTTAGTATCAAGAAATTATAGCCTACATAAAAAATGCTTGACGCTCATTTCCCGTAAATTACATTTTCAAGAACCGTTTCCCTGATAACTCAAAAACTATCTGACATTCTGTGATGAAATTTTTGTGTGTATTTATGTAGGGTATGTTATATCTATTAAATGATGCCAAAATCATTTATCTTGGATAGATTTTCTAATAAAAAATAAAATCATTTAAAAATGATAAAATGAGTATATTGCTTTAATACAAAATAAAAAAAAACATTATTTATTGAATAATGTAGTTGAAAGAGCATGATATTGCAAACATGAGTTTCAACAATAAAATAAAAGAAAGAGAATATGAAAAAGTTGAAACGTGTCTGAATTATGAGGGAAACGCTTCATCACTGCACAGTGAGCTGCCACCATTTCGGATTTTGAAAAAATATATATAAATACAGAAGGATAGTGTTTACACCTACTAATTTTCATTATTGTACAAGTTACAGTAATTGAGGGAAAAAAATATTGATTATTTCCTAACTTTTACTGTCTTCAGCTGTACCTAACCCCTTAAACTGTATCATCAGTAAATAAAAATAGATTTTAGGTTACTGGATATAGATATCCAATAAAATTATATGTCCAATAAAATTGTGTTGTATTCTTCAGTTTGTATATCTATGTTTGTATTTTATAATGATGTAGAGACTTGTTTACGAGATACTTACGTAACAGTTTTCAGTTTAATGTCTCTATTCTTGTGTCATGTCAAGAGTCACGGCAGCACAATGTCGGGAAAACTAGGCAATTCCCAAAATTTTCTTACTGAGGGCAGCGTCTTTTCTTTACTTCAGTAGGTTTTAGACGCCACAACTGTTTTCTGGTTGTTTGAATTACTGTGCTGTTAATGTTATTAAAATGTATTTTCGACTAGGGACATCCGATTTTAGTGAATAATTTCTTCGCGAATTTCTGCTAATTGAGCGAGTAAAATATAAGGAAAAGATTGAAACACGCACGTTTTTCAGAATGCCATCAGAGTCCCCCAGAATAATACTAAATTGCAAATCCGGGGGACATCGAGATGTTCGGGAATCTGCGTTCGGATTGGAAGATGTTGAATTCTCTTGAAATTGGGAATAAACCATCAGGTCTTAATCCGTGAAATGGGCGTTGATGAAGTTATATACTTAAGACTTTTGTTAAAATTTACAAGTTAGCCTTCAGATTAACAAGTGCCGAATTGTAAGATACTGTAGATAGGTTTAAGTTGCTCGTGGTGGATAACAATTCATAATGTCCTCGAATGAGTATTCTTATCATCGTAAATAGTTTAGCCTAAGTAAATTCGTGCTATTTTTAAATATGATTATATTATCGACAATATATTTGCAATAACTGATAAGATACCAAAGGAATTCTTACGTACGGAACACCTGTACCCAGAATATTTGGCTGTGATAACAAATCCATAAACGAGTGTGTCGCCCATTTGGGACAACAAATCCTTCACTGTCAATTAACAACGTTTAATTCAACATCAGAGTCCCGAGATATGTTAATTGAGAGTGGGGATTATTTGGTCGCAAGAGGAGGGTGTGTAGTCAGAACAGGAAAAACAAATACAATTTAATTACACGGAAGCGCGTTATTAATTGATCCCTTTGAATATGAACCGAAATTAAACTCCTCTCAGAGGCCTTTCCTTCCTGTATCGAATGCTTATGTGAGACCTTTTTCGAATTATATTGGTTACGTGTTGGGGCCTCTGTCACATTACATCAACACGACCCCAGACTTGTCTTTGGAGAACACATTACATTAACAACAAAAAATAACCATGATACCGATCACCTGTTAACTCGCTGATGGCGTAGCTTCTGAAATAAATATTTAGTTTTTTTTTTCATACAAATTAACCATAAAAAATAGGAAAGTTCTCATTTTAAAATGGTTAGTCCAACGTAAGGATTTTAGTAGGATGCACCTGTTAGTAGTGACAGTTACGTGCAACATTTTGAGCAAGGGATCAAATTTGTCTTGCGCATCCAATGAATTTTAAATACTCCTATTGAAATCAATAAATTGAATAAGAATTCATAACTTGTCTTCACAGTAATTCTTCACCTTATTATTTTGTTAATATATTATAACGTTTGATTAGATTTCAGCGACAGTTACAAGAGTGTCTTCATCACCAGTTGAGTTTTACATTCCATTAAAATGATAATTATGTTTGATAAGTTTTTCGTTCCTACTGTAGCTACACATTGTTCGAACCCTCGCTACAATATTCCCTGCTCAGCGTCAAAGCGCAGAGTGAAAAGAATGTTTTGTTTATTTATTTAGAAATACTTAAGATAAGAGCGGCTATTCGCAATGGTAGCAATTAAATTTTTTTCGGTGAATGAATTATTCGCAGAAACTAATGTATAGCGGCTTTTGTACATCATGGTTTCCTGAGGACCAAAGAGTCTTTTGATGAACTGAGGAAGAATAATCATGCACATTAGCAAAATGTTTGTTTGGGATGTTGCTCTTTAATAACAGACGACTGACTAATGTTTCGAATGATTATTCCAACATGACAAATTCATAACCTGTTCTGTATGTTTGCGATGCGCTGTATTGCTTATAGGAGGCGGGAAATTCCCGTTGCGGCCGGAAGTAGTTTTACGCTTCTTTTCTTTTTTGTTTTGTTTCTTTACGCTCTTTGCCTCTCGGAAATCACGGCAACTTCCGCGTGGTGCAGTTTCTTGTAACTCATTCATACTCACTACTTACTACTCTGTGAGTCATTCATTCATTCATTCCTCGGCTGACTGGCCAGTGATACAGTCGTGTTCTCGCGGTTGCTGTGTTCCGAGATTTTTTTCCTTCAAATATAGTTTAGCGATTGTTATCAGTACAATTTTTGTTAAATCTTGTCATTCTGGTGTTGTGCGTGACGTGTGTGTGTACGCGTGTGTATTAAGCATACATTTGTGCGGAGGTAACTGTTGTCATCAAATTTATTGAAACAATTGAGGAAACTACATTCATCTCAAGTACGCGATAATCATGTGACCAATCCAGTGAAAGAAGAAAGCCGTAACGGGACATCTTTAGAAGGTAATTTATTAACTGCAACTGTCACCTTCCCTTTCGCCTCAATTTCCGAATCGCGAACTCCTGTTCTTGCGTTGGTACAAATCTACACATTTTCACGTGCACCGGTATCTCGTGTCCCGACTGAATTTTCTCATGTGGTGGGGGAAGGGGGCGGAGACATGTCTGCTCATGTCAGTGCCCCCGTTTTAATACTGTGTAGAAATTAAATACAAAATATTATGGCCTTTACGTTTTTATTACGTGTTTCAGCTTAGACTAGTGACGTCGACGAACGGGGATTGGATGTCTCTTGCACGTGACTCATCTTCCTCCTGCGCAAGTTCACGTCAGCCTCACGTTCCGGGAAATCACTGATTGAGAATGTTTCTTTCGTTTTGTTTTAGACTTCTCTCTGTATTCAGTTTAACCGGGTGCTCGTCCGGAATTCGAATCCCGTCAGATATGTACAATGCTCTTTCGCGTTTGAGTCTGAAGAGCAGTGTGAACTATTAGCATTCTTCTGGAGCTCCATTGTTGCTTTTCAGTGAGGGGAAGGGACGGTTATAGTCACACAGTGTTGTAATGTTAGGTAGGCAATTCCACTGAATTACACTTGGTCATTAAGATGACTGTACATAATTTTTGTTTTAGTGAGTCATTTATGAGAAAGATTTATAATTTATTGCACATACATGTGGAATTACAGATGAAAATATTACTAATATTGTTGAATCTGTTTATAAAATTCCTCTCTTTACTGTTAATCAGGGAAACAAGAAAATTTTATTTGTGTTATCTGTGATGAATTTTAACAAGCGACTTGGTTCAGTGAAAGCTTCTCACCGTGGGGACTGAAATTTTATCACCTTTAGATTGTTACTTTATTGTTTCAAGAGGACTTCAATTTTTTTCTGAGAATCCTGTAGAATTGTTATACATCAGTGCAGAATGCTGAATGGCATTTGTAGAGTAAAAGCGCTAAGACTTGGTTAATAATAACGTACAATCTAATTAATGTTATTTTTCGGTACACAGTATATTGAAAATTCCTTGCTAGTTCCGCAAAGTCTGAACACTGAAAAAGAAGGTGACTATATTTCGTCATTATTCGTAATAATCATTTTCCGTTTTATCCTTCTTCCTAGCTTATTTCTCTTTCTTTCTTTCCCGTCATTTTTCATTTCATTCTTCCTCTAATTCCACACCTAATTTTCTTCTTCTTTTTTTATCCTTTCTCTTGCTGCTCAAGCATTGGATCTTTTGGACCGATTCATCATCATAGTTATCTTGCACAAATGCTAAACATTTTCAATTACCGGGATTTCTTCAGCTGTGTTTTGTGTTCACTGAGTAGGTCGAACTATGTAAAGGCCATATTATTGACATATGAAAGCGAAATGGAAATTTGTTTCGTGCCGGGAAATTATTTTCCGACAATCTACCTTTTGTGTTACTCTGAGAAAATCACAAGGCGGAAACTGTAAGACTTTGGGGCATTTTTCTTAAGGATAATTGTTACAGTCATGTGAAATACAGTGTACTAAATAACAGAATATCTTGTTATTGTTGGGGATTCCTTCATCCAACACGATGTTATTAACTTTAAAAAAGTTTCAGATTGAAATATCATAAGTAGGATTATACTTTATTACCTACATACATCTTTTAAAATTAAAATATACGGTAGTTAAAATGTTGGAGCGAAACAAATTTGTAGATGTCCAATAGTAGTAATTATAATTAATCTTGGGTTTTAGTGGATTTTCGGTTGAACAAGGCTTCAGGATTTAAGCTTACACGTACATGTCTGCTCCAGTGAGTACTTCCTGATATTTTGTTTTAAAATCTGTGTAATTTCACTGCTCGTTGTGACCCAGCCCTAATACGTTTTCTCTTCAAATCATCCTTCCTTTCATATTTATACACATTACAGATTAGAATGTGCGTAGACAGTATACTTGTATTAGCTTGACATTAAAACATATGACATAAATTCTATTTAATCAATTTCCGATACATAAATAGAACTTTGAACTTTATACTCATGATGTTATCTTTCCTCTTTAGCTTTCTCTCTTTATTACTGTAAGTTACTTATTTTATTCGTTGTTTATTATTCATTTCACTACGGTGTTCCGGAATTTGTAGTTGTCAATACTTCTCTGCTACATTGATTTTTTTGTTTGCATTATTGTAGCAGGTAATCTTCTGTCAATCATAATAAATTATTAATAACTTTCTTTCGTCATCTCAATACTTACAGAAAGGTTCAACAATTAAACATGTATTGCAGTAGTCCTATGCAGTAGTTAAGGGATACCCGAAGGAAATTAATTTTGTAGAAACAAAAGATCCTTGGTGGCCGATTCATTGTACACGTCGCTGTGATCGGAATATTTCTTGTATGCGCTATTATTCTGAGGAGTACGTAATACTGTTGATGCTGAAAGTTCTATATTGTAGTGGAAAATATATATACTTATATATACACTGTAGAATGGTTGGTAAAATTACTGTTACATTCATTTTGAGATAATGAAGCACTGTAGCTAATAGACTTGAGGCGCGTTCCGTGTTTCATGAACGCCCAAGAATTATTTTACTTTACAATCTTTCGAGTTATTGCGTTGTCTGAGAGTTACTTGTTAACTAATTACGTAATTATTATTATTATTATTATTATTATTATTATTATTATTATTATTATTATTATTATTTATTTCAAATTCGAAAACAGAAAGTTAAAAAAGACAATACTTGTAACTCCAGGACCGTACTTCGTTTCGAAATTCGATATAGAGATTTGATACATTTTGTGGAAGATTTAGTAGCAAATTGACTATCATGTGGTGTTGCATAATTACTAATAATAGGCATCTCTATTGTTTCAGGGCAATAAAAGCATTTCAGCAAGTGCTTTATGTTGATCCTGGGTTCTCCCGTGCCAATGAAGTCCATCTGCGTCTTGGGTTGATGTTCAAAGTGAACAATGATTGGGAATCAGCATTGAAACACTTGCAACTGTCCCTTATTGACGCAAGCCCGAGCACATTCTCCAAGTTAGAAAGTAAGTGCTATTCACTAATTTGAGACCTTGTAAGTGGGATATTTTAATCACTTTACAAGAAATTTTAATATACTCTGCAATCCGCCAAATGTGCATGAAGTCCTCCTGTGACAGAAACGGTTTATTCGGTTGTAAAATTATTTCGTTATATTTATGCAAATTCCACTTTATAGAAAGAATATAAATGGTACGAATATAAACACTACTCAATACGAATTACAAGCAAATGAAATTAATGAGGTTGCGTCTCAATAAGAACCTAAAATATTTTTATAATTTGAGTAGACTATCTTTAATTAATTAAAGACGAGAAAATAAAAATATCGGAATTAGCCTTCACTTCTAGAGCTAGAACTAGATATCCGGTCACAGAACAGTACCTGCACATATTTGACCTAACATCTCCAATATGTAAAACAATGCAGTGCAAGACAAGAAACAATATTCTGCAAATCTTCTGAAATGCCCAACTCATGAACAGGAAAGAAAAACCACTAACAATAAGAAGAGACAAAGAAAAGATCAAGGACCCACTTAACCTGCAGACAGTCCTTGCACAGTCCATTCTCTGACCCTTTGCACACAAACTCTATTGTGATCACTGTGCTATCGACATAATAATATATAAGTTGAGCATGAATGAAAATGAATGGCTTAGATGCATTATAGGTACCGCCAGGCTATTTGATAATATCGAGTCATATTCTTATCTGGTAATAGTATATTATCGATTGTTATTCCAATATAGCCAAGTTAATAAAATTAATTCATTTTTTATATAGTTCAATAATACGTAACGTCACTGCCTTCTCCAAACTTTTTCATTATTCATTATAGTTTTTACGCTGATATTTTCCCTGGACCTTGTAGTGTTTAAATACCCGTCATGGTGATTTGTAAACAAACAAAGTTTGGTTCTCAATTATTCAAACAATAGGTATCGATAATTTCATTTATCGAACTGCTACTTCCGTTGACCTTTTTTTTAGGAGATATATTAACTGGCGGTACCTATAATGCATCTGCTCTACGATCTTAAACATGAATAGTATGTATAATATGTAAAAATATTTATTTCGAAATTAAAAGAGAACTTTTCCTGTGAATGAAAGTGTAGTGGTATTTGGAAGTTTTATAATCCTGCAATATGACATTTACGCATGGCTTATGAATTTCCCTGTTTTCTTGCAGTTCGATTCCATATTGCTCATTTATACGAAGTTCAAGGAAAATATAAGACTGCCAAGGAGAACTACGAGCAACTGCTGAAAGAAAAAGATCTGCCCACGCATCTGAAGGCTGACATATGCCGTCAGTTAGGTATATCAAGATGAATTTACAATATGCTGGCTGTTTTCAGACAAGATATTTAATGTAAACAACACACCTCATATTATGTGTAATTGAAGTTACTGCCATACTTTAGTTTTGTTGTCAAACATGTGGAGGTAATGCGTTTTTACAATCTGCAAATTTATTTCAGGTTGGATGTACCATTGTGTAGAATCATTGGGGGAGAAGAATCAGCGTGAGACCGTAGCCATACATTGCCTGCAGAAGTCAATTGAGGCAGATCCCAAATCAGGCCAGAGTCTTTATCTCCTAGGTCGCTGTTTTGCGAGCATAGGCAAGGTGCACGATGCCTTCATTGCTTATCGTAACTCGGTTGAAAAATCTGAAGGAAATGCGGACACCTGGTGTTCAATAGGGTACGTTCAGTTAATATTATGATGGAATTATGTTATAACAAGTTTCAAAATAAACTCTTATGTGGCTTATTGCGTCTTACAAAAATACAGTATGAAGTGTGCAAACTCTGACAACTGCACCTTCTGTAAGGAAGAGGATTTACTGTACTTAGCTATTAAAATGATATGGTCGTAACTATCTGCTTTCCATTGTTAAGGAAGAAGGTATACCTATCCAATTATATAAATTAAGTGTAATTGAATACTTACACATCACTGTATCTTTCAGTCCTGGTGGATTAAAATTTGACGCATTTACAATGCATTCCTTTTGCTATATTTCAAATTTTTAATATTTTCAAAGAATTTTCCTAGTTAACAGTAATTAATTTTAAAAAATTTAAATGAAAATTGTGCAGTCATCCTGTGTTTTTCTGTTGTTTTCCACAAATCTATGGATGTTTAAACAATTTTTACTTTAAAAATTATGTAATAACGACATGAACAAAATGAAATATTTTATTTATTTCCTAGTATTTGTTTCTTAAATTTTTATATAATACTTTATTATTTTACATTTTTGTGATCCGCATTATATTATTAAAACTGCAGAAACGGTACAGCAAAAATTTTAGTACATGTTAAAATTGGAAAAAAACACATAAGAATGCAAATTTACTTTAAAATATGTCAAAAACCTTGTGAGTTATTAGGGAAAATACACGTAAAATTAAAAGTTTCGGAAAATGAGTGAAAAAGAAGAAGTTTAAAGGGACAGATGAAGTGACATGTGCTAATATTAAAGTAAACTATTACAGTGATCTAAGACAATTCTTTCGTAACAAGGAGAGAAGTTTATTCTATAAAGAAAAAATACATTGGAAAATGTAAATTATTTTACACATAAAGATGTATCTCTCCCTTGAGCGGTAAAAATTCATCATAATTGCTACAACTGTTTCAGGATTCGATCTCTAAAATCGGTTACCTTGATCGAAATTGTATCCATACGTATGCCTGTATTCGTCTATGAATTATCTGTTACTCTTTCCTTCCTCCTCGTTCTCTCTCCTTCTCTTAAGAATTGCTTCATTTGAAGATATTATAAGAACATTAACTGATATTTCAGTATGTCGATGTCAGTTAATTTACGTTTACATGATTTGAAGTGTAACATGTCTTTAAATAATATCATTGAATGTAAAATATGGAATTCTACAGTTTCAGTTTGATATTATGTTATGGGATAGGACTAGAACCTTTAAATACTTCGCTTGAACCGTAGTGACATACAATATCTGCTATACTTGAGAAATCTTTGCTGTGCTCTGAAGCCACCATGTGAGCAGAAACCTCCATACCTGTTTCCAAGGTTATTATCCTCCACCCACACTGCAATACCTGCACCCACATCTGCTTCTGTGAAAAACGTGGTTTCTAAAAGAATGTATACAAGGCTGTACAGGTATATAATATTATAGAAGTCATTGACCTTATTTTTAAATTGAAAATCGCTCTGCCTGCATTCTCATTGTGCCAGTCACAAGTGTTTGTAAAGACAAGGAGGTAGGTATAGGAGATGATTTGCATTGTCAGTCTCGGTTGGAAGTGAAAATAATGATCAAATCTGGCAGTTCATCTCTTAAGGACAAAACTTCCCGTGCCTATTTGGTGTAATGCTTATTTATTGATGAAAAGAAAATCTCTTAGTCTGCATTTTTCCCATTATCACTACTGAATGAGCAGTGTCAATTCTACTTTAAGTATTCTGAAATATTTATTTTTGAAAATACAGTGTTTTATAGGAGGTGTTCGGTATTTCAGTGTCCTTTACCAGCAGCAGAATCAGCCTATGGATGCGCTGCAGGCCTACATCTGTGCCGTGCAGCTGGACAAGAGCCACACCGCAGCGTGGACTAACTTAGGTTAGTATTTTGATTCACACTTTACTTGCCTATTTGAAGGGGTCCGTAGTTGTTACACTAGGTTGTTTTAATATTTTCATTTTCTAAATTTAACAGAAGAAATATTGAAATCAGAAGTAAACACTGAAATACTGAAACAATTGTCTTTAGAGACAATTAATATTAGGTATCCTCCACAAAACTGGCTTCATTTATACACAGACGGATCCTTGATCTCCAGAGAACAAGGTGCCGGTTCAGGTGTTACGTGCTGTCTCTTCTCACTTTATAGATCTCTTAGGTATGGAACAACAAGTTTTGATGGTGAAATCATTGCAATAAGGGAAAGTTTCAGGAATCTTCTCTGCCACATCAATAAATTTAGGAATGCAGTTATATTGTCAGACTCCAAAGCAGCTATTCTATCAATAGTCTCTAAACACACACCTTCATCTCAAACAGCAGAAATAACTGAAATGCTCTCTCAATTAATATCACTCAATATAAAAGAATTGTATTCCAATGGATACCATCCCATTGTGGAATCCTGGGAAATGAGAATGCGGATGCTTTAGCAAAGAAGGGCAGCACTGCTACTTACAGACCTGTTACTAAATCTACGTATTACTCTGTGAAAAGATTTATTAAATCTACATACTTAGACTTTAACAAACAAAATTTAATAACACAATCCCAAGGGAAAAAATGAAACTCTCTGCATCAAAATCCACAGTTAATTCCCGATTTACCACGAAAATCGTCTGTAGCTGCATTTAGATTGGCAACAGGCGATGATTGTTTGGCCGAACACCTGCATAGAATTGGAATATATCAGTCCCCTAACTGTCCATTGTGCAACTCAAACCAAGAAATGGATTCGGAACATCTCAAAATCTGTGCTTCAGTGGCTGGTCATGATAATATCTTTGAAAAATATTGGAGTGCAAGAGGTCAAATGCCTTCATTGTCAAATGCCTGGCATTAGAAAACAACAACAATATTTTCGTGTGATTATTGAAAGTCCTTCATTGTACATACTTTTTTGACTGTATAGCTTTTCATTATTACCATTTAATTTCGTTGGCACAATTTCGTTATCCAAAATTTTTACTTCTAAGAACTTTGGTGATATTTTACAATAGTGATCTTTAATCTCCAGTCTTCCAAAAAGTATATAATGTATAATATATAACCGTTTCTCTTCAGTGCCATAGTCGCCTGGTCTAAAGCATAATGCCTTAGAGTAGTGATATGGAATGAGTTCTCGTTCAAGTCTCATGAGACAAGGAATTTTCTCATGAAATTTAGGCCAATGTATGGGACCAGTACCCACCCAGCATTACGATGAATTTGGGAAGCTACAGTGAACCGGTTTTTAAAAGCCAGCTATAATGGTGGAGGGGGATCATTGTGCTAACCACATGTTACTCTAGTACTAGTTGAATGATCTTTCACCTCTGCTGAGCTATGTGATTGTGAGGCCAGCAGCAGTCAGCTGGTCGGTCTTGGCCCTTTATAGGCTGTTGCACCAGAATTTTTTTTATATTATAGTTTCTTGTTTAGTTTACTTATTTTTCACTAATATAGTTGAATGGCACAGGAAGTATAAAATTAGTATTTTTTTTTATTTACATGCCATTAACCTAGTTGAAGCCCACACCTGTGGAGTAACGGTCAGCACGTCTGGCCACGAAACCAGGTGGCCCGGGTTCGAATCCCAGTCAGGGCAAGTTACCTGGTTGAGATTTTTTTCTGAGATTTTCCCGCAACCCAATATGAGCAAATGCTGGGTAACTATCGGTGCTGGACCCTGGACTCATTTCACTGGTGTTATCACCTTCATATCATTCAGACGCCAAATAACCTGAGATGTTGATACAGCGTCGTAAAAGAACCCAATAAAAATTAACCTAGTTGAATGATTCAATAAGTAGGAAGTACAGGCTAATCTTAATTTGCCTCTTCTTCCGCCATGTAAAAATATTTCACATATTTTTAGGATGCCTTCCACAAGAATTATGTATAGTAGAGGAGGCAAGATCTGTCCTGTGACCTTATCATGTGCCGTGACTATATCCTCACTGGGTATGGAGGAGGAAGATAGGTTTTAGTCTGAGATGAACTTCAGTGTCGGTAGATTTATATAATATTAACCATTATGAAACAAACATCCTTTCACATAGCACATACTTTCTCCTCTCGCACAGCTCACATGCCAGATCTCGCCTCTTCATCTGTAGTTTGATGTGGTTCAGTTTAATTTTATCCCTTGTCTACAAAATGTTGAAGACCACTGGTTTAAATTTTTGTTGAAAACCAGTGACTTAAAATATATTTTGCAAAATATTTTGACTCTGAAATATTTTTCTTGCTGTATTATCTACATTGTACATCAGGTATCCTGTATGAGAGCTGTAACCAACCACGTGACGCATATGCTTGTTACGTGAACGCAACACGTGGGGCAAATTCAAGTCCAGGAGGGCCTGTGAGCCCCAATAATAACAGTGCTAGCAGTAACGGAGGAGCAGCATCCACACTGGTTGCATCAACACCGGGTGGCCGAGTGCCTGGGGGTATGAATCCCAACCTGGGGCAGAGAATTAAGTTCCTACAGAGTCATCTTGCCAATGCACCCATGCCTAGCGTCACGAGCAAGTGAGTGTAGTAAAACTGTGTAATTTTGGAATTAAAATATTGTTTTCTATTGTTAAAATAGTTAATTTACTTTTGACATCAATTTTGTCATCATTAGGTTTTTCATAGTTATAGAAGAATTTGTTTCCCAGTATTTTAAAATAAAAATGAGATAGACCGAAGAACTGATAGTTCTCTTTGTGAACTGTTGGGTGTAGCGCTTTGTTTCGACGTTAATGTTAAACATTTACATGAAAGAGCAAAATTAAATATGATAAACTAATGAAACAGACATGTGTATATTGGGACATTTGGGTGAATGATCTGAAGTTAAATACTTGTCATGGAGGGGGAGGGGGATATCAAGTTTTGAAACTGTATCGACTGTGTTGACTATTTTACGGCATTTACATTGCTAAAATGAAAATTTTTATTGTATATTTAATAATATTTTGTACACAATTACTTCGAGTAGGTAGTTACAAAAAACTTGAAACATAATGCTAAAACAATTTTTAATGTCCACTGCTATTCAATTAATTTGAATTAAAATTTTAATTATATAATTACATTTATATGGTTATACAACGTTTAAATAGTATGACCGTAATAAATATTGATTTTTGTATGCAGAACTTTTAATATATACCTACTTCATAATAATTTGGTTTTTGGTAAATTCTTGAATTGTGTGTGACAACTTGACAGTCTCTTGCAGCGTCTTTTTCTCTTCAATCTACTTTGCTTGTGTTCATAGTTTGTTACCAACTGCTATACTTCTTCCAGACGTCGGCAATTGCCGTCAATAGAAGAGGCATGGAACCTTCCCATTTCTGCTGAAATGTCGTCTAGGCAACAGCAGCAGCAACAACAGCAGCAGCAACAACAACAGCAGCAGCAGCAGCAACAACAACAAAATCAACCTATCGTCCAACAAAGGGCAGGCACTGCTGCTTTCCAGAAGGGATATACACAGGTAAGGAACAATTTATCACTGATGGTAGAGATAAATTATATTGGTTAATCATGCGGTATACATTGCTTAGAAAATATCGTTTTGCACACAAATCAGCTGTACTGGCAAAATAATGAACCTAACATCATACATCCTTCTTGCTCATATAACAACAGATCAGCCACCCTACAAGAGATGAAATGTGGGAGATGGGTTTTAGTAGGGTATATCCTTAAATGATGATGATGATGATGATGATGATGATGATGATGATTATGATGAGAACAGTGAAGTGAAAAGAAACATTAAACACGAAAGTTACATGATCCTCTCTAAATCCTGGAGATTATCATGTCAATGCAAAAGAATGGAAATTGTGAGCAAATCGCAGGTGGCATTATGCATGGAAGTTGGTAGGTCTGTAATTTAAACCCAAACTGATGACAACAAACCTACAGCAGCTACCTGCTTTCAATATGACTTGTCGTTTGCTCACACTTAAAATTAAATACAGAATAAATTTTAAACGTATTTTATGTTTGAATATTGGAAGAATTAAGTATATTTTTTTTTACGTTATTTGTAAGCATATAATTTGCAAATATCTTACTTTTGATTATTGCTTTCGTTAAGAGTTTTAAAATTGCATTGGCTGCATTTTAACTTTTATTATACCGTACTAGAGGTAGTGTTCTTATTCAAAAGCTGCAGAATGGGGACGCAGTAACAGTGGCAGATAAAGACCCCTAAGTTTGTCTCTAAAATATTGTAAGTAATAAATGGTGAAAATGGAATTTGTATGGCACAACTCTATTAATTGAATCGACTGAATTGCGAAACTTGCTAGCTCTGGGTGACTTACATAGAGAAATGTTCCTTTGATTCTATACAAAGATTTGAAATTTGAAGCAAAGCATTACAATATCGAGAAAAAACATTTGGAGATAATTTAGCACTTTAAAATGATTCTTACTAACTTTTCACTATTGACAGCGTGACATTTACATTAATGTAATAATGTTGTAATAAAAGCTAGGCACTGTAGAATTTTTTATGCACGTCTGAACGATACTTTACGTGGAAATTAAGAAAATAGTTTATAATATTGGTAATATACGTGGGTTTTATTGAGCTGAATAGTTTTTATTTTTAATCTTGATAGTTTATGTGTGTTTTATTGAGATGTTTGTTGTTTAGAAGAATTGGAGCTTTTCCCTCAGAAAGGAAATATTATGAATTACCAGTGCCCACTTCATAACATTCCACTTGGATTTCTTTGATTTGCATTTCATCTTCATATATATGCTGATAATAAGGAATTTTTTAAATTTATCCCCATAATTTGTGATAAAAGGCACAAAGAAAGGGAGTTGCCATTTTTAATAAATTCTTCCCACCCTCATTCCTGCCCATGAAATAAAAAATTCTAATACTGCCTTTGATGACACGAATGTGTTGTAGGCTGGACAGCAGCAGCAGTATCACAATGGATTAAATGGCCATCACCAAATATCACCACAAGGGCCACCTCCTCCTTATCCAGTTCAGACTGGTAATCAGGTGGCCAAGAGGTTCAAGGTTAGTGCTCTGTATAAGTAACTTGAAAGTTGTGTCTGATATTTGTGTGAAGTACTGAAATGTGTAACTTGGTAAATTAATTAGGCTGGTGGAGAGGTGATAGAGACGAGCCCTCCTGGTAGTCGGGTGCCCCCACCAGGAGCTCAGCAGAGAGTGGCTCCACCTCCATTCTACCTGAATCAGCAGCAGTTACAGATGCTACAATATTTGCAGCAGAATGCTGCTAACCTTACACCCCAGCAACAGGTAGGTAATTACTTAGTCTGCATTAATTTGGAAACTGAGAAATACAGCGCACTGAGTTGGTGCAAATGATGGAAATTATTTTGTTATTATTAGTGTGAGAATAAGGTGCATAGGTCAGTGAAGTGTAACATAAAGTAGGGTGCTGTATTGGCCTGTAGAGAATCCATATTTTGATGTGAAATTTAAATAAGCTTAAAGAGATGTCCATTTAATTACGTTTATTTATTAAGTAAGAATGCTTCTCAATTCTGTAGTTTTTTCTCCAACCAAATATTGCATTCGTCTTACAATATACATTTCACATGAACATTTCAAAATATAACAAATATATGCAGTATTCAGATTCAATTACTGTATTATATCCTTTGTTTAGGCTTCTCCATCTTTGTCTTCAGCATCCTCATCCACAATCCCGACTTTCCACATTATAGTTTCACATAGTTATAGGTCGACCTCTTCTATTCCTTCCTTAAGAGACACTAGGACTGAGTTTTGAAATTTGTACAATTTTAGTTCGATTTATTTAATTTCTTAACTGTTTGTTAGAAGCATTAAGAAGAAGGTGTGTGTAAATTTTGAGCTGAATCGAACTGCTAGTTTCGAAGTTAATTTCATTTTAATGTTGCAAATTAATGATGTAATCAAAATGTTCCATACACATTACATTTAAATAAAGCAATCTCGTATATTTTTCGTACGGACCCAGATTCACGGAAAAGTCCACACCTGTGGAGTAACAGCGCGTCTGGCTGCGAAACCAGGTGGCCCGGGTTCGATTCCCGGTCGGGGCAAGTTACCTGGTTGAGGTTTTTTCCGGGTTTTTCCCTCAATCCAATATGAGCAAATGCTGGATAACTTTCGGTGTTGGACCCCGAACTCATTTCACTGGCATTATCACCTTCATCTCATTCAGACGCGAAATAACCTAAGCTGTTGATAAAGCGTCGTAAAATAACCCACTTCACGGGAAATATTTTAACATTGAGAAATTAATTATATCTAGTTTAGTTTGAGCACAATGCATTTTTGAAAATCAGATATTTATTTATTCACTTTTTTAATGTACATAATATTTTGTTGTGAAATTTTAATAAGCCTTAGAGAGATGTCCATTTAATTATGTTTATTCATTAATTAAGAATACTTCTCAATTCTGAAGTTTTCTCTCCAGTTTGGCCAATGACTCCAGTCAAATGTCACTTGCATTGAATAAATCAATCAATCTTCTTAATGTATCCAGCTGTTTGCTGACAACATAAGTCCACTATAGTCCACTGTAGTATATTCAGTTGTTGTTTTTCACGAGAAATGAGGGTTATTTTGATCGGTGTTCATTATAGATGCCTGTTGCTAGTAGCCAAAGTTGGGGTGTAGTCAATATATACTGCAGGGCTGTGTCTTCTGCAACTGGTACTGATGATTTTAATTTACTTCTTTTGTGGTTTATGGATGGACAGTATTGCATTGAATAAAAAAAAAAAATATATTTTTTTTTTAGCTCCCAATTTTCAAGATAGGCCTACTTAAAATGTCTCGGTGTTAGATCTTAGATAATATATATATATATATATATATATATATATATATATGTATATATATATATATATGGATAAGTATGAATATTTTCATTGAGTTTGGTGAGAACTGATGCGCATGGAACATTTTGAACATCAAAAACGTAGTTTCGAGAAAAAGGCAAATTTGTGAAAAGAAATACAATACTGACATATGGAGCAGCCCAAAATAAAAATCGCTTCTGGAAGTAAAAGAAGACATAGGGGCAGAAAACTGCTTACTATTAACTTTCTAAGTTCCCAAGGAATATTTTCGTACAAAAATCCGAAAAATGACTTTTGGCCACTTTTTTTTGTGTGTAAAAACTCAATCCTAGTGTGCCTTAAGTTGCGATTTGTGCACCTCTTTTGGAATTCTACTGTCCATTCTTACATGCTCATACATTTATTTTTATTTATTTATTTATTTGTGTTCATTTTACTGCTTACTCCATTTTGGTATGAAAGTTGAATTAACAAAGGATCATTATTTTGTTTTTTAAATGTTCAGACGTTGTTGCAACAGCTGCATAGTCAGTACAGGCACATGCAGCAACATCAGATGCGATTACAACAGCAGCAACAACAACAACAGCAACAGCAGCAACAACAACAGCAGCAGCAGCAGAGGGTGGGAGTTGTACGCCCTCAGCAGCCAGCAGCAGCTCAGTATCCAGGTTACCAGCAACAGCAGAATTCAGTGATCAAGACATACACCATGCCACAACAAACGGTGAGTTTGTCTCAGCAACATGAGTTTAATTCTGCAGTGTGCATTCCAGAGTCAGTCATATTTGTATTTGATTGCAGTGGAAAGAGAAATGCAGTGTCTTAAATTTGTTCCATTACAGATTTCATAATATTGTTTCACAAATTATTTCTCTTCCTAAGTTTTCTGTTATGAATAGTTGGGGATACAGTTCTATCATGTGTGTGAATATATGAACTCTTATTATTATAAAGAACTTGTGGAGAAAAGTAAAATTATGCAAGGAAAATTTTAGGACGATTATTATTTCTAAGTTATTTCAGCGAGAGCGGAGTAATTCGAGTGAGAGTAGTTAGCAGTCTGTTTAGCCTTCTTTGTTAAGTTTTTAAGTGATCGATCTGATATACTCATATAAATACTCCATTAACAATTTTAGCCAAATAAATCCAAGTTCAGATACTTGAGAATCAAAATAGAATTTTGGTAAGTGGAGACTGCAATGTTTGGGGCAAGTTTTCGGAAAGAGCTCCTATTTCTCCTGCTAATATTCACCATTCTTCATAAAATAATAATAATAATACCCAGTTATAATATAGTAATAATTATTATCCTGGTGTTCGTAGCAAGGAACAGTGGCACCTCAGACTGGATTTGCGGACACAAATGTTGGATACTCTGCAGCTGCAACAGCCAACACACAACAGTCACCTGGAATGCCTTACAAGTCTGCTACTGTGGATCATCAATTGGTGTATCAGCGTAGCACTACACAACTTCACCAACAATCACAGTATCAATATAGTGGACAAACAACTACCACTGGATTCACTCAGGTATGACAGCTGACATATATTGTATATTTTAGATACATAATATTGAATTGTAATTTTGGAAATACAACGTAAATCTGTGGTTTATGTCAGTGGTTCTCAGCCTGTGATCTGCAAGTGATTCGAAAGAGGTTTGTGGATCTAAGATATGTTTTCGAACAGTATTTTAACTAACCTTAATTTTATCACATCCTCTGATTTTTATCAGCTTGCTAGAATGTATAATTTTTTTTTATCTCAGACTTTTGAGACACATAGTTCAACAAGAATGAATACTTTTGAGAGACTTCTTTTGGCTTGCAAGTCTTGTGCACCTGTCCGATAATTTGAATTTTTTTATGTTCTTGAATTTTTTTATGTTCTTACCTTCAGTTTCCAACTTGAGCTGCGCTCATCTTCAATAGAGAATTTGATTCATTTCCCGCTCTCAGTGACTATTAGCAACACATGATGATGAAGTCTCGCCTGTTATCTTTGGAAATATAAAAAGACATCTTCATTGATTGACATTAAAATTAAGGGATTAATATCCTTTCTGCAATTAAAAGAAAACAATTTTAAGAAATATGCCTTTTTGATGGTTTGCCTATCAAAAAAGAAGAGGGTTGTTATAAATTATTAGAATTTTCTTCTGATACGAACATATAAATCGTGTTTCATATAATGTCCCTGGTTTTGACCACTACCCATATGTCTACCAGAATTGCAGTGCAGCACTTAATGTTATTTGCATCAGCATACTTGTGTGAGAGAACAGATATGGAATTAAAATTTGGAGCGAGTGTTGATGGGAGTCCCAGTTGTATGTAGGCAACATTTTCACACAACTCTCCACAAGTAGCATATATACAGGAGCTCTTATTTACTGCACATGCGTAGTGTGTTGTAAGAAAAACTTATACAATAAAGGGGCTCCAAATTTTATTTCTGTATCTGTAAATTTTCTGGTCTGGTGTTCTTGAACATTTTTATTGTAGAAGTAAACTTCATGTTGAGGTAGATTTGTGACTCAGAATATTTACTGTTGAGCCAGACTTCCCATAGCAGCATCAACGGTTCCACTGATAACTTTGTGACAAGTCTAAAAAACTGGTTTAATTTTTCACAGGAAAGACATGATATAACATAAAATAACTTTGTATTTATGTATTTTTAGATTAATTCAAAAGCTAAAACTAAAACTAAATTTAATATTGCTGTCAATTTATTAAAGATTTTTATTTCACTACATTATGCAAATGTTTAATGAGTGGAACATGATTAGCAACCTAAATTACACAAAATATTTTGACAGTCCGGCAAAATGAAATATGAGTTTCAAAGGTGTCCGTGACACTGAAAATGTTGTGAACCACAGGTTTATATCATTCACATCTGGAGTCGCTTCACTTGTGTGTGTTAAGAGAAATTCTTTGGTTGAAGTTTAGTCCTTTACTTGAAAGTGTGATTTACTTTTTTTTTATTGATTTTGTTCTTGAAAGATTGTAAATAACAAAAGTTTTAAGTGCACAAAATAAAATTTTTCAGGAGATTCATTTTTCTCCATCCAAATCATATACTACTGATGACAACTGTGATTGTATATATCAACTAGGGTCTACTTCCACTTCGAATTTCAAAATATGACTTTCGTAGGTTATCAGGCTTCACATGTGAAATCTGACACAACTTAAAAATGACAAAAATGGCTTTTACAATCGTTTTTGTTTTCATTCTTCAATTATAATGTACTTGAACTACATTGGTATATTTATGTATCGTCAGTATGCCACTGATTGTCCTGCTCTGTATTGTTATGCCACTGGAGCTGACAGGTGTGTTATAATTGCTACTACCATTTCAGTAACTTGGAGGTGCTTTTCCACTCAGCTTGCCTTTATCAAAGAAGCTGGCTATCAGTGATAAAGAACTTCAAGTTTTACTCTTTCAGAAAGACATTACTGCTTTTCCTGAAGATCTGCTGAAACACTTCTTCAGATCAAGCAGTGATGACTTACATTGAAGGAAGAGGAAATATTATAGTACAGCACTGTTACATAAATATGCATAGATAGGTAGTTTGAATACATGATAAAGAACCGAGCAATATTCACTTACTTTGCAAAATATTTTTACTATTTCTGTTGTAGTTTTCGAAAAAACTATTTATGTAAAGACATTTTCAGAAGTTGCAATTATTTCAGCTTAAGTTTCCTTTGTGTCTTAACCTGATTCTTCTACATGGTATAAAATGAATTAAAATGTAATGAAACTTTTTTTGAATGACTGTCTTTATTCAAGTGTATTTAAACTAATCCTCATTCCATACAAGAAGACTCCACGTGCAAACAAATGCACTGCAGAACAGGGAACCTCTTTATGCCACCTAGAACACGACGTTAATTAATTCCCAGTCTGAAAAGACAACTTGTTATATATTTTCGAAGACAATAGGAAACGTGCTGTGTTTCTAAACACGAAAAGAAAATAGATATGTGAATCAGTTTAAAAACTAATTAAGGAATCTGTCAAGAAAGAATGTGATTTGTAGATGGATTCGAGAAAAGACCCCTGTTGGTAATGAGACGTGATAAGATGTCAAGCAAGCTGTACAATTATCTATGGCTGTGTTACTGCTTACAACATAACCTAAACACAGGAGATAAGAATGGTGGTTGGTCAGTCAGTTTCTTTAAGCTCCTTGTGCTGTGTAGAATACAGTGTCTGTGTTGGTGCTGCGCTGTTTTAAAATTGCATGTTATTAACGTCCTGTGACATACATGATAGTATAGGTTATAATGTCTGAGTCATTTGCCAGTAGTTCTGAGCTCAAACATCATAAGGGGGAAACCCTTTAGAAGCAGTGGGTTACCTGATGTGGATGTTTGATAATGTAAGTAAATTCTTATGAAAATCCCGCATGCATTTGATTCTTTATGTTAAGTTGTTAGTTAGAATACTGATATGTCAAGTCATCTGACATTGCTCCACGTATGTTAATGCAAGCCTCGTTTTCCAGTGTGAAGATAGGAACCAATAAACAGTCAGGGCAGAGAAGGATTTTATGTTGTGTTTGTTGACATGCGGAGTCTTCTAGTGTAGAATGAAGGTTAATGCTCCTATGGTTCTAAATGTGCTTTTATTTTGTTAATTCATAAAATAAATGAAGAAGGAAATGATAATTGAAGAGCCTTTAGCAGAAAGAATATTTAGTAACAACATTTGTGCATTGCAAAACCTTTCTCGTCTTACCAACTTCTCACTTGTAAGTATTTTATTTTTGCAGATCTCGTCAACAAGCACACCACACACCACTCCTCCATCCAGCACACCACAACCTCAGGAACCCACGTCCTATCATCATGCCTTCCCACCCAGCTCGCCCTCATCAAAGGAGCTAGCTGTCAGTGATCAGGAACTTCAAGCTTTACTCTCTCAGAAAGACATCGCTACTTCACTAGCTGAAGATCTGTTGAAACACTTCGGGTCAAGCAGTGAAGACTTGGATGTGAAGGAAGAGGATACAGTCACAGCACCACAGAGTGTTATAAGTTCTGTTGCGAATCAGAATTCTAGCAGTACGTTAAGTTCCGGCCCATTCTCACCTTCAAATCTTCAGGACACATCCATAAATACCACTGCAAATAGTGTAATCACAAACTCTGCAATATCAACCACGTCAACAGTAGAAAATGTTCATATAAAGCAATCTCCATCACCTGCTCTCACTAGCTGTCTGACGAGTCCAAAAGCATCTGATCATCAAAGGATAGGAACGCCGACATCAGCGAACATGCTATCATCCAGTATTGCATCGTCATCCCCGGTACATGAGAGACGTGTAGATACCCCTAAGCTGGAAACATCACCTTCTGTGACATCGTTGTCGAACATCCACAGAACTACACCAATTCTGCAGCAGGATCTCAAAATGGAGGCATCAGTGCTCGAGGTTTGTGAGCCTCCACCAGAGATGGAGTACAGCATCGAGATGGATGCTAAGGCTGTCCTCGAGTCTTGCAAGTGAGTAATTAGCCACTTAATTTTTTTAATGAACCGCGCATGCATATTCATGGTTTTATATTGCCATTTGAAATTAATTAAACTTAAAAATCTAAAATCATATTGTGATAAATTTACCAGTTGCCTCAATTAGTGAAATAAATATTGTAGATTATTACAGTTGTAGAATAGAAAATAATCATCAGTTGGTTTAAAAATGAACCAAAATGAATGAATGCAGTGTGTTTGAAAAAAAATATTACTATCATTCTGAATCTTCAGTAATTGTCAGTATTGTAGTAGTGGAATTCATGTTTTAATTTGCAGCATGACAGTTATTGTAGGGCATAATAATTACTGAATTTTTTAATTAGCTTTTTGTGAAATGTAAAGATAAAGGACTTGTTGCTTGACAGTTACTGTTATAGCTCGCGCAAGAAACGATTACCGAAAACCAATGGTGGCATTGCTGTCTGTTTTGACGTGTGAATGTAGGCATGCTGAGGGGGGGGAGAGGTGAGAGCCGTTGGAAGTACTCTGTCTCTTCCAAGAAGATGAACAAGTGAGGACATCGCTGTGGAAATAACGTAGCAAGAGAAAAATTCGAAGCTAATTAAACGCACAACACATGCTTACAAATAAAATAATAATAATACCATGCAATACAAGACACACATTCACATGCAATGGAACAAACTAAAGTCGTAATGTAACTATCACACCTCAAGACTGATTGTATCGATGTCATTTCTCTTCCGACTGTACTCTTGAATATCATTCAAATTATCTCGTGACCTTTCCTCTTACCCACTCTTATCGCAGTGTTTGATTCGCATTCCTTCCGTCGGTAATCCGTACTTGCGAGACCTATAAGAGATAATACACTGTGTTTTGTAAAGATTTGAGGGATTACAAAAATTTATTGCAAGTAAAATACTGAACTTACGTTAACGAAACTAGTCCAGAACGAACGAAGAGCTCAAACAGTTTGTGTGTATATGTTTAGCTAAGACGAGAGTCCACATTCCTGCTGCTAGGTTGTTTCGTTTTGTTCAACTGCAGTTGAAGCTCGTATTCCGCTGCTACTAGGCAGTCACTCACATTGTTCTGTTAAGCTGCAGCTCGCATTCCTCAATGTTGTGCAATGGCTGCCATGCATTTGAAGAAATCGTTCTGCATTTTGGAATTTCACACTACTAGCTCTATGATTACTAGCCAACGTGAATTTCTTAGAAAATTCGAAAAGAACCCACACAGTGCTTCTAACGTGTTAGATAGGACGTGCATCTGAAAATGACTAGCACCTAATGCTGTAACCCCCAAGATCACCATATTTCACACCATGTGACTTCTTTTTGTGTGATTGCATCAAAGACAAGGAATTCGTCCCAATGCGTGATTTCACAGATCTAAGAGAGCGTATCATCGGAGCAATTAACACTATCGACAAATTCATGTTGATGCAAATGTGGCAAGAACTAGACCATCATGTGGATGTGTGTCGTGTTAGCTGTGATAGACACATTGAACATCCATGTCAGAAAAACTCTTTGAGTTCCTCATTCGTTCTGGACTGGTTTCATTAACGTAAGTTCAATAGTTTACTTGCAATAAAGTTTTATAGCCCTCAAATCTTTATGAAACACGGTGTATATACTGAATTTTTTAATAAGCTTTTGTGAAATGTAAAGGTGAAGGGCTTGTTGCACAGATTAAATTTACCGTAATATTTTACCCTTGTACTTGATACTGCACATGTTTTCTTCATGCTTCTTGTATTTTTCATTTATTATTATAGAGACATTTAAGATCACTTTTGCGTTGACATTGATATCTGAGTAATCTCTCTCAGCTCGATGTAACATTCCTTGCCCTTCTTAACAATCAATAGCAGTGGCACTATTTGATGTTTGTAGACCAAAAGACACGAGAAGAGCAGAATCCAGCAATTCAATCTCCAAAACCACATTTTTCTAATTGAATGTTTAATAATTTAATTGATTTGTTTACTTGTAGGGGTCACGGTTTAAATGGAGTTCCTAACTGTAGCATACTCTCGGATAAGGCTCCTCCTCCTCAGCCTCCAGAAGCACCCCAGCAGCGCCTCACAAGAGAACAACTTCTCCCTCCAACACCTTCAGTTTATCTGGAAAATAAAAAGGATGCATTCAGTCCACAGTTACAAGAATTTTGTCTAAAGCATCCAATAGCAGTAGTGAGAGGTCTTGCAGCAGCCCTGAAACTTGGTAAGTTAATTTTTTCTCTTTATTTAAAGTATAATAATATAATATAATATAATATAACTTATCAGTTAGTATTGGAATACTTCGGTGAGCAACACGAAGTAGCTATGTTATAACTGTTAATTGAAAGTATTCTGAGATACATAAAGCACTATAGAAAAGGACTAATAAATAAATTTCATGAATGTATCACAAGTACAATTTTCAAATTTCCCTTTAATAATACAGAAAAACCTCGATAATCCAAACCTCAATAATCCGAACATACTACTGAATGTACATACAATACCGGGGAAGCACAGAAAATGAAAGAATACTGGAAAAGTAATATCCAATGAAGCTCTCTCCTCTATCTGCATTGGTATGTAAATCACATAAACTGGGATGTTAAGCAGAATGAAAAAAGGACAACTTTTTTATATTTATAGTAGTGTACAATCTTTTTTTTTTGAGTTCAAATAATTTCATACATTTGAAAATCCGGACTACCCCCAGTCCCAATTGGTTCGGATTATCGAGGTTCTACTGTAATTACAATTAACATGGAAATTGTAAGCTTCGTAAAGTTGAAATATACAGAGTTGAGATTGATCTGGAAGTTCAGATACTTAATATGATGCAAAGTGTATTAAGGAAGAAGAAAATAATATACTGGTACTGTAATAATTTTACAGGGCATTTCTCGACCTGACAGAGGAATAGACTTTATTTCTTTTTCAGAGAAAGAAGGTATTGTCCTTGCAGTCAAATAGGCCATTAAGCTCTTGACAAATAAACTGTACCTAATATTGTACCACAATCACTTTCCATTATGTGAGTCAATAACTAGTCAGTTTTTTTTAGTGAAAGAATTCTCTTTATGGAACCTTATTGCTTTATATGAAATTGCTTTTTAATGTATATCTTATATTTTATAACGCAGTTTTCCTTCTGATTGTGTAATAACTAATAAGAGTTGACAAATCTAAAAAAATGGCAAAGGAGTGGGTAAGTATCGGACACTGATGACTTTCCAAGTGTGTAAGTTGAATTACCATTTTAATATTCTTCAGGAAATAGTGGAGACATTATTTTACATGGAATCAACTGAGAGTAATTTCATGAAGTTAAGTATAGCCATCAAGAAGTTTAAATACAGTGTACAATACTTAAAATGAGTTTGAGTTCGCAGATCCATATTACTGCCATATTGTCAAAATGACATTGAAACCCTCAAACACACTATTAAAAATATCAATACAATGCTTCCTCTGAAACAAAATAAATTTTAACCAATCCAAAACTCTGTAAGATTCCAGGAGAAATAAATGTACAGGCACATGTGAAATCTTTTCCAGCTCAGAATGTTGTTTATTATTATTATTATTATTATTATTATTATTATTATTATTATTATTATTATTATTATTATTATTATTATTATTTTACATTATAGATCTTGGCTTGTTTTCAACAAAGACCCTTGTTGAAGCAAATCCAGATCACAGTGTAGAGGTGAGAACGCAAATGCAGCAGACATCAGATGAGAACTGGGATCCACAATTGGGACGAAAAGTGTGGGCGTGCATCAGCCACAGATCTCATACCACAATTGCCAAATATGCGCAGTACCAAGCATCGTCCTTTCAAGAAAGTCTTAAGGTAATACAAATTTTATTTTTTATCTCTGATAATTTGTGGGAATGTAGTGGAGTTAAATATTGTATGTGGTATGTAGGATCTCAGTAAATTGTTTTGACGGAAGAAATTGGAAGCATGACAAAATCTCCATACGATTTCATCATTATGTTCACAAAGATCAGAGTCCTTAAAAAAGAATATCAAATATATTCCCTCGTGTTGTCAACTTGTACTATATATACTTTAGACAATCAATAATGATTAAAAACTCTTTATTGATATGATTTCACAGTAGCACTAAACAATAACAATGATAACATAGTATATATTTATGTGTGTTTTAATGGTTGCAGCATTTCCACGAATACTACATTCCTGTTAAACACCATGTTCCCTCTTTAGCAAGCATTAAATAAATTGTGTGTGTGTATCTAATGCTCCGGATTTAACAATGCAATCATCATCCTTCTTGCTTCCCAATATTTTGATGGAAGGTCCACAAGAGTTTCACAATTAGCCAGGTGCTCCATCTCCATGTCCTCTTCTCTGGTGCACAGTAAGCATTTAGGTGAATTCAGTACTCCAATACGATGGAGGTGATTACTGAGGCAATCATGACCAGTAATCAATCTAAACATGGCCACGGCAGATTTTCGAGGTAGATCAGGAATTAGTTTTGGATCTTTGAATAATTCTTTCTATTTTGAATTTTGATGTTTTGCCTGTTCACTGTTACTTATTCTTTTTATGACTCGTTTTATTGATTCATATGGGAACTTGAAATTTATTTTTAAGTTGATTTTAGTTCCTTTCTTTGCTAACATATCCGCTTTCTCGTTTCCGTTCAGTCCACAGTGGGGTGGGATCCATTGGAAGACCACTTTTTTATTTAGCATTTGAATTTGTTTTACCATGAAATAAATTTCTTTTACTTAAAAATGAATAAAATACAATACAATAAAATCCCGTTTATCTCAACTATATGTTGCTGAGGCACTTCAAATAACACGTTTTTTCGAATAATTTATGTGTACTATTTTCGGAAGTGAAAGAAAGATGGAACAGTATTAATATAACACTGAAAACAAAGGCATGCACTTTATTATAATACACATACTCCCTTCACTTAGATATAGCTGACGTACGCCATATTTATCTTTAAATCTATCCAACCAGCTAGAACTAGCATTGAAATTTTTTCCATCTTCCTCCAACATCTCTACTAATAATTAGCATTTTTTTAAATCATTGTTGGTCCGGATAATGGCATTTTTGCAGGTTGTTGGGTAAATCAGAGAAATACAGCTTTGTTAACTTTTCGATTGTTTGGCCAAACACCTGCATAGAATTGGAATATATCAGTCCCCTAACTGCCCATTGTGCAACTCAAACCAAGAAATGGATTCGGAACACCTCAAAATCTGTGCTTCAGTGGCTGGCCATGATAATATCTTTGAAAAATATTGGAGTGCAAGAGGTCAAATGACTTTATTGTCAAACGCCTGGCATTAGAAAACAGCAACAACAACTTTTCGAACTGAGCTTCTTTCATAGTTCTGCAGTTTGGTATTTTAGAGGAATGCTCTAGAAGCTTTGATTTGAATCTTAACTAATCTGAGCAGGTTGAGTTACCAATTCCATAATCTTCTGCGATATTCTGTAATCTGCGCCATTTTCTACTCATCACACATCTTAAATTTTTTGTTTGACAGTTATAAGCACACATTTACGTTTTGTAGACACAGTAAAAGTACAAACTTGATAAAATAATATAACACAATATACACTAACAAGTACCTACAGTTCCACATAAATTATACCAAGCTAAGGGTAATTTTAGTAATTGTGTTTTGGACACACAGTTTCATTCCATATTGCACTTTAATACACTTATGAAGGATCAGATACTTAATAAAGATGTTCACATTCTGATGAATAGGAGGAGCGAGAGAAAGCAGCTGGAATCCATAATAGTAATTTATCAGACTCGGATTCGAAGGATTCTACTGGTAATGTTGTCCGTCGGAAGAGCAAGGGTAATTCTGGTGGAGGCGGTGGTGCTGCTGGAACAGGAAAGTCAGGACCCAAGATGCTCAGATTTGGAACCAATGTGGATCTCTCTGATGAGCGCAAGTGGCGACCTCAACTGCAGGAACTTATGAAGCTTCCATCATTTGCCCGTGTTGTATCAGCATGCAACATGTTGTCTCATGTTGGACATGTCATCCTAGGCATGAATACAGTACAACTTTATATGAAGGTAATATAAGTTACTTAAGTGCCATTACTCACATACTGCCATGAAATGTTTTGAGCTTGAATTTTAATAAGACGATTCGATTGTGATCTCAAGTGGATTAAGTGTACTGATTTCAGTGTAAAACTATTTGGTAAGCTGTCTGGGCAGTAAATTTTCAACAAAGGTGTAGAGTGGGTTATGTTTAATGACCACAGATTTTCGCATTAGCGATAAAAGCGACAAATCGTTGATTAAAAAGCTAGTTGCATCTGGAACAGTAGCGAAAATGGCAATATGTTTATCGCTAATTTTCGTGATAGATGTATTTTAGAGCAAAATAAATTATTTTGGCGGAAAAAAAATGAAGTTTATTAAATGTTTGCATTTCATTACTTTTTTGAACGTTTGATGCACTGTTTAAACACCTTTAATTTGTGAACATAAGATCCACTCTTATTACAAGCTGAAAGCTAGAATTGAAAAGAGACACAGTCCAAAGGAGATTAAGAGATCACCCCTACTTCCAAATCCAGTCATTGACACTTGGCAGAGGGGAAAAGGGTACTGTCCATCTGAAAGGTTGTTTTTGTTTGCTGGTGTTATAGTAAGGTGTTGCTATTATCGGAAATTTTTCCAGTATTCAGTTGTAAAGATGAGTCGAACGTCCAGAGCTAAAGTATTTGCTAATGTCTTTATGTGTAAATTTTGTAATGTGCAAGTAGATTGGGAGAAACGAGACACAGTGTATAAACATTGTTTATAAAATAAAGAGCATGTGCGCCTTAAAGGAAAAAAGTGTAACTCCTAAAAGAAAAGCACCAATGAAACCTTTATTTTTCATTATTTTGACTCCAAATACGTAACACAGTCTACTATATACAGTCGCAAAGCTCAATATGTAGTAAAAATGCAAACATGGGTAGTTGCCCACTACTAGGATCGCTACTATCGCCTCATCATCGCAGATCTCTCTCCTAGCAGCCGACAAAATATGTTACACTTTCGTTGTCATGTTCTTTTGGAAAAATTAACACCTTCCTTCCATTATTTAAATATTAAATGCATAAAGTTAATTTATTATTTTAATGAAGTATATTAAATTCCACCATAAACTCGAAGATACCTGCAAGAAATAAGTTAATATAATTTTTGTTTGTGTAAAACGAACTGAAATTTGCTATAATAGCTTCACTCATTCAAGATTATAGCGATAATTAACTATGAAACCAATAAATATTAATTTGCATTTCTCTTTACAACAACAATAATAATGGAAATATGAATTAATGGAGTAACTTACGTGTACCGGTACTTGTAGTGTAGGCTTACATAGTTAACAAAGTGGGATGAGGTTAAGCAATAATAATCACACCAGAATTGGAAATAAAACGTGATCAATAAATGTTATTGTAACAGACTTTTTCTACGTCTCTAGTAAAGCAACAAATAAAAATAACAACAAAATTAACAGCTATAATTAAAAACATATCCTTTGAAGAAAAAAGTAGGCCTAAGCAATAATAATCCCACCAGAATTGAAAATAAAACGTGATCAATAAATTTCATTTAAACAAACTTAATTTTTCTACGTCTTTAGTAAAATAACACATAAAAATAATAACAAAATTAATAGCTACAATTAAAAATATATCCTCTGAAAAACAAAGGTAGACCTAACCTTTATTTCTCTGGAAATTTAGCAGCCTAAGTGACAGAACTTTAACTGGTATCTAATGTCCTTTCGGTTAGACTGAAATATTTCATTGTGAAATTTAAGGATATAATGCATTCTAACAGTCACAAAGAACTTCAAATTAACAGTTTTGTTTCTGCACAGCATTCTTGTGGAAACCCAGGAACCTTTCTGAATCTTTCGGAAATCGGACAAATGATAACTCTGGCCTCTTTCTCTTACTGTTGCTACAATTTATAGCACTACAAACGTCTCCTCCTTGTCCATATTATTATTCCAATTATTATATTTTAGCCATTAACATTTTCATTATAACCAATAACGAACATTTCACAAGCATCAGTGTGAAATACGCAATGAGCTAGCACTCGATAGAAATACGACACAGTCCAAAGTCGACCATGGACAGTCTATTGTTTCTAGTTGCTAACCGCTTGGAGCGCTTTATCACAAGATTTGCAAAAAAACACCTCAAGCTTCGCGACTGTATATAGTAGACTGTGTACGTAATATAACGTTATTTTTTCAAATAAAAATCCCTTTCCAATTTATACGAAATTATGAGATAATCTTGCAACTAATTAGCGATAAAACGCGAAATATATTTTTATCACGATTTCTTTTTTCGAAATTAATGCGAAATTCTGTGGTCTCTAGTTATGTTGTATAGATGGAAATGCTATTAATCTGGAAAATGAAAAGTTACTCACACTCTCCCTCTTTGTATCTTTTTCCCTCTCTCCCTCCCCTCCCTCTTCTTTCTCTACCTCCATTATTTTATTATCAGCAATCATACTTCAAAGTAAGCCTATGTGAAAGATCTGAAACAAATCTACAAAGGGAGAACACGAGGAACTTAATTATTATTGTTAAAATATACAGTTAGTGTCCATACACATAGTTGTTCATATGAGAACATGTAAAAACGCACTTATTTTTACTTACGGTTATATTTCATACAGTAACTCGACTTATCCGAAAATAATATATATATATATATATATTTTTTTGCATAGTGTTGGGTTACATATACTTTTGGCTGCCACTGCTTAACTGTAGTATTCCTGTGTTAGGTGCCTGGAAGCAGAACACCTGGTCATCAGGAAAACAACAATTTCTGCTCCATAAATATAAATATAGGACCAGGCGACTGTGAGTGGTTTGCAGTTCCAGATGCATATTGGGGTGTCGTTTACAGTCTATGCGAAAGGAACAACATAAATTATTTGCATGGGTCATGGTGGCCTTCACTAGAGGACCTCTACGAGGAGAACATCCCTGTATATAGGTTTCTTCAACGACCTGGTGATCTTGTGTGGGTGAATGCAGGTGTGTATATGTTTAGTATCATTTTCTACTCAGTGTAAAGAGGTTCTGTGGTGCTTGAATTATTGATAAAAGGGCATAGCTCTAATTCAGTTATTTAAGTGACTGAGAAAACTGAAGGGAAAGATTACTAGCAGAAGCAGCTGTAGATCAGGTATTGCCTAGTATTTCACTCAGTTGGACCTGAGATTTGCAGGTTCACAACTGGCTGAGGGCAATGATTTTAAAGCATGATAAAGTCCTTAACATAGCTTCATTTGGGGGAAAGTAAAGATGTGGGTCCCATGATGTAGATTTAAGGCACATATAAAAGAGCAGACTGCAGGCAAAATTTGTTTATTCCTCGCCAATGTTGAGTAGCCTCTGCATTTGAAAATGTCAAAACAGGACTGTTTCATCTGATGCATTGTTATCCTTCTGTCATCTCATCAACTCTGAATAAAATAATTAATAAATCCGTGGCATTATAGCCGATGGAGGGGCAATAACAACCAGCTTACTACTGATGCCTCAGCATAAGTGAACGATCATTTAGCCAGTATGGGGTAACATGTGGTTAGTAAGATGATCTCTCCAGCCTTCAAAGCTGGAGTACAAAACCGAGTTTTGCTATCGAGTGTAGTTCCAACTCGAGGTGGGTTACAACAATGACAAATTAATTCTGTCATTCCATACAGTTACTGAAATATGCGTTGTGAAACTCTTTTTACACGAGGTAGGACATATTGCAATTCATAAAATGCTGTTTTTCCTTCAGAGATTTGTATAAACAAATACACTTTTGTTACTTTTCTTTGCAGGGTGTGTACATTGGGTACAAGCAGTTGGTTGGTGTAACAATATCGCATGGAATGTGGGACCCCTGACTGCACGCCAGTATCAACTTGCAATTGAGCGCTATGAATGGAACAAGCTGCAGAGTTTCAAAAGCATAGTGCCCATGGTTCATCTTTCGTGGAATCTTGCTCGTAACATTAAAGTAGCAGACCCAAAGCTGTTTGAACTCATCAAGTGAGTATTTTTCTTAAAGTAACATCCACACCCTCTTACCTAGCATCTCGTTTTATTTACTTTCCACTACCTCGAACCCGGAACATGTACCTTCTCTCTATTCCTTTGCACAGAACATCGTTTTACTCATCATCTTTCAGCATATTGATTCCACACTTCTGGAATTCTCTCCCAGACCATGTTAGGGACTGTCAGACAATATCAAAATTCAAATTTAAATTAAAGAATCACATTCTCGTTCATGGAATTGATTTTTAAACACATCAACTTCGTATATATTATTTTAATGTACCGAAGTACATATGATATTTCCATGCAGATATTCTGCGCCATCATACTCTTTCATTGTACATCAACTTCGGCTTAACCCAAAATATATAATATTGTAACTATGCTGTTGTCAGTTTTACCCTTAATATGTAATGTATTTATTATCATCATCATCATCATCATCATCTTAATCTTTGCTACTACAGTTCTTTCAATTTCCTTTTCTTTTATTAGCTTAATAAGTGTTCTATAGTTTTCTTTGACCCTGTTGATCCTCTATTGGACTTCAATGTAATTTTGTACTATTTTTGTCACTGTTTGTATTTATACGTGCTATCTGGTAGATGGAAGAGAAAGCCTGTGGCTTTAATCCTGTCTGATTAAATAAATAAAAAAAATTATATAGGCATGAGTTTTATGCACTAAACTTTTGAGAAATGCAGACAGTTCTATAAAACATAGAGAATTCTGCTATCACACTACTCAAATGAAAATAAATCGAAAAATTGACAAGATGTCAGTTTTCAGGTCAGCTATTAGCTCCCTCCATTTTCAGAGTCTGTCTTCGTGAAATTACTGAACTATGTAGGTTAATAAAGTGCATACTCTGTGTAATTCAATTCTTAATGTTAAGATATTTTTTAGGAAGAACAGTCGTATTAAAAAAGGTATTCCGTTATGCCTTTATCCTGTTTTGTGCATTGGGATTTGAAAGTCATTTAGGATATGGGAATTGGTTATATAACATTTTTATAGGTAATTGATTATATACTACTTTGTTTAGAGAAGCCTCCCAATGTACTTTTTACTTTTCAGGAGATGATGTTTTAATTGGACTCCTTCCATTACTGATGAATTTTAGATAACATTACATTTCAGAGTTTGAAATTAAATTCTTCTTCCAGTCATAGCAGAAGATAGAGAGAGAAAGAAATCTTTCTAACTTATAAGATTGAATTCACTTCACAAACCTTCAACTATTAATATTTGTATGACCTTAGTGAGTGAGCTTAGTTTTCAATTTTCCCACTTTTTCATCTGAAGATGAATGCAGATTCTGTCTTTGAAATATCACATATCTTATTAATGCATTTATAATTGAAAAAATTCAATTTAAAATCTCCTTCGCTCTTTAATTGGATATTTTACTTTTCATAACTTATTACCATATTTTGTTATTATACACTTACGTTTTCAAGATATTTTGGGCCATTGAGCCAAGAAATACAGTAGTAGTAGAAATGTAGTACAGTAATAGATCACTTATGATGCTCCGGTTTATTAATAATTTTGTAATTTCTCTACTGAATTCTGCTTTTAAATTTTATACATTAGCAATACTGTGATAGAAATAACGAACAAGTTCATTAAGTATGGGTGTATGAAATATTACTTTTATCCTGTAGGAATTGCCTACTACGAACTTTACGTCAGTGTTCTCTCATTCTGGAGTTCGTCAAGTCAAAGGGAGTTGAAGTACGTTTCCACGGACGAGGAAAGAATGAAGCATCTCATTACTGCGGGCAGTGTGAGGTAAGGGTAATAATTTATATTTGGTGTAATATACTTATTAAGAGAATGAGCAAAAAGACAATTTATTCTAGGAACGGAAATAATTGGATATGGTAAGTATTTTGTGGTTACTTAATGTTTACATCATTAATAGCAGAAAAGACAACATTATTTACTTAGTCACTCTTCCTTTTATGAATGGCCATTTCACCATGTGTGTGCCTTGTCTTCCTGTCTGTGACATGCAGTGTTCTTAACGTTTATTCTGTTTCATCTCATACAGTTATACTCCAGTTAGTTAGCAATGGGTAATTGAAATCTTCCATTACCGGTACTTTACATCATTTAAAATAAGCTCGTTTTGTGTGATATTGTTCTGAAAATCCATACTGACATAGCATATTGTTGAATTTTTCACATTTTATGTGGATTCTGTATTTCTTATATTTTGTTGGGTATTAGAAAAAAAACAATTTGTGTTAATGGCAAACAGTGCATCATAACTGTTCCTCCATCATGAGAAGAATGTTAATGGATGACAATCATCTTTCCAATGGTAATATTGTTCACTTCTTTCTGATAAGCGTGATCTTCCACTCTTCTAAAAATAAGAGATCATCATATTTAGAATGTTAGTTACTTATGGCTTTTAAGGAACCTGGAGGTTCATTGCCGCCCTCACATAAGCCTACCATCAATCCCTATCCTGTGCAAGATTAATCCAGTCTCTATCATCATATGCCACCTCCCTCAAATACATTTTAGTATTATCCTCTCATCTACGTCTCGGACTCCCTAAAGGTCTTTTCCCTTCTGTCCTCCAAACTAACACACTATATGCATTTCTGGATTCGCCCATATGTGCTACATGCCCTGTCCATCTCAAACATCTGCATTTAATGTTCCTAATTATGTCATGTGAAGGATACTATGCATGCAGTTCTGCATTCACCTTTGTGAGGTCCAATAATGATCTGCGCATGTCTATGAATTCAGGAACACTAGTTATAATTTATTCAATGAACACAAAATAACGAGTAAAAGTAACTCACAGGAGTGGGAAGGAGGGGACTTACGCTCTCAGATACATATTTCGAAAGTCGGAGCATTATTTTTATTTATTTTTTTGGGTTGGTTAGTGACGTATCATGTTCATAGAACAATGGTAGTTTGAATTGCGTTTGAAATTAATTTCAAATTAAAATAAAACATGATTTTCGGACTAGCTTATGAATGGCGATAACAACATTGTCATTCCAAGCAGGATGTTTGGTCACCATGAATGCAGCAAAGGATGTACCGGTACATAAAGTAACCAGGGAGTGTGTTTTGATGAAGGATGATATACATATGTCTGGATCCAAATAATTATTCCAAATATGTGTAGATGTGGAATTAAATTGTCCTTGTTCATATGCCAATATATATACATGCACTCACACAAAACAAACAAACACACACACACACACACACACACACACACACACACACACACACACACACACACACAGAGTTGACTTTTGAAAGATATTCATAGGTTTATTGTATGTGAACAGAATCTCGATACACATCAGATTAAGCCTGTTAGATCATGTGAATGTTCTATTTCAAGAACAAGAAACGCCAAACCACATCTGAAAATTTTTCCAAATTTATTTTCGTTACCTACATTAATGAGCAAGACAACGGATACAATGCCTACTGTACTAATTACAAGAACTGAATTGAAGTGAGTGCAACAATTATTTAACACTATTTCACGTGCAATGAAGCTAAAAGTACAATAGATTTTTCTTTCACAATATACTATATACAGTGTGTATTATATTCTGTTCTTTATAATGATAAATAGGACTTTTTGTACTATCGACACACTAGGTACCACCATCAACAGCAGCATCAAAAGCAATATTAGGCATGATTGTTTCAGATTTTTAAGTTTTTTGATCAATCCATCTTGGGATCTCCCTTGGCTGTGCTTTCCTTTGAACTGTAAGTTAACATTTGCTTTGCTATATCCATAATGTACACTATATCGTGAAAGCATAATTTTGACATTTAGCATAATTTCGACTGGGATGGATTATACTATTGTTGGACTCCTCTTTCAAGTACGTTTCTAAAACCATGTGTTATTTATTTGAATTAACGGATATTTTTAAATGTGCCGTTGACAGATTTGTTCTTTCATAGTACAGTACTTGAAACTGAGATTCGATACCTGCAATTAAATTCCAGTATTCATCCCAATAAAGGAATGTTATTGATAAAATTGTAGGTCATTTGAGTAGTAACATAATAAGAAATATAACTGTTTGACTCTGATTAACTTGCAAACGAATTGGCTGTACTGTTATTTAAACTACTGGCAATGAGATAATTACGAGGAAATGTATCTATTGGAGATTAAATGCAGGACTTGATTATCTTCACTGAATTGTCAATATATTGGTAACAAATGTTATAAAAAACTGTATTTATTTTGCTGCACAAGAGGACAGGAATTTCAAGTGGAGAATCATGTTTGCAATGAAGACGTTTTATACTGAATTTACTTCTGGATTTATGCCTTATGGTTCGGAGCAACAGTTTATGGGAGGGGGGAAAAATACACATAATTGAACATTTTGATAGTAAAGGCATTGAGTGGAAACTTAGTGTTTAGCCAGATGCATATACTGACGAAGCCACTGGAGTAGGTACTGTTCTGTTCTATTCTAAATTATAAAAATATGTGATAAAACACGGAAAATTATCCAAAAGTGAATACAGTGTTTTTATTCATTGCAAAGGTGGGGTCGTGTGAAGAAAGCAGTAATTTCAGTACCTCATGTACCCTTGCAAGGAAATAATCTTGCATTGTGTTTGTGGTGTATTTGATCGATATCTGCAAGGGTTTAGATTTCTTCTGAAGAAAGTATAACAAGCCATACTTTCATACTGCTTCATTTTGAAATCTGAACCTGTTCACAAGATATCACAAAAGTGAGGTAAACACAATGGTAAGGAGGTAATACACTAAAGAGAAATCGAGAAGTTTGCCACTGGTGATGAGTGGTATTATTATAATCTCTTTCTCTGTCATATCCTTTATTTTTTAATTTGTTTTTTGCTTTCTTATACGAATTATAAAGATAGAATATTCTCTGATGCTGCAGGGGGGGGGGGGGGGGAAATCCAGGTTTTCACTTTTTGGGCAGCTATGCTAAAGGAAAAAAGTAGTTTTGGGCATACTTTCTGTCTGTGTGTACATAAATTTTTCTAAGTATTGGACTGATTTATAAGCAACAAATGCAGGGGCAAGAAATAGGAAGAATGACACGATAGCAAATAATAAGACAATAAATGAACAGTGGAATGATATTAAGAATGTAATCACTAAAACAGCTGTAGGAGAAATTGATAAACCAGAAAGAAATCACTGGTTTGATGAGGAATACGAATTGGTTACACAAGACAAGAATACAGCTTATACCGTAATGTTACACAGAGGATGTACAAGACAATCTAAAGAAGAATATAGAATTAAAAGGAGAGAGGAGAAAAGAGTTCATAGGACAAAGAAGAGGATATATGAAAATCAGCATATGGAAAACCTAGAAGACTTTAGAAGTACTAACAATAGTAAGCATTTTTATAAAATTGTCAACTCCGATAGGAAAAACTTTAAACCTAGAATTACTATGTGTAAGGATAATGAAAGGATGATTTTAACAAAAAGGAATGAAATTCTAAAACGATGGACCGAACATTTTAAGGAACTTTTAAACAAGGAAAATAATGACCTACAATGTATCATAAATAATATTGATTATAGGAATGATGATCACGATGCTATTGATGAAACCACCGAAGAAGAGAGAAGAGATATAATAAGTAGATTAAAGAAAAACAAAGCGCCAGGAATGGATAGTATCCAGTTAGAACTCCTTCAGAGTAGTATTAATGAATTAACACAAGATATACAGAAATTAATTAAGGACATATGGACACAAGAAATGATCCCTGATGATTGGAGAGTTGGAGTTATATGCCCATTACACAAGAAGGGAGACCAGATGATTTGCTCTAATTATAGAGGAATAACGTTATTAAACACCACTTATAAGATATTCTCCAGAATCTTACACAACAGGCTATTACCATACACAGAAAGGGCCATAGGAAATTATCAAGCTGGCTTCAGAAGCGGAAAATCGACAGTTGATCAAATTTTTATTTTAAGACAAATTATTGAGAAAACATATGAACAAAATATTAAAACCCTTGTTTGTTGATTTTTCAATGGCATATGACAGTGTCACTAGTCTATAATGCGATGGTAGAGCTGAACATTCCGAAGAAGCTGGTGAGACTAGTTAAAGCATGTATGGATGACAGTCAGTGTCAAATAAAGATCCAATCTGAACTATCAGATTTATTTCAAACAACTAAGGGTCTAAGACAGGGCGACTCACTAGCTTGTCTTTTATTTAATATTGCCCTTGAAAAAGTGATAAGAGATGCAGATATACAAACTAGAAGTACAATACTCTACAAATCATCCCAAATATTGGCTTATGCTGATGATATAGATGTCATTGGTCGATCTGAGGAGAATGTTAAGAGAACATTTACTGCTTTAGAAACAGCAGCCCAAAAAATGGGGCTGAAAATTAACGAACAGAAGATCAAGTACATGATTGTTGGATGCAAAAAACAAAAAAGAGACGTGATAACAACCCATCTAAAAATTAATCAATATAAATTTCAGAGGGTCTCTAGTTTTGTATATCTGGGCTCACCAATCAGTGACACCAATGATATTAGTGAAGAAATTGATAGAAGAATTCAAAGTGCTAATAAAGCATATTTTGGATTATTGAGGCACTTTAAGTCAAGACTCCTTACAAGGGAAACAAAATGCAATATTTATAACGTTCTGGTAAAACCTGTATTAACATATGGCAGTGAAACTTGGACCCTTTCAAAGACTAATATGTCAAGATTGAGATCCTTTGAAACTAAAATTTTAAGGAAGATATATGGCCCAATATGTGATAATGGAGAATGGCGAATAAGATACAACTTTGAACTTTACCAACTATATAAGTCCCCTGATGTGGTTACAGTTGTTAAAATATCAAGATTACGATGGGCAGGACATGTGCAAAGGATGGCAGATCATGAGATACCCAAGAAAGTTATGGGGAATAAATTTGAAGGAAAAAGGAGTGTAGGACGACCAAGACTGCGATGGATAGATGGAGTGTTGGAGGATTTAAAGAAAGTGGGAATTAAAGGATGGTGGTTGGTTGCCAGGGACAGAGATACATGGAAAAGAGTTCTAAGGGAGGCCGAGGCTCAAATTGAGCTGTAGCGCCGATGATGATGATGATTGGACTGATTTAATTTCTATTAATTATCTTGAAATGTTTTATAAGATATGCAGGGTATTTCAAAAGTGATGCTAAAACTGTAGGGATGAGAAGTAAAACGAAGAAAGCAAAAAAGTTCCAGTAAACATAGGTCCGCAAATGATCCGTTTATGAGATAATGCCATTTTGTTCTGGTTGGAGCCCCTGAATACCAAGTACTAATTCTAACAAAAGCAGTAACAATTTTTATAATTTATCAATCAAGAGACAGTAAAATTCATAATTTTGGCTGCAACATCACAGAAATATGATTGAACATACAAAAAAGAAACATTTTTGTTTAAATAGTGAAGTTTGTGGAAAAACAAGGTACAGTACACTATGAACATGTTAACTGAAGAATTTTACAGCAGGTGTTCAAAATGCTGACCATGCATTTGAATGCATCTAAGACCCAAGAATGCACTCAAGCAATCCTCGGTCATTCTTCATTTTCTGGAAGGTATCTACAATCCGATGCTGCAATTCTTCAGGTGTGGTGGTCTGCTGTGTAAACTAGGCTTTGTGCATAACCCCATACATAAAAGTTCAAAGGATTTAAATCCGGTGATCTAGGTACAGGTCCTCCTCTACCTATTCACCATTCACCATATCATCTGTTTAGATATCGTCTCACACTTAGAAGGAAATGGAATGGGGGGAGTGTGGCATACATACGAAGCATGAATGTTGCCGCTTTACTGTAGTATCCAGGCGCTTGGTTCACTGGCAGCCCCAACCAGAAAAAAAAAAAAAACATTATCTCGTAAATTGTTAATTTGCGGACCCTTGTTTACTGGAACTTTTTTGCTTCTTTTCGTTTTTACTTCTCATACCTAAATTTTTATATGACTTTTGAAACACTCTGTATATTTTTGTAAAATAATGAATGAGTCTATTTCTTTACATTATGGGAATAACTTCATGATTTAGGAGATTATTTTCTTCGTGATTTTTTGTATTGTGTAGAATAAAGTGACAAATGAGATGGTGAAATTAGTATTGATAGAAAACTATTCTGCTAAGAGAAATGTTAGGTACCAGTGTAATATATACACAGATCCTTAATATACTGTATATGGCTACCACAGGATGGGATATGACTCCTGGGAGACAAGTTAAGCATCAGCCGGTAAAATGCTGCCTGCAATGGGAAAAGTAGAAAAATAGATTATTGAAATCTACCTTACAGAAGATGTTGAAAGTGTCGTCTTTCCACTTGTATACAAGCTTGATATCGCGAGAATATGTTGTCACTTACTTGTCTAACTTCATTAACAGAAATTCTTATTTCATGCTCAGTATTAGCCTGGAGTTCCTCTAATTTGTGTGGATTCGTGCAAAAGACTTTGTCTTTCAACTATCCCATAAATAGAGAAATTAAGAAATGGAGAAAGAAAGGTAAAGTAAAAAGGCAGAAGCAGAAATAAAAAAATAAAATATGGAGGAAGAAAAGAAAAATGGAAAAATAATGCATAAATAAATGGAATAGAAATCAAGAAATGTAGAAAGAAAGCAAAAATGAAAAGAGGAAAGAAGAAGTAGGGTAATTAAGAAATGGAGAAAGAAAGGAATCTCCAAATAAGAAGGAAAACGCCAAAAAAGAAAAAAAGAAATAGAGAAATCAGGAAATGTAGATAGAAAGGAGAAATGAAAAAAGAGAAGTGAATAAATGCAGCAAGAAAGGAGAAATTAAAAAGAAAAGAAATAGAGAAAGGAAGAAGAATTAAAAAGAAAAGAAGAAAAGTAGAGAAATCAAGAAATTGAGAAAGAAAGGAAAATGAAAAGAGAAAGAAGAAATAGAACAATGAAGAAATGGAGAAGGAAAGGAAAGAGTAAAAAAGATATGAAGTGGAGAAAGAAGGAAAAGAGAAAAGAAGAAATAGAACAGTCAAGAGATCAAGAAAGGAAGGAAATACCAAAAAGGAAAAGAAGAAGTAGAGAAATTAAGAAATGAAGGGAGAAAGAAAAGAAGAAATAGTGAAATACAGAAATGGAGAAAGAACTCTGTTCTGACTGCTGCGTGTGTGCCGGTGTGTTCTTGGACGATCCTAAGATTATGGATTTTAATGTCAAGGTAGGATAGTAGGAAAGGATGTGGAACTCGACTATGGGCCAGTGCAGTGTCATTTTCCCAGGATGTATATCCTGTATATGCGGCAGCTATATATTTTAATGACTTTGCTTTCATTGCGAATTTTCTAAGTTTTGACCCACTTTAAGCAGGAAAGTTAGTGGAGAGCTCCTTATTATTCAAGGATTTTCTTCTATGTTTAAATCAATCTACTATGCATGAGTGAGCCATCGAAGCAAAGCATAATATATTTTAACATCCATATCAATTTTAAATATAGGTTTTCTTAAGTAGGAAAATATTAGGAATGATTAGAGTTTATGCATAATTGTTTCATGTAAATTTGTATATAATTAATTTTATTGCATACATATGTACAATTTATAAATAAACCCAGCCGTCCTTATTGTTGAGATTGTAAAGAATGCATTTCGTGTGCAATCGAGAGAAGAAAAGTTGATCTTATTTGGATGCTTATAAAATAAATTTTAAACAGTGCTGTCTTTCACTACTTGATAAAGAAACTGAATAGTCGTGAAATTGCATAAAAGTCCTAATTTTGTGCTTTTATTGCTTTAGATTCTTTGACCATTTATTTCACTGTGATTGTGCAACGTAACTTATTTTGTCCTTACAGTTTGCATATTTTACAACTTGCAAAACTTTCAGGTGTTACATTTCATAATGCTATTGCCACATAAGATAAAAATGTATTTATTTATTATTCAGATATGTAAGTAAAAGATGACTAGTCTGTCACACCACTATCAGCTTCTGTTTATCATTTCACAGAGAACTGCTTTGAAGTCATTTGTAATAATGGTTGAGATGTTGAAGTTCGTATGACGAAATTTCCAAATGTCTTCTTCAGAAACTTCTTTGTACCGGTAGCAATAATATCAGTGGAGTATTAGAAATTTCGATGTTTCCTCCGCAATCAAATTAGACAACAAGTAGACGCATCAAAGATGCCATTTCCATATGAATTTTAGAGCATAACAAAGTAAAATTAGGAAATAGAAAATGAAAGATAAGTCAGATTGTTGGGTATGTTTTATGAGTTTATCTCTGTTATGTCTAGTTTGAAGGAATTATCATACAGTAATATCACTGACTAATATTTCTGCTATTTATTATACAGTAGTTAATCTGCTTAGGCTTTTTTTTTCTTTTTCTTTTTTTTTTCTTTCCCACGTTTTATGGTAAAAATTTTCTCACTTATTGTCCATATGGTGTTGCATGACATCTTGTTCGTAATGAATGTATAACATCCAGTTCATTGTTACTATGCTATACTAGCAAGTGCTGATATGCAGTTTTGAGATGATATTTTCATTTTGCATATGAAAGTTAATTTTTTTGATGTTAAGAACTTGTTTTAAGCTTGATTGTAAAAAGACAATAAATTATAAGAATTCAGCTTTAAAGACAATGGGATTTGTTAAAGTTCGCTTAGAAAACCTGCCATTATTTTAATTTTCTCTTCTCTTCTTGTTAATTTTCATTCCATACATGGGCTTACAAGCTGGGAAATATGATTGTTTTTGCATATTGAAACAAGTCCCTATGTGTTGCAACTCTCCACCATTAGGAGCGCAGATTGATGACATACGTCTCCAGCAGACGATGTTACTAATTTTGATATTTAGAAAAAATATAATAGTTCTGACATAATTAAATTTTTATACAAAGTAATATGTACGTGAAATATTCAATCATACCTCTTTTTCTTATTAAACATCTTATATTTCCATGATGCAGTAATATTGTTTTACTTAGAATTTAATTAATTTGAAGCCCAAATGTAAGGTAATTTATATTACTGGCTTCAGCAATTGTCTGAAAGAAATGTCTCTTCCAAGATGTAATATTTCACAAAGACATTGAGTTCTGGCAAATGACATTGGAGAAATTTAAAAGTCATTAATTGTTCACATGGTTATTTTCTTTAAAAAAAAGTAGTTCATATTCCTTGAAATATCTTGTCATACTAGGTGTGGAGTATGTCAGATCTTAATGGGTTAATTACAATGTACTCCTATTCACAGAGGGAATAACTGTACAGCGCAGTCCCTAAATTTTTCCATACGTTTCTAGCTGCGATTATATAATTTTTATTTAGAAGTTTGGGATATGTGAATTCATTGTTATATACTATAATGGGCGGATCGTATTGCATTATTTTATATGTTTGTATTAAATTAGAGCTTTGGGTGGCAACATTCAAAGTTTATTTATAGAGAAGCATATATTATTATGTGGAAGAAAAAAAAAAAACATTATATGCATAATCTTTTCAGCAAAATGGTACATTCTATGTAGTGTTTTAATGTGATATCTGTTGAGTTCCATATGAAGTATAGTGTTTTGTGTGATGTCAGACATAAGGAAAAATGTTATTGTTTGCATGTATATTATAGGACTCTTCTTTGTTTGAGCTGTTGTTTGAATCAGAATAATGTTGTGTATTTTATTGTTTTTTTATGATGATGTGGAGTTGAAATCAGAAATAAGGTCGTATGGCATTACTAATAAGCTAAATATTTCTTGGAAAATAATTAGTTTGTTTTCTCTTCTACCAGTAGTATGACTTTCAAAAACTGTAATATCAAGTTAAAGAAGCAGTTTTAATTTGACAGGTTATTGAGTCATTAACATATTTTGTAAACAGATACCGTGAATATGTGAAATTTTTCCTGCTACTTTATATTTCTTAACAATTAAAAATGGTTTATGGATATTTTTGCATTCATTCTGAAATCTGTGAAATAAAATTAATAATGGTATTAATGAACTATATTAAAACATTCTAGATACATTATAAAGCACTCACTATTTTCGTACAGTTTTTTCTTTGTATTTTTTTCTTGACATGTTATGTGCATAACCGTTCTTTCCACTCTTTGGTTGAAGATTCTGCAGTTATATTGCTGAATAGAGGTCACAGTTATCTGTAAAACTTAACGAGTTGTAAAAATTTGAAAAGTGTTGGTGTTGAACTTTAGTGCTTTTATAAAGACCTACTTACGATAAATTAATCTTTCTGTTAAAGTTTGCGTCATTAAATTATCTGTGCATTTGAGCTTCCAGCAAGTTTTCTAACTTGGTACAACAAATTCTAAAAGCGAATTTCCTTCTATTTCTTTCTCTAATCTAATACAGTAGTATTTGATTTTTGTGTTTTATCTCCAACTCAGACCGCTTTATTATTACAATTATAAAATTTTCTCTCTTTGAATTGTGGAAACCGAAGGAGCTAATAATGTTGATCTTACTCGTATTATCATCTTGTCAAAATCTCTTTCTCTTTGTCACTGGAGCTAAAAAACTGTTTCTACACAAGAAAGAAAACCATTACTACGAGTACAATAAGTGTTCTCTCTGTTATGTTCATTCCAGATTCACAAAAATATTGTCCAACTTCATATACATTGTCTATCTTAGCATATATGCTGAGAGGAAAAAATGAGTTTTACTAATACATCAATGTTGTATTTTCAGATTGAAGTGTTCAACATTTTGTTCATCCGTGAGCAGGAAAAACGGCACGTTGTACATTGCATGGATTGTGCCCGCAAGCAAGCACCTGGTTTGGAAGGTTTTGTGTGTCTTGAGGAGTACCGCATGGAGGAGCTATGTGAAGTGTTCGATCACTTTATGCTTCAGCCAGTGGTAAGTTTTTTTTTTTTTTAAGAAAATGAGTTATGTTTCTCTGACACATGCTGTATTTAGCCACGTTATGGATGCACCCCAATTTTTTGCGTTAAAATAAAAAAAAATTCCAGAGTAATAGACGCATAGAGGAATGTGAATCTGTGACAAATGATAGCAGTGATGCTGAACCTGACAGTGAATGAGGTAAGGCTATGTTAATAATAATAGTGTCTTGTCTTATTGTCGCTGTATTCTCTCACCTCTGGTTGAGCAGAAGAGAAGGCCTTATGACCTTAACTCTGCCAGAAAAAAATAAAGCATTGTTATTATTATTATTATTATTATTATTATTATTATTCATTGTTACAAATTATCATCTGTTTATACAACTGCTGCTAACTATTGATTGTCTTAAGTGTGACACAATCAATATATAAATTAGTCACAGCCCATATATCGTTACGTATTCTTCAGCATTCGAGCTAGCACACTTTTAATACTTGTTTTTTTCCCCCCCTCGCATAAAGTACACACTCTGGTTTTTTTGTTATAAAAAAATAAAAGTGCATCTATAACGCAGGTAAATACAGTACATTCTGGATGTATAGTTAGTCTTCTTATTGTTTCCATCATTCTGATGTCCATAAAGAGTGCACAAACAGAAGTAATATTATGAGAGGATGATAAATGAAGGGTTCACAGAAAGAATATGCTAAGACACTTTCCTAAAATTTTTCAAGGGAGCATTTCTGAACTTTAATACACTCATATGACGTTATGAATTTACATCTCATTTAGTTTAATTTACCATGCTACAATGCAGGCATTTTGCCATTCTGATTTACTAGAAAGATAGTTCACTTTATGAGCTAGCAGATGTGACCAAAAAACAACAATCAACAAAAAGTGACTTAGCATGTTCTTTCCATGGACCTTTCAAATGTTACATTTGAATATAATAAGTATACTGTTGTTTGTTACAGCAAAGTCCTAGCAGCAGTCAGATTGGGAGTCTGGTATCGTGATGACTAGAGTCAGTAGCAGTTGACTGATACTTTTTGTCACAGCCTTTGTGCAACCAGGACAACACAATGATGCATAACACAAACACTTACAAGCGACACCGATCATAGTGGTGAAAGTAAATTAAATTAATATAGATATGATCTCAAAACCTTGATGGAAGGATGGAGCATAGCGACAAGATGGCCGGGATTGTTGTGACATGAATCGGTATAACAGTTTTAAGAGCTGAGTAGTATTTTGCCATCATGTACATAATGACTACTAGCACTGTATGCAAGACAGAAGCACAGAAATAATTTATAGGTTCATATATACTGAATGGATGTATAAATGAGTGAGTGTACAAACAAAAGTGGTAAAAATTTGTATATAGTGATATAAAACATTATTTAAGGGAGAACTTCAGTAACATCGAAGAGAAAGAAGAAACATTTTGAAACGGGTGATCTCATAGAATTTTTTCCCCCCACTCTGCCGCATTATACATTAATTCGTCAACTATGTATTATGCTCTCATTCACAAGAACATAAAAGAGAGCATGAAAAATGCTGGATATTTTTATGCACTGGAAAGGGAAAATTGTGAATGGAGATGAGTACATTGGAAGATATTTCCAGGGAAAAATCATATCCATTATATACATGAAACACATGGTTTGCATGTATTTTGTGTTTCAATTTCTGTTATTTGTGTTATATTTGTACGAGTTCAGATTATTGTTTCTTTTACTGGAGTTTTGACTCTTCTCTCTTAGTGGATCTGAATTATTCTACGTGTGCCTCGTAAATCACGTTTAGAGTCGAGCTGTCGTGGAGATGTATGTTTTGGAGAGACAGAGGGCATTATTATTATTGAAGCATAAATTTTAGAGTGGTGGCACATGTTGGACTTGTTTTCTATATATGCCATGGCATTCGTCTTATTTAAGAGAGTATCATTAAAAGAAGCATAACTGTCTACTCAAGTGATGCAATATATTTTAAAAATGTGATTTTTGTGATAAAAGACTGATGTTTCACTGCCAAAAACTTAACCTGACTTTTTTTAACATACAGAAACTGAATTGAAAGTTTTGGTTGTTTTAATCAACCATCATATTGTGTGCACACATGTAATACTTCTTAAGAACAGTACCACTGCCTATTTATTGATGTTATTCTCTATGAGAATATATCGTCCATGACAGAGAATGCACTGAAGATTACTTTGAGCTGTTTAATACATGAGGACATGTAGCTGTTAGCTCTGCTGGAATTGGTTGCTGTATCAAGAATATCTGGTACTCAATTTTGAACTTACACTTGAAAGCTTGGTAAAGAGAGATGAGTTACACCTAATTGATGGCTGTGAGTGTCCTTGCAGAACGTAGTAAATCCGCAAATTAAGAAGTTTTGAAGTTCATTCCAAAATATTTTTCATTTATTAGAAACTTCGTGTTCACTGTCTACTTAGTATAGAAAGAAGAAATCTATTTCTAAGTATAAAACATTCAGAAGCCGATTCAGTGATTAATAAATTATGTGTGACAGAAGGAATATTTCACACAGTTGTGCTAAACAGTATATGATTGCCCTAATGTTTGTGTAAATACCAGAGTTATACCTACAATATAGCTGTAACATCTTAGTCTCATATAAGTTAACATTGGCTTTGAGAATGTGTTCAGATTTTAAATTGAAGCCTGTCAGTACACGCTCAAGTCTTAGACTCCTGTATTTCTGTAGTGTCTTTTCGTTATTAATATCATGTAGATATTGAAATTGAAAAATTATATGGTGGTTGTTATAAAGAAATGTTTATTTTCGGAGCCTGACGAAATAAATCGTGATGAGTTTGTAATAAAAGTATATTATTTCTGTTCGTTATATTCTAGTATAAAATTAGAGCCATAAACTTTTCACCAAATGATCTGATATGGGGAAAATGCAACTTTTTTAGATAACAGTAACTCTGGTAACAATGAAGACGATTACATATGTTACACAATACATCACATAATTGCGAAGGACACCAGCACTAAGACTGTTTCCTCTCCTCATTTCGTTGAATTTGTACACATCCTTCTGATACCTGAAATACAGTATTTGTTTGACAAATTAAATACATAGTCATTACAATAGCAAGAAATTATACACCAGAGTGGGTCATATAGATTTATATCATATATTTGAAATGTAGTTTCAGTGCCAACTAAGCATTAATTTAAAGCCAAAACATGAAAATATGAATTTTTAAGTCAGAATTTGTTAAAAAATCAAATTACCGTATTTTCTCGAATACCCTGTGGCCTTGAATAAGCTGCACACCCCACTTTTGAAAGGAAAAAATAAATAAATAAAACAAACACAAATTACAAAAATGAAACTGTATTCATGACAAATTAAAAACAAACACAAATACAGCTCAGTTAACAATAAATCAATTGTATCCTGAAACAGGACACATTTCAAACCCGTCCTAACAATAAACAAATAAATAAATTTCATCCTGAAACAGGACGCATTTCAAACCTATCCTATGCGCATGCACTGCATGCATGTCAGTTGTGTTGCTTAATTGGCTGTTTACAGGATACTCTGCAACAATAATATTAAGTGTTATGATTTCCATGTTCCTCTGCATTTTTTTTATAATTTTAAGTTTTTCGTTGCAAGTAAAGGATGGCAATCTCATTTTCAGAATTGAAAATATGAGATGCACAAACTATACACTTATGACAATTGAACTTATGTCTGATACATGTACTGCTAATACAAGCGCCATTTAACAATGCTAACAATTGAAGTATCTGCTCGGGAAGATGATGGCATGTTTTACCACCTGAGAAATTGCGTGGGAGGAAAGTTAGGTTAGGCAATGTTACCCACTTCATTTCGAATAGTTTATGCACCCTTATTTCTTTTTACTATTATATTTTGGGAAGAAAGTGCGCGAAGTATTCGAGAAAATATGGTATCTTGTAATACAATAACTCTTGAGAGAAGTAAAGCTTTTTGTTATTTTTTTGTGATGGCAGACTTGACAAAATGTTAAAATTGTAGGAAGTGTATAAAGGCAGTTAGTTATACATGACACTGTGAGGCGTGAAGAGGGCATAAAATTTAAAATTTCATGCTTTCTTGCTTCCAGTTTTAGAGTTCAGTGATCAGTATTGTATCTTAACCAGTCTCATGTAAAGTGATTAGGTTCTCTTAATAGATTGACTGGTTTTAGAGGATAAAATTACATAAACCATTTGTTCATAAATCATATCCATAACTTCGATTTGTGACCAAATTAGTTGTGTTTGCTTCGTGTACATAATGAACACAAATTTATGTAGTGTTAAATAAGTTATGCTCTAATGTTGATGTAAGATATTTAGAAACCCTGCTTTTAAAAGTGATTAAGTTTTGCGTGTAGCTTGAGTTAATTGTGTAAATGATTGTAAAGGAACAAAATTTTGAACTATAAACTATACTCCTTTTTTGTTATTATTTAAGATTTATTTAGATGCAAATGCCTACTTCTTAAGATAGTTTGAAGTAAGCTTTGACTGACACAAAACAAAGTGGTGCTTGAGGAATAATAGCTGGTGTCCAAGGTGAAAAGTGGTTTATGTGAAGGAATGTGATAGCAGCCCAGAACTATAAATTATTTATTTATTTATTATTTTTTTTTTTTTTAGCTTTTTCTCACTATATTATCTCAAAGTAATAACACTACAGTCTTCAATTGTTTAATGTAAATTTTGCAAATTATTCTCCAAAATAGGTGGTTAATGCATTTTGCATATTTTATAATAAAAAACGGATGGTGTAGTACATGTTTATAAGTTGGTAAATTTACAGTCCTCTTCTCCAAGCTTTTAAGCTCTTCTCTTAGTTCCCTCACCCCCTTTTTATTTTGTTGTGCTATTTCCTAGTAAGCATTGAGTTATTGAATTGAGAGACATGTAAATAGAGGCAGACAGACATTGTGGACATGTGCAATACAAGTAGTATTCGTAAGTGAAGAGTTATACGAGATATTTAAGCAGATATGTGAAGTTTACAAACAACGTGTTTATAACATTTTAATTCTAAAGTTTCCATTTAAACAGCAACATTATTTCCTGTCTTAGGGGATTGGGAATTAAAAATGTTAAGAATAACTATGTTGGATAACAGAAGTATGAAAATCATAACAGATTTCTGGAATTCAATTATTTATCTAATGTAAGTTGTGCCTTTCAACAAATGGTAAGGGAAGCAGCATTCTTTCTCTTGCCAGCAAGTACTGTGATCACCTTACGACAGAATTAAAAAGAGTATTTGTTTTATTATTGTAATATTTTGAGAAAATAAATTACGATTAAATTATTCACCTGCTCAGGTGTTTCATGCAGGTACATAGGACATAACAAAATAATTTGATCGCGTTTATTTTTACACATTGTTACGCAGAGTTGGTGGCATGTAACAAGAGAAAGTGATGCTGATCCTTTGAGGATGAATCCTTTATAACAGGGGTTCTTAAAACTTCCATCTTTCTATCCAACTCTTTCCCAGTTAGTTTACATAGTCTTCAAATGACTATCTTTTATTTACTCCTATCAGTCTCTTACATTTCCATAAGGAAATGTACTCCACACTTTAAGAACCTCTGCTTTGTAAGATTAAAACTGTCAGTGACTTGAATCTTCCTTTGTTGTTCAGTGTGATCAATTTGTTGTTGTGATAGTGAATCTGTCCAACTCAGCTTTAATGCTAATGTTTTGACTCCCGCAAAAGGTAGGGTCAATAGAGATGGCTTGCTTTGTGTGCTTTTATTGTTCGTACATTTAATTTTATTAATTATTAGTCATGGAAGAATATATTCTGATGGAGAATAAACAGGAAGAGAGTTTTGCCACCGAGCTTGTTTGTTGAATTGTAATACACTGCCACTGCTTTGTAGAACTGTGGTGAAAAAAATAAGCTATCACTGCCATGAAGATACTGCAGCATCATCAAGTCGGAATGTGCATGCTACTTGTTACAATTTGAAACCGAGGAAGAAAAATACAAAAAAAAAAAAAAAAAAAAAGTAAAGAAAACGTAAAGTACATGATGTATGGTAATGTTCAGTGCAAGGCTACAGTAAGCTGAGATGGTTTATTGTATGATTTTTTAAACCTTAAAGCATAAACTTTTAAACCATTGGTAGGATTGTGTAAATAGTACATAGGATTGAACGAAAGCGATATAACGGACATTGTTTTGAGTAGGACATTCAGATACAGTTATTTGATGGACAAGTGAAAGTAAAATGTTTTTAATTAAGAAATCAAATCCTTATTTTCCTCATGTATAAAAGATGATAAAGTATGTTCTTTGTTTTATTTAGTATAAACTGTATTATTAATTTAATTTAGTGTTTTCATTTCCATGTGTGGAATGTTATTCATCATTACCAAGTGCCAGAATATTGTCATAAAACTAATATTGTACACCATTCACAACTCGATCAATCGATTCCTTTAACTGCTCCCACTGCCAGCACTCAGGACTTTTAAAAATGAAGTAGCATTACTTTGGTTTTAACTGGAGATTAGCCACAGTTTTGTCCACTTGTTAAAATTATTTCTGAATATAAAGGCAATAAATATAATTAACCAGTGAAGCAGTACCAAATATTTTAACACCTTAACATGTCCATATTTATATTCAGGGTCACATTATTCCAAACTATGGTAGCACAAGTACCATACTACCAAACAATTTTCTCTCTCTTGTATAAGAACGCCACCAGCTCAGTCCAATTCACATCGTCATAATCATAACCATTATCCTATGTCCATTACGTCCTAATCCATTTGAGAAGATGTGTCTCTTAAAATTATTAAATATTGGACGTTAACACGTGGTTGATAAATTACTCAGTACTCTTTCAACTTCATCTTTTTATAAACATTATAAATAGTGTATCTTCAAAACAGTTTTATTCTCTCTTAAAACAGATAGTGTTAGTATGTCATGTAAGTTGTGTTCTTAAGAGGACCATGTGTAATGAAATTGTTACTTAATAGTAATTCCCAATGAAAGTATTAGGATGAGCGAATTGGTTTTCAAATTGTAAATTTAGCAATTGAACCTTGTGTTGCAGTTCTATTAGTACATTATTTTTATGCTATTTCTAAAATCTGTGTAATTTACGTAAATAAATTTAAAAATGTGAAGGAATCTGAAACGGTATGCAAATAGGAATCTTCAGTACTATTTCATTGCACCTTGGTCATTTGTTATTTCACTAGATTTCAACATTGTATATAATGCATTACTTCGAGTAAAAGAGATTTATATTTGAGAATTTCTCTGTCTTTAAATGGCCAATTTGTCTGTTTTATTTGGTTTTCCCTGCACATCTGTAGTGTGTTAACGTAAAATTTTCAGGTGTAATATGATCTTCATGCAGCATTATAGGCGAGAAAATGGATTCGTACATATACTACTGAAGAGGAGTAAAGAAAGAATAAGGTTTGGCTAATGTTCAGGGACACACATGAAATGGGAGTTAGTGCTAATTCCGATATAATCTTTAGGAATGATTAGTTCCAGGTACTCGAATATTTATATGAAACTTTCACTATGATATTTGTAAGCAGCATATTTTTTCTCCATAATTTATGTATTACGTAGATATAATATTTAAAAAATGGAGTGGCGTTATGTTCTGATGACAGTAGGATTGAAATCTCTTAATATTTGGGACATACAGTATTCAGGTGAAGTAGCCAACCATTATTTTTCAGTGTTGCCCAGTTTGAATTTACCTTTCATACCACGGCAATAAGTTCGTATTCAGTCACTTGCCTTAGGAAATTGTCAATATTTGAAAGAATCTCCTGTTTTCTGAAAAGCGAAATATGTACTTTAATTCGAACAAAAAAGTCTCATTATTTTGGCACTCTTGCCATTGTTTTGTAACCTCATTTAGAAATTTGTCGATTGTTTCTGGAATTTGATTTCCAAGTTCATTTGCATTTTTTTTATGTAGCATAAGTCTTTCTCTGCACTTGTCCTGTGATCTGTGGTGAAATAAAGATTCAGAATTTTAAATGCTTAACAAGGTTATGCCACAATCGAATAATATCATTAGTTAGACCATGAACTAATGTAACTAGTGTGAAGTCAACATCTGTGAAGTAATGGTTAGTGTGTCTGACCGCGAAACCAGGTGCCCCAGGTTCGAATTCCGGTTGGGGTAAGTTACCTGGTAGAGGTTTTTTCTGGAGTTTTTCCCTCAACCCAATATGAGTAAAAGCAGGATAATTATCGGTGCTGGACTCCGAACTCATTTCACTGGCATTATCACCATTCCATTCAGACACTAAATAACCTGAGATGTTGATACAGCATTGTAAAATAATAATCGGTGGTGCTACAGCCCGTGAAGGGCCTAGACCGACCAGCCGTCTGCTGGCCCCATGCCCACAAGCCGAAGCAGAGGTGGACGATCATCCAACCAGAATGAAGGTATCGTGTGGTTAGCACGATCTTCCCAGACGTTATAGCTGGCTTTCGCAAACAGATTTTGCTATCTATCATAGCTCCCCAAGTGCATCAGCAGCGTAAAATAACCAACTAAAAAAACATGTGAACACACCCATTGACACCACCGCCTCTTCCTACCAGCATGAGAACGCCGAACTTGCGTATAAAATTAGCTGTGCTGTGCAGCCTCTCTTAGTAATATTTTCGGCACAACACAGACCTGTGCGACCATCACTTTGATTTTTAAACTGAGTGATGTATTCTACAGGGACATCATTTTAGTTTTACTAAAATTTATAATATTAACCTGGCTGTACCTTTGGATTAACAGTTGAGAACCAGGAACACCGTTTGCTACCCCCTTCCACAACTGGAGTTCGATGATACTGAGGTAAAATACAAACAAATCACTTTTTCTAGGTATAGCAGGGAAGAAAAGTAGTTAACTAGGAAATATCGCGATTTTGAGTTTGATAATTTTCATTAGGTTTCTGTATAATAAAAATACAGTACTGTGTTAACAATAAGTGTTTTTACTCACGAACTGAGCTATCCATTCGGACATATTCATTATGCAGTTTGTATTGTACTGTGTACAGCACATTAGCGTACAATATAGAGAATGAAGTTAAATTGAAAAATAATTATAATATGGATATTTAAACACATTTTTGAAAATGGTGGCATTCACTTTGATTACAGGCTTCAGTTCTTTTATACATATTATCGCACTATAGACTATTATACCTAATTCCAATTACCAATTTCGTCCTTTGTACAGTACTAGTAACTCATGTTGAAATAATTCTGTACCTACTCTATAAAAGAGTACCTTTCGTACTGTAAATTCAATTTTCACTTCTGCCCGGTCCGAAAAGATAAAATTACTCAGACATACTATCTACTTTCCGTCCAAGTGATTTTGTCACAGGGTCGTAGAAAGGGGTGAAATCACGTTACAGTTAATTACTTAACGAGACCCTTTTATTTAAGTTATTTTAAACTGTTGTATAATATTACGTAGACTTCCATTTTCTAACAGAAAATAGCTAAGACAGCGCAGCCACTAGTCTTTACAGAGGGGCGACCAGAAGCAGGTGGGGGAAACTGGAATGCGACATAGGAAAACGGACGACAGTACCTGTGCGAAAATATGATTCAATATTTAAAGCTCTTTCGTCACTGGAAAACGCGAACATATTTCTGGAATGTACTATACTCACTAACTCAGTATATGCGGCCTTGGTTCTGTGTGGAGGATGGTTGGAAGTTTACAAGTAGAGGGGGTAGGAGTGAAGTACATTCAAAAACTCAGGTACAATAAAAATTGAAGTAAAAATAAAATGATGTCCCTGTACATCACCAGTGTACCCTTTGTACTGTACAGATTTTTTTTAACTCACTGATATTAATCTTAAGATTTTTTCTTTATCTCATATTTATCGCCTACCCCCAACCTTTCCACCCTTTTTTTTTTCTTATAGATTTGTATTTTGACACAGAATATATCTTTCTCCACACTTGAGTATAGGCACCCATTCCGGGATCCATGGTGAAACAAAGGATGGCAGAATTTCAATGCTTAGTTTAACGTGACTATGAACCAGTGGCAGCTGATTGACTGAGGCAAGTGAGGCCTCAGTCACTTGGCTTAACTGAAATCAAATTTTGTGTTTTTATATAATAGCCTATATTAGTTATTTGAATGAAGCATAAATCGCTGTAGAAGCATTTGAAAACTTTGTGATGTATGTAGACCTGTTTTGCAGTAAAATTTGCTCCTGAGGCCAGGATCGCTTGTGCTGGGTCTGGTTTGTGCATTTCCTGTATTTTAGCAGGCTTTGAGCTTTCGCTTAAAACGCTGTAGCTGAGGCACAATTCGTCTGGCCTGGTCAGGTTTCACTCCTCCCATCCATGGGCCGGCCTCAAGGGTAGAGTGGGGTGGGAATAGCAATGGTGACTTGTCTTCCTAAATAGGCCATAAATAACAAAAATTCCAGCTCTTTAGCAGGCAGAGACCCACACTATTCCCTCCCCTTATGTCTTAGTTTATGACTTAAGCAGGGTGTTGTACTATTATACTTCGTATTACACTAGTGAATCTGGGCCAATGTTGTTATGTATTTCGGGAAAATATAAACAGAAACAAATGCGAGAAATAATGCTGGTGTAGTTAATTCATTGTTAGAGTGTCCTTTTCCGAGAAGAAATAATATTGAAAGAAAGGAAGTTTTAAATAGAGAGCCTACCGAGATACCTACGACATCACTGACAATTTTTCTGATAGATAATCTTAAAACGCGAGTTTCTATTGCATCCTGATATAGGCAACATAAATGGTTAAGTGGTAATGTGGTGCAAAATAAACTTCTCTGTTGGCCTTGCTGTCAAGGGAAAAAAATAAAAAGAAAAGAAAGAAAGGGGATTTTCAAAACGTAACACTGAAACTCACAGAATAATAGCTTATTTGGTGAGTGAAATTATTATTTTTCCATTAATAGTAATAATAATAGACCAATAATACAGTAATAATGATATTAATAATATAATAACAATAATAATTAATATAATAAATAAACATTTCCTATCGGAGGCCTTAAACTAGTTGCATCTTGCCTCACCGAGGATTTCGATCACCGGCCGCTACTGCTATGAACCACAGCCGAATACATGTTAACATGTTATTAGTAGTTAGACCATGAACTACTGTAACTTGTGTGACTATGCCCAATGATGCCACTTCTCCTTGCTACTGGCATGAGTACAATGAAGTTGCATATAAAATTAGCCATGCTGTGTAGCCTCTCTCAGTAATATCATAGTCTAGTATATACAGTCACGAAGCTTAATACGTAGTAAATATGTTTTGTTCTTGTTTTCTAATGCCAGGCATTTGACAATAAAGTCATTTGACCTCTTGCACTCCAATACTTTTCTTACATTTGACTACCAAATTTCCTTTCTACATCTTAAATCCTAATAGTTCAGCCTGTTAATATATTCACATCCATAACTAAGTCATCAGTTTCCTTTGCTCAATTAATAGATACCGGTCTATATGCATTTCTGTAATATTCTTGACTATATCTAGAATAGTTAGGCCTGTGTATGAAGGATATAACTGAATAAAATCTGTCACAACGGCAAATTAATATGGAGCCTATTACTAACATATAGTACAAAAGTGAACTATTACATAGTATCAAGTAAAACAACATGAATAAAATGGATGAATTTACTATTATTACATGTCAACCAACAATGGGGAGTAGGTAAGGATTTCAAAGATATGCTCTTACAGAACGATAATTTTTTCATTGCTAAACAGATTTGTGACACTGATCTTATTATGAACGAAAAGTTGGAAGATTCAATTTTTAATCTATTTTCGAGAACAGATGATGGATCCAAGTGACATTATGGTTCTTACCAACAGACAGCAGAAAACATTTCAATGTTCTTCCCCTTCCACCATTTCGTCAGATTTACACATTCAAGGTACACAGCGAATATGAGATGCCCAGCTTTTGTCCTGATACAGCAATCAAAATATACTAATAGGATTGTTCGATCATATTTGCAATTGACATTTCAATATACAAGATGAAATAACAACTTTCAAACATCACAACCAGGAATTAGATCTTAAAATTTAAACTCTGAAAGACATATTTAAGGACTATAGACAGATCAGAATAAAGTTTCTTTCAGAGCATCTGATCACAGTCAAATAGTAAGATCCGTTCACATCACATAATGAAAAATATAACAACAGTGTATCACAGATGCCAATTTCCTTAATTGTTGTTGTTGGGACTCCAAATTTATTGACAGAATGACATGAATTGTTTTGTTATGGTCCCTCTAGTGCCCACCATTAATTCGATGACTTCTATATCCCTGAGTTTATATGATATTTTGTAATAAGGGATAGTTGGTTCATAGATTGTCCTTCTCTCTAGATTAACCTCCTCGGGTTGATTCTGATGCATCTCGAATCTGATGGATCCAGAATATAACCTTTTGTCTCTCCAGGTTTAAATATTATAGTATTAATACGCCGATGACTTCCGGTATCTGCTATTCCATGGACTTAATTCATAGGTAGTGTAGCGATTGGACTTAAGGCATGTTGTGATTACAGATCTGATCTTGTGATGTCTGCTGTTACGAAGAGTTCTGCCAAATGTAAATGACCCAAGACATGAGCCAAAGTTTCAGTCTCATTGTCGCATCGCCTACAGTGGTTATCTACAGAATGTCTTATAATTTTAAAATTCCGAATACAGTGCACAAAATGTAGTTAAAAATTAATTATAATCTAATCTAAGTTTATTTAGATACTAATGTATGAGCCATTAAGGTCATTTTAACATTATTTGGTGAAATGAGATCAACTTTCTCTTCTGCGTGCTTATTTGTTGGTCAGGCAGCATCAGTCTTATGTATAGGATGTTTTAATGATTGAAGCGGTTTCAAAAAATAACTAGGTATATTATTTAACATACGATCACAAAACTGTACAGTTACAGCTGCTTGATATGTGCCCTTCTAATGACTGCACACATCAATTCGTCCTACACTCGATGTAGCATGTTTCAGTCAATTTCAGCAAAGGTGTTCATGATGTGAGCCAGAATTTTGGCAGATAAGTGGTAATGGTGGCACAAACATTGAATTCTTCACATAACCCTACTCAAAAAGGTCACAAGGGACTAAGTCGGGAGAGTGTGGAGGCCATGACAGCAGTTTGTGATCATCATTCCCAATACTACCAAACCATATGTTTCATACTCTGGTGTTTAAGAAGTCGTGAACGTGAACATAAAACTGGCCCATACACGCTTAACTGTTTCTTCAGGCACAGAAGGATTTCCTTTTACAGAGACATACAGTATTTTTGTCAAGAAATTTCTGATCACTCTAACTTCAATGATGTACAGTGTATCATTAATAACCTTAATCCACCAAAAAATTAACTAATAAAAAATGAGGATAGAACCTTATACTGGTAAGGTATCCAGTTACTGAACTATCAAAAGTTCGGTTACTGAATAGAGATAGATTTCTATTACATATCTACTTTTTTCTGGACAACTTGGAATACGTGTGAGATCAACAGGTGGAATGATTATGAAAAACAGATTTCATGGATGGTAGAATTCAGCAGCAATTTGAGTGGCGACTTACTAATTCGGATAAAGGAGCTCTGCTCCGTGACAATTAACTGTAAGTTAATACATTTTTCCTATTTACTTATGCTTTCATTTTAGTGAGTTTAATGTTATTTAAATATATAGGTTAGGTTAGGAGACTTAGAGACTTTTTTTTATTTGCAAAGTATTTGACAAGCAATATTGAAATCATGTTACAAGAAAAGAATAGAATGCAAGAATTATTAAATACATTAAAACAAAACTGAACATCTTAAATATTAAAACATAAAATTAAGTTAAATGTAGGCCTATTCACTCCCATATGAGCAATGCTTCGGGAGTTGAATATTGTATTATAGACTCAGAAATCAAGCAAATCAGCAATGATACAGACAAAAGTGAAGTTGTTGAAGTAGATGTGTGGAAAAATGACTGCCATTACAAAATCTATGCAGTGTACAGTCCCCAAACAACAAACCTGATTTCTCCATTCTAAGTTTCACAAACAAAAAATATCCCTTGGTGACTTTATTGGTCACACCCCTATATGGGACTGTGCTGACAGTAACGTATCAGGAAAAGAAATAGAAGAATACATTCCCACAGCTAGTATACGAGATACACACACACACTAAAATGATACACAAACATAAATATCCTTCATCACCTACCCTGTTCAAAAGCAACTTGGGAGGATTTAGTGAAGAATTGTTTTCAGAACATGAGAGAAGTGATAGTAGGAGGAAGAAGAATGAAGTGCATAAGATTTGCTGATGATATGGCATTGTTAGTAGAAGAGGAGACAATTCTGAGGGATATGCTACTGGAGCTAAATGACAGCTGTGAGCAGTATGGGATGAACATAAATGCAAACAAAACTAAGACCAGTCATAAGAAGAAACGCAAAGAAGGAGGTAAACTAGCGAATTCTAAATGAGGCAGTAGAGCAAGTGGACAGCTTCAAATACTTGGGATGTACTATAAGCAATAACCTGAGCTGCTGCCAGGAAGTCGAAAGGAAGATAGCAATGGCAAAGGAAGCTTTTAATAGAAAAAGGAGCATCTTCTACAGACCTCTGGAAAGAGAACTAAGGAAGAAACTAGTGAAGTGCTTTGTGTGGAGAATAGCACTATATGAGGCAGAAACATGAGCATTACGACGAAGTGAAGAGAAGTGACTAGAAGCACTTGAAATGTGGATATGGAGAAGAATGGAGGGTGTGAAATGGACAGACAGAATAAGAAGCGAAGCTGTGTTGAAAAAAGTGAAGAAAGAATGATGCTGAAACTGATCAGGAAGAGAAAAAGGAATTGGCTGGGTCAGTGGTTGAGAAGAAACTGCCTGCTGAAGAATGCACTGGAAGGAATGGTGAACGGGAGAAGAGTTCGAGGCAGAAGAAGATATCAAATAATAGACGACATTAAGATATATGGATTATATGTGGACACTAAGAGGAAGGCAGAAAATAGGGAAGACTGGAGAATGCTGGGTTTGCAGTAAAAGACCTGCCTTGGGCAGAACACTATGAATGAATGATACACAAACTAGCTCACATCTCCTTTTTCTTCTGATGTATAGTATACTTAAGTACGGAAATAATGATCACAGATAATCCCATATTAGGTGACAGACCTGTTACAGCTACTATAAAACTCTCTGGACAAAAAGGACAACCAAAAATTAATAAAGTGAGAGCCTCTTGGAGCTTGAAAAAGGCAGACTGGAGCAAATTTATACTTCATTAGTGAAATTGATTTCTCAGAACATTCTAGTATAATGGGCAAATACATTACAGACGGAATAATCACGTCTGCAAAGCTCTCTATCCAAAAAGGTCGAATTAGCAACTTTAAATGCTTCTGGAATAGCGATCTTGAAACTCTGAAACAAAAACGTAAAGCAATAGAAAAACAACTGAGAACATAAGAGCCAGGAAAATATAATGAAATGGAGACAAGCAGCACCCAAACTCAAAAGGCAAGCATTCCTTACATTTCTTACAAACGCCTACTTCCAAGACAGTAGTAGTATTCATAGATCATGAAAAAATTCAAAACGAGACAGCCATTGAATATAGCAATACAATCCTGATCTTTGACCGAGCCATAGCAAATGAGTTTGTGAAACTTTACTCTAAGAACCAAAAGAAAAGCAACTGCGCAAGAGAGATGTCAAAAGAAATCAAGAAACAAATAGCACAAGGCAAAAGGAATCTTAACCATTCGGAATGCTCAATCTATCTTTGAAGTTGACTTCTTCCCCCAAGAAGTTACTATCATCCACCATAAAGAACCTAAAAATAAAAAAAATCTCCTGGAAAAGACAGAATCCATAGCGAATTTATCAAACATTTGGGCAATGAAGCTAGGAAGACGATTCTCCTGTGGTTCAACAAAATTTGGAATACAGTCACCATTCCATCTCAGTGGAGGAAAGCAGTCATCATAACTATATTAAAGAAGGGCAAGGATGCAGAGCACATGCAGAATTATAGACTAGGCCTATATCCCTAATTAGTATAATGGCAAAAACCATGGAGAGAATGATGAACAGAAAAAGCTTAACAGGTTTCTTGATATAATAGCAAATCAACAAGCAGGGTTCAGAACAAATGAAATGGGAAAAAATCAAAGTCACAATACTCTTAAGGGTCATCTGTCTATCTATGGCTCTTTGGCCCATTTTCGGGCCATGGCCTCCCCAATTCTTCCTCTCCATTCTTCTCTAACCCTTGCTGCCACCTTCCAGTTCCACAATCGCAGCAAACTGGTAGTATCTTCTTGAACCATACTCGTATGCTCCCATCTATTCCGTGGTCTTCCAATAGGTCGTTTTCCTCCATATTGGCCCTCTAAAGTCCTTAACACTTTTCTTTCAAAGTTGTCAATTGCATTCTGTGATTTTTTGTGAAAGTCCAATTTTCACTTCCATATATAATTATACTACAGATCATTGTTTTATATAATTCAATTCGACTTCTGCAATTAGCTTCACGATACCTAATTAGAGGAATAAGTGAATAATATGCTTTATTAGTGACTTTAATTCGATTCTGGATTTCTATATTCTCTTCATTGTCATGCGTGATAAAAACACCCAAATATTTAAATTCATTTACTACTTCTATTTTTTGGTTGGAGATCTGTATATCTACATCCTGGTTCCTTCTTTTTCTATTTAGAATCATGACCTTTGTTTTTGCCTCATTTATTTTCAAAGCGACTTCAGCTCCAGTTCCTTTCCAATTTTTCTAATATTTTTATCATTGGTCTTTGTGCTCTTCCCATTATGTTTATATTGTGGCAACCGTGCTGGAAGATTCTAGTTGCCTCGGGAGTCTACGCTCACGTCCAGCGCGGCGTGGAGGGGACTGATGTAAGAAACATCTGGAGGCCGAGCGTTATGGAGGTCCAGAAAGCTCGCGAGGCAGAACAATCGAGAACGTGTGATTTAATAAATAAAAGCGCTGGGAGCCTTTGAGTCAGTAAGTCAGTTGAACCAGTAGCGAGAGAGCAAGCCAGCCTTGGGCAGCGAGCGAGGTGGATCTGAGTTCGAGTAAGTCAGTTAGTTTGTCAGCTGTGAGAGAGCTAGCTAGTCTTCAAGCCTTGGAGTGAGGTGAACTTGAGTTCGAAGTGCAGTGAACTTGAGTAGGTCTGCAACTGTGGCAGCATCCAGGCGAGTGCAGCGTATCTGGAAGTCTTAGGTTCAAAGTGCAGTGAACCTTATCTGGAATCCTTGGGTTCGAAGGCTTGGGGTTCGATGTATCGTGAACTTGAGTGAGCTAGAAGAACTAGCCAAGGTGAATGAACTGTGAACTGACAGTTTTGTTTTGTACATAGTGCTTTGTGAACATTAGTTGAAATTAGGAGTTAATTGTTGTTCTTCTCAATAATACACGTGAATTGTCATTGTCGTTCGATGGAGTGCAATAACGATTACTGTGTTGAGTGGAATACCCATTGTTGACGGGTGTGTGATTAAAGTTAGAAATAAAAATTACATTATTGTTGGATAAAAGTTACAATATTATCTGCATATCCGACTGTTTGTGTAGACTTGTATTCCAGAGTATTGTGTGCATCTATTTGTGCTTTCCTTATAGCATACTCTAATACTAAATTAAATAGTAATGGCGCCAGCCCATCACCTTGTTCCACATTGAAGAAATGCCTTAATTCTCCTTGTATCTTGATGCAGGACACTGTCTCCTTCATAGTTATCTCCACCAATCTGATGAGTTTACCAGGTATTTCAAATTCCTGTAGTATTTTTCGAATAACTGTCTGTCTAATAGAGCCATATGCCTGTTGAAAGTCTACGAATATCTGTATCAATTCCATGTTTCCTTCCCAAAATTTTTCTATTGTCTGCTTAACTATAAATATTGCATCATTTGTCGATATCTATTTCTTCTAAAACCATTTTGATACTCTCCACTTATATTTTATACATAGGGTTCTATTCTTGATTTTAAAATATTTGTGAAATATAATGAAATATGCATAATAAAAGCATGTAAAGAGCAAAGAACATAAAATTTCAGTAGGGATGTTATTTTAATGTATTATTTAACACGAATTCTAAACTGTGTTATAAGTGTCTCTAACAATGTCACAGATCGTTATCACCATCTCATTCTCCTCCTATCCAGAACCTTCATTCAGTTTGTCGACATTGCTGTCCTAGGTTCATTCTTTCCATTTGTCCATCCCATTTCCAACACACATCGTCAGTAGATACTGTGTGCCTGCAGTAGCTCTCTCAGTCACAGAAGAAATTCATTTGTGTGGCATTTAAAATATGTAAGATATACTTCTCCCAGAGCATTACTTTCACGGACAAAATTCTTTATTTTTGTATCGAAAATCTATAATATATTTTATAGAAAATTTAAGATTTTTGTGACAGTATAGTAATACTTTAATTAATAACGCGTTTTTCTGTGCTACTGATACGTTGTAAACAAACTTATCTTTGTTATAATTTTATGGAAATGACTTACCTTGTTTCCTTAGAGTAAAATGTGTCTCATTAGGATTCTCTGTACAAAGTTTTATGATTCTTTTAATAGAAATCGCACTCTTCCCCGTGTAGCAGTTTCTTCCATTCGATTGTTCAGATTTATTAATTAACTTCGTCTTTCTTTTTCTTGGTCACATGTTATTGTTTGGTTATTGTTTACGGTTCGTTCACCTCTATGAAAAATGGATGATTTCTTCCTTCTTGGAAATGTTCATAACATACGAGGGAGAGTCAAAAAGTTTTAATATTGTTTTATTAATTGAATAAGTATAATAAGACTACAAAAACTTCATCACTTTTCAACATAATCCCCACCACGTTCAATGCAAGTGTTAATGTTATACTATGTTGAAAAGTGATGAAGTGTTTGTAGTCTTATTGTACATATTCAATTAATAAAATAATTATTAAGGTTACTTTTTTACTCTCCCTCGTATATTCATGCGTTGATTGCTAATCTTCCTCATAGGTAATGAAAGAAATAATAAAAAGGCTCCATCTTGAATCTTGCGTACACTACTTTTAACACTTAAATACAAATGATTGATAAAATGGCAAATTTACTAGTGTTAATTATATAAGCACGTGTGGCTTACAGCTGTTTTGGTTATACTGTACACCATCATCAGAGCCTACTAGATCATGACGTCATCTTGATATTGCTGCCTGTTGTTGGGGGGGGGGGGCGTCCACATCTGTGGAGTAACGGCTAGTGCGTCTAGCCACAAAACCAGGTGGCCCGGGTTCGATTCCCGGCCGGGACAAGTTACCTGGTTGAGGTTTTTTCCAGGGTTTTCCCTCAACCCAATATGAGCAAATGCTGGGTAACTTTCGGTGTTGGACCCCGGACTCATTTCACCGGCATTATCACCTTCATCTCATTCAGACGCTAAATAACCTAAGATGTGGATAAAGCGTCGTAAAATAACCAAAAAAAAGTTGTAGGGGGTGTGTTTGTGTGTTGAAAAGTGGAGTCAAATAGTGTGTGTGTTCTGAAATTGATCTGTGTGTTGAAAATTTGATTAGGTTGTGTTTTAGTGTGTCTGTAAATTTCATATTGTTTTGGTTTTTGGGTTGTATGTGTAGGATTTCCATGTTTGTATTTATATATGTTGTATGTATGGTTAGTATTAGTTATGTGTTCGGCATGAAAAGGCTGATATGTTGAATGTACACTAATTACCACATGTGCAGATGTGCAGAAGTCTATTATAGGACCTCTCACTCTTCCCCTCTGATGTCACCCTACAAAGTAGCGGACCAAGAAAACAGACAACAGGAATACTAAAACTGTTACAAAAACCGTACTGTTTTGATGATACTAGGTCATACTTTTCTAAATAATGTATTAATCTTTTCTTGATACACTTTTCTAATATTTTGTAAATAATGGGCATAAGAAATATTGGTCTATAATTATTTAAATTTTTTTCTCTCTCCACCTTGAAATATTCATATAACAACTTGTTTGAATTCTTTTGGAACAACTTCTTTCAATAAGCAAAGATTAAATACACGAGAAAGAGATTGGTTGTATGAGTTTTTAATGCAATTGGTAATAGCGAGATGGTATTTGGCAAGACAGACCAAGACTTTGCCATGAATTATCTGATATTCGTCTTACAGTTGGAGAAAACCTTATAAAAACCCGATCAGGTAATCAGTCCAACCAGAAATCGAACCCATATCCCAGCATAGCTCTGGATCAGCAGGCAAATGTACCTACAGCCTGAGCTACGCCAGTGGCTCTTTCTTTCTTAATATCATTTTATACAAGCAATCTTAAGTAACTTACGATACTATATCCCAACTAGTAAAAAAAATGTTAAGACACGATACAATTTCCAGTGATGACATAATTATTATTAATGAGAAAAAATTAATTGCAACAGAATTTAATAATTTATTAAAAAAAACAGGGAATGAAATCGTATCTACCACATACAACAAATAATTTCTGATAAAAAATATAATATAGCATCATAACTATATAGTGCTGGTACTGTAAACAAAAAAAGAAATCCCATAAGTACTGTCATGGTAATTTTTTTCGTGACCATACACCCCCCTCCATATTTTTCTCTCTTGAAATATATTTTACTCTCCTCTCTTTACCCCTCCGACCGTAATTTAATTAATGTTTTTATGTTAATGAAGAAGTAAGGTAATTGCTTTGCTACAGGTTTTTTCAACCACAAATACTTTAAATATAAAAGTCGTTTAATACTCATCTGTATGGTATATTCTAATGCACTGTTGTAGTCAGTGCTGTCATGGTAATTCTTCCCTTGGCCATACACCCAACCCCTTGTTTTCTCCCTTGATATATATATATATATATATTTTACTTTCCTCTCTCTATCTCTCCGACTGTCATTTAATGATTTTTTTAATATTAAGGAAGAAGTAAAGAAATTGTTTTGCTTTACATTTTAATTGCACAACAAGCTTGATTTAAAGAATACACCATGTAGCACCACAGTAGATGCACACTTGTCTCGATGAATCTTGGAGTATTTGCAGCACTTCTTGTTTTTCAACCATTATTTTGTATAATTCTGGATTCCAGTCCTGCAGAGGTGAACAATTTTTGTTTATGAACATCAAACAAAATACATTAGGAACAGTAAGAGATGATCTAAGATCTGTACAGATCTCCACGTACAAAACTTAGGCACCCATATGCTGTATGGCTCCATATAGACAAAATTTTCTTTTCCCCATATGATTAATTAAAAAAATTGTAGGTTCCCTTACGATTTTTTTTTATTTTATTGGGTTATTTTACGACGCTGTATCAACATCTGAGGTTATTTAGCGTTTGAATGATATGAAGGTGATAATGCCAGTGAAATGAGTTCGGAGTCCAACACCGAAAGTTACCCAGCATTTGCTCGTATTGGGTTGAGGGAAAACCCCGGAAAAAACCTAAACCAAGTAACTTGCCCCAACCAGGATTCGAACCCAGGCCACCTGGTTTCGCGGCCAGACGCGCTGACCGTTACTCCACAGATGTGGACTTCCCATACGATGTATGACCCTGTATGGCCTCTATGACAGCACTCGTCCTGGACCTTTTGCAGGTTACGTTGGTAATTAGTAATAAGTGGGGAGAAAGGTGTTATGACAATGCATTAGAATAAACAGGTAAGTATCAAACAAGAATGTTCCTGTTTCCTAATGCTCATACAGAAGTATCATTATCACTCCACTAGTCATAGCATCTTGGATTTTATTCATATCCTTGCATGTGAGCTCATACTTACATATCACATTCCAAAACAACAAAGCTGTTCCGAACTTCAAAACACACCATAAGCAGCAATGAATACAAAAGCATGTCAATATCTCTAAAAAAGGGAAGTGTAATGTGTATTTGAAAGCATGATGACATGCATATTTTGAGGAAGGAATGGAACGATAAATATCAATTAGTGTCATGCATTACAGGTGCTAAGTTCAGTTCAAGTTTGTCGAGAATGGCAAGGTTTGATATTTGCTGATGTTCGTTCTATAGGAGGCCTGTCATTTTTGTTTCACCTTGTTATAAAAATATTTGTTGTCCTCCACTTCCACCCCTTCATGTTTTAACCGCTTAAGGAATTTAGCATAGATCTTGTGATTAGTTTTTCATATTAAATAAGATGTTTGTAATGTCTTGCTTGGCTCTCTCATGTTCGAACACTGCAGGCACTATTATCTATAGAAATAAATACGACTTTTGTTAACATCCATAATCAAGTTCTTTATTAATATAACAGTTATTTGCAAATGAAAGTATACATAACACTTCCAGATCCTGAACCACTGTTTCAAAAATAAAATGGCAATACTGATTGGCCATGTCTGGCACAAAATACTAACAAATTACAGTTACCAGCAGAAACATCTGAAAGAAAAAGTATTCATATTTCAATTAGTACTGTTCTTTTACTTCGTACTTTTATTATAAAATTAATATATATTAGATTATTTTGCTGGAAAAATAACAGGAAAAGTAATGAGTAACAATACAATAATTGTCTAAGTTATGTAATGGCACCTTATTACTATCTATACTGTGTGTGTTCTGCAATGAGTAACTCTATGTAGATACCATACTAAACACAGTCAAAACCATGTTGATGTAAGTGTGTACATGCATGTACTTCTTATATAGAGGGTCATATAGAGTTGAGGAAACCATGGGCATGTGCCAAGTATAATTTGAACTATAAAAAAAAATATGTAAACTGGCAGTGATATTTTTAAATGCTAAAATCTGATACATGTAATTTAACGTCAATAAGATTGCAGCCTATCTTAGAATCCAGAACAATCTATTCCTGCATACAACACAAGTACACTAAATATTAATATGTTTTAGAACAATACTGTTAACTTCATGTGGAAAATTAAATAAGAAAAAAAAAGCAAAAGCAATCAGATGTTTCTTCTGATTTGTTACATATTGTTACAGACTGGCCCTACAATGACACTACGCAAGTTAAATTAAGTGCCACAACTCTACTTCTTGTCAAGTCAGGGCAGCGTATATTAACCATCTACCTGCACTTTATTGATATATATTATATACAAATATCACTTGGTTGGTGATTCACACTTAAAAATATTATACTTATTTGACAATAAGACAGTAGCTATCTGTTGGAATAAACCCAATCAAAATCATTCCATATATTTCTGAATTTGAATTTCAAATGAGTACACAATACTATTTCCTTACCACAATATAAATATCTCGATACAGAACACAGTTTTTCTTTTTTTTTTTCTGGAACAGTGTAGGACAGTAGATAAAAGATGTTTAGATTTTGTAGTTAACTACAATGAAAGCCTGATGTGTATAGAGCTACTATTCGGAAGAATGCATTACCCAAAAGTTGGTAGTATATTTGATCTTAGTCATTATAAAAGCATTCTTCTGCCCACAATAAACTGGGACACACCATATATTTATGTAACACGTAGCATGAAGTTATGATACAGTTTCTCGTAACTACTGAACAAAAAATGTGTAAGATTTCTTAAAATTTAAATTAATGATAAAATTAAAGTGTAACACATAACAAGATTAAGTTCTAATAATTCTATATTTGTATGAACACGAGTTTATATATATATGTATATATAAACATTATAAGACTACTAATTTATTTAGATATACACACCTTTTCTAAAAACTTGACTATGAGCTATAAATATCTGAAAACAAAAAATTAACAGTCTGTAAATTTAAGGAAGGTCTTATGGAAAAGTAAAACATACAGCCATAATATAGCAACAATAAACATTCTAATGCAATAGAAGAAGAATGTAACACACAGCTTTAAAATAAATTATTCTTTCTGGTTATCATGTGCCTATAATGAGTAGTGGAACATTCTTAACACACAGGTGAGGGTCAAATTGGGAAGAATTACAGATGACAATTTCGGCTTTCTCTATCACAGAAGTGATATTATGACATAGTACTTTGTGTTAATAGCAAAGAGAAGTATTTAAAATATGAAACACACAGAGTTCTGTAAAGAAGAAGAGGCAAATATTGTTATAGAAATGTAGAGAATATTTGGAAACAATATAAAATAATGTTTTCAAGTACAAAATGACCCAAAAGTCCCACATCAATGGCGAGGTCTGTAACAGTATTTTTTTTCTTGCCATAGCTAAACCATATTGACCACTGACAAATGCGTGAAGTTCATTCTCCTCTATGGATGCGAAGGCTACACCCACAAACATTGCTACAGAATTTAATCAAAGATATCCGAAGCGGGATCAAGTATTGCATAGAACTGTGAGCAGATTGCTTTGAAAACTCAAGGCTACAGGGAGTGTAGCAGGTGCACCCTGATAAGGAAGATCCAGCACATCAGCTGAAGTGAGGAAACGCTCCTGGTGAAGGTGTATGTGAGCCTGAAGAAATCCGTATGCCAAACAAGCTTGGAACTGGATTTACTGCAATCTTAAGAAGCACAAATTTCATTTGTACAAGATGGAAGTGTTGCACCACATGACAGAAAATGAGAAATTCTTGTCCACAGTCATGTTCCCAGATGAAGCGAATTTTTATGTAAACAGAGAGCTAAATTGACAAAATATGTGGTACTGGTCCTCACAGAAATCTAGTTTACGGATGCAAGCAATAAGGAGCTGACTGCATCATGGTCTGTGGAAGGACTGATTCATCGGCCCCTGTTTTGATGGAACTGTCAATAGTGAAACATATCTGGAAATGTTGGGTGATTTGTTAATGCCTGAATTTGGAAAGCACTGGTTCCTGGCTGTAATTATTCTTGTAAGACAGGAAACCCACTCTCCTATTATGGCATATAGGTGCATGTCACTGGCTGGATGACAACATCCCACACTATTGGTTGCAGAGGAACAGTGACTCGACCATTTGACATAAATCCATTGGATTCTACTTTATGGCACTGTATGAAATCGAAAGTGTACTCCGTGAAGATTAGGCACAGGCACGTCTGCAGGGTGAATTGCTGCTGCATGTCACGAAATTTTGCCAGACATGGTGTCTCTCATTCTGCAGAACATGGATACACATCTATAGTTATGTTTTGACTACTGAAAACATATCGTAATTTACCCATTGATTTGGAACTTCTGGGCCAGTAGTGTGGTTAGTACTATTTTGCTCAACAAAAGTACGTCTTTAGGACATCTGCTAGTTTGATCAATCATGTCTATATGGTATCAGGCTTTCAGTGCATAAAACACATAATGATAGAGATATAAAATTTAAATGCTGAATTCAAAATTTGTAGAACATTATGAACAGCACAAGAAGAAAACAAAAATAAGTATCAATACCCAAGTTAATAATTTTCATTTAAACAGGACACAAGAACACATGATATAGTTTCCTTGAAAGAGTAGAATCATTATCCCTTTGTCATATCCTAAATTGAACAATACTCTGATACAAACAAATTTCACATTTTCAATTGTACACATTCCTTTTGCTACATATTTTTCTTTTTTCGAATGAGTGACATACGTTCCCTTTGTAAAAGAACTCAATTATTTGAAAAGTTCTTTTGTAATAGTCTGATATTTAATGTTGAGCATCATATTATGTCAGACATGACAAAGAGATAATGACGAAGTAGAAGTAGTTGTAAGCCACATCACATATGGCAGTCAACATGTTTATACAAAAATATACAACTATAAGCTACATAACCTTCCTTCCCTTTACTGGGAATACAACCTCAGATCAGATGTAGTTATATTTTTACTTGCACCCATACTAATATAAAACCAGAGCACTTACTACAGAATTTAAACACAGCTACAGAAATTCCAGAAACATGTTATCCTGTGCTTCCTAGTTGTAATACCAGATTGAAATAGTGATGGAATTCCTTGTACAAGTTGATGTTACCAAATCATTAATGCATTTGTCTACAACAGTTTGTGTAGGCTATATACCATGAATGCAGATATAAATCTTGCAAATAGGCTACTACACTGATTTATATACTAGCTTGCATATCGTTGTCTATGTTAACAAATCAGAAAAGCGTTTGTAAACACATTGCACCCCACTTTTTGAAAGCTCATATAATACCTATTTCTCGATTTTACTTAATTCCATCTATTGAAAAGAAGTGTTGTACTTTTATTTTTAGCAATAATATTTAAATTAGTTGCTAAAAAGTACCAGTACTATATACATTTTATCAAGAAGACAGTTTAGTTCCAAGCAGTATTTGGGATCAGTGTATTAGTGATTTTAAAATAAATTGCACTTCTGAATTAAAAGAATTTCTGAACACTTATTTTGATATTTTGTAACAAAGCTCTAATAAATTAATTTATTAGTATATATTCATAACAAGACAAATCTTTTCTATATCTGTACCCGAACTTGGGTATAATTTCCCAGCCACTTTATGACCCAATAAATTAATCAACTACAGTAGTTAAATAGTGCTGAAAATTAAGAATAATTTGAAGTGTGGAGACTGCAGTGACAAGGTATACTCACTCTTCCGAGGCAGCTGTTTGTAAGATAATGTAATACTGTGGTAACAATCAGAATGACAATGAAACAAAATCAACATTTTAGAAAAAAACATACTTGCCACTTTATTGGCATTCTGTAATCTAGAATGTTTATTAACTTCTCTACCGCTTTCAGTAATAATTACTTGGAAATTACTACAAAAAAGAATCTTGTCTTATTTTTTTAAGATTTTATGGCACTTTAATAAGATAGAAATAAAAAAAGACAACAAAAATCATATTTCAATCAATTATCAATTCTTTAATAACATAGTGATTTTTATATAATTATATAAAAAGACTTTTAACATTAAAACACTACACAAAATTAAAATCATAATTGATATGAATTATGTCTCTTTTGTATGTAAGAAATGTCAGTAATTAAATGTAAGTTGTCACAATTCTGATCATTTCTTCCGGTTTTTCAAGACTGACGAAGTAATTGCTTTCTTCCAGAATTCACTGAAACTGGACACTATTTAACTTCTGATGTTGACATTAAAGATCTTTACAGATCCACTTTAATACAAGGAGAAATGAAAGCTTCAGTAATTATAAAAAATACTGGCCTGATCAAATAATTAGCTTCAATCTGTTGACTTAAATATGTAACTGTTATGATACGGTGATAATTTGGTAGTGATGAAAATGTAGCTCTTACAATAAACTAAAATCACTATTTCTGTTGACTGCAGTAAAGTTCATAAAATACTCTCTTTTCACAACAGCTTGTTTTCTTAAACAGTTTCTCTTGCACCAGTGCCACTGCACACCACACTCATCGTAGAGTTTGAACAACTCTGATTTTATCACCATTTTCATTCAGTTCAAAGAACTAGAAACAAATGCAAAGCGTGCCATCATTTTACCAGCTTATATAAAAATTCTCTTACAGTCTAGCACAATCTCGAATTTGCATAACACAAATATACAATTTAAACATTCTTATGACAATATGGAAAGAAGAAAAGAGCATAGGGGGAAAAGAACAAACAATATTCATTCACACTGCAGATTATTATAAATGCTAATGACTCTGTTAAACCAATTTACACTATATAACTTTATTATCCAGCACGCACAGAAAATGGAAAGATTTAGCTAATTACATGTTATATGTATTTTATTATGTATAATACTGAATACTACGTGTAATCCTTCGAACAGTTCATAAATACACAGTTTATTTGCATTCAAATATTATTCTTTTGAATCTTTCAACTATGTATTAACAATTCAATGGATGTCAATGTTAGGAATTCAATGGCAAGCATGCAAAATCTTAATGCGAAATTATCACTTCATATAACACAAAATCAAATGTGAAGAAGGGGGCAGGCAGGGTGATGGATCTAGAAAAGTCATAACGAAGAGTGGTAGTCTCCTGTAACAAAATCTGGTGTAGCAGAACATCAGGATGAAGAGAATGATTAAACGACCTATATATTCAGGTATCTCTTCAATTATAAGTTTATAAGATACTTTGTGGAACAGCGTATCTTTTCATTCTTTAATCAGTGCTTCATACCATTATGTCAACTGTTACATTTATATGATGAACTGTCCTTTAGCCGTTATCCATCAAAGAGATGTGTGTGACGAAGCATGAAACTATTTACTATCACTGAAGTTAACAGGAGTGATCTCTAATCATCTATACTCATTTCAATCATAAAAGGAATGTTATATAAGAATTAAGAGAGGTGAGCTGGAGTGGGGAAAGGTAATGTTCAGTGTACACTGAATTGAAATTACAATTCTCTACATTGGAAGATGGAAGGCTTGTGACTAACAAATTGGTACTGTTACCAGAGCTGTAATTTATTATACATTAGATCAATTGTTTTTTTTTTCTAAAAAAAATATGCATTATCAAAGTTTCTCTTGATATTACCATAAAGCAAACATTGCAATTATGAACTCTAGACAGATTATGACTCACATTACTGAAATATTTCATCAATTTAAGAATTATCAATGAAAAAAATCTCTCATAGCTGAGATCATTATGTGGTGAGGTTTGTCATACTTTTGAGTCATGTCACAGACACAAAAACATCAAATGCTTTTGGAGCTACGTATTCGCTTCATCATTAAGGCAGGCGAAGAAAAGGGAACCTACCTGCTACCTAGAACTTTTTCCCAGAACTGGACGAAACTTATCTGCTGGAGATTTTTGCATCTACTATATGGGGTAAAAACCCAAAAATTCCACACCACATTAACACTGTGAAAGTCTGAAATAATATCATTGCTTAAAGTTGGGACACTATTGCCTTGCACGATCTTTAAAAGCAAAGAAAATTAAGTAATTGTAATATGACTGCAGTTAACAAGTTATACTAGAAGCTATCAAACTAGCAGATTCAACTTTACTTTAATGGGAAATGGGAAAGATTTTGCAAGCAGTACGACAAGCACCATTTACATCTTAATATATGAGAGTAGGTAAACATTACTAAAGACAGGATAATGTCTTCAACTTAAATAAGCTCTGCTTATTAAACTTACAAGTTGAAATGTTTTAAGAAATCACATATATTTACAATTTTATTCCTGCCTGTTATTTTTATAAAACTATTAAAAGAGAATTAACACATGTTTTGTATAGCTTTTATTGGACTGTAAATGACTGAATGAAAATGGTACACCAGACAATTTGATCACATTGGTATATATGCCTGTTTTGGTACCAATAGTAGGTTCATTGAAGTGAAATCAAATGACTACTTCTTAAAAAATAGAAAATATGGGTGATGAAATGCTGGATAATAAACCGTTTAGCTACTATGTTTAGGTGCAGAACCTTGAAAACTAATCCTAAGTCTGGGAGTGTGAAGGAATATATGTCAGTGCTTGTTATTTCTCAGCATATTTGTAATGTTGCCATGTTTTCTACTTGTACATTTTTTTTGCGTTTTTTTTTCAGTTCACAATTATACTTCACCAACATGAAGTTAACAACAATATAGAATATTTATTTGAGGATAACTATGTAGATGTAAAAACATCACCAGCACTAGCAAGCTGAGTATATATTATTATACTCCATTCATATGTTGAACAGTCAGTTTTTAAGTCACATAGCTGGTACAGACAATATATTAAAATAAGAAACCTTGTTTCCTAGCAATTTATAAATAAAAGTCAAACACCACGTTCTGTCTTTTATACAATATATCTCCCTCCTTTTAATGTTATGCTTGTTTACATACTCAACTGAACCTTATAACTTACTTACAAACATAAATATTAAACTAGCTATATTACTATAGAAGCCTTAGTTCTTTATTGGTTTAATGGCTGACTGTATAATAATGAGATACGGGTAATTAATCTTTTACTTCTGGAAGAAGACATCCAAAATTGCTGATATTATCCCTTTCTTTATAACAGCTGAATATAAGTTTAATTTATGCAGTTTACATTGAATTACAGCAATGTAAAGTTTCAACAAAAATGAATCACTAAGCAGTCAGGATTCATGAAGTATACTAATCTTTCATTAATATATAACTTAGTTATATGTATGAATTTTTATATGTAGTACAAAGTTAAACGCCTTAATGCAAAACTATGTACAAAGTCTACATGATCGCACTCTATGTAAAGTTTATTGAGATTTTCACAGTCCGAATTAAAATATTTTTAGGAGAAAAAATCTCCTACTAATCATTGCAAATATTAATTTCATTGGCAGAACTGCAACTATGATCTAACAAGGAACCCTTCCGCAACTTCAAGACGAACTTCTTGAAAATTTGCACACAGATAAATACTGTATTTTAAAGGAAAAGTGACCCACAAAAACCTAACTGTAAATATACAAAATATTGGTTTGAAAAATAGAGTAAAATGTTTCACTCTACTAGCAGTCTTGTAAACTTTATACTTGATACTGACAAAAACACACCTTATATTACAATAGTGACAGATTGGTATTAACTGAATGTGTGTGTATCCAATATCTTGAGTGATTTGGATTCTGCATATTCTGGATAGATGGCAAAACTGTGACCTATTTTCAAGTTGCACACCACTTCGGCAAGCCATGCTATGCATGATGTGTATCTGTGGGCAGTTATGTCGTGTACTAGGGTGAGTGTATGTGTAAGTGTAGTACAAAAATCGGTAGGGATGATTATGGTGAGGAAGGGAGAAGAAGAAATCCAGTGCCGGTACATAGTCTACTCCTTCTAAGTCACAATTTAACTTGATCAGTATTTACTATGAAATGTGTATTGTGCAGTGATTGAACATGTAGGAGGCATTCTCTATCCTATCTACCGGTTCCAATATAAATCCAGTATGATAAAGAAGGTTGATGGCACTGCTTAGGCTACATTTGGTTTGCAGGTCTGCCTCTAATAAGTCAGTAAAGCATACTGTATGTACCAACAATGTACCAAAAAGGCTTCTCCATTTTGGAATTTATTTTTGTGCATTGCAACTCACCCTGGCAGCTAAATGTATATATGAAAATGTTTAATTTACAGTACCTTTTCGTGTAGGACTTTGGATTTTGAAATGTTCCATTGTACGAGCAGTGAGAGAACTTTTTTTACTAAAGGAAAATGTCTTCTCTCCTATCTCTTGCTAATTCAAAGAGTAGTCATAATCAAATTCTCAATGTAACATCTTGTGATGGACTGACACAAACAAGTACGCAATAAAACTACAAATATTGTAGACTAAACATTTTAACAAGGCAGAAATGTACATTTTATGGATGCTCATAAAATATTTAATATACTGTCAAGACCAACAAATTTCTAGTCACAGACCTTCCATATGCAAATTAAAATAAGTTGCTAACTTGTCCTCGAAATTCTGCATTTACACAAGGAAGATATTAAACAGGAACCAACTGTTTACATCTATCAATACTTCCAGACAGCCATTTAAAGCTAAGGATCACTTCTCTTGCTGCGCCAAAGTGTTACACTAACAGACAAGTAGTACAATTGACATTATGGTATGCATTTGGATAGAATTTACTAACATTGTTTAGCCAAAAGCAAATTCTGGATTATTATTTATCACAGTTTACAGACATATTTTCAGCAAAACATTTTAATAATTAACAATTTCTTTTAGTTTTGATTTCTTAGCTATGTTAAAAATTATTTAAAACTCGAAACTACACTTATACTTGTTAGATATGAAATGAACATCTAAACATTTATTTAATATGTTTTTCTTAGTTACAGAAAGACAGACAATGGCATTTTAAGAGACAGAGAAAAAGAGAGAAATAGGCTACATGCATTCACAGTAACAGAATCTAAAGGCCGCAGCCTTCTTGGGTTACATACCTTTACGTCAGCATGATTAACAAAATAGGGTTATGGATCCCACCTACCCACGCAAGCTTACTTATAAAAACAAGACATGCCACTTACCGGACAAAACCTCACTGATAAGTCCAGTATTCAAATTAGGTATTCTTACTGTTGGCACCACTGGTTTTCATATGAAATGGGGAAAAAAAGGGTAATTCATTGTTGAGCATAATCAATTCCGTGGCCTGCAAGTCCTTGACACCATGAGTAACTCTTTAACTCGATCAGAAATGATGCGGAGAGCACAGCCTGCGTGGAAATGTTTCAACATCTTCAGTCTAGAGTCGCCTTCATGGACCATTTGCACGACACAATCCGATGCTCGAGAAGATGAAACATTTGAAGAGGTTCATACCTTGTATGCTATACAGAGGTTATATGGTTGTATTACACTACTTAACATCGGTTGCATTATTCACATTGCTCGATAAGGTCCTTGCATTTTCAGAAAGTGGATGACGAGAGAAGGCCCACCAGCAACTATCTCTGGTGGTATCTGTGACAAGGGGCTGTTCTCGATGCTCATTATCTGCAGATTCGTGCAGAGGGCAAGCTCAAATGGGAGGTTGTGTAGATTGGGGTTGTCATTGATGTAGAGTGACTCGAGGTTCTCCAGAGTGCCGATTTCTTCGGGGAGGTAACTGAGGTTGTTCTCCCCAACACTGAGATACACCAGGTTTGTAAGATGTCCAATTGCTCTGGGTAAAGTAGTGACTTGGTTGGACTGGACTATCAGTTTCTGCAGATCCCGTAAGAATCCAATCTCATTCGGAAGAGACTCTATCTTGTTCTCTTCGAGATCTAGAACTCGTAACTTGCGGAGGTTACCAATGCTAGCAGGAATCCTCTTCAACAGGTTATTGGAAAGGATGAGAACTTCCAAGCACTGCAGACACTGGATGTCATCGGGTATCTTGGTTAGCTGGTTTGTTCCGAGGTTCAGTTCTACCATGTTCAGCCATGTTCCGACATCCAACGGTAGAGATGTGAGCAGATTTTCTTTCATGTTGAGTTTTGTTAGGTTCTTGGCGCGTGAGAATATGCCGTATGGAATCTTGTCAATCTGATTGTGTTCCATGTTAATAGAATACACATTTGTAAATTGGGCTGGGCCACCAGACGGATATGATGTGAATCCATTTCTTGACAGAGTGATACTAGTTAGATCACATAAACTTGAAAGCAAGCCATCAGGAAGTTGAGAGATTGCATTTCCCTCGACATTAAATTCATCCATATGTACACAATTGCTAAGAGATTTTGGTATTGCACTCAAACGGTTGTATCTCAATCCCAGTCGTATCAACGCCTGCAGGTTACCAATTGATTCTGGGATATCCAACAGTTCATTGTGTTGAAGATCCAGAGTTGATAGCTGAACACAATAGCCTATCTCCACAGGCAAATGCTCTAGATGATTGTGTGACACATCAAACGTAATTAGATTCACTAATTTTCCTATTCCTGCAGGAAGCTCTTTTATTTTATTCTCTCGTAGACTCAACATTGTTAGATTGGTTAAATTTCTGATGTCCTCTCCTACAACCTTTATCCTGTTAAACCTAAGAAATAATGTTGTCAATGACGTTAACTTGTAAACTACATCGGGGATCTCATTCAATTTGTTGTGTCTGAGATCTAGAACTTTAAGAGACTTCAGATTTGCTAGTGCATCAGGCAGACTTGTAAGAGAGTTCTCACTAAGGGCCAATGTTTGTAGATTGACTAAACAACCTATCTCTGGGGGAAGAGTCACCAGTTTGTTGCCATACAGATAAAATTCAACAAGATGTGTTACTTCGCGCACAGTAGACGGCAGTTGTGTTATGCTGGACTTGCTTAGATCCAATCTTGTTCCACCATCTTCTTTACACCTTAAAAAGTCTTTCGCTACATCTAAATCTGCAGGTATAGGTTTATTTTTTTTGACAGTTGGCTTCGGTTTGTTTGATTCTGGATGCTTGACTGTGACAACCTTAGGTCTGGCGCCATCACCCCCGCCAAGTGAACCCGATGACAACTTTTTCTCCTTGATATCTTTTGTGTCCTTCGTTGTTGTTGCACTGATTGTGGTACCAGAAGCTTGTTCGGCCGATTCCGGCATGTCTGCTGGTAGTGGTTAACACCACCTCTTCCTTAAAATTATTTATATATTATATACTTCGGTGTTCTAGTTTTCTCATCACGAAATAGTTGCCATTTTCACAAAACCCTGTCACACTGTCTATTTGATACTAGCAATGCAGTAAGGCACGGCACATGAAACGGTATACAGATCGTACATGGCGAAATTGGTTCCCTTGCGGAGAAGAACCATGTTCATGTCATATAGACTGAGAATCGTCAACTTGTCATAACAAATACAAGGCGAGACAAAACGACGAAAGTAGTTAGGCTCTTTACTAGTAAAAAAAAGGTGTGCGAAGTCTGGTGAAGATTGTCGTAGAGGGGATCTGAACATAGGTTGATTAACTGCGTTGTAAAGTGTACGTAGAAAGGAATTAGGTCATTTGAATTCGATCAAGATAAGCAATTAATATTGTCGAGCTTGGCGACACAACGTGTTAAGAACTCTTTTATTATATTTTTGTACGTTTCTAGAAGGTTATTTGACATTGAGACTGTCTGTTGTAAATATGTTGCGAATTGGGCGTAATTTGAATCTACGGCTGAATTTGCCAGGAAAACTAATTGAATTTCAAGGAGTACATTCAAGGTGAGAATTGCATAATATAAATGGTTACAGAAAAGTTTTGTTACGGTATGTATAATGCAGAGCGATATAATCTAAGAATGTGTCGCGTATATAAAAACTATACCATATATATATTTTTGTACAATATGTTTTCTTTATGCTCAGTAATTTATTTACTTGGACAAGAATTGTGTATGCATTATTTAAAATTAATTTAATTCTTTGTGATGTATTTTGTATAATACCTCCTCATTTAAAATATTTTTTTAGTAAAGGCAGCTTGGCATTGTGTCTAACTGGTCGGTATTACTGACTGAATGAGCATAGGGCTACGATGTTTGCATTAGTACTGTACTGCAAATCATTTAATATTTTATACATATAAGATGCAAAATATGTGTTTATCTGTATCTTTAAGTTATTGATATCTAATTCTCCATACCCCCATCATCCTTTCGGCTGCTCCAAAATTTGCATCATCGATGATATACGAATTTAACTTTCACTAGCCTATATTGTCTAATTTTTGGGCCCAATTTTGAGATTTCAGTAAATTCTACTAATTTACAATTAGCTTGGCTTAAAATACAGTGAAGTATGTAAACGACGACATACGGTAAATTCGAAAATAAATAGAAACAAGTTTCCAGTTGTACTATTCTTGGTATTTCCACATAAACACGTTAGCTACTTATGGCTGCTGAGAAATCAGCTGAGGTGATTACTATGGAGGCTATCACATGCTAATAATTTCGCATATTTTTCGTTACATTCTTATGCACTTAAGTGTACATGATTTTTCCATTATACAGTACTTCTGGCTTAAGTGCACAATACCGGAGAAGGCGTATGGTAATTGCATAGAAGACGCCAGCTGTTCACATATGCCACTTTTGAACTACTCTTACATCTCGTGTTAACTCTGATACTTTTATCTATGTTTGTTGTGCATTATGTTGGTTTTTGACGGTTCAGGAATAATATAGAAGGATTATGGCGACGGTATCTTGGGGGGCAGATGGGGCTTGCCCTCGCTATAAGCCCCCGACTATATCGTAAATGCAATGAATATCGTCTTTGCGGGTAGAGGAAGCATTGACACACAAATATATATATATATATATATATATATATATATATATATATATATATATATATAATATGTCATTTTAGTGGTAGATCGTATGTGCTTTGTTTACTGTTTGTATGGACATTGTGAGACGGGTTAATTTCCGTTGTCTTCATGAGTCATGTTTTTGTTTAACTTAACTTAACCTCAGGTCAAAGGTTGAAGTGAATAATAATATGAATTTTCTAAGAATTTAGAAGTCAAAACAGTTTTTATGCAGCAGTAAATTCAAGTTTTATCATTTAGGCAAATTTTATTATTAGAAAACGAGTTAACTTATTGATATCTGTATTTGAAACGTATTTTACATAGGTATATTGCTGTGAATGCAGTCAGAATTACGGTAATAATATGAATAACGGGTTCTGTTGCATTTGCTACAATTGAGGTACAGTATATGATATTCTGAATGATATTTGCAGAAATTGCTGCTTATTCACGTGTACGTAGTAGGCCTATATACAGAGTGAACCAGCCAGGGCTAGACTTCTAACTACACTCACGGCGTCTGATTCATACCTAACGACACTACCATAATATGTGGAGGATTCATTCTGTGCTTTTGCGGTTAGTATTGCGCAATGATGTACTTACCGAATTCACAATTCATGTCCTTGTGATATCTGGCAGGCTGCGGATCTCCTGAAGACATGTCCAGCAACTCTTCGCAGTTCATTCTCCAAAATGCCTCGAATTTATGTTATGTAGCAGTTGTTCGTGAAAACGGTGTGGATTTTGCTGTCTCAGTAACGATTGTTTTGAGTGTTCACGTAACCTAAGTGTGCTCTGACTGTTGGGTTCCATTAATCTCTGAACTACAAGAATTTTGTAAGGTTTTAATTTTAATTGTTTGGTACCTCTTATCACTGGAGACTGTGACACTCCTACCTGCTGAGCTACATGACAGTATGATTCATAGACTTCTCTCTCTAGTTGGTGATCAGTTTCATCTAACATCTCCTCAGTGAGAACACGCTTTACACATGTTCGTTTCTTATCCAATACCAGGGACGGTTTGTGCCTAAAATGACAAGGGGTTCACTACTTTTATGATAGTACATAGTTTTCAAACAATTTAAACAATATCTCATTTCTGAAAAAAATAAATAAAATACTACAGTTCTTTAAAGTAGATAATTACATTAAAATGAGCCTGATGATGATAATCATCATCATCATCATCATCATCATCATCATCAATTATCTTAGAAAGAACATTAGCGATTTTTCCTTACTTTATCATTCTGTCTTTAATATTCTGCCTGAAAGCTGAGCTAAGCTTTGCCTAATTTCTGTTCTTCTAAGGATGATTATATTAAGACTAAAACACCAAGAACGACCATTCTTACGTTTCTCCCATAGCGTGTCGACTGTCTCACTATTACATCACTGGACAGCTGCGCTCTGTGCAGTGCATTGGTAAAAAGACCAGCGCATGCACAGATTTTCCCTGCAGCATTCCCCTCTTACCTTTTGCCCCGTACGCAAGTCCAGAAGCTGGTTTGGCAAGGTTCAGAGGAGAAATTGAACCTCATAGCATATATTCTATCTCTTTGGTTCATAGGTTTTCATATGAGCCACAAGTAAACTTATTAAAGATGAGGAAGAAAAAAAGAATGATAGTGTAAATTATAAATCAATTTATTTAAACAATTAAATTGTTTTTCCTGAAGGTTTTCTGAACCATTGAATGCATAGGACGCACTGCCACTGCCCCATACTGATTCAGTTGTACGAAATTTCTTCGTTAAATTGTAAATCATTGCTTTAGAAGGCTCTGGCGAATCAGGGAATGACTGACGGAAGTTTGTTACAACTGCTCTCCAAGATTAGTATTTCAGAAAGTTGTCGTAAATAAACACTAAGGGCTGTATTCACAGACATTCTTAGCACGGGCTTCCGGTGGATGATCAGCGAACTAACGTTTTTCGTATTCATAAACCAATGTTAGCAATATGATATGATATGAATCCTGTACAAATAACCAGTCAATAGCCGGGGGTAGTTTAGCATGCTCGTAGCGCGGGCTAGCGAAATGTCTATGAATAGCACCCTCATTGTTCAAGGCTATATTTCATAATGGACACACTATTACACTCTAAATGTACGTTATGCAGCTGCATCCTTACTGTCTGAACGTGTTTACATAAACGCGTTTACATAACTAAACACAAAACGTATGCGAGCAAGAGATCTGATCACTTCGATGGCACAGCTGTTACTACACATACGACTTTCCTCTGATGCCGGTCTAGCCCTGGCTAACTCACTCTGTATAAACTGATGTAAGAGTACAAGCACAGAAAATGTGTTTAAATCGACAGTGCATTATTTGCATTACAGATGTCTGGCCACTGCCCCCCAAGTAGCGAGAAAAGGCGAAGAGGTGGAGAAGAAGCCTTCAAGTGCATTGAAGGAATCCCATTCCTTTACCATGAATTTATTTCGAGGGACTCTGGATACATCTCAAGTTTTCCCATACCCTCAGGTTCTTAATGAAGACCAAACAGATACAGTGAAGATGTTCATTGATCCAACTTCAAAGTTCTTTGAGGTTTGTGTATATGTATGAGTAAATTCATTTTTACAGTCATATTAGGCCTACAGATTGAATGCATTTTACATTGTTTTTGTGAGCTACCTATTTAATATTACATGGCTGGGAACTCCACATTGAGACATTTACCCATATATTGCAGCTTCCAACTACTAGCAATGCTAATTATCGACACAGTTCTCTAGCTGACAACATTATTAATTTTTATAGGCTATTTGGAATATATAATAGTTATACATCTTGATTACACATCTTTTAAAACTGTATCACTTCGGTATATGTATGGTACGACTTTCCTGTGTTAAATTTCAACGTACCTCGTGACTCTACACTATACCACAGGAACACACCCTCACAGGAAACAGAACAAGTGGCGCCAAGACCTACAACGACCAGTTCTTAAGATGACCCATAAATAGGTCGAAACATGTAAACGAGGTATGTTGAAATTTAAAACAGGAAAGTCTTACCATACATATTCCGATATAATATTTATTCCATATTTAAATAAATAAGATAATTCTCAATAAAAGCTACACTGATGCCGCACATTCCCCACCCCACTAAGCATTTAGGCGATAGAGAAAGGGAGGGTTCTGTGGAGAGGGACAGAAGCCATCTGTGAGGAAATGAAAGAATGAGAGGGAAGATTAAGTTTCTTTCCTAGATGTCACATGCGTCTACAACTCCTGAACTGTCTTCCCTCTTCCCTTTTCTCCAATTCTGTCTCATCTCTTATCTTGGTTTCTCTCTCTTTTATCTCGGTTTATCTCTCTTTGTGATGTTCTTGTAATAAGAAGATACAATTAGGTCTACATACAATTCAAGTTTTTAATTATAAATTTCTTACCTGAGGTAGACTGGAACCCTGCAGCTGAAAAATCGTCATATCTTGTTGTTAACTGAAGACATGCTATTACTATTGGGCTCCTACTGCCACCATTTTTTTTGTCTATTTATCTGTCCTGTCTCAAATATCTAGTTTTCGTTCTCCTCTAATTTCTGTATTACCTTCAATAATAATTGCATTTTGGGATTTTTTTTTTTTGCCTCTGTCACCATTTCTGTGACTCAATTAAGCATTCTTCAAATTCTCATCATGCGAGGTTTACAGCAATTTGAAAGATTAATAATGAAAAAATATTTGCAAATCCGTTTGGGTCGAAGCTACATTCTTAGGAATCGCATAGTATTGTCTGTTTGTTGCAGGAAGTGAATGATCCTGCAAAGAATGATGCTATCGAGAAGGTGCCACCTGAAGCCATGGATGCTTTGTGGGAACTGGGAGCATTCAGCCTGCAGGTTCCAACAGATTTTGGTGGATTAGGGCTGAATAATACTCAGTATGCCCGTCTAGTGGAGATTGTGGGCTCCCATGACCTGGGAGTTGGCATTACACTTGGTGCTCATCAGTCTATTGGCTTCAAGGTAGCTTGAAGATTTTTACTTTTATGATTGCTTAACAGTTCGAAGAGGTTATTAGAAATATTTTGTTCATGACTTATTAGAAAATGACATTAAGTGCCTTTTCTTAGCAGTAGTATTCTTATGGCTTTGCAATTATGTGGAAAGTACTGGTGGAGAAAATATTAATTATTAGTATATATAAGTTATGTTTAGTTCTTTATAAGTAAATTGGCGGCTCTTTCTCAAATTAGTTGCAGATACTGGTAGCTCTGTTCCCATATGTTACAGATTCATTTGAAGTATTATGCTGTTTTGCCGAGAGTTCTCAAGCTCTCTTTCTCTCTGTCATCTCACACACACACACACACACACACACACACACACACACACACACAGGTGCTCACTTTAAAAACATGTCGTTGGAAGATTATTTGTGATAAGGAAACAGCCTTACACTGATAGTGAGTTATTAATGTCTTGGTTAAGGTTGTGGTATAAACAGATTTATCACTGTCTCTCAATTTAAATTTATGACTGTCTCTCAGTTTATTATGCTTGTATTACAGAAGAAGACACATGCCAGCTGTTACATTAGCAGGGTAGATTTGCAAGAAGGGATAGAATTGCAAAGAAAATTTTAACTTAAACATTGCTACAGCTATAGATGAAAAATAATAAATTTCGACGCAAAGTTATCATACAGCTTATAATTTTACACATTAATTATGCCAAAAAATCATTTGAGGCAGTTTGGAGCATTTTCTTATAATTAATCTGTTTTTGAATGCCATTGATTGACTCATATGATGATTCTGTTCATTGTTGTCTTTCTGTCTGTTCAGGTCTGTAGCATCATAATTCTGTGGTGCTCGGGAAAAGTGACACAAATCAAAAATGTTAATTTTACAGAAGAAGGGAAAAAACTGTCTTCACGCTGGTTTATGTCGATTTGATTTTCTTCTGTATGAATTATTGTAATACATATGTCTCTTTTCCCAAGTGAGTAGGTGTTCTGTAAGTTGTCAATAAATTAATAAAAAATGTTTGTGGAAACTGACTTATGTCACTTTTCCCAAGCACTGCAGAATAATTGTAGATTCCTCTCTGAGTTTCTTCTTTTTTTTTAATTGGTCCTGCAACTTGACCATCAACAGTATATTTCTTTGGTTCTATCTATGATTAACTTGGTAATTTTTCATTATAATGCAAACATGGTGGTAAGGCAAACTCAATATATTAAGACCTATAGAATATGATTGCACAATAATTACTGTTCACTGCATGGGAATTTTGTAGTTTTTAACCCCCCCCCCCCCCAACTAAGTCTTTCAAGGTCTAAGTGGAATTTAAAGAAAAATTAGTGTATTGAAAACATAGTTATTCACACATATTTGGGTTCCATGTTGAAAAATGCAACAAAAAGGTGCCGGAACTTTGTAACGCATTTAGGTGTTCTGCTGTTAACTTTTTCAGGCATTCTTTTTCATATTCAGCAAGTCGATTTTCAAAACTCTCAACTAAAGAAAAGGGCAATAATTTGCCTGCTATAACCGAAGACTTCCAAAACTTCAGTTTTTTTTTTTTTTTTGCAAAATTCTTGAATTTTGTTTGTGGCTGAAATAATAGTTTCTGTTTTGTGTTGCATGCTTGTATTTAAAGAGTTCAGTCCCTCGAAAATTTTGGCAAGATATGCTAGTTTTGCACACCAAAAATTATCTTCCAAAAGTTTAGCATATTCTGGCTTTTCGTCCTCAAAAAAGGAAAATAATAAAAAGAAGCTCATCTTGAAGCTCTATCACTCTCGTCACTGATGTACCCCTCGAAAGCTACATGAGAATGCTTACTTTCGAAATGTTTTTTCTTAGTTTATTTGGCACCATCGACTGTTTTGATAAAACATTTTTGCATATGAGACACTTGGGATTTTGTCTATTATTCATCTCTACGTCCTGTAAAACCATATTGGAAGTATTCATCACTTTACATTAACGAAATGCAGTACGTTTTTGTGAAGGGAATTTTCGATCACATTATTTGAATTAACACTGCTGTCATTTGACCCAGAACTTGATTCAGATTGTCTTTTTGGAATTAAAAATTTGACCACAATCAAATCTAAATAAAGAACTTTTAATAAAATAGTCGCACTATCATCCACTCACCCTATATACTGAAACTGACCAATATGTTCTGATGATTCTAAACTCTGTTTTTATAAGTGGGAAAAGTAAACGAATTGCTAAGCATTATTGCAGGTGTTCACTTTCATTCGAATTATTGCTATACTTGTTTTTTTGAAAGATGGGACATAACAGGAGCGTTGCGATCGGAAAAACAACTGAATGCCACATAGCGTGGTAGGCCTGTTGCTATGGTAACAACGATTGAGTTGCCAAACTTACAGTTCCCGCGTGGCGAGTGCTTAATAGCTCTCTTGGCGACATTTGTTGTGCACACAATGTGAGCATTTATACGTTTCGTCTTTGATTCTCTGACGATTTTTATATCGTTTTCTTACCTTCGCATCAATTGTCAATGAATGTTTTAACATCAGCCATCTTCACGACATTTGCTAGCTTCCATCGGCTGGCAGCTTGATAGTCCACATTGGCAACATGGCACTGTAGTTCCAAGCTCGGCCGCTTAGCTGTCATGTCCCATCTTTCAAAAGAACAAGTATAGATAGAAAAATCAAACTGAGCATTGTTGCAGGTGTTCACATTTCATTGGTAAAGTCTGTCTCAAAATAAAATGTACCATATCAAAGACTTCGTTGTAAATAAAAATGCGTTGTAAAGAGACTTTCTGGATGGCATAACATTTATTTTTCATTCCACACACTCCATGGGGTTGCACAACACACCGGTTGGGAACCCCTGCAGTAAAGAGCACTCAGATTTCTGCACTGCTGTGCTTCTTCATAAAAAAAGTAGAAAAAGAGAAAAATATTTATTATCATTTGTGTTTTGATTGCAGGGTATACTTCTTTTTGGAACACCAGAGCAGAAAGCAAAATACCTGCCTCGGGTTTCAACAGGGAAAGATGTTGCTGCATTTTGTCTCACAGAACCTTCGTCAGGCAGTGATGCTGGTTCCATCAGGTCAGTAAGTGAATAATCATGCAGAATATTATGTAAAATATAATATTTATATATAATATAATAAATTAATTCTCTTTATTGTTCTGTTACTGGTGAATATTTACATATACAAAGCAATCACAAGAAGTGACAAGCAGATTGGAAAATATGATAGAAACATCAGTAATTCTGTTTTATTTTGGAGATGAAATTGTTAAATTCTAAATATTTTGGAGGAAAATGATGAAATATATTTACAGGTTTTCATATTCATTCATTCATTCATAGTTTTCTTCCCAAGGGCAGGTCGTTCACTACAAACCCAGCATACTCCTTTCTTATTTTCTGCCTTCCTCTCAGTTTTTGCATATGATCCATATATCTTAATGTCGTCTATCACCTGATATCTTCTTCTGCCCCGAACTCTTCTCTCATGTGCCATTTCTTGCAGTGCATCCAGATTTTCATATGAAATGCTTAAGGTACGGTCACACGTCGCTACTTTTGCAGTGATGCAGTACAAAAAACTGTGCAACTCTCCAACTGCGATGTGTGAACAACGGTGCAACCTGAAAAGTAACGGCTGCCGAACCTGCTGCTCGCTACTTTTTCGTGCTGCATGCAGCTTAAAAGTAGCGACGTGTGAACAGGGTTCTCAGGGTTGCAGCCGCAGCATTTTTGATATTGGTTTTGTTGAAACTTTTGCTGCGGTTGCGACCAATGTTGCCACCCAAATGTGCCAATGATACTTTTATTGTTTGGATGTATTTTAATGTTAGATGTGATTAAATTAATTATTTGTAACAGTTATTAAGTGCACAACACAGTCAGGGCATATTTTCTGACGATATAATTCACTTTTTTAATTTTCTGTATCATGGTTTCAAACAGGAGGGTTGCCAACATTGATTACGTGAATATGCTGTTGGTTATCATTTAAATATATAGGCGTTTTTAAAAGCTTTATAGTAAAAATAATGCCAATTTCTGAATACTAGTTAGGACAGAAAAGCAAATAATAAGTAAGTAAGCTTTTGCATGAGTTTATTAATAATGCGAACATAACCACAAAATGTATATTGAGGAGTCAACATGGAGATGGAAACCTGCAGCATGACTGCGGCTGCAAAAGTAGTGCCTTGTGTGTGAACAGACTAGCAACCTCCAGTTGCAACTTTTGCTGCACTTGGGTTGCGCAGCACGAAAAGTAGTGTGCAGCGTGCTACTTTTGGCTTACGTGTGAACACGACACGCAACTTTTGCAGCTGCAGTACAAAAGTTGCACAGCAAAAGTAGCGACGTGTGACCGTACCTTTAGTTATTTGTTGATTATCCTCTTTCTCACTCTTTTATCATTAATAATGAAAAACTAATTACCTTACATTATAATGGGAAAATAATGGAGTCCTATATTGACTTACGCAGGTCGAGAGCTGTGCTGTCCCCTGATGGCAAGCATTACATTCTTAATGGAAGCAAGATTTGGATCAGCAATGGAGGAATAGCAGAAATTATGACAGTGTTTGCTCAGACACCCGTTTTAGATGAAAAAACTGGTACGATTTAATATTTTAGAAATGTTATATATGGTATATGAACTTATAGTCAAGTGTGTATTTGAGACTGCATTTTTAGGCACATGCATATAAACTTATGCCTTTCGCTAGTAATCTTCAGTGTCCTTATTTATGGCAGAAATGTACAGTTGATCAGGAGAAAATAGACAAGTATCGAGAATGTCTCACTCCCACTCTTGTTTTCGAAGCAGGTACAGTTGTCAAAAGAAAAAGTGGTCGCTCTCCAGAAGCAAAGTTCCTTCGGGTATCTTCGTTACAATTCGGAGACAGGCGATGTTACATGTTATTGGACCACGTTGCCTGATATCTACAGTTATAATTAAAGTATTCTGTGTGTTGCTTCATAGCGTAATGGTAGCGTTCCAACCTGGTATTCGTAATTTGACTAATTGGGCCCTCTGGACTTCACCGAAATTCACCGCAAGGGTTAAATATTACTTCTATCAGGATTTTTGACCCGATCAGAGACTGGGAAATCCCAATTAGCCTTTACCCCCCGCATCCTGGACTAGCTTCTACAAATCATCAGAAAATCTTGGAGCGGGATTGGGCCAGTTTTTCCGCAAATGTTTCTATACTTGTGCTCTCATAGCTCAGTCAGAAGAACGTTGGAATTTAGATGTCAGCGTCTCAGTTTCAATTTCTCGTCACTCCTTTTCATTTTGTGTTTCAAGATAGTATATTGTAATAATATAAAAAGAAAGAACTAACACCAGTATTATGCAACTGTATTGTTCCAAACCTAATATTAAATTTATGTTATTTATATCGCTAAAGAATGATAACAATATAAATGATAAATATCGGTTTGTTTAATTAATATAAGATATTACATAATATATAATTAATTATTGAAATAAAATAACCTATTTTACAAAGAAAAATGGTTATTTATATTATAATAATTATTTACATAAAATATAGATTATTTATGTCGCGAAAGAACAATAACAGAATATAAATAACTTGAATATTATTTATAATGTTAAAGAACGAAAACAGAATATAAATGATAACTTGAATGTTATTTATATCGCAAAAGAACGATAACAGAATATAAATAACGTGAATATTATTTATATCGTTAAAGAATGATAACAATACAAATGATGACTTGAATATTATTTATATCGCTAAAGAACGATAACAGAATACAAAAAATTATAACATGAATATTATTTATATCGCTAAAAGAACGATAACAAAATATAAATAACTTTATTATTATTTATATCGATAAAGAATGATAACAGAATATAAATGATAATTTGAATATTATTTATATCGCTAAGGAACGATTAAAAAATAAAATGAAAACTTGAACAAGGCCCGAACTCACAACCTTCGAATCATTAAGCAGGCACTCTACCACTGCTCTACGAGATGCACATACGGAATAATTCCATAGTTCCGGAACTGCTTCTACAAGCACATGCATCGTGTAACATTGCTGTGACCCTGAAGTGAACTTAGAAAATATTCGCTGTTCATGAAATATTCGCCACTTTTTTTTTTCTTTTTTGACAACTGTACATTGGTATTGGTATGTTTGATATGTATTTGTTCCGTGTAAAATAAACCTAATATTAATCGGGAGATTCAATAAAAAAATAATAGCAATGGAAGTGTTGGCGGTCATTGTGTAGCTTTCCGATCTCAAATCAGATGTCGAGGAGTCTCCTCAGTGGTATTCCTTGGTTTTTTGTGGCTGATGGGGTGTAATTTTTAAGTAATCGAGGCAGTCTATTGCGTGTAACTTTTAACTGTAGCAGATGGGAGAGGGTGAAGGCCCAGCCAAAAGTGCTGTTATTTTGGTATTGCCGGTTATTTGGGTGCCGGTTACGAGAGATTTTACTGTATGATTGAATTTGTTTTTCTTGAAGGAAGTTAGGCCAGCGAACTTCACATTATTGGTGATGAATTTCCACAGTGATATTTTTTGCACGAAAGAAGTAAATCTCAGTATGAACTTCACATTTGACAAGATTTTCAACTTATAGGTTTGTTTCAAATAATATTTGACAATGATAAATAATCATACCAGTTCACAAAGTGACATATCGATGGCTGAGAACCAGACTGTTCTTAGTCCAACTTTTTATAAGAAAGAAATCTGTGTTTCATTGTGTTCCAGTTCTTGTCTGCATATATGAATCGTACAAAATTGTAAATATTCCTCTCCATAAGGTTGCTATGAAGCTGTTGCAGATTGTTTAATGAAGACTTGAATATCAGGAGCTTAAAATAACTCTCCTGAAAAAAAAAAAATGGTAAAATGGACTTGGAACAGTCTGGTTCTAAGCCATCGATATATTATCAGTGATTCACTCTTAGCAGACTGCATGCTTGAACCTGTTCTAAAATTCTTGGTTGTTAATAGTATTCAATTGGCCTTTATCATTCAAATGCCTCTCGTACATCACTGTGGACTTGAAGTATTTCTCTCACTCTTTTAGTCTTATATGTAGGAGGAAGGCTGAGGAAAATATATCATTCTTTTGGTTTCGAAACAAGCAGTGGAGATGATAAATTCGGAAAATTTTTGTTTCTGGTTCAAGGTAAGGAACGTGACAAGGTAACTGGTTTCATTGTTGAACGTTCATTTGGTGGTGTAACATCAGGGCCACCTGAAAAGAAAATGGGAATTAAGGCCTCAAATACAGCTGAGATTTTCTATGAAGATGTGAAGATTCCTGTTGAAAATGTGCTCGGAGGTGTTGGCCAAGGCTTTAAGGTTTGTAATTTAAAAACATTATGTCCATTCTTTCATCATACTGGTATGTAACATAATTTGTTAGAAATATTAATTATTAGTGGTACATAGTTCGAATATATGTTTTAGATTTGCAGTTATTTGGAATATGATGTTTAAAGTTTTCGTGATGGTTGATTTGTAGTGCAGTTTTAAATTATGTAATTAAAAGACAGTTCCTAATATTTGGGAATTTGCATTTTGAATTATATCTTCAATCCCAATCAAGAGAAGAATCATGTTGGAATTTAGCATTCGTAGAGGAGTACCCAACTTGAGAAGGTACAGTGAAATGCTATACTCATGTTTCAGTTCCACATAATTGTGTGTACAGTAGAGCATCGATAACCTGAACCATTGAAAATCCAAACCCTAACCCTCAAATTTTTTTTTACATGCATTTGAAAAAGGATGGGCATGATTCAATGCTCTAGAGGCAGCTATAAATTGGCCGATAAAATGCCTGAGTATATGGTAACACAGTTTGCCTGTTTACAAGTTAGAGACTTGGCTGCAAAGAAATGAAGCTCAGTAAAAATAATAAAAAAAAATCAAAAACTGTTTTTAAAATCTGGCTAGTGTTGTTTGTAGTAAATATGTAGGCCTATTGAAATCTTTAAAGATAATACTGTATGTAGTTTAAATTATTTTTTGTGTTGTTTTTGCTCGATTTTCGAAAATCTGAACAAATCAATACTCTGAACAGGGCTGAACATCAATTAGTTCAGATTATTGATGCTCTACTGTATCTACGTTTTCTTATTTAAAATCACAACAAGTAAAGAACAATGTCGTCTAACACAATGTTTCTCAACCTTTTTGATGATCAGGTCCCTCCCCTGCCCTTTCCCTTTTCTCACATTACTTTAGTAGAGTAGAATTATAGAACATAGTAATGTGAAATTTCGTATCAATTTAAAAAGAAAACAATTTAATTGCGTTTTTAATTAATGTAAAATGGTCCTATGTTTAAATTTTCATAGAATAACTTTATTATTATTATTATTATTATTATTATTATTATTATTATTATTATTATTATTATTATTATTATTATTATTATTCTATTTGCTGCCCCCCAATAACCGTTATTTGGACCCTCTCAGGACTGCAACCCCCTCGGTTGTGAATTACCGGTCTAACAGACTGCCACAGTAAGATCCTCTGAGAAGGTTCTCACAGTACTTTCCTGAGTTTCAACATACACTGACTGAAGTGCAGACTCAGATGTCACATAAGTGACCATTGATGTATTTGTATTTTCAGATAGGTTCATTTGAAGTAATTTTTATAACATTTTTATTTCAATACTGTAACATTGTTTTGAATAGAGATAAACGTGGCAGCGAAGTATAAGATACAGACAGTTTGGACTTAAGAAAGTAGATTGCGATGTAAAGTTGACCAGGCCTAGAAGAAGAATGATAGTGCTAATGAAAGAGGTGGGGTATTTAAACTGATTCATAATGAATGTAACTTTCCTATACAGGTGGCAATGAACATCCTGAATAATGGTCGTTTTGGAATGGCTGCCTGTCTTGCTGGAACTATGCGTGCTGTAACAAAGAAGGCTGTGGACCATGCCACCACTCGCTTACAATTTGGTAGTCGTATTGACTCCTTTGGTACTATACAAGAAAAACTGGCACGGATGTCAACTTTGCAGTATGTTACAGAATCATTGGCATATATGATAAGTGGCAACATGGACAATGGCTGTACAGATTATCATCTTGAAGCCGCTATTTCGAAGGTAATGTACAAGAAGCTCTTCACATTGCAACATAGCTTTGTTTCGTGGCTTTTGTACTACATTTTTCTACTTTATTTTATGTAAACTACTTTTAAACATACTTTTAGATTGAAACTTAAAGAATAGTTTCTAAAATGTCCAGTACTTACTATTATACAGGGTTTTTCAAAAGTGATGGTAAAAAATTTAGGGTTGAGAAGTAAAAACGAAGAGAAGCAAAAAAGTTCGAGTAAACATGGGTCTGCAAATTAACTGTTTACGAGATAATGTCATTTTGTGCTGGTTAGGGCCACCAGTGACCCAAACATCTGGATGCAGTAAAGCAGCAACATTCATGCTTCGTATGCATGCCGCACTGTCCCCATCCTATTTCTTCTAAGTGGGAAATTATGATAGCTATACAGACAATATGGTGAATGGTGTTATAGGTAGAGGAGGACCTGTACTGAGATTATCGGATTTAAGTCCTTTGGATTTTTGTATATGGGGTTATGCAAAAAAGCCTAGTTTACACAATATACATCACTACACCTGAAGAATTGTCCGCCAAGTTAGCTCTGTGGTAGCATGTCTGTCTCCAGACTAGCTGGCCCAGGTTTGGTCTGGCGTGGTCAGAAATTTTCATGTAAAATTTCTACCTCGCGATTAGGAAAGATGGCGGTGCACAACTTCTGATCACTAGATTGTGCACCAATATGCCTGGGTTAAATCCCAAATCTCTCCGCAGTGTATATGAAGAGAAGGCATATGTTACTGTTGATAGTGATTCGTCTGTCGGATGGGGACGTTAAGTCTGGCGTCCCCCTTGGTGCTATTCGACAGGAGTTGGCTACGTGCCAGCACTGGGTTTCCCTTTTCCCCTTCCTCATCTTCATCATCATCACTCAGACACTACACTTAAACGAACACTTACACATACACTCACGCTAGTACACGACATAACTCTCCACAGATACACATCATGTACAGAGTGACCCGCTGAAGTGGTGTACAACTATAAAATGAGTCACAGTTCTGTCATCTATCTGCAGTATGCGGAACCCGAATCACGCAAGTGAAGTGGGTGGGCATTGGATACACACACACACACACACACACACACACACACACACACACACACACCTGAAGAATTACGACATCAGACTGTAGATTCCTTCCAGCAAATCAAATATGACTCAGGATTGCTCGAGCGCATTCTTGGGGCTTTGCACAGAAGGTTAGACAGGTGCATTCAAGTGCATGGTCAGCATTTTGAACACCTGCTGTAAAATACTTCAGTTAACATATGTTCATATTGTACTGTACATTGTTGATCCACAAACTTTACTGTTGTTCAAACAAAGTTTCTTTTGTGTATGTTCAATCATATTTCTGTAGTGTTGAAGCCAAGATTATGAATTTTACTGTTTCGTGATTGATAAATTAAATAAAATTACGATGATTACTTGTGTATGATGTTAAATTATAGTTAGTATATGGTTAGTAAATTATAATTAGTTTAGTAAAGAGTTTTTATTATTTTAAACAGGTATTTGCATCAGAGTCAGCCTGGACAGTGACAGACGAAGCCATTCAGATTCTTGGTGGAATGGGTTTTATGAAGGAATGTGGCTTGGAGAGAGTCATGCGTGATCTCAGAATCTTCAGGATCTTCGAAGGGACGAACGACATTTTGAGACTTTTTGTAGCTCTCACAGGTATATTATCTGCCAAAAAGTCTGATATGAGCACGTTAATGAACATCTATTATTTTTAGTGTGTGAAAAGAGCTAAATCATTGACATGGTGCATTGATTGAAATTTGTTGTATTGCTTGTAATCTATTACTTTAAGGGATTAAGATTTGAAAGTTCTGGGAAACCCTTCAAATTTTATCATGTGTTCTGAGTGTACTTTCAGATGTTCATCAACTTCATAATGTTGGCTACAATGAAAATCTGTAATTTTGCTCAATTTTTGGTAATACATTGTACTCTTACATTTTAGGAAATATGTCAATGTTTAGTTTCTTGTGTTGCATTGGCAGGGAAGGGAACATAATTTAAACTTCAGAACTGAATTATTACACATTTATTTAGTTCTTTAATAACTACATACTCCATTTTTTATGCTTTTGTTTATAGTTAAATACAATATAACTGAAATTTTGTTACAATTTGAAAGTAAGATTTGATATTATATTTAATCATTGGCAGGAATCCAATATGCTGGAGCCCATTTGAGAGAATTGCAGAAGGCCTTCAAGAACCCAACAGCAAATTTAGGCCTTATCTTTGGAGAAGCTACTAAAAGAGCCATTAGATCTGTTGGTTTTAGTAGCCCACCATCTTTGGCTGAGCATGTGCACCCCAATTTGGTGCCTTCAGCTGCACTTGCTGCAAAAGTAAGTGTCTGTAAAAGATTAATTCTTTTTTTAAATCAATTTACTAGAAGTTACTGCCATTAGTTCTGCTCTTCTCTTGCTTCTAGCTTTTGCACTAGGTGTAAAATAATACAATTTGTTTTGACAGAGTATCGAAGCTTTTGGACACACAATTGAGACGACTTTGATCAAGTATGGACGTGGTATTGTGGATGAACAGTTTGTTTTGAATAGACTTGCTAGTGCCGCAATTGACACATACACTATGATCGTGGTCTTATCGAGAGCAACCTTGTCTCTTCAGAGAGGCTTGCCCTCTGCTCATCAGGAAGAACTTATGACCAAACTTTGGTGCAGTGAGGTAAGAATTTGCTTCCTTGAACCTTACTCTGTTTAATTTATTAAACTATTATATATATGTCAGAACAAAGATTAATTTTTCATTTCCAGTATAGCTGAATGGTAGCACTTAGCTTATTCATTTAAACTTTACATAAATTTGGCTTAACTAACAGCGTTATAGACTAAAATTAAGTGACCTGTTGTAAAAAGAATATCATTACAATGCCACTATCTTGCATCATATATTAACTTTACTGCCTTTGAAATTTATTTGCCTTTTGATAAGCTGGAGAAATATATTCTTCTTGCTGTCAAGACTTAGCCTGTCAGACCTATTCCAAGGCTGAAAACTGATCACTCCACCTTCTTTGTGGTTGTCCATTATGTCCTACTCTCATTGCTTTGTACAGACCGATTATATAGTCCTGACAACTCGATGACGCGAAAGAGGAAAAGGAATAGGAGTAGTGGGGAGAGCTCTGGAGTAGAGATAAGGGCGAGCGGTCGGTAAAGGAATGCAGTACAGCTTAACTGTACTAGAAACATATCGCTCTACTGCACACATGACATCCGATTGCTCTGAAGGCAAGTGAGTGACTAACCGAAACACCCCTTGGTGTAACTAAATGGACTCGCCTGACCAAGGCGCACATTGCCGGTGACTGTCAGGACTAAATAATCGTACTGTACAGGAGATTTTGTCTTTGAAAATTTTACGGAGACATTTACAATACATGCTTCTCCTATGTCTCTTGATATTGTTGTATGTCTTCCACTATGTTCTTTGCTCATAACTGTGTTCATATACTGTTTCTGATTCGATCTCTCCTTGTAGCTCCAATCAGAAATCTGAGGAATCTCATTTGGGCTGCTTCTAATTTGGTATTTTGATCTTGATATCCATGTTTCACTTGCATATTTTTGAGCATGTATTTTCAGACAGTGTTATGTATTCAAGTTACTGTCTTTATTCATTTTTTTCTATTAATGCGTCCATTTAACTTATATTTATTAATATTCCCTTCTAAATCTAATAATTCTAAATTATACTAAATGTATTTTTGTTTTAAGCTTTGATTCCAACAATTTCAGTAAATAAAAATCTCCTCGTAAGTGTGTTTACGATATAATTATGTGGATGTACATTATTTCAGGCTTCTGAACGAGTAGCACAGAACCTTGGAGCAGTTCAATCCAGTCGTGTTCTCGAGAACTTCTCAAACCTTAGTGCCATTGCTAAAAATGTGTGTGAGAATGGAGGCCTAACTCATATTAACCCTCTAAACTTTTAAGTATATTGGGAGGTAAGAGACTGCTAAATGCTCTGGAGCAAGTCATGCACTGTACAATACTTAAATTAAAATTGTGTTGAAAAGTATTTCTGGATTGTGGTCTTACCTAACAGTGCTAGTGATGCAGAAGAATATATATCCTTCATCTGGTGCCACTTTTCGTCTTAGGTGCAGTTTAGGTTTTTGTTTATATTATGACCATTAAAATACTCTGCTATTAATATAAGCTGACCATTATGACAGTTCCAAATATCAGGTTGCTATCAGTTGCCACAGTAACCCAGTCTTCCCCTCTCTCTTCTTCCCCTTCAACACTCCTTATAACCAGTTAATTTTCAGGTACGTTCATTTTTTTATAGTAATTTGTTTATATGTTCCCAAATGGCTAAGAGATATGAAATTTAATTCATAGTCGACTGCTGGTGGTGATAAATGTGTGATACAGAAATAAGCACTTTTCCCAAACCGAGCCACATTATGTGGGAACACTGCTGTGTTAATTACTGTCATCATAGATTAATTGTAGTGTAATACATGATTTGGAAAGCATATCAAATCGCAGTTATTACTATGTTAACGTGTAATGTGTGGCAGGATAGGTAAATTTATTTCAAATCAATATTTGTGTAATGAATTATATCATTTGTTACAGAAGAGAAATGTTAAATACCTGAAATACTTGAATGTCTGCCAAATTGATTATGTATGTTAGTAACACGAATATTCCCCGTATTTTGTTATATATGGAATTGTTTGATTTCAACTAACATTGTCATAATTTAAGTACCAGTTCAGCAAAAAAAAAAGTCCATCATAATATGTCAATATAAAATCGTTATGTCAAAATACATAAATACAATATTATTAGAAAACGTAACATTTTATCAATTTCTTCATAAAATATTGATGTTAAGGAAAAAGAAAAGAAATATTCTGAGTTTTCCAAAGTCGAAGCATGTACTTCATTGAATTTTTTTAAAATTATTTCTTCTAATAATTAGTATTTTTGACTTTTCGTGTAATGCCTGAATTTAGTTTTCTTTGCATATTCATTAGAACAATAGATTTCTACCTTTTTCTTTCGCCTTGTATTAAGTGCGTATCATTTCTTTACTCTCATACACACTGCATCTGTCTTCAGTAGTTTTTCTTCTTTTCTGCTTTGTCCGTCAGAAGTTTCTGCAGTCTTACAAGGCATCCTATAGTGACATCTGCAGTCTCTTTTGCTGCTTAAATGTCCATCACTCTTGTTTGAGTACATATTTCTTAACTTCAGATTGGGTACATATCACACTTCGGAAAGAAGACTGCCACAAGTGCAAAAACAGTACTAATGAGATATTTGACGTTTAATATGCAATAGGTCAATTTCATTTACAGTAGTACCATAAGGACACAATTACGTTCTGCCTCCAAATTTTAACCTACCGCTTGTGGCCTTATAGAAACAGATAAAATTTTTATCTGTTAGGCAGCAGTGTTATCTCAATTCATGAATGCTTTGCACTTGTGGCCCTCTTCTTTCCTAAGGTGCGGTATTTCTTAACTTCAGATTTACTGTAATTGAAAACAAGGTAACCACTCCACCGATAGTGACAGAAAATTGTTCTAAGATAGACTTGCAACATTACTAATGAAAAACTGTACAATTTTATTTGATGTATTTCTGAGATAAACTGTGGGAGATATATGCTGCTCGTCCATTGATGTAATGAAAGTATACTACATGAACTGAAAACAGAATCTGTACTTCACAAAATTAAAAATTACAGAAAGAACTGCAAGAAACGTATCAGGGAATGGGTTCTAAATAAATTAAAAATGAGTTTTGTCATGTGCACCAAGTAGTCATAGATGGCATAGTTTGAGACTGCATAACATACCACTGATGCCTGTTTCTTGAAGAGATTATATGTCACAGAATGTGTGTTTACTCCATTCATTGGATGTCTGTATGAGAGTAGAATGAAAGGATGATACTGTTAATTCTTATATGCTGCAAAATTTAGTCTTAGTGTTGTACATTAAATATTTTTCTTTATATTAGTGCTCTTGCATATGTCATGTCACGTAATTATATCTTTTGTACTTAACCCATTGCAATATATCTGTACGCTTAGTGGCACAGTTATTTTTGTCTTCGTACATAATTCTGTAGACTACAATTAATTTTTATGAGAACAAAGAAAACCAAAGTGAAATGTATTGTCTATGTGGTTGAACTGAATGAAGTTTTGTGTACATGACTTGTTCCAGATTTTGAGGATGCTAATGTTTACTAATGATTTTTTTGCACAGTAAAGTAAGTGTACAGAAAATATGGTGAAGTGTGTAATTTTTTTTACATAGTACTCATTCACATTTATTGAGATATGTATTATATAAAGAACTGTATGTAAATATATTTTTTATCTTTTGAAAGCACAGTAATAACTGCATAGAAGTGAAAATACTCCTTTGTAAAATTGGGTATGGATATCAATTTTGTCTTGCACAGTGTTCTCTATTTATAAATTGCCCTGGTATCTCTGTCTGCTGTTTATTTCTGTTGATAGAAGGAAAGGTATTGTTTACCGGTTTATGAGCAATATGATAAACAGTGAATCATATCACAAGTAGGCATATAACGTGAACTTTACTCCAGTGAGACGTACTGGAATGGAAGTCATCAGTATCTGTAGTTATGCAATATGGTATAGTATGGTTTGCCACAATTTAGAACAGCATATATTTATCTATGACTATTATGTGAAGTGTAAAAACTCTAAAAGATTATAAGGAAGTTCAAAAGAAAGTTTCACTGGGCACCCAGTGCACTCCTTCACCCCAAAAAAATATAAAAATCTTTGTGAGGAAATGAGAAAAACGGGACCTTTTCTGAATGTGGGGGCTGGGCGGGGAAGAGGGAAGGGGAAAAGAACGCTGGTAAGCAGTTTCAGATGAAAAATTACATGGAAATTAGGATACATTTAGAACATTCTCCAAGAAAGTCATTGGAACATCTCTCGCCACAAATATTACTGATAGTTCTACTTGGTGTACTACATTTTTGAAACTTAAAGTATACAAACTAACCTCAGTGCACAAGATTTTTCCTAGACTAAAATTAATACTAAAATTAGTATGTGCTGTTTTCTGAAATAACACGAGCTTCCACTTTCAAAATTAAAAGCAATGGTTAATGTATAACAGCAGTTTGTTGTACGGTAAGTCTTTTGTCTTTTGATTTTGGACATTCTCTACATCGACCTTGTGCTTTTTTTTTTTTTTTTTTTTTTTTTTTTAGTACAGTCTGTTTCTGGAACAAAATGCTTCGTAGCTGTCCCTGAGTTCTTTGGGAAGACTTTTTATATACATGTCATATGTCCTTGCATAAGTTCCAAAGGAAAGTCTTTAATACCACTCTTACTATATTTATATCCATAATATTAAAACAAAATTAGGCCTATATAAAATAATTGATAATACTGTGAGAACCTGTGCAAAGTAAATGTAACACCACAGTGAATAAGTAATTGTTATTGTTAAACTTTACAACTAAGGGCGTAAATTTAAGTATAATATTATAGAAAATATATTGGGGAAGGTAAACAAATTGTCATAATGGTAGATAACACGTATATATGGAAGACAGTATTGAAAAATTATTGCTTGGTGCCATAATATATACCAAGCAAGTTCTGTCATGTTAAAAATATTGATGGAACCAAGTTTCTGGCAACTTTTATTTTTTCGTGTCATCTGTTATAGAATGTTCTGCCACGTCTTTATATCGAAATATCTTTCCTGTGTTTTTGACAAGACAGTTGAAGAGCTTTGTGATGGTGCTTTCGTCAGGATAGTGCAGTTACTGTGGGAAACGTGTTTACATTTCAAATGAGAGTTTCTGGTATTCTTGCTAAAACTATGAAGATAATTAATTTTAGGTGAAGTTTTATGCAATTTCAATAACTGGTATAATGCACAATTCATCGAAGTTATGTGTAAGAACTCACTCCTAAGAGATTAATTTTTCAGAATTTGATATAAGTTTCAAGAAAGAAAGGTCTTCGATTTTTGTGTTCAAATTCGTAGTTTCAAATACTTTCACACTTGATGTGGATCGTTCTATGTTGTTAGTATGAAGTCTTAGAATAATCTAAATATTTTTATAGTATTATACAGAGCAGGTCCAGTGTCTGGCACTTATGTGATAATGTACTATCCGAATTTATTTTTTGTAAATGTGTACAAACCAAGTCTGTTCTGCATATATGCAGAGTTGTAAGTAGAAGTGCTGAAGTGCTGTGCTCCATTTTGTGCTCATGTTTTAGTTTTTGATTCTTGATACGGTAAAGCTCTCTTGAACACTGAATAGGTCCATTTGTTACACTTTGAATCAAAATCAATACTTTTAAGAAAATCGAGAGATTATGGAAAACTTCTTTTACTCATGCCACATCATCTTTTTGCAGAATTATAATAATCATATTGAATTGTGTTGTACTTGATTTTTAATGTAATTTAAAGATATTCAAAGCATTGGCATTGGTATAAAGCTTATCCAAACGACAATGCAAGTAACTTTTTAAACTACTGTATATGAGTTTACAGATTTGCAAAATAGTTGAAGTGGTATTTTAATTTAAAAACTGTGTTATGTTGATTTATAAATTATTAAATTTGCTTTGTGAAAGTAGCCTGTTACATATGCTCACCAATTTTATGATCGTGTGATAGAACTCTCTTTTTTATGTACATGTTGTGTAAATGAAATTATTGTTACATATAGTGATAAATTACTTTAATAAAAGTAATAATTTTCGGCTGTTTTATTGAGACTTTCTGGTTTCCATGGCTGAGAAATGTTTGAATTTGTGTTCTCCCAGTTACATAACACAAATTAAATTGAATGTAATTGGTGGCTGAAATTCTTATCTCCTCCTGCATTCATGAAAAATATAATTTCATTGCAGTTTCATCGACGATCAATATAGGGTCATATTAATGTATTTTTATAGGTAAAGTCAACTCCACGACATGCCAAATCGGCACAAAACAGTGGCAAGAGGTTAAGGCTCCCACCTTTACAGACATTCGACATTTAATAGCAGTAGAGATATTAGTCCTACATGCCCGCCACCTTTACCCCTAACGAGATGCCCCTGGTACTCATTTCTGTTAGAGGCTGAATAGACTCCAGACCATAGTGCGGCTGGAAGGATTAGATCAAAGGAAAAATCTATGACCCCATCGGGAATCGAACCTGTGACCTTTCTGCTTGCAGCATTACAGCTTAACTGTATGCCCCACAATGTATTTTTGTTGTTCGAACAAAATTGTTTTACAGAAAACGAGAGTGAGGATCTCACTTGGCTCTATTTTCAAAGATGGAAATTAAGGACACATGAGATCGTCATACAGACTGTTTACTTTTATTTTAACTGATGTACATTTTTTTCCTAATGAAACTCGGTAGATACCGTATCAGTAGAACATGAATGATACATCACTAAGAATGCATAGTTGTTTTTACGCATGTGTACAATTTGTAATAGGTTTCATCCAATCTGGAATGAAGGTGTAGTGTTCTCAGGTGTGTGTTTATCTAAGGTTAATGGTTTTTCTTTTTCAGAATTTAAAAAATGCACAATTCAAAATTCATTAGAAAAAAATGCAGGTGTGTGTTTATCTAAGGTTAATGGGTTTTTTTTTTCAGTATTTAAAAAAATGCACAATTAAAAATTCATTAGAAAGAAATGCAGTGGGTGAAAGGTTTTGAGGTTCATTAAACAGTATCAGTATATGACGTTGTCTTTAAAAAAATAGCATACCATGTAGATTTTAAATGCAAAGTATACATTTTTCTGTGCCCAATTTTTATACAATTGAAATTTTCTTTCTCCATTTCTATCTTCCCAGTCACATCCTGTAATTCTCTCGCTTCCGTCATTTCAAAAACACCCTTCAGCCATGTTTTCCTAGGTCTTCCTCTTCATTTCTTTGCAGTTGGGATCCATTCCAAATTCCTCTTTGGCAACCTATTTGGCTCCATCCTTTTCACATGTTCAAACTATCGTAATTATTTAGTTTGGACAAGCTGTATAATAGGATCTTTAAATAATTTCAAGGGAAAAATTGTTCGGGGGCCGGGTATCGATCCCGGGACTTCTGGTTGAACGTACCAGCGCTCTGCCAAGTGAGCTACCCGGGAGCTCCACCTGACACCATCTCAACTTTTCCCCTTATATCCACACAACTCGCATGGGCTGATGAAATGCCAGAGACCCACATCGAGTGCACACAATCTCTGTGTGATTTGGAATTGTGGTTTTCTGTTAACGTACACAGTGACGTATATATTATGCAAATCTAGTCTTTCAGGTAAAGCTTCCTGTAAAGCAGATTTGAATAATTTCAAGTTTCTGTTAACGTACACAGTGATGTATATATTATGCAAATCTAGTCTTTCAGATAAAGCTTCCTGTAAAGCAGATTTGAATAATTTCAGGAATCTGCTTTACCTGAAAGACTAGATTTGCATAATATATATGTCACTGTGTACGTTAACACAAAACCACAATTCTAAGTCACACAGAGATTGTGTGCACTCGATGTGGGTCTCTGGCGTTTCGTCAGCCCACGCGAGTTGTGTGGTTATAAAGGGAAAAGTTGAGACGGTGTTGGGTGGAGTTCCCGGGTAGCTCAGTTGGTAGAGCACTGGTACATTCCACCAGAGGTCCCGGGATCGATACCCGGCCCCGAACAATTTTTTCCTTGAAATTATTCAAATCTGCTTTACAGGAAGCTTTACCTGAAAGACTAGATTTGCAGGATCTTTAAAGTTAATCTTTTCTCTTATCGTAGCATTTCCAATTCTATATACCAGGGCATTCGATAAGTAATGACAACAATACTGTAAATCAATGCTCCTAGCAGTGACCATTGAAATCTTGTAGTATGTAACAGAACAGCGATTCTTTCATAAATCCGCAATATTGAAAGCCTCGAAGTAACCATATTTTGTAAATAATCACTATTTCTGATTTATAGTAAGTAATAAAGCCCTAAAAACTGTAGGTACAAAGGTGCTTCATAAAATCCAAGTTGCAAGAGGAAAAAGTGCAATTCAGTGCTTTAGGGCATTTCAAGAAGCTTGTGGGAGAGAAGTCCTACCACACTGAACTACTGCGAGATGAGTGGAAATGAGGCATTCGCTTTCAATCAAGAGTTGGCATCCAAAGAGCTTTAGTTCAATCAGTGACAGGGATATCCAGAAATGCTGCTGCAGATGAAGTCCGCCATCTTCCAAGGATTTAGCAATATATTGTCGACATGGCAGAAGACTATGTTTAAATTATGTAATGTAAATAACTTTAGTGTGAAACAGTTTTCAGTTACTTTTCGAATACCCTAGTAATTTATAGCATCGTGCTGACCATCATAAAAATAGATTTCTGTTGACTGTAATTTTGATTTTAATTTTGCATTCATGTTCCATGTTTCTGCACCATTAGGCATTTCACTACTGATTTATAAATATGGACTTTTCTCATCTGATACAGCTTTACTGATTCATGGGAATTCTGTCTTGATTCCTCATAAAGTAAAAGCATATCTAGGTTCACAATTAGTCAATTTTAGCATTGTCCTTAATTGACTTCACCTTTAGAATTCTACGAACATAAGACTTGCTACTGCAGAGGTACAATGTAAGAACGCAGATAAACAGTGTAGTGGAGTAATGGTTAGCGAGTCTGGCCGTGAAACCAGGTGGCCCGGGTTCAATTCCCGGTCGGGGCAAGTACCTGGTTGAGGTTTTTCCGGGGTTTTCCCTCAACCCTATACGAGCAAATGCTGGACCCTGGACTCATTTCACCGGCATTATCACGTTCATCTCATTCAGATGCTAAATAACCTAAGATGTTGATAAAGCGTCGTAAAATAATCTACATAAAAAAAATAAATAAACAGTGTACACTTGCCAAACAACCCTTAAGTGCCAGATTTCCTAGAAGATTTCATCACACTGTAAATGCATTTTTAATCAGTTATTTTGTACGTTATTACACAAATGAAGTGTTTCTCGAAGAAATGACAAAGGAATATATTTTTTTGGCTTGTCCTTCGCATTATCTTGCCACTCATACGTCTCAATACCTTGCCATAAATGGGAGTCAAACTCAGACACAAATTACTTTTTTCTGCTTAACCATTATTCAAATACCAAGATGACATCTGACTTTTTGGTTACTTACAACCTAAAGATTCTGCTCTTAAAATTAATGCAGTTGTAACTCTTCACTCTGTGTCTGTTTACTAATTATTGCCATTAATTAAGATCTGTGATATAGGAAAATTGTTACTTTGAAGCATGTAGCCTACATGTGTAATTGTAACTCAATGAATAATTTTATCAAATGTGCTATTACAAAAGGTCACGCCAGCAAATGATTTACTAACGTAATTCTTTATTAGTGGAAATAGAAAATTTCAGTGATCATGAGTCATATTGCTACAAATTGATATTTTGATGAAATCACACAACTAAAGGGAACAGTGTTGTTATGGGAAAAATTAAATAAAATAAATATGGCATGTCACAGCCATGAATGATTACAACATTGTCACAACTGGTATATTTTATTTTATACAGAAATTTACAGCAATTGCATAACATAAAAAAGGATTATACATGTTACAATCTGGGAGAGAACATAATGGCAGCAAAAATTGAAAACTTTTACACAGTCCCAATATTATGTTCTCGTGCCAAGTTCAACACTTGTTAATACAATCATTGTAGGAAAATGACACAAGGAAATCAAAAGATTACAGCACATGTCTATTAAAACAGTCACAGTTATTGCTGCATTAGACATCAGTACAGTATCACAATATATCAACACAGAAATTGTAACTTATCCACATCAGGAGAAAACCAACTTTCCACCAAGGAGCTTTGACTAAACAATGAATTTCAGGTCATTTTTATTACTTTTTAGTCTTACCCATATGGTGTCTCTTTGTATTTAATTAGATTCCTTTCAAACAATGCAGAACCATAATATACAGTCAGTCTTATATTTTAATTTTTATATAATTGCTACATTACTATCAATAGCAAACGTAGTTGCTTAATTACTAAATTTAATTAATGTTGTAAGTGTTCAAATTTCGATTCTGTTCACAGATATTAAACTTCGTTTTTGATAATTAACACATATCTAAAATAACAGATGCCCCAAAAGTTACAGATCTCTGAAGTAAAGTTAATGTACACACTAAAATAAAGTTTGACAATACTGTAACAAATCCCTTATTATTTATTAAGTATGTATGTTTAAAAAGTTACGATTTACAAATATATATATGAATACTGGAGCCACATCATTTGGTCAGGATTACATTACATTTACATTAATTATCAGAAACTGTTACTGAATTTAACTCGAAAATATAATATGCGTGTTTCTAATTTATTCTACAACAATTCAGTAAATACAAACATTGATGTGTAAATTAAAAATTTAACCTTACACTGTAATTGGTGCTCAAAATTAAGATATTTCCTTACACAATTTGAATAACATTAATACAGATTTTACTATCAAATTTTACAAAAAATCCTTTTCTCAATTGCATAAATATTATTTGCAGACACAAACATGAAGACAAATTCCAAATCTTTTAGCTTTTTGCGAAGAGTTATTTTTGTGTAAATTTTGTAATTTCCATTCCACTATGGTCAAATCTATATTTTATAACATATATTTATTTACGGTTTAAGTATTAAAATAGTTTTGAGCACTACTAATATGTTATTTTTATATAAAATACATTAAAATCAGAGGCCTTGCCACCTCATCTTCAGTATTGTGTGGTCAAGGTTAGATTGAGAAGTGTACAGTACTCTTGTATTTTGTATAAAAAATTTAATACAACTGATATTGTGTTTAATATTTAAACTGTAAATAAATATACGTTATAAGTATTTCTGAACACTGTGTAAGAACCATACTTGACCTTTAACAAAATTGCAACATATATTAAGTTACTTGTTACCTGTAGGCTTTATCGATATAAATTGATCCCAAGTCTAAGAATTCCAGATTTTATATTATGCATAAAAAATTACATTTTTTGGCTGATTTTGGGATACTAAACAAGTGATTTAAATCAAAAGTACGGAATCTTTGTTTATTGCCATTATATACGACAAATTAGTTGCGAGCAAAATGTTCAATAATAGTATTTGCTACGAAATTTTCAATGAGGACTTTTAAATTTTCCAGTGTATTTTAGAGTAAGATAGAGGAAGCTGTTGACCATTACTGAACATTTTTAGAGCATTATCTAGTAGTTGTAGATACTATTTAGGTACTGTGACTTTAACAGGATAAAACAAGGCCACTGAGTGCAATTTCGTCCTCTAGCTCTGTAATGTTTACCTTATTATGATTAATTATCCATGAAATGTCACTAATCTTAATATCATTTTGTTTTCTACTAAGAATAGAATATTTATGCATGTATTAAGAACCAGTATTTCTACTGATAGATTTAAATTTCATATTTTCACATTTAAAAAGGACAGTTGTAAAAACGCATCTTTCCATAATTCCACTGAACTATATGTACTGTAATTCATACTGTCCATTTTCAGATTGACAAATATAATTTAAGTAGTTATATTTTTTAACAGTAAATTTTAACTTGCTACACAATTCAGTGAGTGTAAAAAGTATTCGAACACCTAATGATTCCTATAAAAGATAATTGTAATTTACTTACCAATTTTGCAATTTATAACAAAATATACTCCAGTGATTCCATACAATGTGTAGATGAGATTTTTCATGCAAATTACGAAAATAACTTTAGGATTACATATTATACTGAAGAGATTCACATATTAGCAAAATTGTATAAGCAAAATGTATTCAAATACACATTTCACACGAATTTGTTCTCTTAAAATAAATATAAATTTAGCTTCCCTTATGAAAAGGTTGCCAGATTTGACAAAGTGTATTACATATAATTTGGAAACACACCTAAAAGGTAAAATGATACACATTTGAAACGGTTAGGGAATCGAATATACAAACTTTCATCACAATCAGTATTAAGTAAGATAACTATTAGATTGTATTATGTTTGGAGTTTTCTATGCATAGAGTCCACCAAATTACAATCAGATTCATCTCCAGAGACTGAGGAGAGGTCTGCATATGTTTTGGGGTGTTGCGAATAATCCACATCAATGTCCTTTAGGAAAATATAGTTGTCTCCAATCCCCATTTTCTCAGCTCTAGGTTTCAGATGGCTTTTCAGAATATCAATATAAGAATGCTGATAAAGTACAGAAATCCCACGCTGGCTATGTTCATGCACTCCCAAACCAATATAGAGAACCACCACCATGTTTCACTGTAGGACACATTTTCTTTTTTAGGTTCCGTATTCTTTCTTCTGCAAATTGTACATTTTCCATCTGAAAAAAATATATTAAACTTACTCTCATTTTTTCGCGGATTATAATCTTTCCTTCTTGTTGATTTCATTCACAAAATATTTTGTCCTGGCTACTCTTCCATGACATCCGCCGTTTCTTAAATAATTACAAACTGTACTGTCACATTTAGTAGTTCTTCTGAAGTTCACTGGCAATTTTTGTTGCATTTAAGAGGATTTTTCTTAGAATTGCTCAATCATCTATTTCAGATATATTTTGGGCACCCAATTCTTCTCATGTTTTGTAATGTTTTCTTTTCTCTGTTTGTCACTGATACACAGGATTGTTGTTCGAGGTCTCTAAACAATAGTAGAAATTTTACGTAAAGATTTACATTGACTATGTAAACTGATAATGATGCTTCTTTCTTCCAATGTTGTTTCCTTACTCTTGCGACCCATTTCGTTTTTAATACATGGCACTGATCACCTACACACAATATACATTAAAAAATACCCAGAAAATGAACTCCATTGCAATAAGTTCCCACGGTTCAAGTGCTTGGGAGTCATAACTGTCACAGGCATTTGAACTGTTCAATTTACACATCTTAGGAGACTTAAAACAGTTTTATAAAATATTATACATTCTTTTTTTCTTTTATTCTCAATACTAAATATTCCCTGTGCAGACAAAAATGTTTCACATAAGAAAGTGCATTACTGTACTTTACAGCTATCATAGTTATTACAAGTTCATTGGTGTTCGAATACTTTGTACAATCACTGTGTGTGTCCCATAGCACGTGCACACGACACACAATGAAGAGTATTCAGGTTGTCTGCGAAATGGTATTTCAAGCAATGGCATTAAAATATGAGGCTTTCTGAAATAAAATTTCGTGTTCAAATATTTGCTACACAATATTGTTGTTGTTTAGTCAACTGTCCGAAGACATGTCTGAATCTCACAAGAGATACCAAGAAGACACCACTTATGAGGCAACTAGGCCAGGAGATAATGGGTTAGAGTGGCCAGTTCCTTTCCCCCTTGTTACACAATAAGAAATGAAAATACATATTATAAAGTAAGCATTTATCTCAATATATTAAAGTACTCTTCACTATCTCTGTTAGTATGAGGATACCTAAGTCTTAAAGTTTACATTTCTGTAATAAAGGTGTAGGGTGGGGGAACTGCATAAGTTTTCATTCAAGGTTAGATTAGTAATGACATTCGAGGATTTCTCTTGCATTTCATTACACAATAGCTCTTATGCCAAAAATGATGTTATTCATATGAAAAGTTATTTTGAACAAATTACAGAACTAATTGCTTGTTATCCTGTTCGTAAATTTCTTTGTTCACACATTACCAAAATAAAATGATATTTTAGCTTCGAAAATGTATTTCTTGTTTACTGTTGCTTTTGCGTGCAATCTTAAATGTGCGCATAAATTAATATTTTCTTTTCGAGCAGTTTGTTCCAAAATTACACGGATGAAGGAGCAGAAGTTCGTAGGAAAATATAAAAAGTATGGTATGAGATTTCCGTGTTTTTGCAGTTATGAAGTGGAACATTTGGTCTGGAGCTACATATAAGATCCATCATCAGGGAAGGCGAGAAAACAGAACCTATTTGTCAGATCCCTCACCAAGAGTCCTCAAGACGGACTGGATCCAACAGGTAAATTCCCAAGACCGAAATGGTTTGGTATCTATGGCACAGTGCAAAAACACAAAATCTCACACCATGTCGAACATTATGAAAGTCTTAAACCATACGTCACAAAAAATATGCTGAAAGAATATTTTCATTAGGGATGAGACCTCGATATGATACCTACGATACTCAGTAGTATCGAAGCATGTCTAATACATTGGAATAAGTCCTCAATACCTTTTCGATACTTTCAATTTTTGCATTTCAAATAATATTCAATCCTAAATCCAAGAATTTCAGCACGTAGTGATCATGTTAAGATCCTCTCTCCAAAAGGCAAGAATCATTGTACCCGGCATGCACAGTTCCCTCAATTAGTGACTAGAAAACAGAAATATACATGTTCTCTGTCCAATATAACGTATGTGTCGCCTCTACCCTTTTCCTATTATCAGTCAGTTTAATTAGTAAATACTGAATAACAAAAACTGATGGTGTCGGAAGAGTACCAACCTTTCAGCTTATAGCTGCCAATTTGTTAAAACAGCTTAAGTTATAAATAACTACATGAACAATACCATAAATATAAAAGAAGAATAAACCGTAGATTCGTAGAACAGGTTCGATTCCCGCTCGAGGTTGTGAAATTTTTCTTCCATACCATGGCATGATTGTGACTACAATAGTATTTAATTCATTAATAAGTCACATCAACGGACGTATATACGTCACCCAAACATCGTAAGATGAAGATTACATTTGTATAGTTACAATACTTGTAATTTAAAATAAAAGCAGTGATACGAGGGGGTGAAAATGATGGTGTGAGGAGTGACGTACTACGTAACTACAATAACCGTTCTTGGGAGACGAAGGAAAAAAGGGTGCTGTTCTTAATGTTTTCAAAATAATTAGAATTCACTACAAAAGACATCCCATAATATACTTTCCCCAACCCTTCCTTCTCAGTTTCGAGATTTCTTTTACCAGGTTAGAGTGTTACTGTCAATATTGTAGTGTGTAGTTCGTATCTAATTATTCAACAGCGTGCAGTACACTGTATATCATCTGGAAAATTTACAAAGATATTTTTAAGTGAATAGTGAATATTGGTTTCAAAAGTTTGGTATCAGTATCGAGAAAAAGTACTATTGTCTCATCCCTAATTTTCAGTTGTATATGATTATATTCGATGGCTGTTTTCACATTTCAAGAACTCTTAATTACATGTCTTAACTGTAATAAATTTTCACGTTTTTATTTGTACAAGTGTTGTCCTTTCATCTGCATATTGTTCTCTCACTCAGAACTTACATGTATCACCATATATCCACAGCTTTAATTTTTTTTTGTAAATTATAAAAAAATAACGTAAATGAAATATAAAAATAGAAATCAATTCTCAGAATATTCTTAAAATATTTTATTTGTCTTTTGTATGTAAACTACAACCTCAAAATACTAATACTTCTAAAACTTAAAATAAACTTAACCTTAATTCTTATTCTTTGCATTCTACTCTATGAAAATCTGATGCCTCAGATGAACCAATGGGTTAGTTAAGAGTTACTGGATCTCTATCTTGATTATGACTGACTAAAACTGTTTTCTTCTGACAAATGTAACTACCGAATATTATGCGGGGGGGGGGGGGGGAGAACTTAAACATGCTAATATTTGTGAGCACTATGATACCCATTTACCAGTATAATATGGGGGGAGAGGGGGAAAGTTTCAACACCACTCCAAATAAGATATTGCTCTTAATTTTACATTTCTTTAGTAAGATACGTAATATCTATACTTCACATTTATTTTACCATATATCTGAACTAATCCATATCTAATTGGATTTAATTTTGTTTCAATATATCTTAATGCACCAAAATTATGATTTATCCTTTTGAAAATCAATGTATCATTCACTGCTCACTGCTTCTATTTGATTCTGATAAGACCGTAATTCTTTCCTTGACAAATTAAAACATCTTAATTGGATTTTATACAAGAGAAAATAACAAGTCAGTGTATCTTACTTGCTCACTTAATTTTTACCCCTGTTTATACAGTTAAAGTTTTCTTCATCTTATCAGGAGTAAATTAATAACTGTAAGATGCTGCCAAGTAAAAGAAAGTCTTTAACAAAACTAACATACTTTTCGTTACAGCCAACTCGAAATGTATATAATGGTATTCTTATTTAATGTACAAGCATACTTGTCAGCCACAATAACGAAGCATTATACTCAAATCCAGTTAATGAAAAATTCAATTTATAAAATATATTGATATATAAGAAAATTCCAATGCTTCAAGCTTCTCTTCAATGTCCAATATTATGAAAGCATATAAACTGAATAAAGAGTTTCGTTAAACACACAAACAGTATTTCAGAAATGTAAAGGTCTACAAAGGGCAAAAATAATATGGAAGAAATTAATTACTATTTGTCACTTACATAGTTCCTCAAATTATATTGTTACTACTGAAAAGGAGTTTAAATTCGTCACGCCTAGTCTTATATGTGGTGCTGTTTCTGCTTGTAATTTTCTTATTTTCTTGTTGAACAAACATTTTCAGCATTCATAATCTTTACAAGTCAATTCTTTTCCCTCATGTTAATAAAATAATATTGTAGGCTCATCTCTACTTGCTCCATTACAGTCTCAGGTTAAATGATATTTTAATTCAGTTGCCTTACAGATTTGGTAGTGGATAAGTTACAACACTTTACATTCCATGCATATCAGTCTGTCAGAAGAATTAAGCTCTATCCTGTCACCTGTTAATTGCAGGCTGTGCTGCAGATAAGTTCAGGAAATGGGGACAAAACATATGGCAGCCCTATTAAGACAATAAAACAGTAAAGTAACAGTAAGATGTACGTGTGAACACTCTTCATTTATTGTATTATATTAGTGTCTTAGGTGATATCAATCTTAGAGAACATTTCTCCTTTCCATGCAATACAGATGCAGTAATGTTGAAACAGCTGGTACAACAGCACCTGTTCATCCAAAAATTCTATATTTTCAATGCGCTGCTTGTCGCTTCCTGGGAGAGCTGCATACACTTCCATCATATCCCAAGCCAGTGACCCATGCCACCCAGTAGCTAGAAACCTACAAGAATAAGTATTGTTTTTAAAATACTTATTTTTGTGATAAGAGAATACCAACACAGTTACACAAAAATCACCTACAAGAAAAAATGTTCACCGTGTAGATTATTAAAAAGTATTTCTGAAAATGTTGACTGCATAAATTATTACAAAGTATTTCTATTTACTACACTTTAAATTATATTACAAAGTATTTCTATCTCTTATTACATTTTAAATTATATTACAAAGTAGGCTATTTCTATCACTTACTACATTTTAAATTAACACCTAAGCCATTTTTAACAGTGACTCTTAACATATCAAGTTTCCTAATTAATAATCTCATAAACATTTTGCGTCATTTATTGTATTCCATAGATCTACATCAGCATTGCAGCTTTGAGATGTGGAACAAGTAAAAAGTTGTACAAAAATTATATAATACACAGTAAAGAGATTAATTACATTTACGAGTATAAACAATTCATTAAAATAATTTCGAGGGAAAAATTGTTCCGGGGCCGGGAACAATTCATTAGTTCAGCGGTAGATATGAGTATGGAGAAATTTTGTTAATTCTGTTCTAAACTACTACTCCTGGACCTTCACAGTTTTAATATAATTAGGCAGTGCATTAAAGACCACAATACATGAACAGTGAACTCTGTTTTACAATAGCAGAGACTAACATGGTAGATTGAGATCTGATTCGTGTCTTGTATTAAAATTATGAATGTTCTGATTAGATCTAAATGTATCTTGGTTTTTAACCTGAAACATCTTTAGGGAAATAATGTATTCACAAGATAAGAATATTTATAATTTTGGAAAATCTTTTTACACAATGTTCTTTTATGCACCTCTGTCATTATTCTTAGGACTTTCTTTTGTAAAAGAAAAATATATTTAGTTTCATATGAGTTGCCCCAGCTGGCAGAGTAACTGGCTAGTGAAGGAAACATTTTTAAATACGTCCAAATTTGTCATAAAAATTCCGATTATCAAACTTAATAATATGGAAAAGCACACAAAAATGTTACATTAATGTAGTCTTCTTGAGCATATTGTATGTATCTGTTATAATATATGGAAAATTAAGTAAAACATAATAAAATAAAATAACTTTTGCGCATATCTATATATTCAGGAACCCAATTATTCTGACTCAGAAGCTAACCAGATTCTTGTATCAAAATCTTTCGGTGTCCAATTAATTATTTATATAAGCGGAATACAAACCTCTGTCTCTGAGTTTCAAGGTTTTGACAGGCACTCACTCCTGCCAGTGGACAACCTCGTGCTCGCAAGTTGCTCAACATCACTTCACCAAACTTATCTCCCATATTCACCTGCAAGTTACAAAAAGATCATAGCTATATGTTATTAATCAATCTTCTTAATGTATCCAGCTGTTTGCTGACAACATAAAGTCCATTATAGTCCACTGTAGTCTATTCAGTTGTTGTTTTTCACGAGAAATGAGGGGTATTTTGATCGATGTTCATTATAGATGCCTGTTGCTAGTAGCCAGAGTTGGGGTGTAGTCAATATATACTGCAGGGCTATATGTTATTACAATGATAATAGTTTGGAGCACAAAGATTCTTCTTATATTCTCATTAATTTTTACTTTATCACTGTATTACGTACTGTATAAAGAGGTACACAGTAAAACTCAGCTTAACTGAACTTCAGTTAGCTAATCAAAACGGTGGAGTAAAAATGTACACTGTTACTTTTTGGATCATAACATGCACTTATTTCTTAAACAAATACTGGTAATGTCTAAAACATAACTGCGTTTTATATTCCCAACCAAGATGTCAATGCATGCCAATAAGACAGCTATTGCCTAGCAAGACTACAAATAAGGGTGAATGCCCTTTAAGGAATGTTTTCCACACCCTCAATTCAAATGTTTTATAATAGCCAGTGGGTGTACGTTGGTCCTGTCAAGTTTATGTAGCTATCTTTCATTCTATCACTCTCATCCTCGAAGGAGAAGTGACAACTAATCCCGAAGCTGTAGATGTCAAATAGTACAAAAAAAAAAAAACATCTTATCCGAAATGACTTTGCTCATCTAAACTACCGAATGCATTTCCCTCTTATTCAGACTTTACAAATCAAGTTATCAGAAAATAATATATACATACGAATTAGTCCACATCTTTTTTAGTATTATGTAGAATAAAGTGACGAATGAAATGGCATGTTCACATCTAGATGAAGTTAATTAATCTTACTGCGATTTTCTTTTGGTTGATTATGTAACGTGCTGTATCAACTACTGGATTATTTAGCGTCAATGGGATTGGTGATAGTGAAATGGTATTCGGAGAGATGAAGCCGAGGATTCGCCATATATTATCTGACATTCACGTTATGATTGGGAAAAAAGCTCGAAAAAAAACCCAACCAGGTAATAAGCCAAGCGGTAATCGAACCCACATCAGAGCCAACTCTGGATTGGTAGGCAAGCACCTCAATTGACTGACCTAAGCTGGTGGCTATATTGCGATTTTAGTCATGAGTTTACACCTCTTCTAGTCCCATGACTACCCAAGTAGGGATGAGTCCCTCTTTCTTCCCTTGTTATGAGTGGACGAACTTCCAATTAGTTTTTTTTACTTCATTATTTAACGACGCTGTATCATCTACTGGGTTATTTATAGTCGCTGGAATTAGTAATAGCCTAGATAATGTATGTAACAGATAACTCCTCGCTACGTTAAAATCGGCAGCACTTTGAAGAGAACAACCGCCAGGATCGCCACCCGTCCGCCGTAAACGAACACGAGATGGCAGCACAGTCGCTAATGCAATTCAAATGGGAATTATGACGTGACTCCTTATGTAACAACTAGATGGGGAGCGTTGTTAACCTCAAAGCCTATAAGCCCGACATATCTGTTACATATATGATCTAGGGTAATAGCAAGATGGTATTTGGCAAGATGAGACCGAGGATTCGCCATAGCATACCTGACATTCGCCTTATAGTTGAGGAAAACCTGGAAAAAAACTCAACCAAGCTAATGAGTCCAAGCGGGAATTGAACCCACACCTGAGCACAACTTCAGATCAGCAGGCAAAAGTGCTACTGCCTGAGCTACACCGGTGGTTTTCCAATTAGTGTTAGAAAGTTCTATAAGAATATCTTACTTTTTGGAATGATGAACGCCTTTTGTGTGCAACCTAGAACACGGAAGTGCATCTTATTTGGATATGTAGAAAATATTTATGTCTGTCTTTTAAGTGACAGTTCAAGGATATACGCTATAAACAGTAGCTTCATTTGCAACATGATATATGAACCGACTTGTTGTGAAATGTATAAGACATAATGATGAAGTATGTGCTAGCTTTCATCTGCACTCTTATCACCCACTAAAATTGTCATGTTGTATTATCCAAGAATGATATTTTATACGCACGGCAGTAAAATTATATATAGCTTAAACTTGGTTGTCAACACAATGTTAGAAGTATATCGGTAGTTATATATGCTGTACTTACGAACCTGTTCATAGTTGATAAAAAAAGCAGAATCAAATTTGTTGGCTATCCAGCTGAGAAGCTGCTCGACCTGAGGTGCATCAATGTAGACCAGGACACATTCTGCTAAAAAGAGTGTCGGAATGTTGAATTTCACTTCCGACTCATTCAATTTTCCTTCGACCTCATGTAAGTTACGAAGGTCAACACCAACAATATGGTAGTTTCCTGCATGCATGTCAGTAGCACTAAGCCGAACTTCGCCATCTGCAAATGTTAATACCAAGACAACATAATATCTGCTCAGTTCTGCAACACTAACTTAAAGAGTAAATGGTAAATACGGCCTTATCTTATCCTAGAAATGTTTCTATTATAATGTTTGATCACAGTCTACTATATACAGTCGCGAAGCTCAATATGTAGTAAAAATGCAAACATGGGTAGTTGCCCACCACTAGGATCGCTACTATCGCCTCATCATCACAGATCTCTCCTAGCAGATGACAAAATATGTTACACTTTCGTTGTCGTGTTCTTTTGGAAAAATTAGCACCTTCCTTCCATTATTGAAATTTTAAATGGATAAAGTTCATTTATTATTTTAACGAAGTATATTAAATTCCACCATAAACTCGAAGATACCTGCAAGAAATAGGTTAATATTATTTTTGTTTGTGCAAAACGAACTGAAATTTACTATAATCGCTTCACCCATTCAAGATTATAGCGATAATGAACTATGAAACCAATAAATATTAATTTGCATTTCCCTTTACAACAATAATATAATAACAATAATAATGGAAATATGAATTAATGGGAGTAACTTACGTGTACCGGTACTTGTAGTAGTTAACAAAGTGGGATGAGGTTAAGCAATAATAATCACACCAGAATTGGAAATAAAACGTGATCAATAAATTTTATTGTAACAGACTTACTTTTTCTACGTCTCTAGTAAAGTAACAAATAAAAATAACAACAAAATTAAGAGCTATAATTAAAAACATATCCTTTGAAAAAAAAAAAAAAGTAGGCCTAAGTTGTCTGAAAATGTACAATTATTCAAGGAATCAGCTGATACAGACGTAAAATTAGTGCAAAGCTTTTGTTTCTCAGCTGCAGGTAATAACAGAACAGGTTTATTTAAAACATCAAATAAAGTTGGAACTGCATTCCAGATTAATTTATTTTTGTTTTCATTCATAAATTGTGTGTTTTCGAAATGAAGAGAGCAAAACTTTATATTATTATAAAGATATCCTTCATTCTTTGTCATTTGATCTTCCCTCCTGCTGTTTACTAACCACTTTTTGTATCTATAAGTAAAATAAGAAATAGATGTTAGGATTTTTCTTCACGAGCATCAATGTGAAATACGCAACGACCTAGCACTCGATGGAAATGCGACTCAGTCCACTCTAAATCCAAAGTCGACCGTGGACAGTCTATTGTTTCTAGTTGCTAACCGCTTGGAGAGCTTTAACGCGAGATTTGCAAAAAAACACCTCAAGCTTCGCGACTGTATATAGTAGACTGTGGTTTGATTAAGTGTAAAGTGCACGTTCAGCCATGCTTACATCAAAATGCAATAATTAAAAATTAAGACTTCACCTTTTTTAAAGATATTAAGCAGAACACCAGTTTTAGAAGTGAATACTATTTAATATGATTGACTATGATGTACAGTTCCCCAAAAAAGGAATGAGACGACTCTTGGTCGTCGAAAGTTGAAGTTCTACAGCGTGGTTCACGCGATATTGACGTAGCCAGGAAGACATTTGGTCGTGCATGTGTAGGCCTATTTTCATCCTACTCCAAAGTACACAGCAGTGCAAAATGTTGTCAGTTGTCTATTTCTGGTGTAGATCTCTTTATATGTCCTTGATCGTTTACCTTTTATGAAAGTTTGAAATATACCATGTAACACGAAAGTCATTGCCAAAGTGGGAGAACAATATTAATTTTGAAATGACAAATGTAGATCCAGGCACAGACAGCAAGAAACACTGTAAGGACCACGACAAAGACAAAGATCAGGACCACAATAACATATTACAAGAAACACGACAAACACTACGACAATACGCAAAAGATTCAGCATCTGAGTTATTGAGACAACACGAAAGTTTTCATTTCTGAGCAGTGTCAATCTAGTCATGAAGGTTCAAATGTCGATTTAACTATATTATTTACGTCATATTACCACATTTTTTTTTGCAGTTTTTGAAGTGAATTTCGAAACGATGCTAGCAACAAACCAAACAGCCTGAATTTAAGTAACTCAAATATTCGTTATCTTGTGTATCAGTGCTCTGACCTCCGATCATCTTACATCTGATACTTAAGAATATTCCATTGTCTCATTCCTTTTTTTGGGGAACTGTACATACTACAGTGAACTATTGTTGCATACTATTATCTAGTCAATTTGTTTACGGGAGAGGGGAAATTATGACCCAGAACTGCGACCTAGCCCAAGCTGGCTGATTACACTAAGATTCGCTGTGTATTCTGGTTTCGAGCAGACAACCCCACTAGTCCCTTGACTAGCACCTCCGTGTGTCACCAGAAGCGTTCGGGGAATGCTATGAAATACGATGGAATGGACATCGGACAGAATGATGTAGATGCCTAATGCGGGGAAACGTGTGAATCCCGAGAAAAAATCCCAACAGTGACCTTGTCCACCACAGGTGTCACTATGGAAAGCCTGATATTACGAAATGAATTTAGTATAGAAACGTCAATATGGTCTAATTTATATGTCTTACACGCAAACATTAGATGGGCGGAAGTGTTACGAGATCACGCTTTAAGCTGAATCTCATTCTGTATAGTTTCTTTTGTCACACTGCTCTCAGAACTTATTTAAATTTTGATAACTTACCATGCAACATTATAACAATATAAAATTAATATAACAATTACCTTCATTGTGTATTTTGTCGAGCAGGATTTTATTTCTCTTTATTAAGTAACATTTTCTAGCTGTAACGTTGGGAAAATCAAGATCTACGAAATTTGTGACATTTTTATTTGCATCTTTCAATCTCCAGTACAACGTATCAAATCCTGATCCCAGGTTGACAATTTGACGTTCACTCCCACTTTTCTGAAACATGTAAAAAGTACATTCATTAAAAGCTAAGACTCGAGATTACTGTCGGGCGAATAATGAAACAAACTAATAAATATCGTACCCTTAAAAATTTGTCGATAAACATCTCAACCCCTTTGGTCCTAGCATAATAGCCACGATTTATTTCGGGAGTTTTTCTCTCTCCCGCTCGTATAAACAACGAAATATACCGATCTTCCCAATAACCCAACTGAACAGCACAGCGTTTGCATTCACTTGCATCGTCATTAGTTGCTTGTACACCTTCGTTGCTTGATATAGGATTCGTGGAAGTCATAACTGAATGATGTCAAGTATCTCACAATAAATAATGCAAAAATTCATCTATGACCATTGTATATGAAGCAAACTTCACTCTGCAATTGCGGCCATATTGGATACGGTTCGAACCACCATGGTTACCACTCAACGAAACTAAACTAAAGGAAAAATTCTGCTATGAAAGCATATTTTGAATTAAGCCGATTAATATAAACGTCTTAATGATACCTAAGTAATTGCGTAGTTTTATATGTTCGCTTAAACTTGTGAACTGATTAAGATGTGAAGTAATGTACAATTTATATTACAATAATATAATATATTATATATTTTTTAACTTTTGTAAAAATAAAGCATAGTTGGTAATTCTATACGACAGAAATGACAGTACTACGTACAATATTTAGAGACTTTTCTTTTGCATATGTCTTTAACAAGTACAAGATTTAGGTTATTAATTTTGATTACACAGTAAAATTAAATTATAATATTGTCCTACAATATTTTATTTTCAAAAGTTTTAGAGCACTTAAGTACCACATTGTCACTTACAGTCCTTCGTGACGTTCGTGACCAACAGAAACAGGCCAAACGGCATTTTAGAGCGGGAAATTAATACAACCTGAAAATATGGGGGCGATGGATGCAGATGAATTGAAAATGTATCTTCAAAACGTCGAAGAATATGTTATGGACGAGGATAAAATCGTGAGTAACCTGTATTTGATTCTCTTATGATAAATATATTTAATCTTAATTTCTTATCATATGTTCTAGGTGACACAAGATACGGTATACCCAAGACCCTTTCTTCTTTTCCTGTTAATGATTGTTACGTAGTTTTATGATCGCATTATCCCAAACTATATTGCAAATTTAGGTTATAAATTGACTGAAGACTTTTTATTACAGGTCACCTACAAGTGGCTGAGTAAAAATTTGGATATTCATGTGAATACAGCAAAGCAGTAAGTCTAGTAAAACCTAGTAGTATCCTACTAATCTTGTCACATATGTCGTCTCATGTCACTTAACTGTCCCCTCAACTGACCCATTAACCTTGTCACATAGTTCTGCCTATACTTAATTACCACCATAGTGTCAACAATTTACGTATCTTAAAAGACTAGAAAGAGCAGATTTGTCTGTTTGTTGAATGCACATCATCACGCATACGAAAAGACACTTTTCAGTACCAATAATTTATTTTATGTGCACAAGGTTGGAATTTTGGGGAAAGAGGGGAAGGATATGCAAGGCATATCAAAAACCTAAACTATACTATATATATGTAAGGTGTATAAGCTGAGTATGAAGGGAACTTACCTCAGCATTAGTTTAGTCCTTCACAGATATTCACATGAAATATATTGACCCTTAAGTACTGTGGACAGTTATTGTCACGTAAGTACTATAGAGGAGTCTATGAGACCTCTGTTTATTTTATATATTTATAAAATAAGAAGTGTGTGAAAAATCTGCAGCATACTGACCATTGATATATGAATACAGAATATTATAATATGTAAATTTAAGTCGTTTGGAAAATTTGTTGTTGTTTTCTAATAAAGTCATTTGACCTCTTGCACTCCAATATTTTTCAAAGATATTATCATGGTCAGCCACTGAAGCACAGTTTTTGAGGTGTTCCGAATCCATTTCTTAGTTTGGAAAATTTAAATAGTTTAAAACAGTTACAAGCAGTAGAAATAACAAAAATAGGCTATGCGATAATGACTTGATGGTTTTCCCAACGTTTTCAATTTTGAACTAATTAAACGATTATATCATGTTTTTATATTGTCAAAATAATAATTCAGAATATAGGCTAATTCTAATATTTACTACATTTCAACATGTTAGTAAAATTTTTTGTTCAATTATTGTTCAATTTTCTGGAACGAAAAATATGTAGGTACAGTACTTACTACATGTAAAACATACCGTACTTTTCATTCTCCAGTTAAAGAGCACAACACTTTATAACACTGCACTCCTTCATAGGCCACTCAATCTGAGTGCAAACACCTCACACAAATTTTTTTGGAGCACTCCACCAAGCAAATAGGAACTCCACATCGAGAGCATGGATATTTGTTTTTTCTTTTCAGACGTGGGAGCCACGTTGCCTAGAAGGTTCTGCTTTTCCGCCTTGTTTACATGTAGAGATGACAGTTATACAACACAAAATCCGAAAAATTAAAAGAAATAACGGAAACATGTATGTGAAATACACGCACGCAACTACTATAGTATGTCTGTGAGACCAATTCAAACAGACTGAACTGAATATCACTTGAGGAAAAATTGAGATAACCCGCATGCAGTGAGGGAAGTGGGAAAAAACCAGAGGTGATATTCTACCCAAAGATTTTTCTTTCGGCATACCTCGATTTAAAAAGGCATACCCCTCCCTTACAACATACGTGTACATTATAAGCTATATAGAATAAATTGTTCGTGCAGTCAGTAACGCAAATCTTTGAAGCTTACGCAACACATTAAATTTCTTAATAAAATAATTGCAAGTTACTTCAGTTGTTTACTAATTTATTTTCAATGTCCATTGAAATTTATAATTTAAGATAATGTTAAATTTTCAAAGTGTCTTACTTAATTATTAATAAAACTGCAACAACAAAAATGATGTTACAAAAGAATGCTGAAGCAGAAATTTACTTTCTGAGTTGAGGCCCAAACAATGTCAATACTGCTTTTACGGAAAATTGCTAAACAGTGGTGCAAAATTAATTTACTTCCTATAATGTTAATGACTAAAATTTAATTTCTGTCACTAACGAGTACTTAAATTTTGAGGTTATTTTCAATAATTCAAGTTCTTTTCTGCCATGTGTTGTGCATAGCGAGATTGAAGATTCGTCGAATATTCAGTGTTGATATATCATTAAATCTGTTTTCTGTTGCGATTTGTTTTTACAGTAAATCTCTAGTTTATGTACACCAGTTTCAGATGGTCCCTTTATCGAGGGAGGAGGTCCAGGGAAGATTTTGCAAAAATGCAGAATTACGCTGTCTTTGGGACTACAGTAGAGTTCTTCGTATCTGGCAACTGTGGGACAAAGCCAATGCCAGATAACTGATTTTGCCGGATAATTGGAAAATAAGTTCTTAAGTTATGTAAAGACACACTGTACTGCACGAACATTTTTTTTTTTTCCATGTTGAAATTTAGTAATTTTCATATAGATATTTAAAAATAAAGTTTTGAAATACATAGCCTACAATGTTTATTTTTAGTACTGAATATGGTAATGTACATTCATCAGTTCATAAGTATTATAATACAGTAATACATAATAGCGTAAAAAACACTAGAAGTTTTCGTAACCTTATGACAACTTATTTTAAATGGTGGTCATGTGAGTCACGTGACGTGAAGATCAGTGTAGCCAACGTTGCAACTATGAAGACGAAGTAGCGCTTGATGATTTGAGCGTAAGAACATTTCGCTTGCATTTCGTGGAATCTATTGTGCAACAGCAGTGCTTAGTGGAAATAGCCATGATACTATCTATTACTTGAATGAAACTTTTACATGCTGTAAGAATAGAGAATTTCACACTTTTTTTATTTAGACTCAGCCAACACCCCTTCGAAACGAGCGAGTTCAAGTGGTAAATTTTTTTGCAAAGTCCAAGTGACAGCTTACCAATGCTACCCGATCTACTCCAGAGACAAAACAGGGTTTTCTGTCTATGTTTTCACACGTGAACAATGTAAAGAGTAAACACAATATGTGACATGTGCGATCCACGAAAACCACTCTCATCTTTGTCTGACTCTTCCCTTTCGCATGAATGACTAATTTTTTTTTTTTGCCCTAACTAAAAGTGCCGGTGTCTTGGTTATTTGGATGCCAGATACAAGGGATTTTACTGTATATTCAGAAGAAGCTAAATAATCATGTCAAAGAACATTGTGCACTGAGATTGTATTACGACATAGCTTGTGATAAAGGGATCCCCACAAAATGTAGTAAGGACTTACTAGCATAAAAGAAGTCTAAGCTATAGTAATCCAAAGAAGTTCTGTAAATCAGTGAATAAGAAAGAGAGTGTTTTTGTAAAAGAAAAATATTTTCCCTGGACCAAAAATACAAATGGAGTAGCCTAATAATTAGGTTTTTTTTTTTTACCGTGGACAAAATTTGTGGTAAAACAGCTTAAGTACACATTACCGTGGATCCTATATTGGTAGCTGTTATGAAAATTTGAGTTCTGATGATGTATGTAAACTACACAATTATTACGGTTTTTACGTAGATAGGTAGCCTATAGTTTATCGACTTTATTATGAACTATTTTGTAGTTTTTTTGCCTATGATACGATCAGTCTAATTTACTTTAGCATGCCATGTATAAATCCACTTCTTTTTTTTTTTTTTAAGGTTACTGTATTATTTTGCATCTACGCAGAAGAACAATGTAAACACAACATATCTGATTGGAGGAGTGCTGAATGATGAAACAGGCTGTAAAATTTTGATTGTTCGTGAAGAAGATTTGGAAGTAATCAAGAAGCAATTTAAAGTGATAACTTCACAGCACGTGTATAGCATTCAGAAGGCTAAAGTACTTAGAGATTTGAACTTATTGTATGCTGTGGATAGCTACAGGAGGACTAAAGATGAAGGAAAAGAGAGGTGAGTTCAAAAAGGAAAAAAGAAAAAAAAAATAATAATGGTCTTCTTTAATTTTTTGAAAAAAATGTAACATTTGGTGGTGATGCATTGACTGATGAATAGTGACATTTTAATAGCACTTGTTTAATTTTGCATATTACTTGTGTTGATCCTATCTGTAGTCTCATTAAGTTTTCTTATGATTTAAATAAAATAAAATATAACATCTCTTTTAAAGAAAGTATTTTTAATGCCATGTGGCCTAAAATGTAAGTGGGAACGAACTTATTTTACGTACTAATTTTCAGCTATTATCGAGTGAAAAGGTAACAGACATACAAACAGAAATTTCAAAAATACTATTTCCGGTCTCAGGATAGTTAATTACACATGTTAACATTAATTATTTTTGCAAAAACGAAAATTACCAGAAAAATTTAGGTTACAGTTTTATTATTAGTATAGATTATTGTTATATTGCATTTAATTATCTGCGTTGTTTGCAGATTGGGAGCTATTACATACAGTCATCCAGTTCTCAGGTCAAAAGAGGAAGTTGAGAGATTACGAAAGAAGTCTAGAGCTGAATCTGCAAATGTGGATGGGAAGCAGTGGCCCTCTAGTGTCGCCAGCACAAATAAGAAACAGCCAGTATCCAGTGTCAAGAAAGAAGAGGTACAATCAACCAGTAATCTCGTATGCTTTATTTTGTGTTATTTATGTTGTAGTTGAACTGAGCTAATTTTGCTATTCTGTAGGGACTGTTGCTGGTAGATGTGTTTATTTTGAATTGAGCTCACATATTTTGAATGCTTTATGGTCGAATTACATTGACTGAACACAATTCATTGAAGATGATGTTGGTGCTGAAATGTGATGGGAAACAAACTATGGGCAGTGAAATGGCTGATAGATACCGAAGGAAGGATCAGAAAAATAATTTACTTGACCTGTGCTTATGTATGGTTTATCCCTTGAAGCATAGAATTTGTACATACTGGTTGTGATATGTGATGCAATGCAGGCAGCAATAGGTGACATTGCACCATAAAGCAATACATGTTATTCTTATGGATGTTCATTCTGAATAGGATTCGTCACTCCCTGCATCACAATAATATTACTTCCCTGCCAAGCATTGGAAGAAAGAAACCACAACAAAGCTGAATGATTACAATTAGGTTTGATTAAGCAAATTGTACACGTGATATAAATCTAGTAATTTTATGTGCTTAGTTTTCAGATTTCACTCAGACAAAATTCTGAATACAAAATCTAGGCATACAGACAATGAATTATGTCTAGTCACATTATTTTCTTGTAAAGCATATCATAGTTATTCTGGTAAGATACACTTCCAACGCTATTATATAATTAAATTAATAATTGAAGCATTTTCTGGAACAAGAACTTAACTACAAAATCTTGAATTTGAGGTCCAGAGCATAAAAAATTTTAGATCTTCAACAATTTTGTGCAGAACAATGTTCAAATGTTTCTAGAGGACACAGTGTTTATGGGAAATAATATTTTATCAGGAGAGATGTATTATTAAGGATCCAATTTTTTGTTTGTTTGTATGTGTGTGTGTGTGTGATTTTTTTTTTTTACTTAATTTGATGACATTATTATATTAATGTCATTGGAATGGAATCAGGTGACTGTAACTGATGGACCTGTGATAGATATTGCAAATTGCAGTGTATACGCAACTTCACTTAACCACTTATCCTTTACTTTATTCTCCACCTCTGCTTGTGTCGCATATCATGTCCATTATGTATATAACCACAGGTGTTTTTGTTCCAAATGGTTAGAAAAAACAAAGCATACTGGAAGGTTATTGAAGTGTTACAAGTACTTATAGTTTCTATTAAAAAAATGAGAGGTCTTGGAAACTATAAACACTTAAAATGGAAAGTGCATTGTTAGTCTGCTGACTGAACACTATAGAACGAGAAGTCATTGGAAAGGAAGTGAAATTATTTTGTTCTAGATGTTTAAAGATATATATGAAACTGTGAGGTATTATATAATAATATTTAATCTTCCTCAGCTTGGTGAGGTTGCCAAAGATAAAGAATGTTAAACGGTAATATTTAAGATGACATTAAAAATGTCTTACAAGAAATTTGTTTACAATAAACTAAGATAAGATAAGATAACTGCCTCCCATTGGAGGTAGCCCAGAAGGACTCAGTATACTCTCCTACATGAATTTTACAATATTAATTACAGTAGATAATATTTCATATAATGAAAATTTGCAGTAAAATAAAAAATACAGATAAAAAAAATATGAGAAAATTCAACTGTAATTTGAATTGAAGTACAAGTGTCGCCATAAAATATGCAGCTATCATAGAAATATCCTTAATTGTTGTTGTTGGGACTCCAAATTTGTGACACAATGACACGAATTATTTTGTTATGGTCCCTCTAGTGCCCACCATTAATCCAGTGACTTCTATATTCCTGAGTTTATATGATATTTTGTAATAAGGGATAAGTTGCTTCATAAATTGTCCTTTTCTCTAGATTAACCTCCTCGGGTTGATTCTGATGCGTCTCAAATCTGACGGTCAGATCAGAATATAACCTTTTGTCTCTCTAGGTTTAAATGTTATAATATCAATACGCCGATGACTTCTGATACCCGCTATTCCATGGACTTCTTCATAGGTAGTGTTAAGGCATGTTGCAATTACCAGACCTGATCTTGTGATGTCTGCTGTTACGAAGAGTTTCGCCAAATGGGTATGAACCCAAGACATGAGCCAAAGTTTCAACTTCACTGTGGCATCGCCTACAGTGGTTATTGTCTTGAGTTTTGCCTGGAACTGCGTGTACAGGAGAAACATTTAATCTTTAGCGCATTTGTCCACTTGGAGCTAGAAAGGCCTGTATGATGTCTGACCCAGCTGTTTGCGGAAGTGAAGTCTTGATATAAGCTGACCCCTTTACCTTTCTGTGGCAGTTGACACCATTTATTAAATTCTTCAAAGCGCAAAATTTTCCTGAGTTTCCTTGAGTCAATTAGACCTCTCTTGTTCTTATGACTGCAAAGTCTAAGCATAGTAAAGGGTTCTGATTTTTAGTAACTATTTCATGGAACTAAGTGCAAGAAGGCAACCCCAATCCCGAAGATTGTAATATGTATTAATTTGTGTTATATTAGGTGCAGACTAGTGCAGAGATATCTAAAGAGGAAAATAACGCTAAAAAAGATGTGAAAACTGGAGGAATAGCAGCCATGTTTGCAGCTCAGAGCAACAAAAGTAAACAGCATGATAGTGCGGAAGGAAAGGTATGCTGCTGTTTAGATCATGTTTTACCTGTTGTTTAGTGCCATACCTTTAATTTTTATCTGTAATTAGGAGAATATTTTCATGGCATTCAGACTCTTCAAAATGTTCATTTAATATTATTAATTCTAGATTTTAGTACAGTAGACTCTTGCTAATTTGACCATTCCTTCCACAGAGGGTGCTGGATTAGCGAGAGTATTGGATTATTGAGAATGCTTAAAAATGTCAATAAATTTACTGTATTTACTCGTGTGTTTTTTCGCACTTTTTTTGGAGGAAAACATCCATTCCGAAGTAGGGGTGCGTAAATTAAGCGAGGAAATAGAAAACGACAAGACATTATGAAGAACAGCATTTTATTTCAAAGAATTGCATCGGAATAGGAACAGATCCCATTCATCTGCTAATTCTTGCCCTTTAGGAGAACCAATCAGGTTGAGAAAAGGAACAAACGTGAATGCCAACTGGGTGTTTGGTGACCTTGGCAACAAATAAACCCTTTGTTACAACTGATCAAGAATGGCAAGCCATGGGGTGTGCCATACTTTCCCGTTTTAACTGGCCAGTTTAAAACGAAAGTAAAAAGAAAATTTAAATACGAATTTAATCATTTGAGTGCGAAAATTACACAGGGAAAAAAATAAAGTCCAAAATTGATGTTTAAAAATTGTGGTGCGAAAATTACCGAGTAAATATGGTAATGTTATAAGCTGCGCCAACTTCTGCACTTGCACTTCTAAATTGAAACTAGAACATTCCACATGTGGCCGGTGCATGTATGTACAGCTGTCAAAAGAAAAAGTGACCGCTCTCTAGAAGCCAAGTTCCCTTCAGGTATCTTTGCTACAATTCGGAGACAGACGATGTTATATGTTGTTGGACCATGTGGCCTGATATCTGCAGTTATAATTGAAGTGTTCTTGTCGCTATTGTAGAGTAGTGGTAGTGTAACAGGCAGGTATTCATGAGGTCGTGTGTTCGAACTCAACTTAGTGCTTCTTGTGTTTTGTTGTTTTTAAGAGAGAGAGAAAATATAATTGTTTGTGTCTCTTTTATGACTGTTTTAGTAATTAACATCAGATTCATGAATGTATTATGCCATGACTTTATCATTATTTACTATGACATTATGGCTGCAAATGGAAAGAAAGAAAGATTTTATTCTCAACGAAAATAAGTTTTGTGACATAAAGAAAATAAACTTACTGGGATCTGCTTTAGAAAAAAAAAAGCCACGATTCAATATTTAGTCCATCTTCCTCCCATCTCGATCACATCTTGCAATCGAGTGGGCATAGAATCGAGTGGGCATAGAATCGACTAGTATTTTCAAATAGCAACTGTTCTGCCACTGCATCCCAGGCATCCTGGATGAGCTTCCACAAATCATCAGGACATCTTGGATGAGATTGGGCCAGTTTCTCCACATATGCTTCTTTACTTGTGCCCCCCCATAGCTCAGTCGGAAGAACGTCGGATTTTAGATGTCAACGTCTCACGTTCAAGTCCTTGTCACTCCTTTTCATTTTGTTGTGTTACAGAATAATATAATGTAATTTAATATAAGAAGAAAAACTAACACTAGTATTATGTAGCTGTATTGTTCCAAACCTAACATTAAATTGATATTATTTATATCGCTAAAGAACGATAACAGAATATAAATAATAACTTGAATATTATTTATGTCGCTATTTATGATAACAGAATATAAATGATAACTTGAATATTATTTATGTCGCTAAAGAACGATAACAATATAAATGATAACTTAAATATTATTGATATCGCTAAATAACCATAACAGAATATAAATTTTAACTTGGATATTATTTATATTGCTAAAAAGTAATAACAGAATATAAATGATAACTTGAATATTATTTATATCGCTAAAGAATGATAACAGAATATAAAATAAATCATAACTTGAATACTATTAATATCACTAAAGAATGATAACAGAATATAAATGATAAGTTGAATACTATTAACATCACTAAAGAATGATAAGAAAATATAAATGAGAACTTTAATATTATTTATATCGCTAAAGAACGATAAGAAAATAAAATAACTTGAACTTATAACCTTCGAATCAGTGAGCCAGCACTCTACTGCTGCTCTACGAGATGCAGATATCAATTGACTCTGCGTGAACAGAATAGTTCTGAAACTGCTTCAGTGCGATTGTACTTGTGCATGCATCGTGTAACATCACCATGACCTGAAGTGCATTTAGAATATATTCGCTTTTCATGAGTGCAGCCACTTTTTTTTTGACAGCTGTACATATTTCCCTCTTTCTTGATGTGGTTGCTTTATACTGTATTATGTTTCCTTTATGTAGTGAAATTTAACAGAACTGTTGCAACTTTATATTACAGTAAATAAATCTTAGACTCAGCAAGATTGTATATTAATTTGCGTTAGAAATTTGCTTATTCTAAAATATCATTGTTTTTTGTATTAGTTGTTATTGTAACATGTCAGTACCTAATTTGTATTTTATTTCAGAGTAAAGTGATAGAAAAACCAGCAGCTAAATCCAAAGGTAATAGCCGCATTAGTATGTTCTTTAGTCGTCAGCCAGAAAAAACTGTGGAAAAAGTATCAGCCAATGATGATACGGCTTCAAATTCTCAAGACAAACAGAAAGAAAAAGAAGACGAAGGCTTTGCAACTGATGAGAACTTGAAGCCACAACAATCTGAAAATAAAGAAGTCAAAGTAACAAAGAAAAGTGAGAATACTAAGAAGGATGAAAATACAGTAATGAATAAAGTAGAAAAGAAGAATGCAAAACGAACTGGAAAAAAACAAGATAAGAGTAAGAAAAGGAAATTAAATGCAGAGAAAGATGTGTCATCAACAAAGAAGAGGAAAAGAATTGTTATAATGTCAGACTCAGAAGAAAGCAGTGATGATGGTGAGTAGAGCATTAGACTGTCAAGTAATGATTGTACTTACTGTATATACCATGTCAGTATTTACATTGTTAGTTCAAACATTTGGTCGTTCTCACTGGTTTAGAATTTGCCATGCTGTCAGAGCTGAGGTTCACATGTCCAAAATGGTGATGGATTTTTCAAAAATCTTTAGTGTAATTTTCTCTGGAAGCATAGTGAAACTGGGAGATCCATGTTGTAGATTTACGACAGATAAAAAAACTGTCCCTTATATTGCAGGGCTCCAGAAAATATTTTATAAATCACTGTTGTATTGTATTTATTTACATTTCATGGTATTCGTACATCGCTTCACAGCTAGAATATGGAACATATCATACGAAAAAAAAATCTTAATAGTACTGTAAAGTCTTAATTATAGTCACAGTCTAGTTGAAATATATACAGAAGAGTTTTTATTATATAGTCTACTAGTACAACACAAAGTTTTAGTATCAATATTTAATACGAGTAAACATAGAAATAATTTACAATTCATGTTGGGATATGTTCAGCTAAGCCTCGTGTCAATAACATGTATCAAAATATGATTAATTATTTATTCCGTCAATATGGCTTAAGCCTTGAATTACATATGAAAGAAAATATTGATGTATCAAGATTAAATAGGATGTAACACATCAATATTTTCTTTCATATGTAATTCAATGCTTAAGCCATATTGACGGAATAAATAATTAATCATATTTTGATATATGTTATAAACACAGAAATATTCATGAAGTGTTATTGAATGTCATGAATTCATCTACAGAATAGAAGGCATGAGAAATTAGGTACATCTTTAATTTGGTGCTAAATAATCGTATGTTTTGAGTTTAATTTTTTATATCCATAGGGAGGCTATTAAAAATTTTTATTGTCATATAACACACTCCTTTTTCATAGCATGATAGACTTACCGATGGAGTATGAATATCATTTTTTGACGCATATTTACGCTATGGGATGTTGTATTAGTTACAAAATTTTTACGAATACATATGAGGAAGTTTATTAATGAAAAAATATACTAACAAGCCATGGGCATTATTTGTAGTTTTTTTTATAATGGTCTTGCATGATTCCCTAGATTTGGCACCCACTATTCTAATTTTATTACTCTTTTTTTTGTAGTAGGAATATAATGTTACTGTCTGTTTAATTTCCCCAGAACATTATTCCAAAACTCGTTACCAAGTGGAAATATGCAAAGTATATTGTTTTTAAGGTATTACTAATCTTCAAGCATTTGCGTGGCTTCAATTTATGAAAATGTCAGGCTGTAAATAACATGCTAATGAACTTTGTCTTAAAGCTGGCAGTATACAGTGAGACATAAGGTTTGTTCCAGCAAGCAATTCAGAATGTGTTCCGAACTAATACCGAACTTCTTTTGATGCATGCAGCAGTTGTGTACAGTGTCAGAACTAGTTCAGGGTTTTAAGTTGTTGAAACATTTCTTGAACTCTCACATTTATGACAAATTACACATAAATGTGTAAAATTTTACATTTTTTACTCATCACATACAACATAATTTTTCCACATAGCTTTCCAACATTGAATTGTAATTGTAGCTGAACTCTTATTGTATGTGCATCTAACATAATATTGGGTTACAGATATATTTGACAAAGATGATGATGGTGATGATGAAGCTCCTGATTCTCCTCCACCACATGAAACAGCCCCACAACAGCCAGAGAGTGATCCAGAAGATATGATTCCACCCACTCCAGAGATTGAATACAAAAAAGGTCGCAAACGTGTGCGTAAGCTCAAGGACAAGACTTATCTGGATGAAGATGGATATCTATGTAAGTTGATCACGAATGTTAACCTGTGTCTTTATCTTAAAAGTAAGATACATGGAAACACAGTGCATGTCTTATTGATTTTTTTTTTTCAGCCAAATGGAGTTTGCACAACTAATCTTAATTCTGAGAAAACATGTTTTGGAACTTTAAATACTTAGATTGCTGTGCTTGAACGTATATTTAATATATACAATTTTGTCATCTAGTGTTGCTTGGTTTTTATTTCTAGCTAAGTTATCAAGAGGTAAGTTATCAAAGTCTATACTTACTTCCAATAGAAATAGATTTTTAAATAAATATTTGATACCTGGTCTTTGCCTTCATTTTGTCTAGAATTACACTGGATAAAGATATGTTTTTTCAAATTAAATTTGAAAAAAGTGTTCGATTGTCATTTAATGTGGTCTTTCACATGGAGAAAATTTCTTTTGATGTCTCATGATATATCAGAAATGAACTACTACAGTGGTCTAGTGGCTAGAGCTCTGACATAATCCTTTGGACCTGGGTTTGATCCCCGGCATACTCCTGATTTATAACTTGTGTTGGGAAAACCCGCGGTCCAGGTAACACAGGGGTTTTCTCTGGGAGCTCCGGTTCCCCTGTGGCTCCATCATCTCATTGCGGACGTAGCATAGACTAGCCTCCTATGGTACTCTGTTGGTAAATTGGTTTACACAACTGGCTTCATATGGATGAATGATGAACAGTCGAGTACTTGCCATTAGTTTATATATATATATATATATATATATATATATATATATATATATATATATATATATGTTGTTTTCTAATGCCAGGCGTTTGACAATAAAGTCATTTGACCTCTTACACTCCAATATTTTTCAAAGATATTATCATGGTCAGCCACTGAAGCACAGATTTTGGAGTGAAAATGGCAAGTTGTAGCCGATTTAAGTGAACACCATATTTTAACGTTTTGGTGGCTACGTCATTCACACACAACCCCCAGAATGTCTGGAGGACCACACCTGCTGTTGGTTGACGGGTCCATTGGACCTAGCTGAGAGATCTTGAGAACTTCTTAAGCCACTGGAGGACGATTTTAGTGCCATAGCAGGTCAGCACTAGGAACAGAAAGTAGAAAGAGGAGGAAGGAAAGTGAAATGAACCTCTAGGCCGTCGGGGTCGAAGAAAGTAAGAGTTCAGTCAGAGGACTGGATAGGAAAGGGTAAAGAGGGAATTAGGTATTGAATAGAGGAAAATTATACCAAATTCAGTCATTAACTCATCAAGCTGACCAGTACTAATTGATGAGTAGCCCCTCCCTTTAGTTCAACTCGTAAAATCATGCTTACTAACAGCTACACCACGGGAAGGTAGGGATGGGACATTGGGTATTTGTCCAGGTTGGTTCCTTAAAGCCTTCAATGGGAAGGATTAATGGTTCTCCCCCCTGTATCTGACAGATACCCTTTTGCAGCCAGAGTGATATGATAAACATACTTTCTCATTTCCTTTTTCACCTGCTTTTATTATGAGCACATTCCTGTCCAAAAGCATGAAAAATCTTAACCAGCCTATAGACGTGGGAAAATCCACAACCATTGACGAACCATTTGAACTAGTCTATTGGAAACATGGTACTTGTCTTAAAATTGATCTTGAACCACCTACGACATATTATGTCATAACATATGATGACATGCGTAATTTAGCTTAAACAATCCGAGCCCAAATTATAACGAGCATAATTTGCAATAAAATGAGAGTATGTATTAGCCTTATCTTCACTGTGTTTGCAAGAAATGATCGATATAATATTTTTAATTATGATTATTACAATAGCTGACTGGCATCTCTTGGGTTTTGAGGCATTGTCTTGCATTACTGTTGGAAATCCAACGAGCACACTATGAGGTTTCCATCTTGAAGAAGGACGAGGCATCTTGTTTTTGTATCTCTTATTTAATTGGGAAATTGTAAATGTACTCCTGTAGGTTGGTGATGGGCCTTGTCCTCACTGTTCCACTTGATTAACAACTTACTTATAGGAGTACATCCATTATTAAGATACTTTTTAAATAATATAAGACAGTACACCACCTTACTTTATATGGCATCATTTGGTGCAAAAGAAATACATGATGTAAATTTTATGCCAACATTTAAAGTTCAAGCATAGACTTATAATTTAAAAAAAAAGAAGACCATCTATGGCCCTACAATTCAATACTTTAGAGATTATTATCACATACAAGGACAGATTGAAGTATTTGGCCTGTTGTTTGGAGCAAGGGGAACAATTCAAAAATTCTCAGTTTAATGTTTTAAGTCTTTTGGAATTCCTTTAAATATTTTGAAAATTATTGCTTTAGACATAATGAAATATTCTGTTCAGATTTTTCGTAATCACCTGTACACCTAAATTTCCTCATATTCTATTTGATTACTAATAATTATTGAATAAAAGTACTTTCCCAAGAGTAGCTTCCATTTGAAAATAAAAATCGTAAATAGTGATAACGCAAATGTTTATTTTTATTTTATTTGTTTAGTATGCTGTGTCTTGGCAACCCTTACTGAAGGGCAGCTACCCTTGTGGGATTTATATATATATATATACATCCAACTGAGAGTAAAACCCCTTATCAGACACTGACCAATTGTCTGTTAGGCCAAATGTAGTACCAAGTTTAAAAGTAGAATTGATTGAACAACTGCAGAAAGTATTGTTTGATGATAATAGTTACATTCATAGATTTAAATAGAAGTTTGAAAATAATTCAGGAGAACATGACTTACAACGTATAATAAGCTATTATACACTAAGTAATTACAAAGCTGTATTTGAAAATATATAATAGATGTACAGTAAGTCAATTATATTTATTTCTAACAAGTGCAGCGAAGTGCACAGGTATGACTAGTCATAAATGTGAACAAACTTCTCCTTCACCATGGCAACACAAGGCCACACGCATGCGTACCTGATAGGAAATCACGAAACTTCGATGGACTGTCGTTCCCCACCCACTCTCCCTGCAGTTCAGATCTTGCACTGTCTGATTTTCATGTCATTGGTTCTCTGAGAGATGCAGTGAACGAACGGTAAGTGATATGACAATAACATCATAGCTGAGATAAGAAAGTATCTGACAGGCAAACAGAGTGGTAATGTGAGTAAATAGAGACTTCCACATTTAGATGGCGTAAGGCTATAGATTTGAAAGGAGACTGTATGGAAAAATAGGGTTTGGTAGCCAAAGTATTGGGGAGCAAAACATATATTTAGAACTGGAATAAAACAAAACTTGAATGAGGGAAGAGGAAGAATATGTTTCGTTAGGTACTTATTGAATGCCCTTCGTAGCTATAGATTTGAAAATGCATAAATATATTTATGACAACTGGGCTTTATTTAGTGAAATAAGTACTGGGGAAAATTTTTTAGAAAAATTAAACATTGGATGTGTTTTTATTGTTACAGTAACAAAAAAGGAATATGTATTTGAAAGTTGCACAGATAGTGAAGGTGAAGCAGAAAAGGAAAATGAAAGAAAGAAATTAAAAGAGATTGAAGTTGAAGAAACCACAAATACCAACTCTGCGGTTAAGCAGTTGCCAGCAAAGAAGAAAACTTCACCACAGAAGACTAAGCAAGCATCACTCATGAATTTCTTCAAGAAGAACAGTTAAATGTTGCATCTAACCACCACAGCAACAATAGACATTGACTTTTTTTTATAGTGATGAAAAACTCGCATGTGTGCACATTTTCAATTCTTTTTATATTAAAAAAATGTTATATGCAACTAATTTTTATTTTTGTATTGGTACACAAATGATACTGGTAAATTCATATAGCTGTCAATACAGTATGTATTCAGAATGTTCGTTATTTTTCGAAAACAACATGTTTAATAAGTCTTCTGTTAATTGTATGTCTTCGTTTTCAGAATCGAAATAAAATGAAAACACCAACTTGATGAAAGTATTTATTTCATTCCTTGCAGCATGATTAATAGTTATCAAGAAGTGTATTCTGTCTGATTTTTTTTAAAATACAAACTAGACTACAAATATGTTGGAAAGATAAATTCACAGCAATGCTCACCAACTCATGCAAGAGCACTCTCCGCTACACACAAGTAGTATGTGAAAACAGATCTTCCAAGTGCTTGCAATGCCAATGTTGCTCTTTTTTTTTGCTTTTGAGTTCACGAGTGCACACAGTGCTTCATAAGAGCAGCTGAGTTGGTAATCACTGATTTACAAGAATTGGAAGTAACAAAACTTTTTTTTTTTTTGTAAGTTAGGCTAAAGTATGTTGGAAAGATCAATTTACAGGACTCAGAACAGCTATGGTGGTGCACAATAATATGTACTCCAGCTGTTCTAACACATACAGGATGATTCAGGAGAAATAGTAAATATTTTAGGAGGTGGTAGTATGGACTGTTCTGAGTAAAAAGTTCGTATAAACATGTGTCCAATTTTCAGTGGGTGTGGAGATACAGATGTTTGAATGTTATGCATAAAAAGCCTTACAAATGATGTGAAGGAACGACAGATTATGACCATATGCTATTATCTGTGTACAAAGGAATAGTATGTGTTGCTCTTCTGAGATCGTCTGAGGGCAACACTGTTCATAATGGGTGTAGAGAAACAGCTGTTTGTAATAGGATGGGCATGTTCTTCCAGCATGACGGAGCCCCTTTATGTTCTAGCCATCAGGTTAACATATAATTCAAATTTCAGATTCCCCGATCAAATAGTGTTGTCATGTACATTGGTGATCATGGTCCCCAGACATTACTCCTGTCGATTTTTGTTGGTGGGATGGATGAAAGATGAAGTGTACAAAAACAAAGTAAACACAAGGGGACAAGTTGGTCACTTACATTATGAATAGGTCTGTTCTCAAAAGAACGATAAACAGTGTTGCCAACGAATAGAAAATTACTTTAAAAAGTTACTAAGGAAACAAAGATAAAGTGCCTGTACCATTACATATCTATCTGCTGTTAAAGAAGATACATCTTCTCCTCATCCTCCTCCTGCTTTCATTTTCATTCCAGAAGTCGATCCAGGTTTAGTTGACTTAGTGTCTGAGTAGTAGTGAATGGTTCAGCTGATGCCAAGGTACGTATTATCTTCAATACATTATTCAAAAGATCATATGAATAGCGTGATTCACGAAATAATTTCAATCCGAACTGTATAAACAGTATTGCAATCTCTCTTCTTTTGAAAGTCTGTCCCTCAATTTTGACTTTACTATGTTCATTTCACTTCTGCATTTGAATACAGAAGTGATAGAACTGAATCAGTTATATTACTGGTTCTGTATGGCTGTGAAACTTGGGGAGATTCACTTCGAGAGAGGAACAGAGGTTAAGGCTCTTCGAGAATAAGATGCTTAGGAAAATATTTTGGGCAAGAGGGATGAAGTTACAGAAGAATGGAAAAAGTTAACACTGCAGAACTGCATGCGTTGTATTCTTCACCTGACATAATTAGTAATGGGACCAGTAGATAGCAGAGGAACCTCCCATTCAAAAAGTAATATTAATTCTCTGCATTCAAAATAAAATAAATATTTATTTGGAAACTATAGTTGTTCTTTGACATGACAATCTTTTGTAAAAAATTATATCGTGTTGCAAAAAAAAAAAAAAAAAAAAAAAAAACCAACATACTAATGAGGAAAAACTTACATGATCGCCAGTAGATGGCACTTTACTTAAATCAGTACACCAGTAGATGATAGTTATGATGAACAACATTATGTACTCCCGCTTTGCATTATATAACAGAATAAACTATTAAAAATGATTATGTACCCATTCGTAGAATGTCTCACAAGTCATTTAACCACTGCTGAATCTACCAATAGTCTAAACTTCGGGAAAATCTGTAGAAATGTCTGCAGGTATCCTTTCATACGAATATAATCTCATTGGTGGTGCTACTTTCCCTTCTGCCTTTGCATTTATGTGTACTGTAAGACATCTTTTTCATCTGGGTTTACAATACTGTACATATTTTCCTCTCTAGGAAAAAGTACTTTTGAGCCCCTAGGGTTTGGAGAAAATTCTGCTTCATCAGCGTTGAACATTCTGCGAGGAGTCCACACCTGTGGAGTAACGGTTAGACCGTCTAGCCGCGAAACCAGGTGGCCCGGGTTCGATTCCTGGTTGGGGCAATTTACCTGGTTGAGGTTTTTTCCGGGGTTTTCCCTCAACCCAATATGAGCAAATGCTGGGTAACATTCGGTGTTGGACCCTGGACACATTTCACCGGCATTATCACCTTCATCTCATTCAGACGCTAAATAACCTAAGCTGTTGATAAAGCGTCGTAAAATAACCTACTAAAATAAAAATTCTGCGAGGATCATCGAGCACAGTCTCGTAGTTTGCTTTGACCAAAAATTGCTTTATTTCTGTAAAGCTATTTGCTGCTCGGTTACCTTCACTTAGGATGCAGTTAGTGCTGAGGAGTTCGAATACTTATTTCTTTGTGTCTGTTCATGATTGCTGTGTACCAGGATTTGCTAGGTTTGTCATCAGTAAAAGGATTGTCGCACTTTAATTCACAAACCAGTTTTTGCATGCTTACTATCAGTTCATTTTTAGTGATGAGGAAACCAGCTTCCCCCCTCTCCCCACACAGCATACTTTCTGCACTTTCATTGAAGACACTTGGGGGGGGGGGCATTTTCTCTTATATGTGGGAACATCATCTCTACTTTGCTTACAAGTATTCATTAATGTAGTTTGTGGGACATCAAACTCTTTAGCTGTTGTGGCATAAGGTATATCTTTTTTTTCAAGCATCAATTACATTCTACATAGCCTGAGATGTATAATTAAACAGGAAATCTTTTTCTCTAGTAGGTGATATGACGATTATAGATGCTCAGAAAATTTAAGAAGCTTTTATGTAACCTCTCAGCGTTTGCATTAAACTTCTCTGATATTAGTAACATAAAAAAAAAATTGTTAGAAACAGTTTGTCTCATAGCCACCTTGCATACTGTGTGTACTTTGAATTTATCCACTTCTCAACTTATAGATAAAATCTGCGTTTAATATCATGGTCATTTTTCGCATTTAGTTGTTCTTGACTCAATTTGAATATAAAGTACAGTAAAACCCCATTTTAATGTTCCCGCTTTTAAGAAATAATCTGTTTAAGTCCCAACCAAATTACTATAAGAATAATGTAATTAATTCCTTCTTTAAGAAAATTGGTTTATGGAAAATCCTGCTTTAAAGGAATACTTTTCAAATGATATTGTGATAATGAAGCTCGAAATATCGACTCAACTTTCAATAATCAATAATACCGACATATTTGATAGCGTATCTCAGTTGATAGTAATATGGCAGCATTATTCTTTATCGTTCTTATGGTCTAGCTTTACGTTGCTTTCACAGAGTGATTGCTTTGCTTGGTTTGTTCTCTCGAGTTGTGTGGATCCTATTTCCAGGTTCTTTTTTTGTTAGTTTATGCATTGTTATAATAGAAATTAACTATTGGAGACTCATTTCACCGGCATTATCACCTTGATATCATTCAGACGCTAAATAACCTAGATGTTGATACAGCGTCGTAAAATAACCCAATAAAAAAAAATAAAAAAAAAATAACTATTGGACAGAAAGAGAAAAAAGATGTCAAGCTAATCCTCAAACAACACTTATCATATATGGCAAAAAAACATGGTTTACCAAGTACTTCTTTAAGGGGAATAATGAAGAAGAAAGAAGAAATTTCAATGCCAAGTTTCAGTGTGGTTCGAGTTCAACCAAACAGAAAAACATTCGTGCCACACCTTTTACAAAGTTAGGAAATATTGTAATGAAATTTATTGTAAATAATAATTGTAGGTCTAATTAAATGATTATGTTAATAAAGTTTGGTACATAACACACATGTTAGTACTAGTTATTTTAGCCATTCCCTCCCATTTTATGTAAACCCCCTTTTAAGGGGAAAAAAAGTAATTCCCCAGAGGTTCGTTCAAAAGGGATTCTACTGTAGATGTAAAAAGTTTGCGAACAAAGTTACTGATAGTAAATATGTAAAAATTTTCAACACTGTAATTAGTACAAAACAAAAAGTTTTTTTTCTGAAGTATTTGAGTATTAAACTATTATTTCTGTCCTCTGTCCCATGTCTAAATACTGAAGATACTATGTAGTCCTTGAAGAAAAATAGTTGGTAACTGCTGTTATATGGTCTGGATTATGAAAGGTTATTAGCATGGTGTGGCATTGCCAAAAATCTGTTATCAGCAATCAGAACTGATAACTAGGACTTATGAGTCGAAATATGAAGCTCTCATCTTGCAACCTGTGTATTTCTGTGTTCCTGATTGAGATTATTGTTGAAGATGCATTGTAATATCTATGGCATATAGCATTGTTCAGTATGTTGTGTTACATTAGGTAGTGTTGACTTGAATTTATTTGCAAATTTCTTGGTGTTCACTTTTCTTACAAACCTAGGTATACAGACTGGTGAATAAATTTAATGCTACTGGATATCTTCTGGATTAATTAGAAACAACTGCTTTGATTGAAGAGAAGCTAGACGAGATCATTGCTTTTCTTGAAAGAAGTATAAGAAAATTATCAGAATGATACGTTACCTGAAATTATTAACCAATGCTGAATTCTTGGGAATAAAACCATTAACTCTCTTGCTGTCCAATATTTCTCATACACAGTGGACTTACAGGAAAGGGCGGGGGTTTGCTGGAGATGATTATTGATTGATTTCTTACTGAAGACTGCACAATGGATGAAGTTGTGCAGAAATTGTGAAATTGTTCAAGTGTTTGGCAGTCATGCATGCCCTGTTATAAAAACTGATTTGATAGTATATCTTAATATTTTGAGTTGATTAACCTTTCAGCTGTTGGGAATGTCAAAGTAGTTACGGGGTTTTGTAAGATAGTACTTCCCTTCTTAGCAGCTTCATCACCAGATAATCCACAGTGTGCCGGTACCCATTGAAAAACTATCCTTTTGTTACGCTTTATCAGGTGATGTATAATTTTCCACCAATCAGTTGTTTCAGCAGTAATAGCTGCTCTAGAATTACCTAATATAACAGCTTATTGAAAATAGATATGGTACAACAGATTTTGAAATGTCGAATAGATGGCTTCAACTTCATCAAAATTTGTAACTCCATAATCTAAGGATTTATAAAACGAGAAATTATATAAAGTGACCATATTTCCCAGATTATCAGAACCATTGTTCACAGACCTAGTCGTAATCTGTATATGATGATATTGCTCTAGAAATGCATTTTTTTTTCTGACAAGACTTAATTGCATTTACTGAGTTGTGAGTAGTTAAAATAATGATACAGGAGTTCGAAAATCCACATCATTTGCAACAAGAGCCCTACATGACGTGAAAGCAGGGGAGTTGTGCAAATTAAGTAAAAAGATAATAATATAGGTCTTTCCTTTTTTTTTTTTCCTCTCTCTTCATGAAACTATCAACTTAGACTGGTATGTAAATTTAATATGATATATTTTTTTCAAGAACTTACATTTGAAGAGAAAATGTGCAGTGACTTGCATTATTGTTTTTATGAAACCATATCTGCTGCATTAAGATTGTGTGTCTCAGCAGCAAAGGTTCCTCCACTACATAATCAAGAGTAAACTTCTGTCACTGTGTGTATACAAAACATTTCAATGGCATTTGAGCTGTTTTCTTCAACTTCCTTGTTTCTTCCCTTTCATTTTAAGCATTACAAATAAAGTCGAATAATCTTTGTACAGTTCACAAGTAGATAAACATGGGAGTAATAACTAACATTTGCTAAGTGAATATAGAGATGGTTGTAATGCTAATCAAATGAATATCCTAAGCAAATGGTTAAAAATAAATATCAAACACAAAAGAGGCCTATAATAATAAGGAAAATATTTTTATTTAAAAATTAAATAATAGTGAGAGTATGCCATTAGGAAAGTCCAGGTTAACAGAGAGGGTTTGGAATTGAACGGGTTACATCAGCTGCTTGTCTATGTGGATGACGTGAATATGTTAGGAGGAAATCAACAAACGATTAGGGAAAACACGGGAATTTTACTTGAAGCAAGTAAAGAGATAGGTTTGGGAGTAAATCCCGAAAACACAAAGTATATGATTATGTCTCGTGACGAGAATGTTGTACGAAATGGAAATATAAAAATTGGAAATTTATCCTTTGAAGAGGTGGAAAAATTCAAATACCTGGGAGCAACAGTAACAAATATAAATGATACTCAGGAAGAAATTAAACACAGAATAAATATGCAAATGCCTGTTATTATTCGGTTGAGAAGCTTTTATCATCCAGTCTGTTGTCAAAAAAATGTGAAAGTTAGAATTTATAAAACAGTTATATTACTGGTTGTTCTTTATGGTTGTAAAACTTGGACTCTCACTTTGAGAGAGGAACATAGGTTAAAGGTATTGCTTAGGAAAATATTTGGGGCTAAGAGGGATGAAGTTACAGGAGAATGGAGAAAGTTACACAACACAGAACTACACGGATTATATTCTTCACCAGACATAATTAGGAACATTAAATCCAGACGTTTGAGATGGGCAGGGCATGTAGCATATATGGGCGAATCCAGAAATGCATATAGAGTGTTAGTTGGGAGGCCGGAGGGAAAAGGACCTTTGGGGAGGCCGAGACGTAGATGGGAGGATAATATTAAAATGGATTTGAGGGAGGTGGGATATGATGATAGAGTGGATTGGTCTTGCACAGGATAGGGACCTATGGTGGGCTTATGTGAGTGCGGCAATGAACCTCCGGGTTCCTTAAAAGCCAGTAAGTAATTAAATAATAGTGAATGTATATGATATCCTCTGGTTGAAGTTCTGGCTGATCTGTACATCTATTATCAGGCAGTACATCTTGCTTGATGATATGTGTCAGAGGAAGAACAATTGTTTGTATGCATCTGAAGTCTGACTAGTGTAATATGTTGCTAGTCGGCGATGTATGCAATGGAAGGGGAAAGGAACTGGCCACCCTACCCCATTCTCCTGGCCTAGTTACCTCATAAATGGTGCCTTCTTGGTATCACTTGTGAGGTTCAGACCTGTCTTCGGACAGTTGACTAAACAACAACAATAATAATGTACCGGTATATGAAATCTGCACCAACTCAGTTTTAATTTGAACTAAACTTCATTGTGTTTCCTTAATTTAATAATACTTTTATAAAACAATAATAATAAAATAAATGCAGACTGATTGTTACAAATTACATTACAGAAGTTAACAATTAGTCCATTTTCCTTGCCTGTCAAAAACTTTGTCGAATATTGTTGGAAGACTAATCAAGTATTGGAAAAATTCACATGCTATTGTAAGGCTGTATGTCTTGTTAAAACTACTAGAGCATGCTTTATGATCATACTGCAATGACATTTCTTACTCTTGGTGTTAATTTCACATAGTTGAACAGGGACCATAAGAAAGAAAGTCGAACATAAAATGTAAACTGGACAGAACACCACTTCAATGAACAAAAAAAGTTTTTGTCTGCACGTTAGTTATCTATATGATAGTAGGGAGAGGATGGGTAAGTAAATTAATAGACATGAATAGCATTAATGCAAGTCACTGTACAGCTATTTTATGCAAGCAAAACTTTGTATGCAAGAAGTAAAAAGAGTTTTAAGTGACCATGTGATGGAAAGGTTTCTTTGCCCGTCAGACTTGAATACTTACAACCAAACCGATATTTATGCATGGGACACATGGGCCCAGGACCAAGGCAGAAATTTGTAGGGGCGACAAAATTTTGAGAAAAAAAAAATTGAGCTATCCTGAATTTTTAATACACTGCAACCATCATGGCACAGTCTTCCTACTGTGATTTCAAGGTTAGCAAACCTTAATGTTTCGTAACATCATGATGTAAATGGACAAATTATGGAACATCACAATTTGAGGGCATGATTTCGTTCTTAGAATCAAACAGTCCAAAATAAATGACATTTTTCTAAAATAATCACGTTATTAAAAGAAAGTCACATATTAAGAACAAGGTAAGTCGCTTTCATAACATTTTCTGTATTAGAGTTTGAAACGTAATAAATCAGCCAGCTTTGGCTCTTAAGCTGCTAAGATTTCCTACATATGAGCTTACATTGTTCAAGAATAGCACTAGGAACTAATTTATATAGAGATTAATTTTTGGTCCTACAGAATTATCTGTGATGGTTACCATATGTTATTAATGGAGAAAAAATATATGTCAAAATATATATAAATCGAACACGGAGTAAGGCCACTAAGGGAAAAAGAACTGAAGGAGAAAGATTCGATCTGGTGCGGCGAGTTGAACTTCGGCATAGATCAGTGTTTAGAGCACCTAGTGCGTAGAACTGGGAGGCCCAGGTTCGAGCGAATTTTTCTCCGTTAATAACATAATAGCTAGGAACTAGGCTAAGCCAACTTAACCTTTTCACTTGTACAAAAGATATCCCTTGCGAAACTTTCTAACCTTGTTGCTGAGCTAGGGACTTTGATAAGCCAGTAACCTAATCATTTGTACAGTGGATAACTATCACCTCTCTAAACCCTCTAATCTTGTCACTGAACTAGAGACTAAACTAAGCCAAGCTAACCTAATCGTTTTTACAAGGAATATCTGCTGTGTGCAACTGCAGGTCAGTGCCTGCAATAACAGTTCAAATCATTACAGAGATTCTAGATTTTATCCTTTGATATTCATAATCAGACAGCGGATTTTTGGTCCCTACACAGCAACAAGATGTCATGTCCCTTCGTAAGGAGGGAACATAGCAATGAATTCAGTGACCTCCCTGCAACTGACGTACACCTAATGTTCAGTATCAGAACTGAAAATCCGCTGTCTGTTCATAATTAAGTACTTTGCATACTGTCACACAATAGAAGGAAGATGTGGTCTGCATTTCTTACTGCTGAGAAGGTCGTATAAATGAACATTGTTGTTGAATATCCAGGGATCCAGTAGTATGATGTTAAGACCTAGTGTTAGTTAATACTTAGATGTCTCATGAATTCAATGATCCTATGTTAAGAGGGAAAATAAGTAAGTTACAAAATGAGTGACATATTTTTTAATAAGGTGCTTGAAGCTATAATCGTTAGATGGCAGTATTATCGGTGTGTGCACAAGCAAAAAGAAGCAGCAGTTGCAGATGACACCTCTACAGGAGTGTACCATTGGCGACTTGATCCGAGCAATGATGTACACCTTGTCTCGGACTGGTCATGATGCACCCAATACTTATAACCTGTGACTATCTGGGTTAGCATATCATTCCATTCATTCTGCCTGCCTGGATGAAGTCGCCAACTTTTGCACATTTGGCTCTGTAACAGTCTGTACTGGCTGATCAACTCGTGATACTTGTCCACCCATCAGCGGATTTCGGCATGCAATTTTGTAGACAGCTTGACATGACAGGCAATGTTCACCATACATGGGCAGCATTTCTTTATGAATATCCCTCATTGTCCAGAAAGATCGCACAACAGAGTGCTGACAATAGCACACTCGTGCAGATGTGCTTCATCTTGCAACTACTGCTTCTTTGTTTCGTTTGTGTGCACATCAATCACCTTGACACCTGGATAATCCTGCCATCTAGCAGTGATAGTTTCAGACATCAGTTGCTATTATTTGTAACTCTCTTACTGGCTCACCTATGTTCATAGTAGGCATGTTAATGTCTACTGGCCACTACACATCTAAGTAATAACTACATAATATTAGATAGGAAATGTTTTATGCATATTAAGTGTAAGTTGAATTATAAGATGTAACATTGTTTTGAAAATTATTTACATTTAATTGTAGATAAGTACAAATACATAAATGTTATTCTTACTAAAACTACTTGACTGCCTCATGACTCGTTGCCTCAGCATTGAGGCAGAACTCATTGTTTGGTCAAGTTCTGTTTTGTGCATGTTTGCATGGCTTGCTCTGCAATATTAAAAAAAACAACCTCTCAGTACGTGTGTAATAAAATCGATTTCTTATGTTTTGAGAGTAGAATCTGAAAATTATTGTTCAACTGTTACCAGTACCTCTGCAGGTTTAAACTTTATATTGTATGACAAGTCTTACAGTATATTATTCTGAAATAATAATCACGAGAGATCTTAGGTTATATACATAATGGATGAAATATACAATACAGGCAGTAGTGCGTGATAAAGTAAGCAGTGGGTGTGTTTATATAAACCGCAACTTGAATTATGTTTATGTGTATGATTGATATTATTTTCAGTGAGTTTTTTTTTTATTTGTGCTGGGTGAATTTTACAAGTCGAAAAAATCTATAATAGAAGAGAGTAAGTTTTATTCCATTAATTCGTTAAGATCTTGTTCAGTTTAAGACTTTAATGATGCTCGGACCAAACATAGTAATTTTAATTGGATTATAAAATAATCATTTGATATTTCTTTTAATATTTTTGAATAAGCAGAGAAACATTTGATTTCTTGACTAAATTAAAAGGAAGGCTGACAAAAACTACAATAAATTTAAATAACCCATTATCAAAGAACAGAGTTAGTTTCTCTGGAAAATTGTTACTCTCGTTTCATCATTAGACTTTTTTTTTCTGTTGCTGGTTAGGAATTTTGAGATTATATCCAGTGATTGAAATTATTGGCAGGAAAGTGTTAACACAGCATTGTGACAAATCATGTGCAGTATTTACATTGGGTGACAAGATTCTCCAACGTGAAAAAGAGGAGACAATAGGGTGGGAAAAAGAGGACATTGGGGAAAAAATTAGGACCAGCCTAAATTGAAGTAATGACGAAATAGATGTACCTAACAAAATAATATAATTTAACAATAAAAAAATGACAATAATAATGCAATGCATTTATGCACTTTCGACACTTTTACGAATATTACAAAACAAAATGCAATGAAGTCATTGATACTTTCTTAAGGATGACATTCTTTGCATGAGTTAGGTTTCTCTGTTATTTATAAAATTCTTGACAACAGTATGTTTTGTTTATAGCAATGTAACAATTTTCTGTCATACTGGTTGAGTGGAATATAAGGCTGAATGGCCTTAACTTTGCCAATTAAAATGAACCATTATTATTATTATTATTATTATTATTATTATTATTATTATTATTATTATTATTATTTTTTCATTATTCCTTAAAATTATATTTTACCAGTAATAGACATTTTACAGATTCTATTTTCAACACTACTGTTCAGGGGCGTATTTTGTGGGCTACCGGGGCTACCGGTGGTAGCCCAAGGAAATTACAAAAGAAAAAGTTTATAATATAACATAATGTAATAATTTTGTATTATTAGTTTTACCATAGTAATTAAAATTAAAGTAATTGTTAGATATATTTTGTGTAATAATAGGGTCAGCGGTAGCCCAAACCCTTTAACCAGTATACGCCACTGCTACTGTTGCTGTACATCGAAAAGAACTGAAATTATTGTTATGATGCCATTAAAAACTGCAAAAGCATCAATACAGAATACACTTATATTATGATGATTAATGGAACAAATAGGAGGACTTTTAGCAAAATTAAACATTTATTCATGGACAGAGGACCGAAACGTAAAAATGAGAGCATGTCTCCAAAAAAAGAGGACATCTGGTCACCTTATAAATAAAGTCACATAAGATAATGTTTTTTTTTTCGCTTTTATGATCCATTGACACTCCCAGCTGCCAACATTACATATCATATCCATTATGTGCTTTATGACAAGAAGCTTTCCGCCATTACTCGACATCTGCATTGTAATAATGCAAGAGCATTTCAATCCTGATTTTGTGAGAAAATAGTACAATGGCAAAGCTGAAATGTATATTAATATAATATATGATGGACTATATTATACTATTTTTATACCTACTCAAAGAATAATTATAAATTAAAATTTTAAGCATAAAAATATCTTAATTTTCAATAAAACTTATGCCGGTAATTTAGAGTGTCGTTAGTTAGAGTTTGTAAGAATAATAACTTGAAAAAACTATAAAATATGTTTATAAGTCAATATTGTTTCTGAGTCAGCCATGCAGCCGTGCACAATGTGATGCAAAAAGCAGTTGACCTCTGAAAATTCTCTACAGTTGCGACAGTGTAAAATTTTCTACTTTTGATAGCCAGTTATATCATTAGTCTCGTGACACCATCATTCTCGTATTTCTATTAATAACTATTTTATTTTGTCTGGATGGCTCCTGTTTTCAGACTTCCTATAGCTATGTAAAATTAGCTTGTTTGACTAGACAAATAGAACTGGAGTAGAGACGAACTCCACTGATTGAGCAGACGATGGAATGTCTTATGAGAAATGTTGCAAAACAGAATTACATACAAATAAGCAACGTCTAAATGAAGTGGCCATTTATGGAAAATCATACGGAACATGACAATTCTGTTGTAGGGACAGGTTGTTGAAGAAGTAGTTTTACTGAAAGCTAACAGAGAAAATGGAATGTGAGATCATGGAATGATGTTCCCTTGTCCACTTTAGAGATGTTAAGTGGATTGCTTTCATAGTCTTTGAGCCACTCGACAAGTTGTGTCCATTTAATTCATTGTTGTGACTTATAGCAGCACAAATGAAGTGCAAGACATCATTGAATGTGTCTGTTCACTGGTGTAAAATTCTATTTTTATTTATTGTGTTTGCCACAAATGATGATTTTTAAGAAACAACTATTTTCATTCTTGTATCTCATCAATAGATGTAAGATATTGAGACACACTCACAAAAAAATGGTTTTAAAGATCTAAAAATATTAAAAATTACCGTAGTAAAGACATTAAAATTATAAGAATGAAAATAAAAAGCATTAAAAGTATGAATACAGGAAATGGAAAATGAGAGAAATAAATAAATTATACTAGTAAATAAATAAATAAATAAATTTATATATATATATATATATATATATATATATATATATATATGAGGGGTTCACAACCAGAGTGGACCAAGTCCACCAGTGATCAGTTTGTGGATTAATACAATTTCAGATGAAGAAAACTTAGATTTATTCATTGCCATAACAAACAAAGTCCATAACTCATTTGTTACTCCACAGAGGGCAGCATTTTCTGTGGAAGGTGAAGGTTGTTAAGCGTGAGCCAGGAACTCAGTATCTCAGAATTATTCCAGATGGACTTGGTCCACTCTGGTTGTGAACTCCTCATATATATATATATATATATATATATATATATATATATATATATATATATATATAAAGCGGAATATAAAATGTGCTGTACATTATAACATTAACATTATGCATATTGCATTAATCTTTAGACACAAATTATGATACAACCCTACTGCTTTGTTACAAAAATGACACATTATGTACCTGTATATTATGGCCATCGATTGTACTAACAGAACTCTTGCTATAACCAAGAAGTGCCAACTTACTGGATTTGAATTTATTCATAATATTTCATTTATTTAACCGTGAGCCAGACAATGGAAAATGCTGAAGAATTCCATTTAACAGCATACCTGGCCTTCATAGACTATAGCAAAGCCTTCGACTCGGTTGAACACCGAAGTGTAATGCAAGCACTATATATGCAGAGAGTCGACAGCAAATACATCACAATACTAAACAAACTGTATAATCAATGCTATGCAAAAGTGAAAACCGAGATCGAAGGACGACCATTCAGGCTCAAAAGAGGAATGTGACAAGGAGATCCAATTTCTCCAAAATTATTTACAAGTGTATTGGAAAACATTTTTCGCAGACTGAACTGGAACAGGAATTGTGGAATAAACATCAATGATAGCAGACTAAATAATCTAAGATTCGCTGATGACGTCGTATTGTTCGTCAAATCACCCAGAAAACTGCAGTCAATGCTCCAAGAATTATGCGATGCCAGCAGATCAGCAGGCCTCCTGATAAGCAAGACCAAGATACAAGTAATGTTAAACGGGCCGGAATACAACTACAGAACTACAATACCTATCTGAATACGTATACCTAGGACAACTAGTCTCCTTTCACCAGAAGACAGAGAAGGAAATAAAACGAAGGATTTCTCTCAAGTGGAAGGCATTCTGGACTCTCAAGTTCATCATACTGGAGAAAATACTCTGCAAAAAACTCAGAATAGAAATATTGGAGGCCTGCGTAACTCTGTACTGTTGTATGGATTTCAGACATGGTCTCTCACTGCCAAATTTCGTAACAATCTCCAAATATGCCAAAGGAAAATGCTGAGAAAGATACTAGGCTTATCACTGAGGGACAGAGTTCCAAACGAAGTGCTCCAAAAGATGTCAGCAATTGAAGATCCAGCACTGCAAGCCACCAACACCAAATGGAAGTGGGGAGTCCATGTTGCAAGACTTAGAGATGAAAGATGGACGCAGAAAGTCACACTATGGGACCCTCGCTTTGGCAAGAGATCACGTGGAAGACCAAGAAGAAGATGGGCCGACCTCTTCAGAGAACATGTAGGAAGCCATTGATCAAGCAGAATAAGAAATAGGAAAGACTGGAAAAACCTAAGAAGACAAGTGAATAGTGACTAAAACCAGTGCGACAGAAACAAGTTAAGTGAACAATATCAAAATAGTGCAGAATGTGAACCAAGTGAACAATTCCAAGCATCCAAACATCTTATGCGGAGTAGCTCATCACGTGAGACAAACAGAGCTCTCCCTTTGTAGGAGGGGACCTTTGCCCTCAACGGGACATTTTTAGGCTAAATATTTCATTTAATATTTGGGACTCTAGAGTGGAATATCGTAATACTGAGGGAAAAGTTAAGAGGAAATTTTTGCAAGAACATTGATATTTTTAAATGCTTTCAGCGAAGAACTTATCAATGAATAACTGGTTCTTTGTAGTTATTTGAATAGGGAAGGAACAATAATTATATTCAAAATTTTACTATGTTGTAATTTTATCTTAAAATATCCAACAACCATTTATGTAGTTGTGCTTTAAGTACTCTTATGGCTATTATACATAACGTCACACCTAACTGCATTATTGTGTGATTTAACTTTTCTTTTATCAATACTGGTACTTGGAAAAATGAATTTCAAGCAAAATGTTAATTAAAAAAGTAAAATAATAGAAAACATATTTATACCAAGGAAGGGAAACGGGCTAAAATGGAGAAGTTTGAACTTCATTAAATTTTTAATTTTTCATTATTTGTATTTATTTACTTTATGATTCTCAAAATGTAGAAAATTGCCATTTTTCTAAACGTCTGATTTCTACTACTTCTATTAGTGTAATATTATTGTGCTGATACAAAATTTTCATTATGCAAATTTGCTCAGTAAATTTATAAAGAAAATTGAATAGAGATTTAAACAAGTCATAATAAAATGCATTATAATGGAGAAAATGACGTTTAAACAGTACAACATTCTGAGCGTGAGAAATGAAGTAATATTTTCTTTGTTCATCTTGTCACTGGATTGCATAACGAAGTTCATGCATAAGTTAAAATAATAACGCCGTCTAAAGTATGAAACTTCACTATTTTAATGTAGTTGTAATGTTTGACTAGAACAGGAAGTGAATTAAATGGACAACAATTTGTAAAAGAGCAAGCAATAACAGTTTATAGTTCTTGTAGAGTAGTTACACTCAGCTCCCAGATTGCTCTTGGACATATGAATGCGTATTGCTTTCTTTTATCATATTGATTCATTACCATTACTGATTCTATCATAGCATCTAGTTTAATTTTCGCATTAATTAACTGTTCAAATTATAATAATTGATATTGTACCAGAAATTTTAAAACTAATCCTGACTTGGGAGTAATTCAGCCACTGTGATCTATTCTAACACATTAATGGTAATCTTTACTATTCAACTAGCCTTTTAATTGGATGACTTATTATCACTGGCGTCGTTAGGTATTAATTATTAGGGTAGCTCATAAATAGAATGTTACATGCACACGTTATTGACATTAAAGCTTGTTTTTTAATTGTATGAAGCATGACTGTGGTTTTTTTATTAGTAAAAATATTTAAGGAATAGCAACTCTGTGTTGAAAGTAATATTATTTACTCTGTATCTACACGTAGTGATTTTAACTCGAAATTATGTTCATTGAAAAAAAATCATTACACATATTAATGCATGTCTCACATAATTTTATTAAAAACGAAATTAACTCATCAAAGATAACCTTCAATTTCTCAGACAGTTATCTAGTACACAAATCTTAATGACCAGCACTAAAAATTTCCTTGTGTCATTTTTAAAATGAAAATCAAGGCCTCTTTTTATTTAATGTCAACACTATCGTGATCTAGTTGGTTATACCAAATATTATATCTGACTAACTCATTGTAGGGTGTCACAGCACATTCAAGGAATTCAATATGAAAATATATTCTGTTGTCTGTGATTTCAAATTATTTGATACACAATGTTATTGTATTATTACATGTAATTAAAATTTAAAAAAAAATTGCTACACTCTTTTTTCACATTGTACATAGTAGAAATATACTGACAAGATACAAAAAATTATTGAATAAGTGACATTTACCACCCATCTTCCTTTCTAACGACGCCTGTGCTTATCGTACCTCCCAAGTTAAGATTGAGACATTTTGGTCATAATGTATTCCAATATCTCGCTTTTTACAATATGGTAACTATAAGTTTTACTAAATATTCCAATTACATTATCTTTATTATAAAATTTATAAAACAAGTTCCACATTCTTTTACCATTTGTCATTATTAGAAATACTTTTCTTTCTTGGTCCCTTAACATTTAAGAATTATAATTAACTCTTTGCCAACTTGATCGTAATATACCTCTTTTTTCCTAACCTACTAGAAATGTCGTTCATAACATAATGTGTGACTGCATTTTGAGTGTGGGCATAAACTATTGATTAGAAGCAGTTAATAAAATAACAAAGAAGGAGGGGAAGTAATATATATACATACCAGTATTAATTCAATAACACAGGTATGTATTGGAAGTAAAAATCATGGCAAAGAGTTAAATTTATTTGAGATAGCACATACTGAGAGAACTGATGTGTGGCTACTATACAAGCAACAACCCATCCCCATGTATGTGTATATAACATCCACATTAGCTGTACATGTATTTCTTACATAGTCATGAATTGGTGTGCTATGTACAACATTCCTCATACAGATGGCAGCTGCATTTCTGTACTGAGACACGTCTTGCGTAGTGCTATCTTGTTCATGTTCAGAGTTTCTTCCAAGCGTTGTACCTTAGAGCTGCAGTTTGTCTTGCATCGACGTTTCAGCTTCTTCTCACGCCTTCCAAACTTACTAACATGCTCTGAAATTGAGAGTAGATAAGAGGAAATTTGAATATATTATTCTGCAATGTAAGTTTACTTTCCTGTCCTCTTCCAGTTTTATCAAGATTTTGACTGAAATGTTTCTACCTTCTGTTATAACGTAGGGAACGGATTTATATGGACTAAAAATGTATGAAATATGTAGGTAAATATATAGATATCCAAACTTGCTTATTTTTATCAGAATATGGAATTAAATATGGACTTGGAATTATAAAAAATGACTATATACGTTAAATATTAGTACAGTTTAATCAAACTAAACAAAGAATATAATGGATGTATCGGTACCTTATCTTTCATTGTACTATTTTGTTATGTGAACTTCAAACAAAACACAATATTTTATTGCCTGTTACCAATGTCAACAGCGTTGCTTACGATATTATACAAGCTGGCGCATAGCACTTGAAATACGGGTCTGAAGTGGTTCCCTCATAATGCCAATTCCGCCACTCGGAGCGCTGTTCTATACTAAATATTCATAGCAGAACACTTAAATGATATTGACATTTGGAACATTTAAAGGACTCACCATTGCTTATTAAATGCTTCGTACAATATTTTATGGATAATAGACGTAATTTCCAAACTTCTACGTCTCAATTATATTACAATAAAAGGCTGTCATTCTTGATATTAAAATATATTACATATTATAAACTAAGGTACTACCTTTCTGTTGTTCAATTCATACACCGTACCTTTTCGGAAATAATGAAAGGAACTTAATATATTTTACATGAACACTGTAGTCTACCCTTTTCACGTATTCATTTATTATTATTATTATTATTATTATTATTATTATTATTATTATTATTATTATTATTATTATTATTATTTCAATGAATTAAGGTACTGCATTATCTTCCATTTCCCTGACTTCATAATTGAATCATTTGTAACTCATCACCTCATTCGGTTTGCATTCTTTCGATTTTTGTATTTTTTATTTCCCATCCATTGCATCTAAAACTTTGTAATTCTACATTCTTTCTTGCGTACTTTCAAATGACATCAGAAGCATCATAATCTTTGCTACAACGGTTGGTACTGTTTCCTTGTGAAGATCCGCATTTCGAGAAGTTCGTGTTAAAAGTGAAATAACTGCAGAGTAGAATTTATAAGCATTTTATTAGTTCTATTGGATTATTGAAGAATTATAAATTGATTATTATAACTATACCACAGAAATTATTGTAAGAATTGAAAGGTGAAGAATTTAATACAGTAAAACCCCTCTTAACCGAACTTCGGTTAATTGAAATCCAGCTTATCCTAAACAATGTCGCAAAAAAAAAGTCAATGTTTTGTTTATTCCTGCAATATTTTGTTCATCCCCTATCGCATGGCTACAAATCTAAGTGTCAATGCCCTCACAGCAATGCTACATCTGTTTTCCACCTCCATCCCCCAAATACTTGTAACCGAACCCAGCCAGTCCCCTTAAATGAGACATTCTTTTCGTCCCTCCCCCTCCTGCCCCTAACTGGGAATTACAGGATTATGGTGTATGGATTCGAGGTAAATTTCCAATTTCTCATTCGTTTTACTGTAGTTGTGTTGCAGTTATCGCGTTATCGATACAGTACGTCTTATTTTTTAGTTACACAAGTGCGATGTCAAGTAAAAGAAAACTCATATGTTTTACTCATCAAAGCGCTGGCGTGATATTGGAGCTCGCAAACAATGCAAGAGAAAGAGACAGAAGATGATAACTGATTATTGGATGTAAAATTGATGTGCAATTACAATATTAAATTCATTGAATTTTTGTTTATAATTTACATGCTTAATGATCTCTCTTCCTTCCCACTTTTACCGAAAATATTCTTCATCGATTATCCGAAATGGCTCTGTCCCCTTTATTTCGGATAAACGGAGTTCTACTGTATCTTTATTCCTATTGGGAAACTGCATCAGAAGTACAAGTAACAACAAAAAATTAAACTCCTGCAATGTGGAATGTATGAAGGAAGCGTGCCAGAGCAAAATTAGTGCTCAGAAACACAATAAATTGAATGCTGTATTGATCAATACTGTTGAGTGATTAATACTACAATGGGGAGGTGGTATTTTTTAAACTTCAATAGGATAAAGGTGAACATGATGTGAGAGCTACCTTAGAAATTGGTACTGGTTATCAGTAAAATAAGCTGGATTATTTGCTACGAAATTTTGCCTAGTTAAACTACTTGTCAATTAAAGATGAAAGCAGTCACAATCAAAAAGCTAATGAATTTACATACATACATCTTTATAAACACTTACTTGTGGATGAGGTACCAAGTGCAACAAAACGAAATTTGTGTCTGAGATCAACAAAATCACTTGCAGTAATTGTCTGCAACTGGAAGGAATGTACAGCTCCACTGCGAACTACCCATGAGTGCAGCTCTGCTTCACTTGCCCTAGCACCTGGCTGCTGGAAAGCATACTGAAAAGAAAGTGTTGTATGTGTGTCAGGACCTGGAGGTAGTGTCAGTAAGATGATATATTGTATTCTGAAATGATGTTAAGTGACGGTGAAAGATTAAATGCGAGGAATATTTCAAATAGAGATCCAATTATGTAGGTGTTCGTTGACTGATTGAGAATGAATAAGAATACAAAATTGTAAATAAAAAAAGTAAATATGTGTAAATCAGTAGCGTTAAAAATATTTGAAGTGTTCTGTCTGTTTTAGTAGGAATTTATTCATTAGGAAAATGATTTAGGCTATTGATATTCATGAAAAAAAAAAAAAAAAAAAAAAAAAAAAAAATTGAATTTTATAAATTTTAAAATGTGTAAAGTAACTCGTCTTGTTCTTTAAACATTTTCCAGTCACTCTTAATTAGATACACTACATCATTGTATAATTTGGTAATAATGATAAAAATTATTGTATTACACATTGAGAATCGGAAATATATGTTACAAATAAATAATTAACTCTTGCAGTTCGTAAACGTGTAATAATAAAATTGTATTCACAATTATAATAATAAATCAAAATGCTTTATACCGATATAAGTAATGTCTGTTGTTTTCCTTTATGTTTTATGTAGTGTGCCTAGTATAGAAATAAAATTACTTTAATTCATACTGTCAATTAAAACAGGTTCGATGGGAAGGATTTCACAGATACAAATTTATTATTTCACATTATCACTTTACATTTTTTATTACAATATGATTTTTAATATTCTGTTTTCTCCTATTATTTGTCCATTTAGAATCACCAATTGATGTTGGCCCTGTATTTTATTTTAGTGTGTATTTTTTATTATTAATCATAAGAGAACTCAAGCGTGAAGTTCCTTGTAGTCCTTATACTATCTGTACGTTGACTGCAAACCATTGTAGTACACAACCAGATTAAATTGAGTACTAAGACCAAACAACCAAGAAACCAGAATTTCCATTGCAGTTTAACTGCAAAATACATTCTTTACATGACCATTATTTTTATGTTGGATTGTATTGGCGTTGATTCTCATTTCACTGTGATGAAAAATAGTACCTGTAAAAACTCAGAAAGATTTCCCGCTCCTTGGGAACGATACACAACCAGTTCTGCTGTTTGGGGTATGCATTGGAGTGAACCAGTTTCTGGCACATCTCCATGTTGTACTGCTGACATAGCTGCAACATGTTAAAAGTTTTCTTTAAGGCACTTTCGACTGAACTCTTACTTTTCTTAATGGTACAGTTAATGTTTTAAACTTATGTGCAAGTTTGGGCAGTCATAATGGTATCAATATAAAACTGGACATAACGACAGTTTTTCAGCTGAAAACGGAACAGGTGCGACAGTTCATTTACCGGTATCCTTCCTCCTGAAAATGAGTTAATAAATCTTATCTTGTCTTAATGCTGCATATTTTATAACAACATTTAACAATATCATTCTCTTCTCTCGTCACAACCGAATTATTTGGAATAAACACAGAACTTCACCTCATGTTCTGTGGAATTTGGACATAATATAAAGGAAATAGTAAAAATAATTAATAAATAATATTCAGAGCTTGGCATAACATTTCTGCTCTTGCTGTCCATGCAGTGTTTACAATATCTGTTGATTAATTTAAAGAAATCGCCCTTTATCACAAACGGTCATTCAAAACATATATAAATTCGATAAACACTGAACAGTGACTGAAGTAAAGCCTATGGCCCACATCGTATGTACACTGTGTTAGAAAAGCCATATCGCTCAAACAAACATTCTTTTAAGATTTGTATTTAGCTGTCTCACATGCTAAACCAACTACATCGTGACTTTTCTAACACTGTATATACACTAAATATTGGAGCACTGTTTTTGATTTCACTAAACATTGTGATGCTAGGTGCAGTTGAACTTGGTTATAGTGTCCAAGGGACTAAAGAAATGATGTCATAATAAACAAGTGTCGTTATTAGAAAAAATAAATACGGTAAATCGAATTAAAAAAATACATTCACAATATTAAATACGATATTTTGTACATTTCTAATTTAATTTATGTATACCACCCTTGTTCTTCTTTATTATTAAAAATAGGTACTGTATTGCATTGTAGAAAATAATGAAATACGGAGTAAAATATTCTAATGTACAGTAATTAAGAAATACATACATTACTCACAATTATTTTTAAGAATGTTGGTTGAAGAAATCTGTAATTTTTTTCTGCTTCAGTTTTTGAAATTACTGCGTCTGTAAATTATTCTCAATTCTTCCTTAACCAAACCAAATTCACAGCACAAATCAGCTTTTTTTTCATCACACTCAATTTGTTTTATAACATTATCTTCCACACAGGGAACTTTTATTTATTTTGCACCTTGCTCCATTGTACTGTATGTAACTTCTGTTTGAAAATTGAATGTCTAAACTTACAGATTGAACTGAATGTCTGGATTACAAAATACAACTTGGCCTGCTATTGTTTGTAAAGGGTTGTTGGCACAAAGAAGAAAAAGTCTGATCTTTTGTCACAATAACTGAAAACGGTATTGGTTACTAATGGTTGGTACCTACAAATTCCTCTCAGCGAAAATTTCAGTTTAATGTATGTAGGACATGAATTTTCGAAGAATTTACGCTGTTACTAAATACCACTATAAACGAGTGCTTATTAAAAATGTGTCGTTATAAAAATAATAAACCACATTTGTTTAATACAGATAAAAACCATAGTTCTTAATCACGGTTGCTGTACCCGAGGTGTCTCATGAACTATTTCAGAATAATTTCAGACAAAGTGGGATTTTAGGTCAAGCTGACAGATTATCAGATCATCATACCGAGCAGAATGTGATATTCTAATTCAAAAGAGATATTTGGTCACTCTGTTGATAAATAAGTAGTATACATGGATACATAGATATTGCTCTATAGTTTTTTTTTTTATTTTAGTAGGTTATTTTACGATGCTTTATCAACAGCTTAGGTTATTTAGCGTCTGAATGAGATGAAGGTGATAATGCCAGTGAAATGAATCCGGGGTCCAACACCGAAAGTTACTCAGCATTTGCTCATATTTGGTTGAGGGAAAACCCCGGAAAAAACCTCAACCAAGTAACTTGTCCCGACCGGGAATCGAACCCGGGTCACCTGGTTTCGCAGTTAGACGCGCTAACCGTTACTCCACAGGTATGGACGCTCTATAGTTAACAGCTAAATAAAATTAATAGCAAGTTTGAATTAATTAAAGTGTAACAATGAAAAACTTATTATTATTACTATAAAACTTTCTAGAGGTAAAACGTTAGAAGTGTTACAATTAAAAAAAAAAGTAATGTACCTTTATGACCTTAAAAAAGAAATATATACGTACCGGTATGTAACACTTTCAACGTTTTAATTCTAGAAGGTTTTATAGTTTTAATCAAGTGTTAAAGTGAACGATAAAAAACAATTATTATTTTTTATGATGTATTTCTCTGAGCAAGAATACCACTTGTATTTAAAGAATGTTCTGAACGACAATAGTACAAACCTGTTATGGGGCATACAGGACAACATTGTCCAAACTGCTTCACAGGTTTTGAGCATGACAGTTCACTCCGACTGGGACATTTGAATCTGTTGCACTCAATGTTTCCAGCATTACATTTGCACATAACACAATCCATTGGACCAAATGGCCCTATGACAGGATGCCAAGAAGATCCATCTAAATAATATCTGGAATCAACACATAGCAAATGAAACTAATGTGTACGGTATTAAATAAAAGTTTATTATACAAAATTATTAACTTACTTACAAATGGCTTTTAAGGAACCCGCAGATTTATTGCTGCCCTCACATAAGCCCGCCATCGGTCCCTATCCTGTGCAAGATTAATGGACTTTTTGTCATCATATCCTACTCCCTTAAATCCATTTTAATATTATCCTCCCATCTACGTCTTGGCCTCCCCAAAGGTCTTTTTCCCCTCTGGTCTCCCAACTAACACTCTATATGCATTTCTGGATTCGCCTGTATGTGCTACATGCCCTGCCCATCTCAAACGTCTGGAGTTAATGTTCATAATTATGTCAGGTGAAGAATACAATGCGTGCAGTTCTGTGTTGTGTAACTTTCTCCATTCTCCTGTAACTTCATCCCTCTTGGCCCCAACGCAACATTATTTATTTTTGTTATATTAATGATGTATGTCGAATAGTGAATCATATTCTCGTACATAAATTCAAATTATGTGCTCTAAATGGCTTTATAATTAAGTTGTGTACGATTTTGAACTCTTTTGATCTCGTGTCAATTTTTTTCTGTTCTTTATACAGAAGTTAAGAGATCTAGTAAGCAGAAATGTACTATTTGGTATATCCTCACAAAATTTTATATGGAATAATCAGATCAAAATTTGAAAAAGGAGGCTGCTTTATTCTGAAGTTGGGCTGACACTGTATTAGTAGAGACGCAATACAAGACGTAGAGGACAGTTCAACTTTTCGAATAACAGATGTAAAACAGAAAATTAAAAGTTTACGAGTGACATATTCTATCAGCTGTTCTGTAAACAGGTCTGTGTACTTGTTTTGGACAAACATTTGCTAATCTACAAATTTATTTTCTTTCCTACCTAGTTTCTTTCCAAGCACTTCTAGCACTGCATAACAATAATCTTGGTACATTTTTAATATTGACTTCTTTGCTTTGCTGCCTTATTGTGACAGATTGAATAGACATTAACTAATGAAACTAAATAAATAATTAAATAAGATCCAACCTTTCAGAAAAAAATGGAAAAAATAGTATGTTGCCGATGATGTCACACCTTACACAATAATGGCAGAAAATTTTGTTTCTTTTTTGTAAAATTTTTCTTTCAAAATATTAAATTTGACGTATCCGAGCATTTAAAAAAAAGTTATTTTAGTTTTATTTGCATTATTCCTTACTTATGAAAAACCCTGTATACTGTCTACATGGATATAGTAATATGTCATCTTACTTTCCAGCTGAAATACAGTCTTTGTCACGTCTATCCCTGGGGGCTGTAGGGTCCTTGAATGTAACTGGTGATGACATTTCTCTGTTGCCAGCTACTTCTGCAGAATAAACATTACAATTAACTCTTAATTTGATTTACACATACATTTTACAGAAAATGCATCACATGAAGTATTTTCACCAAAACCTGATATAATAAATGTTACATACTGTAGTTTTTCTACGCGACGTAAATTAAGTGTAATTTATGTAATAATATATAGCAAGTAATTTACGCGGCCAACCCTGGAACAGAACGTTTATGTTGTACAGCAGGAAAAAAAAAAAAAAAAAAAAAAACCGGGCCGACCTTTGTAGCTGATTTCAGAGTCACAGATTCAAATTTTGCTAGTCACAAAACACATCCATCTTGTATAATTAATTGTAACAATGAAAGTTATTGCATTTGTTCGTTTCTTACCATCTTTTGTTTCCGTCTTTTGCCCCAAACTTACAGACGAAAAAACTTTCATTTTCATCTGATCAATATTACATTTCTACCTCCATTTGACAAAGATAACTGCGTATTTTTACATTAAATAGCAGTACATACCTCTGGCTTCACTATCCATGTTGAAATTACCACAGTTTGACACAATACACAGCACAGGATTCTTTTGTATCAACTACTGTACATGTGATCGAAAGACGTGCATATAGTCTAAACTGACAGGCGTTTCATAGTAACCTACGATCATTCATAAAATATACGACCGTAAAATACGTGACACATTTATGAAAAAATTATTAGAACAAAGGGAAAAGTAAATAGGACGTTGTTTTATATGCATTTTTCTTGAACATGTATCAAAATATTTGCACGTGTAACCTTTACACTCTCTATATTGCAACGAGACGTTCATAATTATTCACTCAAAAATACAATTATAAGACAATTTATAACAGTAAGAGTTTCATATCGACTGAGTAATAACGAAATCGCGATTTGATTCGGTTTGATTTGTGATGGATAAGATGACGTTGGAATTCCAGAATCCGAATAATGTTTTAGCTTTTGTAGCTGCAATTGGTCAGCGTGAAAATATGGTTATTGTTAATAAAAAAGTATAAATGTGACTAGCTTTGTCGCTGATTTTCTGTTTCCCCCTTTTCTCTTTCTTTTCATATCTGCAATTCTGTCTACCGTCATATAATAGTAATGCACCTAGACACTACTTTAAAATTTGCTTACGATTAGCGATGGATGGTTTCCAGTATGGTAATATATACTATGAATCAACAATGTTGAATATACAGTACGTCTAAGCTACGAAGTCAGTTGTAAGACTATGAACCAAATCTATCCCTTAAGACAGACGTGTCCAAAGCAATAGGTACCACCGAATCACTGCTGAATGCAGCCCGCAACACTTCAGTCTACGTTTGAGGAGTGGGGATGGAGAGGTAGCTGATACAAATCACATAGTGTGGCAGTGGTGGATTGCTTCATTTAGCTGTTACCAATGGCTGGTTATTCATCAAATTATCAACAGAAATAGTATATATTTACACAAAATTTCTCTACAGTTACTTTTTTTAATATAACACAAATGAATGTAATGCATGTTACTTTCTTCATTGAGCCAACGTGTGATGCTTCGTAATATATAGCATTTGATATATTAATGAACTGTTATTAACTAATAATTATTACCTCGTTCCTATATCAATTCAGTAAATGATTCACTGTGAAGAAATTGGTTTATATATATATATATATATTAATGGGTAAAAATTATGTTCAACCATTATTGTTCTCTTATCTTCTTCATCAACTCGAGCGAAAACAACTTCGTAATCTGGCATAATGTGCCAAAAGTTCTTGTCCAATATACATAATTATCCTGTACTTAGATTTCACACTGTTCATCTGTGAAAAAAATTGCTCACGCATATAGTTTGACACATAGATTATAATGGTACAAGCGAAAAAACTATAATAATAATAATAATAATAATAATAATAATAATAATAATAATAATAATAATAATAATAATAATTCACACCAGTTAACTAGTATATAACATTAGAACCATATATAAATATAATAATAATAATAATAATAATAATAATAATAATAATAATGATGATGATGATGACGATGACGATGACGATGACGATGATGATGTAGGTAGAGCTTATCCTTTAAATCAGAATGCTGGAACTAACATGTGACGTTTTATATTGGCTTTGAAAATCCACGTAAAACCTTGCGGAAAATGACGCATTCAATAATATTGTTTGATGCTTACAAACAAAAATTTCTCCTCCCATTGTGAATGGAAGTTTCTTTTCTTCACAATCTACAAGGAAGAATACGACTTCTATAGAGCGCCACTGATACCACCAATCCTGTCATGCACGGCGTAGTGAAAGGGGTTGAGAGAGGAAACATTTCTACATCTTACAGTACTGAATGCTCGCAACCATATTATTGTGCTCACTCTAGCTCGCAACTTACGTTTGCATCACAACTCACTAAATGGACACGTGTGTCTTGAGATGTGTGGTAGGTCACGTAATACCGCGGGAAGAAAGGATACATTGTGAAAATGTGATTGGTTAAGAGTTGAAGGAAGGAAAACAAATTGAAAAGGAAGTCGATAGAACTTCAGAATAAAACTGAAACTACTTGAAATGAGCAGAAGCACAGAATAACATAAAAATATCTAACGAATTAAAACTAACCTGAACAGACTATTCGTAGGATATAGGTACATCTGTGACAGCAGTGCGTAAGCGCATCTATTATGCGCAACTATACGTGAATGCAAGAAACGGCATAGGTTATGTGAATTGTATGGACTTCACCCTAAGATGATTATTATTTTGGTTCGTTCTGCGGAAATGATATCGCTATAGTTGTTAAAATATCGTTAAATAAAGAACAAACTAGCCGTAGTATGCGGTACCAGATGAAGTGAGATTTTAATTAGTGTAGACACGTGCACAAGACATCGTTTGATTAAAAGAATAGGATGTTATGGTTTCTTGTTAGTATAAGATTTATATTCTTTTTCTTTAAGAATCTATTTCTCTAAGCTATACTGACCTGGACATTGTGGACAGCAATTGTCTGGATTATGCATTGGCTCGTGGCAGCTCAATTCTTGACATGTTTGTACTTCGCACAACACTAATCCTTCCTGAACAAACAAATATGTGTAATGCCAACTTTCAACTGCTGAATTGATTGTTATTATGAGAAGTTCGTTTCCAAAAGGTACCAACTCCAAGAAGTTCAATTTTACAGGAAACGAAAAAAATTAGTTTGAGACTGTAATTTCTTTCAGAACTGAATTGAAGTTGAATCACTATGTTAACATCGTTAACTGGATTGATTCTACAAAGTATTTCTGTTATTGATTATGAAGTTCAGATTTTATTGCATACCGTATTTAAAAATGGAGATGGTACTTTTTGACATGAAAGTGATGAATATTAGGGTTTGGATGATCAAAAATATCAATTCATGTTATGAATTACAGTGTAGACAAAAAAATATTCTCAAGTTACGATTACATCTCTGTTGTAACATAGTTCTACTCATCAGCTATTTCATTATCACTTATGTCATTGTTCGTTTTAAGTGATCTTTCATTTACATCTTCACTATAGTAAGTCAATTGATGTAATGTATATCCCAATTCTTTTATAATGTGGATTACAACCTTTCAATATTATGACATGACACAACCAAATTGAAAAATTAGCGTCTGCTTGTCGAACCTGTGAAAAACTTTCTTATTAGAATGGAAGAATATTTTAAGTTGATCTGTTTCTTGATAAGTAATATGTACTTAAAATAGTATTTTAGATGTTTAAACAGCAGGAGCACTTTCTTAAGTATAAAGGGAAATTATCTATTATCTACATAAAACGGGAAAATGTACATCAATAACCTGCTTTTGTTCTTTATCTGTACAACACAACTATTGCTATCTCGTATTATTGCATAATCAAGATTTTGATGTCTGCTTACAACAGTGTTTTGTTATGTCATACTAGTTCTGGTTTTAACTATAGACAGTGGAAGTGAAATAACCCTACAGATTGAAAGGGGCGATAGGGTACACTTAAAGGAATAGAAAACTTATATTACGTTTCGTGATTAAATTCATGGTTAATTAAAAAATTAAGTTGGAAGTTTCAGCAGTCTGGCAGCATCGTCGCTAACAGTCGTCTTTCTTCTCGTAATACAAATGTAAGAGGTCAACGAACTCTATACGTGAGCTCCCTCTCTCGCTACGACGTTAAATCTGCTCGCATCGTTCAGTGGCTTGAAATTAGTGGTTTTAAAATTAAATTTACACGAAAAGAGTTCACGCTTTTGAAATACGCCAGAGGGATAAATGATTCTTTATTAGATTTTCTATCGATATGGACAGAATTCACGATCCTACTCGCAATAGTTACCGAATAAGATGGTGTTAAGCATTTGGGGAAAAAAAACATTTTTTTTTCTCAGAAAACTATGAACTTTCCACTAATGTGGTATTACACTTTTTTGTTACATACAACATGAGCTATTTGCTCTGAAAATCTGCAAGACTATTTCACTTCCACTCTGTATAGTCTACAAATCTTATTAGTTTTGTTTTAACTTACTTTAGTTTCATTTAGTTTATTTGAACTTATAACAGTTTGTGTTACTGACCTGACATTTACACTGGACACATTGATTTGGGCCATTTACTTTCATGCCCGTCGAATTTGATGGAAAGCTTTGTCCATCTTTGTAGATGCGCCCGTTGTGTATGCATGCCACAACGTCATGAGAAGACGGTTTTTGGCCAGACGACTTGGACTCTGCAATACAGAAACCATCAATTGGTAAGTTTGTCACCAATATATTGGACATAATATTGTGTGTGTATAGTGGTTTATAGGTTTCATAGAACATTACGCAGTTTCTCGTTTCATATTTATTGTAGGCTACTATGGAAGCATAAAAGGTGCTACAGTTGTTTAATAACATTTGCCTCTATTTTCTGTGCGAAACTGGTATGATCGTGTAAAATATTACCATATATTTAGATCGTTTGTAAGTTCATGAATAAAAAAATCGACACTTAGATTAAATGAACTATTTATCAAACTTTTAAGGGTATACTCAACTGAAATAGTGATATTTTTTCACGAAAAAAGTCCACACCTGTGGAGTAACGGTCAGCGCGTCTGGCCGTGAAACCAGGTGGCCCGGGTTCGAACCCCGGTCGGGGCAAGTTACCTGGTTGAGGTTTTTTCCGGGGTTTTCCCTCAACCCAATACGAGCAAATGCTGGGTAACTTTCGGTGCTGGACCCCGGATTCATTTCACCGGCATTATCACCTTCATTTCATTCAGACGATAAATAACCCGAGATGTTGATAAAGCGTCGTAAAATAACCCAAATAAAAACAAATTCACGAAAAAATACTTATTTTTTATACTTACTCTTGATAGCTGCATAATTTTTCCCCATGCCTCCCTTAATCTATAGGCTTACTGTATAAAATTTCGCATGGATATTTAAGAAGAATTTCAAGGCGTTTTTTTAATAATTTGTAGTCGTGACAATTTTTTTTTCGCATTTCATCTAAAGTAATGTTATTTTTTGGACAAAACTACTGCGCACAGTTAAACTTTTCATGCCAGTTATCATTAATGATAGTATGTTGAACATAATAATAAAGTTTCAGTTAAAAATAATGATAACTTTTACATAAGAAAATGAAAAAAAAAAAAAAACTTGCTGTGAAAAACTTTAAAAATGTATAAAATACATATTTACCAATTTAGCATATATACTGTTTATATGCCAAATAATGTATGTGCAGAAAAGGAAACTGTAGCTCCAATATTTTAAAACTTTCAAATTTCACTTCGGTGTGTCCAAACGGTACGTTTCGTAACATGGGTTCCTATGTGAAAACTGTTCATATTGATCATTTCTACCAACCCTAAAAGTTTGTAACAAAGTCACAGAATCACCGGTGTATTTGTGATTATTGTCCAAGTCCGACAGATGGGTTGGATGACATTCGTGAATCCGTGGCTGACCAGTGGATCATTCTGTCTGAGCCTTGACAGAGTCAGGTCACATCCTAAGATAAATCTTAGGCCCTTACTGTATTAACTTCGAAAATCTGTATCCATAGAACGCCAAGGCCGGTCTCAGGTCTACGTGTCTCAGTAGAGATGAACGATCATCCAACTATTACGGGGGTATCGTGTGGTTAGCATGATGATCCCTCCCAGCCGTTATAGCTGGTTCGCGGAACTGGAAACTGCCCAAATTCATCATGATGCTGGGTGAGTAGTAGTCCCATACACTGGCCAAAATTTCATGAGAAAATTCCTTCTCCCATGGAGACCTGAATCAGAACTCACTCATAACGCATGACGCCTTAGACCACGACGTTACGGTGAGGAACCTTCAAGATTCTACTGCATTCTTGACTATGCAAGAATAAAAGAAACCCTCTGCAATGTTTTCTTTGTACATCATAAATTCTGCCACGACCAGGCCGGAAATTGAACCCGGGTCGAGGCGTTGCAGTGAGCAGCGAGCGCTTATAGGTAAGGTAGAACCTTGTGGGATATGCATGAGTTTTATTTTTATTCGAAAGTAAATTTCTTTGGTGAGAATTACGGTATTATCTGAAAATACATTCGAAAACATATATCTTAGGGGAGAGTTGGGTAGTATCTGACATCGGGTAATATCGGACAGTGAGTCTCTTTCATCTACAACCAGATGATAGTACCTGAATGGAATGGTTACGTTTCTGTGATGTCGCATACACTTACGTAACCACGTCATTCAGGTACTACCATCTGTGGTAGATGAAAGAAACGCACTGTCCGATATTACCCGATGTCCGATACTACCCAACTCTCCCCTACTTCGAAATAATATATGAAAGGTCACGTGACTCGAGAATTAAAATTTCTTGATGTGACATCACCGATACGTTACTTATTCCATTTTACGCCGTGAAACTTTCCTGCTAGTCGTTTGTTCGTCAGCAGTAAAGTTGTAGAACTTTAGTACAGCATATATTTCTACTGAAAGAATTAACACAAAGAAAACTTACTTCGAGTTTATTGTTTTATTTTTGCTAGCGTCGGGCATATTTGCGTGCAGCTATTTGCGCCCTGTTCTGAGATTAGGGAACCCATTGTGATCCTTTTCGTCCTATACGATAGGATGACATGAGAATGGAAGTAGCCATGCCGGATCAAGGTTATAATGACGGCGAAATGGGCCCAAGATCCGGCGCCGAAAGTTACCGACATTTGCACTTCATGGAGTGAGGGAAAATCCCGGAAAAACATTAACCAGGCAATTTGTCCTACTACTCCAAAAACGGTAAAGTATCAATGTGCATAAACTCAAAGCTACCGCCATCTGTGATCAGGGCACATTTACACGTCACAATGCAGTTGTCAGTTTCGCTATGTACTCTGTATTTCTTAACAACATTCGCATAATAAGTTTCTGAATTGATTAAAGTTGCAACACTTGCTACCAAGCTGACAATATCTAACAGATGTTTCATTATATTTTTTCATTAATAACTAAAAACTAAGAACTTTCGGACATATGTTTATAGGAACTTTTTTTCTTGTTTTGGTGTGAGGAACATGCCTCCAAGGTTTGTCAAAGTATTTCTGAAACACCCTGTATATCTTTTACTTAAATTCGCTGCCAATAAATATCCGAGTTTATGCCTTTTCTTTGTTTTTTCCTGGAATGGGTTTAATTGGTTGGTGAATTTCCACTAGGAGTTTTGGAAGCTTCCTATGCGAACTGCAGCTGAAGAAATTTTGTTACGTTTAAGTATAAATTTACGATTGTGTTTGAAAGTAAACAAATTTATGTTCTATGCTCTTCATTATTTTGGGACTTACCCGCGCAAATTTTACAGCAATCTGATGAGTCCTCTTCGCTGCTGGAACAGGTGACGGGGCATTCTCTGCTCGAACAGTTCATTCTTCCTCCCTGAAATTAATTCAGTTAATGTGCATCTCATAGACAGTAACGAAAGCCTGTTCCAATGGGTTCGGCATTCGGATTGTTTTGTTATGCTTTCTACTGTAGCTGTTATCCAGCGCTAGTTGAAATAGAGAAGATGAAGAGGTGGCTTTGACTTGGTTTTTTTGAGGGCCGGATTCGGAACGAGTCTTTGCACTATGACTAGGCTGACCAGGAGACATCGGCAATTTCAAGAAAAACCACAGACACTTACCTAGTCACTCTCCGTTGAAATGTAGAAAATTCATGTCCTAACAGTAAATACAATGATAAAACTTTGCACACTAAATTTGTAGAGTATCTTAACTTTTTGAATGAAATACATAAACACACGTAACTCCTATATATAATTATAGCAACTAAGAATTCAATTTCAGTACTGACCCATGCATGGTAGTCTTTCACATAATATTGTACACACTGAACTCTAACACACATATTACAAGTACTTGTCTGAAGAATATAACTTTTTAAGGACCTATTCATTCCCATACAGCTTTACACTAAGTTCTTCACATGAGAAATGAAAGTTTGTTTTCACTTTAACAAGGCTTTAACCACAGTCTAGTATATACAGTCACGAAGCTCAATGCGTAGTAAATATGTATCCATAGATAGTTGCTAACCACTAGGTTCGCTACTATCGCCTCATTACAGACAATGCGAAATAGTACCTGCACAGTCTATTGTTCCTAGTATCCTCATAAACTCAAGCTTCGTGACTGTATATACTAGACTGTGCTTTAACTCTTTCAACTTTTGTTCTTGACTTTTCTTCAGTCCAATTGAGTTCACTGTGGAGAAAAGTCTTTCAATTGAAGAATTACTGCTTGGAAGACACATGATTAATGACACTATTTTGAGATTTTCAAATAGAATGGAATTTTTTTAATGTTGAAAAACATCATACCACTTTTCATCTGTTGGTTTGTTACAAAATTCCTCATTTTTTAAACTACTTAAAAAGGACGCTGCAACAGTTCTAACGCTTTCGCGGAACGCGAATGTTAAGATGACCAAAGACAAAAATGATATATGATGAATGATGGATAGAACAGAGAAAAATTCTCTCCGACACTGGGACCGGGACCCGGGTTTTCAGCTCTACGTGCTGACGCTTTATCCACTAAGCCACACCGGATTCCAGTTCCGATGTCGGACCAAGTCCCCTCAGTTTAAGTTCCATTTCTCAGTTTTCCCTTTTGTGACCTACCCTCATGTACTGTGTCACAGAATATGTGACAGTGACTCAATGTCCAATGCACTATGTACAGAGGTGCACTCATTACGAGTGACTAAGTGGCCGGGATCCGATGGGATGAGCGCCTCTTGAATCACTAATTGATTACTTATGCATATCATATTATTATAATGTACCGAAGTACATATGATATTTCCGTACAGGAATTCTGCGTTACATAGGATGGATAGAACAGAGAAAAATTCTCTCCAACACCGGGACCCGAACCCGGGTTTTCAGCTCTACGTGCTGATGGTATGTTCTTCTCAAAGATTGCAGAATATCTCACACTGTGCTCGCTGGTTCTTCTGTCTTATACTAAGGAACGTTCAGAAATGTGTATGAATCGCGATACTTAAATATTTGTATGTAAAATGTTATTGAAACAAAATCAAAGTTTCTGGGGTCAAAACTAATTTCCAGGAACAAAAACGGGGACATTTGCTCCTCAGAGACAGTAACTCAAAACTGGGGACTGTCCCCGGAAATCCGGGAATTCTGGTCAGCCTAACTATGACTTGCTTTGGCCCATTGTGCGCCCGACAGGTGGCCCGTGTTACATTTGTGAAATCTAGGTGATTCACCCTACCTCAGCCCTGACAGGACCAAGTCCCATCTACAGATGGGTACCTGATAAGCCCCAGGGATCCAGAGTTCCACCAAAACCTTCCTAATATCAGCATCGTAGACTACTACCTCCAAAGACTTTAACCCAATCTATTTTTAAGTATTGAAGATGTTAAATGAAATGCTGGAATGGTAGAAGGAAACGTGAGTACCCAGAAAACCCTCTGTAACATCTTTTTTCCACCATAAATTCCATCATGACATGTCCGGGGATTGAACCCGAGCCGCCTGGATGGAGGACCAGAACTCCAAAACCTTTGTGACTGTGTCTGAAACGCTAAACGGCATCTTCTATAAATATTAACGCTTCAAATGTCTTGAACGAAGCCAAAGAAGTATAAAACAATTAAACCGTAACTGTTAAATCCAAAGAGGTCGTTCATTGTAGTTTACAATGACATTTGAAATTAACAAACATGAACATTGTTTTGATGGATACCACCACCTCTCAGAATATTACTTCTCAGAATATTAAGTTCTTCTTTTTAGTACAAATCACAATGAGCGTCTTTTATGATGTTGATGAACAAGTACTCATATCAAGCAACAAGTAATTTTACGACCCATGTTTATTTTATTTTTTCTATTTTCTTAACATTCTGTATACTTAGGGACTCGAACTCAGACACACATTCATGTCAAAGGGGTTCAACGTCAAAGAAGTTTCTATTGCAAATAGGATTACCGTGAGAAAAGAAAGCTTTAAATCCGTTACCTTAGTAAAAGAGCTCACAATTGAATGGATTTAAGGAATAATTTTCCAAGCCTCGAGAGACACATCATGTTTTACTAACTGTACTATGAGCATGACAACTCATTAACACTTTTTAGAAATTTAGTCGAAGCTTTTCAAATTGTGCGATGTTTCCTGTAAACTTCCCTGATAGCGCAACCACGCAGTATCTAAATTTCTAGCATGCAGCTGGAATTTTATTTGGAAATGCTGTTGGAAACACCTATAAAACACTGTGTAGTTTTCAGGTCATGTAAAATTGTGTACTCAGAGCCTTAGCAGGTTTGCGTAGCTGTAAATACATAATATTTTGCTTCTGGTATTACTGTGTAAGTCGTACATAATTTGATTGACTCTTATTACTGTACAATAGCGTTAGTCTTGTTCAAGCCCACTGGACGAATATTGCGGGAAGTAGAGATATGAGGCTCACTGGCGGGGTTATGATAACAATAATAATAATAATAATAATAATAATAATAATAATAATAATAATAATAACAATGGGAAAGGAACTGGCCATCCTACCCCATTATCTCCTGATCTAGTAGCCTCATAAGTGATGCCTTCTTGGTATCACTCGTGAGGTTCAGACCTGTCTTCGGACAGTTGACTAAACAGCAACTACATAATAATAATAATAATAATAATAATAATAATAATAATAATAATAATAATAATAATAATGATGATAATAATAATATCAGTGTCATAAAACAAACAAATCCTGTAAATAATGGATATTCGTAATTAGAGGTAGGAATTTCGTACCAAAACAGATTTCAGGTTTGTGCAGCATATAGATAATCTCACTAGTTGTCTGCTGTGTATAATATACTCTGTTCACATAAACAACTCACAGTATATCCGCAACTGTGGATGGATGACTTTCGTAACTACATTACAGCAATATGCACAGTAGAGAAGCAGTTTCATTACGTGGTAACGTTTGCAGCGGAATTGTGTAGTTTAGTGAGAAGTTTTTAACATGGCAGAATTTAAATATTGTGACGTAGAACGAACATTTTCAGGGTATAATTATTTTTATGAACATACAAAATTATATTTTTGTTAAACTGAAAATGTAAGTTATTATTAATTGTAAAAAGGCTAGATACACATTATTACGTATTTTTTTTGTTATTCTTATATGTATGGGTAAATTATTTTATATTGAACATTACGAATAATGTAATTGCCAATTATTGTTTTTTTATACAATGTTAACAAATTATTCATTTTGTTTCTGATTGTAAGGCCATGGATCATTGGCACAAAGATAAGTCTGGTTACCACCCGACTGTACATGTTTGTCTTTTTGGTGTTGAGAGCTGCGTCACTACATTTCATTTAGTAGATATGTGGTCCAAGCTCACACAACTTAACAGTTTTGGTACGAACTTCTTAACTCTGTTCATAATATATTGTGTTTAGAATTGTCAGATTGGTAACAACCAATTTGTTCCCATTACCTACATCGGAAGACAGCTAACACATTTCGATCCCAATGCGGCAAACTAAGGAACGGCTATGAGGATACGACTTTCATCATATAAGAGTAAAAGCACTCCTGCTCTAAACCACGCGGCTTTGGAGCAGCGGAGCAGGTAAAGGCTGGTTCACAATAAACCGGGAACGGAAACGAGAACGAGAACGGAAATAATGTTAAAATAAGTGCATTTAAATGTGAGCATTCACAATAGTTAATTGTGAATGCTCACATTTAAATACATTTATTTTAACATTATTTCCGTTCTCGTTCTCGTTGTCGTTTCCGTTCCCGATTTATTGTGAACCAGCCTTAACCCGCGCTCCATAGTGCTTCAAGCTGATGACCCCTGCGTTAGAGAAATTCGTATCACGAAATTCGCGACACGCGCGCAGCGTAACAGATAACACGCCTTGACCGCAACCAAAACTTTAAGGGCTGATTACTCAGTACTGATAAGTAAGATGTGTATGTAATATATTCATAAATAAAAAGCTTTCACATTACGCTCTTTGTTTTATTGTGCTCTTTTTGCTTTATAGTTTTATACATTGTGGCAGATAAAGCAGGAAAAGTACGAAATCCTGAACGTCATGTAGTCCTATACTTTTACACACCCATTACTATAAACAAGCGTAACATTTAACGAGCTTCCAATGCTATAATCAAAATCAATATATCTCAAACAATTTTAGAGTTTTATTGAATTTACTAATAAAACAACTGCACTTACAGCGCTAAACATATTGTTGCGTGACACAGTTATGTGTGAATCAAAAGATGCAAAACAAAGTCGAACGGGTTATGTGACAGAACATAGAAAGCGAAAGAAGCAAGAATTGCAGTGTAAGTAGTAAGCATCACAAGCTCACAATCATGCATTCAAATAGTATTTGATCGCAATATAAAATCGTTAAAATGTTCAAATTACATTATGTACAGTAGTAGCAAAAAAAAAAAAAAAACCCCGGACCGACCCTTGTAGCTGATTTCAGAGCTTGTTCACTCCAGAGCACGATAGACTGGTAACTAAGACTTTCGTGATTCGAATCCTGCCTGGGAAGGAAACTTTTTTTGTTCCTTATTCAAATTTATTCCCAATACTTTTCGATTGCTGATAAAATTCATGTTTTTGGAATAATAAGTTACTTAAGTAGTAAAATATCGCTGCAATCGAAAAGAATTGGGAATAAATTTGAATAAGGAACAAAAAAAAGTTTCCTTCCCAGGCAGGATTCGAACCACTAAAGTCTTAGTTACCAGTCTATAGTGCTCTGGAGTGAACAAGGCTCTGAAATCAGCTACAAGGGTCGGTCCGGTTTTTTTTTTGCCACTACTGTACTTCAGATGTCATAGACCAGTCCTTAGCATTGTCATCATAAGGTGAATCCACAAGTCAGTAAATGTTAATAGATTGCTTTGTAATGTGATTGGGTAGAAATAGTCTATACAGATATACAGTATATGTAAATACAAATAGATTAAAATAAAGTACGAAACTAAATAAAAAGATTATTTTCAAGTATCAATTTATTACAATAAAATAACCTAATTTTCACCAAAATCTAAGGATCATATTTACGTATCGGAATAGTTATTTTTTGTGAATAACCGAAGTTCTGTGTTTAGTTTCAAGTTCATTAATTTGAATTGTCAATAAGATAGTTTTTTTAGTTGGTTATTTAACGACGCTGTATCAACTACTAGGTTATTTAGCGTCGAAATAAGATAGTAATATTGCTGTAATTCACAATGTGGAGCCCTCTTAATATTCATACAGTATGATTTTACCGAAATTAAAGTCAGTAACCTCTTGTTTATTCGTTTTGTTTGTGCTGTCACACTGTTTTTACATTCTTTGGTATTTAATGGCGCGCTGTGAGAGAGATCTGTTACTGTTTGTCATTCCAGTTGTCATTATAAACATTATCTTGCGATTACATTAAAGTCAACAACATGCGTATATTACATTGCGTTTTTTGCGGGGTCTGTGTGTGCAGTAAAGGGGGCAAGACAATTTGAGGTAATTATAAATGTTTTTTCACCTGTGTGAAAGCTTCCTAGTTCCGGGAAATTTCAGCAGAGGGCTTCAGGGGATTCATCAGCCAGATTGCGTGCATCTCTCTCAAATAAAAATGCGCATCGCCATTCCGTCGTCACGTCATATTTACATTCTCAGAAGCCTGTTTCCTGAAATGTTTTCATTTTATAGTATCAAAATATACAAGAGTAATGGCGTGGAAGACCTTGCTCTCTTCAGCGTTTCATCCCTTAACTGATTACAGTGATTAGATATACTTGATAATGGTTTACAGTGTTAAATATGACTTTATGAGTAATTGTTATAGAGTAATACCGCGTAAATGAACCTTCTTAAAAACGGGAACGAAAACAATCGCGCACCTCTAACACGACTAATTTTTAGTGAAGAAATAAACTCTACCATTTCGAGGATCCCCCTCTCCGTTCTTCGAAATCATTTTAACTGGAGGAGAAGGAGGAGGTATTTTTCCCAGAAAATCTTTGCAAGTATTTCACTTCACGATATCATTAAACGTTTGAAGTCATATGTGTAAATATTGTGTTTCACGGTAAAATGTTTTCTTTGTAAATAAACAAGTGTTAAATTCTTCCACTGGCGCAACGTTCCTTAAAGCATCAAAGTCTGCCATGCAAATTGAAGTCTAATCCTTTTATAATGTATATGCCTCCTCCAACCCGTAATTTCCAATTCCTTAGTGCCTTCTTCGATATCTTGTAATCATTTCTTTCTCAGTCTACCGTTACATCTCTTCCCACCTGGTTTTACTGTACGTTAACATTTTAATCACAGATGTTTCTTCATTTCAACATGTCCAATCCACTTAGAGCCTAAATCTACACTATCTACCAAAAAGTAATTGGGCACTGTTTTTGTCCCTTTAGAATCTCGTGGTACCACCTCTTGTTGCTATAACAGCATCCACCCTGTCAGGCATGCTCTCCACTAGTTTGTGTAGGATATCCACTGGAATGCGTCGCCATTCCTCTTGGAACATGGTACTCAGTTGGACAATGGAAGTTGGCCGCATCTCCCGAGATCTCAATCGCCGGTGAAATTTCCCCTAAAGGTGCTCGATGGGATTGAGATTAGGACTCTGTGCAGGCCAGTCCAACCGGTGAACATTATCGTCTTCATACCACTGTATAGTAGCCGCCGAAACATGGGGCCAATTCCATTGTCCAACTGAGTGCCATGTTGCACGAGGAATGGCGACGCCTTCCAGTGGATATCCTACACAAACTAGTGGAGAGCATGCCTGACAGGGTGGCTGCTGTTATAGCAACAAGAGGTGGTACCACGAGGTTCTAAAGGGGCAAAAACAGTGCCCAATTACTTTTCGGTAGATAGTGTATATCCATTGTGCGCCCTATATGCAATGACTGTTTCAGTTCGTGAATTTGATGTTGAGAGACGGTTGATCATGCCTCGGCTCTGAAAGGGCCAAGTTCCATCCCCAGACAAGTATCCGATAAACCTTAGGCTCCTGGGTCCCAAAGCTCTTAAATACATTACATTGTATTAAATCAGTTTCGGACATCCGAACGTGTTAATATTTTTATTTAATTTACAAGAAACTGTCAATTTTACTGTATTGAGAAACTGCAAAGGGATAAATCATCAATACCTTAAAAACAATATACTTTGCATACTTCCACTCGGTAATGAGTTTTGGAATAATATTCTGGGGAAATTCCACAGATAGTAACAATATATTTCTATTACAAAAAAGAGTAATTAGAATAATAGTAGGTGCCAAATCTAGGAAATCGTGTAGGGTTATTTAAAAAAAACTACAAATAATGCCCGTGGCTTGTCAGTATATCTTTTCATTAATAATCTTCCTCGTATGTAATCGTGAAAACTTTGTAACTAATTCAACAGTTCATAGCATAAATACACGTCAAAAAATGACTCTCATACTCCATCGGCAAGTCTATCGTGCTATCAAAAAGGAGTGCGTTATATGGCAGTAAAAATTTTTAATAGCCTCCCTATCGATATAAAAAATGAAACTCAAAACATAAAATTATTTAAGGCCAAATTAAAGAAGTACCTAATTTCTCACGCCTTCTATTCTGTAGGTGAATTCATAACATTCAATAACACTTCATGAAATTGATACTAAAACTTTGTGTTGTACTAGTAGACTATATTGTAAATCTCTTCTGTATATATTTCATCTAGACTGTGACTATAAATTAAGATTTTATAATAGTATTAAGTTTTTTGACTTGTTCCATATTCTAGCTGTAAGCATGTATGAATACCATGAATGTTAATAAATACAATACAAAACAATACATACCTTATGAGTAGGGGGCGGATGTTGATGACCTAAAAATCTACTTAAAATGATCATTAAAATGCCCTTAAACTAATGGAAAAATGACATACAATTAAAAGAAAATTACATTTTAATATTATTCACCGTACTCGCACCACAACTTCTTAAAAATTAGTTATCTTGTTTCAATGACTGCCCTGCAAATCTCGGAGAGAGGAGGCAACTTCCTGGAATTTGGCTAAGATAAAAGAAAAGAACATGCAACAAAATGAAAGTTTTAAGGAAAAACTATAGATTTTAATGAGGGTTTACAATGTATTTCAATCAGGGGTGGTCCATGTCAATGCCTTCATTCTCCGTCTCCTCCTCCTTTCGCGCTTCACTATTGTTACCAGGTTTTCCAGATGAGGCAGTGTGAATGACGAAACAAATTGTGGGCGCAGCGTGCATTCTTGCAATCTTTGTGTTAAAAATACTATCTACCACAGTATACATCCCTTCCGAACCATTTGAGGACACAACGTCCTGTCCAGGACATGGTGAAAGTTTTCTCCTTTCCAAACATAAATTCTAAAGACACCCTCGTACCGACAAAAGAACAGTAGCGATCGAAGTCCTCACTTAAATTAAGCTACTATCAAGCATTTTATACTACTTCCGTTATGTGAAGTGAAGCCTTCAGTAGAACGAGGGATGGACTTTAGAGTCTGTTCCAAACTGTAAAACTCAAACTTCACTATTATTCACTTATTCAGTAGGTAATTACTACTGACCTATTTGGTTAGAAAAGATTTAACAGACCTATCGGTAAAGAAGACAGTAAAATGCATTCCAAATGATCTAAAAGTTCTTCAAAGTATTAAAAATGACCAAAAAGTGCCGAAAAATATAAAAATGACTTATTAGTTTAAAAACGTCAAAAATGCAATATAATAAATTACTTTTTTTGCGTTGATATTAACATAGAAAGGATTTCTATAGGTCTATTAATAGGCATCGTCCTAATGTGAAAAATAAGAAGATGACTTTTCATCAATATCCGCCCCCTACTTATGAGCTTCTATAATGATAAGAGCAAAAATCGGAATCGTATGGACAGTACTTATCTAGTAAAAGAGTGTTAACATTTGAGAAAAAAGTATTTTCTAAGAAAAGTATTCATTTGGGACTAATAAGGTAGCAGAATTTTTTTTGTTGTACTCTATGCAAGGAATACGGGTAAGCTGTTAAAATCTGCACAGTTATGTGACTTCCACCCTATATTATCAGATATTATGATCATATAGCGATCTCGTACTGGTGGTAAAATGTTTTGAAGTACACTTTACCTTTTCATTAGACTTTGCATTGAATTGAATTGCTTTTCAGGAGGGGGTACTACGACCCAGAACTATGACCTAGAAGATTTATTGCGCTAACCCTCGAACTGGGCGCATTCCCACCCCACCGGTTGACTACACTAAGGTTTGCTGCGTACCCAGGTTTCGAGCAGCAACCCCACTCGTCCCTACGCCGGCTCCCGCCTTCCGTTGCCTGCCGGCGTTCGAGGAATGCTTATGAAATATATTTGTCGCCGAACGGTCGCTCTCTTGTGCGAATACAGCACGTTGTTCCACAGCGGTGGACTAGGCGTAGCATTAATAATGTCATTAAGAGTCGGGAGTTTTGTGTAACGACTCTGTAGCTCTGATCTGTGTAACGTTTTGTCCGTTACAAATTTTATTTTATTCGGACTCTGCGGGACTTGAACCTGGGTTTCCAATGTGATAAACTGGTACTCTAGACGTTCGGCCAGCTGTGTAACAGCAGAAAGTCGATAAGGCTGCACAAAAGAGAACAAATCTACAAGTAGGCCTCTGCCATAGCGAGCTGTCGAATAGTCTGTTCCAAGTCTGTCTCAGCGGTATTCACAGGGCAGGAAGAGGCTAGTATTGTAGAATCACTCTCCCGTAACTTTCCCCTCCGGTTTTCCGGACTAAACACAAACAGTAGGGAGTTGAGGCGTTGTGCAGTATACCACACAAAGTTATCTACAGAGAGCACAATACTGTACAACTAAGACAGAAACTCTTAAAAAACCAAATATACAGAGATACCAAGTTTGTTTTTGAAAGGTAGGCTTAGCATCAAAGGCCTCTTTAGATGTTTCGATTCTGATATATCGTGATAGGAAAATGCGAGAAGCTTCGGTCTGTAATACTAACATGAAAACGTGGCAAGAACACCCTGCTTTCTATATTAAGGCTATCTGAATTGTTGGCTGTGTAGACTTAAGTATTTTTACTACAAAGTAACATAGGCTATAAACAGTCTTTACAGTTACTAAAACTCGTGCACAATATGCCACATTATTGTTCCTGTGCCGAAAAATATTACCATGCCAATTAAAACGTCATGACATCTATCACGATGGCATAATTTGTGCTATAAAATTAATATTAAAAGATTTGCCCTGCAATAATATTTGATACATCTCTGCTGTCATAGCAACTCATTCTTCATAGGCATGATATCAAACTACACATCATTACAAATTTAATATGTTATTTCTTTATTAATTGTTTTATAATACTGTCGTACAAAAATAGCGTATGAAGCACATTTATAATGTTAGGCCCATACAAACGAGTGTCGCTCATTGACTTGTGCAATGAATATAACATTAAAAACTAGTTTCATAATAGGCCTATACCGTACAGTTATCAAACTAAAAATAATAATCTGTGGCGCTACATTCCTTGAAGGACCAGATCGACCAGTCGGCTGGTGGCCTCAAATTCACATGCCGAAGCAGAGGTGTACGATCATGCAACCAGAATGGAGGTATTGTGTGGTTAGCACGATGATCCCCCCAACCGTTATAGCTGGCTTTCGCAACCGTATTTCGCTACCTATCGTAGCTCCCCAAGTGCATCACGATGCTGGGTGGGCACCGGACCCACACACTGGCCGAAATTTCATGAGAAAATTTCTTCCCCCATGATGATACGAATCAGCGTGCATTCCGTAACGCGAGTCCTAAGCAGGATGCCTTAGAAGTGTGTTATCAAGAGGGACGGTAGAAATTGATCGGACGATCAGTACCTACCTGGTAGCACTGACAGGTCACACAGAATACGGTGCCCTGGGTTTCGAGGCGCGGGTGCCATGTCTGGCCCACGTCGTACTCGGCACCTCCGAATCGACACTTCACCGAGGGTTCCTCGCCCCGTGTGAGACCTGTAAGACACATACAGTTTTATCAGTGCAATTTCGGATCACCAGGACAGCCTCAAAGCGGCATGAGATGCGTGCGAAATATTAGTCAAGCAGAGGAGAGGAAGGAAGCTGGGACACATTTGACGAGAGAAGAGTGTTGTGAATATGTATTATATGGTTGTGAATTTTATGAATACAGAGAAATAATGTAAATATATCTAACATGACCGAGTGGGAAATGCATTGTATTTTCATGCTAGGGACTAGGATTCAAGTTCTGTAAATGATGAGACGGGATTTGTGAAAAATGTTGTGTAGGATTAAGAAAAAAAATCTGCGGCGCAACAGCCCATTAAGAGCCAGGACTGACCAGCCGACTGCTGGCCTCACGACCACATGCTTCCGTAGAGGTGGACGATCATCCAACCAGAAAGGAGCTATCGTATGGTTAGCACGATTATCTACCAGCTGTTATAACTGGTTGTCGTAACCGGACTTCGCTGTCTATCATAGCTCCCCAAATGCATCACGATGCTGGGTGGGCACCGGTCCCATACACTGGTCGAAATTTCATGAGAAAATTTGATAATATTTCAGTATACGTATATCTCATTGACAACAATTATCTTAAAATATTGAAAAGAGCAGATTTGTTTGTGTTCGTCGAATGTGCATCATGATGCTTACGGAAAGACACTTTTCAGTGCCAATTTATTTTGTGTGCACAAGGTTGGAATTTTGGGGTAATAGGGAAAGGAAGGTATCCGTGTTCTGAAGTTTATCCGAAAATTTCTTCCTTATGAGGACTAGAACCAGCGCGCATTCTGTAACACGAGTGCTAGGCATGGTGCCTTGGACCACGACGCTACGGCGCGGAACGTAGGATTAAGAATAGGCTTATTCCCATTTTACCGTCATTTTCTTGGCAATCCCAATGACAGTCTCTATTTCCATTATCTGTTGCTTTGCTTGATTTTAATTAACTGAAAAATAGTAGAAAATGGGAACTGTGTTTGTCAGCGAGGCCGTTCTGGGCAAAATTTTTATTTTATTTTAGTAGGTTATTTTACGACGCTTTATCAATATCTTAGGTTATTTAGCGTCTGAATGAGCTGAAGGTGATACTGCCGGTGAAATGAGTCCGGGGTCCAGCGTCGAAAGTTATCCAGGATTTGCTCATATTGGGTTGAGAGAAAACCCCGGAAAAAACCTCAACCAGGTAACTTGCCCCGACCGGGATTCGAACCCGGGCCACCTGGTTTCGCAGCTAGATGCGCTAACCGTTACTCCACAGGTGTGGACATTTTGTGGGCGAAATAGGCGAAAGAAATGTTTTCAATTTGTTTCTTTCATTGAATGAATGATTTACGGAATACGGAGTATGCTTACAGATTAAGGCGGATAGGCTATATGGTTTACAGAGTATGCTTACTGACTATTGTTTGTGCAGATATAGACGGCTGCAGTGACACGTCTCGCCATTCTACAGCCACAGAGTCCACGGAGATCTCGTGCTCCGCTGCTCCCTTACACACTCTCTTGACTCGGCAGCGGCCTTGAACTTATTTGATTCGTCTTAAGATGCCCTTTTCTCCTGTTGTGCTCTTCTCCACTTTTGCTTTCTTTCAATATTTGAATTTCGTAATTTTAAGAACTACTTTTTTGAAAGTTGAGGGTCCAAAATATCCAGTATTATTATTTTTCTTGTTTATGTAGTCGCCCTCAATCTATCGACAACTCAAACATTCGGGTCGGATCAGATGTCACGAAGTTATGAGCATTATACGGCCGCCGCACAGTGGTCTAGAATGCAAATTTAGCGGGACATATTAATAACTTTTCAGCTACCTAACAGATTTTTTATGAAATTTTACACAGTAGTTACAGGTAGCATATATGTTTTGTATGCAAGCTCTCGTTACGTTGGTATAAGGGGAACTACCCCTTATAGGGGGGCGCATTTAGACAAAATTAGAAACTTTTCTTCTATCTGACAGATTTTTATGAAATTTTACAAAATAGTTACAAGTAGCATATATGTTTTGTATACAAGCTCTGATTACGTTGGTATAAGGGGAACTACCCCTTATAGGGGGCGCAATTAGACAAAATTAGTAACTTTTCTCCTATTTAACAGATTTTATGAAATTTTACACAGCAGTTACAGGTAGCATGTATGTTTTGTATACAAGCTCTCGTTATGTTGGTATAAGGGGAACCACCCCTTATAGGGGGGCGCAATTAGACAAAATTAGTAACTTTTCTCCTATTTAACAGATTTTTATGAAATTTTGCAAAGCAGTAACAAGTAGCATATATGTTTTGTATACAAGCTCTGATTACGTTCGTATAAGGGTAACTACCCCTTATAGGGGGCGCAATTAGATAAAATTAGTAACTTTTCTCCTATTTAACAGATTTTTATGAAATTTTACAAAGTAGTTACAGGTAGCATGTATGTTTTGTATACAAGCTCTCGTTATGTTGGTATAAGGGGAACTACCCCTTATAGGGGGGCGCAATTAAACAAATTAGTAACTTTTCTCCTATTTGATAGATTTGAATGAAATTTTACAAAACAGTTACAAGGAACATATATGTTTTGTATACAAGCTCTGATTACGTTGGTATAAGGAGAACTACCCCTTATAGGGGGCACAATTAGACAAAATTAGTAACTTTTCTCCTATTTAACAGATCTTTATGAAATTTTACAAAGTAGTTACAGGTAGCATGTATGTTTTGTATACAAGCTCTCATTACGTTGGTCTAAGTGTAACTACCCCTTATAGGGGGGGCGCAATTAGACAAAATTAGTAACTTTTGTCCTATCTAACAGATTTTTATGAAATTGTATACAGTAGTTACACTTAGTACATTTGTTTTGTGTACAAACTCTGTTTACGTTGATATAAGCAGAAGTGCCCCTTACAGGGGGATGCATTTAGACAAAATCTTATGGAGGGGAAAATGTAACATTTTAGGTACTATTGCACCTTTTGGACACTCGGGAAGCTTATTTGGTGCATAATTAACAAGCTGTCATCTTGAATTCCCTGAATTATACTGCGGAAGCAGATTCGGTTCACAGATATTGAAATAACTGCAACCGAGAAAAATTGCACTACTGCACCTCGAAAGAATAGTGCTCATAAATTATTACTTCCGCAAATCTGCGCACCTTAAGACTAGATTTAAAATAGAGGTAAATAGAGGAGGAAGTGAAAAAAAAATCATTTTTGGACGAACCAAAGGGTTTTTTTTTTCTCTACCTTAGCAAAGTCTGCACTCATTGGTTATATTTAAATTTTGTCCCGTGTCAATTCATGCTAATTTTACATACTATAATAACATTAAATGTAACAAAAATAAACAGTGTTACATACCTAAAGAACTACTTGACATGTTGGTATCAAATATGAATGGAATCGACCACTTACAACAGAGTTACAGCACAAGGAAAACGGCAAACTCGCGGCGCTTGCTGAGTAAAAATGCTGGGTGGCGAAATGTGGCATGTTACCGGCTTCTTATCTCGCTATGCAGCCACCTCCGCTGATTAAGATAATCAATTGAGTGTTACTCAGTTATATAGGAAAAATAATTTAAGGGTTTAATTTCATTTTTTTACATGTCATTTTTCTGCATTTGTCCTCCTAAATATGGATTTTAGACCACTGTGCGCCGGACCGCAGTTTTAGAGGCATGTTTTCCCCAACCCGTCTCGACGGTCTGGAGCAGGGATAGGCATAACGTTCCCGCTTACACTGTAAACAGTGCCCACACGGGAACATTACGTCATCTCTGGCCTAGAGAGTCCAACCGATTTCGTACGGATGTCTACACGGTGGTATACTTTTCGTTTCGCTATGTTTGTGTGTTCAAATGTTATAACTTACAACTAGGGCTGAAAAAAAAGTTTTGATATCAGGGTAGTAAATAATTTCTATATACATTGTTTACAAAAAGCGTCGAGTTGTCGGGTGTCTCTACTCTACTGTCTGTAAGGAGCAGAGAGTGTGACCACTCGATTCTCAAAAGTTTTGTAGTAGGTTATTTTACGACGCTGTATCAACATCTCAGGTTATTTAGCGTCTGAATGAGATGAAGGTGATAATGCCAGTGAAATGGGTCCGGGGTCCAGCACCGAAAGTTGCTCAGCATTTGCTCAAATTGGGTTGAGGGAAAACCCCGGAAAAAACCTCAACCAGGTAACTTGCCCCGACCGGGATTCGAACCCGGGCCACTTGGTTTCGGGGGCAGACGCGCTAACCATTACACCACAGGTGTGGACTTTCTCCTTTATACTGTAGTGCTCGGGAAAAGTGGCACAGGAGATGAAAAAACTGTCTTCACACTGGTTTATGTCGATTTGATTTTCTTCTGTATGAATTATTGTAATGGGAGAAATACTTATGTCTCTTTTCCCAAGCGAGCAGATGTTGCGTAAGTTGTCAATAAATTAATAAAAAATGTTTGTGGAAACTGACTTATGTCACTTTTCCCAAACACTGCAGAATAGTAGCCCTGCTTGAGTGACGTGAGGTTGTATCAGAATGCCGAAACAAAAATCCAACAAAGAATGGATAATAAAGAGGACTGAATTCAGAACGCGGGAAAATTGTATTTGACTGAACTGATAATGGTATTTTTTTGTAAATTTAATAGTTGTTCCGAGTTAATTAATTTGAAACATAAGTAATCCTGTAAATATAAATTCTGTTATGAGTTCATTCATACGGAGCGGACTGTACAAGCAGAAGCTACTTTAACTAGTCGCGCGTACACACAAGCATTTTGTAAACACAGAGCTCTACGTACGATGCAGCGTAGTCTATAATGAATACTTTTTTTCAGCCCTAGTTATAATTTATAACACTTTTTTGGACGTCGTTACCGAACAGTTGGCGACCTACCGTGCAGGATACAAAGACGCAGTTCTACGTCAAAATAAGTATTGATAATGTCTTATGATTTTTTTTCCTGTGGTGAGCTAAAAACTCACTAACCCAAACTCGCCGCATAGGAAAAATGTGTCTGACTAATAACTTCGAATCCTGACACCAGCGCTAGGTCTATATGTGTACACAGGTTTCGTGAGTTCGTGGATTACTGTGACAACTGAACGATACCATTTACAGTGCTCAATCATTTCTTGTGTAACTGTAGTGTACGGTCTTAGAAAAAAGTTTTGTCGCACAGATAGGCCTACTTTATAAGTCCCAGAAAAGAGGCAGTGCGCATGATCAGACATACAACGAAACAAAACTAATTTTATTAAATCAACTAGTCGGCCTGGGTGCTTAAATGTGACAGGCTCATGTCAGTAGATTTACTGGCATATAGAAGAACTCCTGCGGGACAAAATTCCGTCACACCGGCGAAGCTGATATAACCTCGGCAGTTGCGAGCGTCGTTAAATAAGCCATGATTTTTTTTACTTCAACTAGTCGTTATCTTGTGAACCAGATCGCTTGTCCTCTAATCATGCGGACTGCCTCCTTTCTGGGACTTATAAAGTATCTGTGAGACAAAACTTTTTTTTCTAAGACTACGTTCGTGAGGTAGAAAAATTGAAACTTACATTATGCCGAGAACAATCGAAAAGATACAATTAATTACTTTGGATTAAAATGCCCGTTATTCAGTGAACAAAATTCCAACGAAATGAAAGAGAATGAAGGGAGAAGGCCTAAGAAATCAACGGAGAAATAATGTAGTTCGGTAGTTAAGAGTAGCATTGGTGTTACCCAGACATGAGAAGTAATAGGGAATCCCTCACTCTGTTTCATAAATTCGCGAAATTATGCTTCTTGAAGAAGGAGAAAACAATACTGAATCATTCAGGAAAGTTGTAATTGTGGGTCAGTCAGTTTGTAGTGACTCCAGTGGGCAGGAAGCCCGTCTCACTAACATCTTTTTTGTTCACCTGAAGATCAAAGTAGAGAGAACCTTCGAAACTGTGTCAGTTCCTGCAGTTATCACCAGCAATGGATAGAGTCCAAGCTATGCCGCTCCTAAAATTATAACAGACTGTGACCGAAAAGAGACCTATGTGAATAGGTGCCTACTGACATCTGTTAAAGCCATTTTATTATGGTTATGTCACCAGTAAGGCTGCAGTTTTGTCAGGTTGCCAAAGTAGCAATGTACAGTAGAATGTTAACCAGACACTATTATTGATAACACATTATAGGTTTGAAAGCCGGCCAGATCGGTTCCGGAAAGTGGGACAAAGCCTTACCCTATGAATTCATGCCAGGGATGAAGCTTGTATATTGCCGCTCTTGTTTTAATTTCGAAACTTCTGTGCTGCCGACGGAAGGATAGGTAGTCAAAGCGCACACCTTTTTATGATTTAATGAGAATGAAATCCGATAACTACAATACCAGTATGTAAAGGTACATTCGAATGTAAAAATTTAAGTAAATAAATAGAATAAATAAATAAAATAAATAGATAAATAAATACATACATAGATAATTAGTTAAATAAAATATAAATAAATAGAAATATAGATAAATATAAATATAGATAAATAGATAAAAGCATGAATAAATAAATAAGTAAATAAATAAATAAATAAATAAATAAATAAATAAATAAAAATAAAAACTTTTCTGCGCATGGGAAGGTCCTTCACTGCAAACCCAGCATTCACCAATCTTCCCCTTTTCCCACCTTTCTCTGCGTCTTTGCATACGTTCCATTTATGTTAATGTTGTCTATCATCTGAGATCCTCTTCTGTCCCGAATTTTTCTCCCGCTCACTATTCCTGAACAGTTTCGGCATTATTATTATATCGTCGTTGTTCCTGCAGTAACTCCTATGTGACATATTGATCGATTTTCAGATTTTTGCTGTATTAAATAACTTATAGTGATATAGCAAATAATAAAATCTCCTATATCCCATCAGGCGCATTTCCTCCATATTCTCTCCGGTAATTTCTTTGCACTTCTGCATACCAGAAAACAGTTTGTGCACGTTGCTGTGGAGTCGCCATTTTATTTTATGCCATTGTTGCCCAACATGTGACAGATGAATTAATTTCAAACAAATGAAATAACAAGTCTTCGAGTTTTTCTTTCTTTTAATACAAGTCTCATTTCACAATTCCGCATTATTTTGTTAGCAATGATTAATTAAAATGTGGGAGGTTTGAAAGGGACGCGGTGTATAATCATTTCTTTGTGCCTAGGAAATAAAAACTGCTCTTGAATTATTCTAATTAGGCTTCGTAATTCAGCTACCTATAAGCTGGAATGAAGTTGCTTGATTCGAAGTATATGTGACGTCACAGCGCAGGTACAGGTACGTTCGTATACAAAATAGTTTTGCACGCTCTGCCTTTTCGCTCTAATAAGTCGAAGCCGGGATGCAGTCATAGTGAGTAGTCTTATCGATCACTGCTCTTACTAGTCGTATTATTTAAATAACTACATATTTGTGGCTGATTGAAGGTTCATTGCAGAGGTAAAATGCCTTAGGTAAGACGCTGAAGCGTGTAATATTGCAGGGGATAGTTGAAGATATTTGAACTAATATTTTCACTTCAAATATAGACAACATTACATATACATTGTTTAAAATGAACTTAAAAGTGACAAAAACAGTGCACTGAAGGACATTGCAATACCAAAAGGCACAGAATGTGTGTTGAACTTAATCCAAAAGAACCAGTACCATAAAAATCTGAAAATGATGAAGATATTAACTCCACGTTTAGTATGTATTTGTGTAGCCTACCATAATGTTCAGTGCCAACATCCCAATAAATTACATAGTCTATATTTTAGGGAATTTTTAGAAAAGTACATAGAAAATTAGTGGGTTTTCAGTAATGAGCGACATATGCAATATTCTAATGAAACACGAAAAAATATCAGACAATAGGAATATCTTGTACTACATCATGCACCAATAACTTCATGTGCTATTGAAAGAATTTCTTGCAATATAAAATTATTTTAAGTGACATCCGCATATGTTCAAGTTCCGTAACTTACGAATGCACGTTATTATTCACTACAAAGATCACGACGAAAATGAACATCACGTCTCAAGCATGTGTTTACTAGTTTGCGAAGACCTGTTTGCTTATATCCTTATCCCTTCGCATTACCCGTGTTCGGCGTCCTCTATACCCAATGTGTCTTGATCTTCAGTCTTTCGGTAGCTGGAATACGAAGCCTAATTATCATGTTTAGACTATTTAACTCTTAGAGAGACTGTTATTACTTTGATTTGGCTTCAGGAGCGATCTGACAGTTATCAACTTTGCCTCACATCAGGATCGAACCCGCACTCTTTACTTTCGTAGTTAAAGTTCCGATTTTGTATAGCGTCCATTCTGACTATCTCGATTCCATTCATGATAAATGAACGTAACTACTTTTTGATCTTGTTTTTATGCGAGAAACTTCGACTATTGAATGTAAAGAAATGTCGGAAAGTTGGAGTTGTCTATAGATCAGAATGATTCAGCTATTTGGAATTTAGAGAGGCGGTGATGCAGGGTGGCGGGAAATACACGATGACCTGATAAGCTGCATTCCAGTAAAGAAAATAGGTTGATGCCCGTGAACCCTCGCATTCATGTAGATGTAGGCGTAGTGGTTATTGCCTCTCCATCATAAAGTGGTTCACTAAACGCCCTCGGCCTCGAATAAAGAAAGAAATGCTGATGTTTGACGTAACCGAGTCAAGTGGGAGTCACATAAAGCAACGGGGAAATAATGTTTTGAACTTCGAGCCCATAGAAAGATCTGCAATAGATCGCCCAGTGTGATTTTCTGTTTTCCGTTCAGGCTATATACAAGATGGGCATTTCTGCTGCTTTCTTTAGTTAAATGCCTCTTTGGCGTTAAGTGACTATTTATTGAGTTATGTTAAACACAGTTTATTTCGAGTACGGTGCAAGTCTGTATTATAAAGAAGTGTAAATTGTATTTAATTATTATTCAGCCGTGATATCAACTGGGACTAGCGTTGGAACTTGGGAAATAATTCCGCGGGAAGAAATTTATATGGGGATATTCATTAATGATTTTTAAGAATATTTCCAGACTGGGGTTTCTTCTTCTTCTTCTTCTTCTTCTTCTTCTGCCTTTCCAAGGATTCGGGTTTATCCCGTTCCGCACCAAAGCCATTTATTCTTGAAACTGGTGGGATTTCTTTTTTACTATTTTTAATTTTCTTTACTTTGGCAAATGTTCCAAGTCACAACCCAAGGAAAACATAGAATGTAGCGAGTATTGACAATAATCACACGATTATTGCCACATTCCACCAGGGGATTGTTGAACTGTTGACCCTGTTGGCTTGTGAAGTAATGAATGAGTCAGTTATCTGGAAAAGGCGGATTTACAGACTACACATTTGAAAACACAATGCAACCATTTATCAGATTCAGATTTATTTGAAACTAGCCGTACCCGTGCGCTCCGCTGCACCAGTTAGAAATAAATATAAAGTAATTACATAATTAAAATAGGGCATTTGACCCAGGGAACATCCGTGTTTGATAGAAGGATAAATCGTTTAATATGTTACTTAATTTAAATTGTATTTAAATAATTAAAATGCTATCATTTTGGTCCAGAGACCACTCATTTGGTGCAATGACAATTCCTTTAACATGTGTCTTATTTGTTATTACATGCAACCATAGTTTAATGAATGTACAAAATAGCCTATTAAGTTTTCTGTGCATAAGAAGCTATTTTAATCTTACCTGTCCTCAATTCACTCAGACGTTACTGTAATAACATTATAGCATTATATCCATCTAGAGAAACTACACTTTCCAATGGTAAAATAATAATTATACAAATCGGTTAATTTAGCATCCGATATTACTTCATACAAACACAGAAACATTCTCTTTAGGCTATGTTTAATATCTTTCTATTGTTGTTCATTTGTTCTTATTTCATTGCACCGCCTTAGATGGCGTTATTTTAATTTTAAAACTCATTTATCTCATTAAATATCAGTCCTATTAAAATTTTTCAAAGAATAAAACTTATCGGAAATCATTTTTAAAGAAATCTTTGCTATGTAACATTTTTTACAAAAATCAATAATAAGCGAGATATTTCGATTTATTTAATTCAGGCCCCCTTATAACTCCCCTTTCAAATAAAGTATTTTGAATGCCATACAGCCTAAAATCTAAGTTACAACGAACTTAATTTACATTCCAATTTTCATATAAATCGGATCAGCCATTATCGCGTGAAAAGGTAACAAACATCTAGACAGACAGACAGACAGACAGACAGACAGACAGACATACAAACAAACATTTCAAAAAAGCGATTTTCGGTTTCAGGGTGGTTAATTATATATGTTAGGACCAATTATTTTTGGAAAATCGAAAATTACCAGAAAAATTTCGGCTACAGATTTATTATTAGTATAGATAATACTTCCAAAAGCAAAATGTTCATCTCTTTAGTTACTTTATGCCAATATAGCAGCTGTGTTTGCATTTGAACAGTCTTTTTTTTTTTTTTTTTTTTTCAAAACTTGATACTTGCCGTTTTCAAAATGACAAATGTTTGAGGCACAATGAAAATTAAGATAAAATGAAATAATATTATTTTCCAACGTAAATACTCAGATTATGTAAATTATAAATAGTTTGGTAAAATCTGACAAATGTGACATTTTTGTACACCACCACTGAAAGATAAATACCTCTTCTTTTTATCTGATGCTTCCACGTTTAGCGGGTTGCATTCAATGACGTCTCAACGCTCGTCGTCATGATAACCATTTCGCAGACCTCTGAATGAGAGATCTTTTAGTCTTACTTACTTCCAAATGGCTTTTAAGGAACCCGGAGGTTCATTGCCACCCTCATTTAAGCCCGCCATCGGTCCCTATCCTGTGCAAGATTAATCCAGTCTCTGTCATCATATCCCACCTCCCTCAAATCCATTTTAATATTATCTTCCCATCTACGTCTCGGCCTTCCAAAAGGTCTTTTTCTCTCCGGCCTCCCAACTAACACTCTATATGCATTTCTGAATTCGCCCTTACGTGCTACAGGCCCTGCCCATCTCAAACGTCTGGATTTAATGTTACTAATTATGTCAGGTGGAGAATACAATGCGTGCAGTTCTACGTTGTGTAACTTTATCCATTCTCCTGTAACTTCATCCCTCTTAGCCCCAAATATTTCCCTAAGAACCTTATTCTCAAACACCCATAATCTCTGTTTCTCTAATCTTTGTTCCTTTTAGTTTTACTTGTATATTTTAAGTATTTTAACTCCAGTCTGAAATAGCAATAAAATTGTTGACCAATTGAAGTAAAAAATATATTTTTGTAAAGTTGTTCAATAGATAATTATTATTACAGAAAGATAAGACGGCTGTGTCCAGATTTAATGGTTTCTGTGTTTCATATACGAAAAAAGTCTGTAGTTATCATAACTTTCAATGTGATTTCAATAATACCACTTAATTTTACGTTTTGGTTACTGAGAATTTTTCGGGGAATGTCTACTCCCGGGAATATTCCTGATGGCAAGGTTCCCTGGAATTTACCCATCATTAATAAGAACCAGTAGGTAAAGGGGATCGTTTTGTACATATATTTTAACTTCTCCATGAAACGAAGTATAAAGAGCAAGGCCTGTGATACTGCAAAATACCTGTTTCCAGATTTTCGCCTTCTGTCATCTCGTTAATGCCAAATTGACCGTTGGATCTGAGATCCCCGGTTCCAAACCCGATCGAGGACACACATTTTTAAGAACGATAGAATACTTAGCGTGGCTTCCTCAACGGATAGGAAGTAAAGCTGTGAATTTCTGTCGTAGATTTACGGAACATAAAATAATCCCGGTTCTGATACAGGGCTTCAGGAGAAAGTCGTCGGTCATTTCTCGCGCAATTGAATTTCCAAGATGATTAACGTCTGCAGTTGAAAGTTGATTATAGTTCTTCCCTTTTACTCGGACAGCGGTAGCTGAGTGATCAAATCTTCAACCTGTCATGCAGGAGGTTCGGGTTCGAGTCCCAGTCAGACCTGGGGTTTTTAATGGAAAAATCCATAGTGACACTTGTGGCAGACAAGGTCGCAGTTGGGGGTTTTCTCGGGGTTCTTCCGTTTCCCCATATTAGGCATCTACATTATTCCATCAACATTTCCCCAGTTCATCATCATTCCATAGCATTCCCCGAACGCTTGGCTACGCACGAAGAGGGCTGGTCTAGAAACGAGTGGATTTGCCTGCTTGAAACCTGAGTTCGCAGTGAACCTTAGTGTAGTCAGCCGGTGTGGGTTTGGGGATGCGCAATAGAACGTAACAGGTCGCAGTGGTAGGTCATAGTGTCCTCATTCCATTCCAGGGCACGGTGATATACCCGAAGCTCAATTCTAGTCCTTGAAGTCCTTAACAAACCGGAAACACCACTTATGTAATTATTAGGGAAAGGAAGTTCATGCATTTGCATATTTGTTCTCTATCGTTGTGTGAATATGCTGAAAGATTATCTACATGAATCATGAATTTCTGAATACAATGATATTACTTTTATTCTGCATAAAAGTGCATATTTTGCCTTTATTTATAAAAGCATCATATTTTAACATTTATGCAGGGAAACTGCATATTACGTATGTTTATTTCTCTTTCCCTCATTTTTAAAAGTGTGTAACCTGTAAACACGACTAATTTATGTTTATGAATTTTGAACGTAACGATGACGCTCTCATAGGCAGCCTTTCAAGTTAGCAATTGGTATTCCTTTACTGCAGTCTTTAGCAGATTTCGATAGAACAATATCCAGTTTAACATCAGTTCCAGAAAATGTAGGAGATAAAGTGAACTAGAAAACGGCAAATATTCTTTCCAAAAACCCTGACTATTATCAAGTTAAAGAAATTCAAGATATTCTCGAAGGAAAAACACCCCAAAAACCAACAAAATTTTCTATAGAACAGCTCACAGCTTTCATGCAAGCCCCTCTTACTTTTTGCACTACAAAGCTATGCTGAGAGACAACAGGCGAAGAATGACAACAGAAAACATACGTCACTGCTGAGTTGTGAACTGTAACAGCATAAATAGAACATTCAGCAATGAGGCAAGCACTTCAAAATCCATAGACTAAACTTAAGTTATCTATATCTGATTATTCTGTTAAAATAATCTCAGACTGATAACGTATATTTTGTAGCATATTTATCTATTTTTACGGCATAAATGCATACATATTCTTCACGTTTTTAGGGTATGAACTTCCTTTCCCTGGTAATTATGTAGATGGATTTCGAATACTAAAATTAAGGAATTACTAATATTACTGATAAATAGAGACCAGAATCTTAGTCACTACTCTTTGAAGTTAAGTGAGTACGGAGTTCGTGTAACGAGCGAAATGACTGGACGAAGAGTAGTGGCGCGTGGTGCTGTACGATTCAAAAGAGACTACTTCCGCATCAAGGTCAACAACCACAGTACTCACATAAAAGAATGATTTCAAGAGTAGGGCTGTGTTATGTATTACAAAAGAATAAACACAGTCTTTGCTGTAAACTTTTAACTTAAAATGTTACTATTTCACAGACACTACTCTTAATGAAATGTTTAAGCTTGTATTAGGGCCTACAACAATCTTTGATGTAAATTTTAACTTAAAATGTTGCTGTTTCATAGGTACCGCTCTTAATACAATATTTAAGCCCATATTAAGGGGGCTGGCCTAGGGACGAGTGGATTTGCCTGCTTGAAACCTGAGTATGCAGCGAACTTTAGTGTAGTCAGCCGGTGTGAGTTTGGGAATACGCCTCTCTCGAGAGGTAGCGCAATAGATCTTGAAAGGTCGCAGTGCTGGGTCGTACTGCCCCCTCCCGAAATTCCAATTGCAGCCAGCTTGTGAGTTTTGTGGTTAGAAACAGATAAAACAAGGCTTCCAATATCGTCCTCCGAATGAATGGTCACAGCTATGTTGTTGAAAGCAATGTTCGTTGATTAATAATTACATGTGTGTAGTAGGCCTACACTTTTCCACTCTTATTAAGCACTGGTTGGGCAGTGTATGGTGTATCGATTACGGAGATGATCTCCCGCGTCTTGTTGACCGCCGCTTGATTGATGTGTGTGAAGTTAGATTGGAGTCTGCCGCCCCTACAGACAAACATGTGATGAGAGCGCAACCACGCCAATGAATGGAGGTTGCAATTATTGAAGAATTATAACTTTCATCTGGTCTATCGTAGCGATTTTATTTACACGGCTGCAGTTTCCCACCTCTCTGACGGCAGAAAGCGTACAATATCGACTGTCATATTTGACCGATGGCCTTTACCGTTTATACACGTGAAGTATAAAACGCTGTTGAATAAAAACATTTTGATGACTATTTATATTGGATTATTAGAGTATCGAATTGTTCAATAATTTTGAAGTAATTAGCCTAAATCAGCGGTGACCAAAGCAGATGTACTGATTACATCGTGTAATCACAGACATACAAACGGGTACGAGGAGTTTCCTTTACATTGCTGTGTGTTTCATTCACGTACTGAAGGCAAGCAGTGGCGGTATCATGTCTCTACAAATTCTGTCTCTTCAAGCAGTAAGAGGTGGTTTCGTAAAGAATGAGAAAGAGAACTTTTTTGTTGTTCTGTCGGACAAAATGTAATATGTTTACTTTGCTCAACGATTCAATTGGGAGTATATAGAAACATGAATTGCCACGCTGAATAATGTATTATTATTATTATTATTATTATTATTATTATTATTATTATTACACTAAGTATGTGTTTATATATAACTCTTCTGTACGTGCATGAATATTGATATTTTTAGATCTTCTCCCTAGAAGGCTAAAATTATTAAATTTTATCTCAATTTTAATCTTCTTAATCTTTAGATGAAGGCAACTATTTATTAGTTATCCATTTAATAATATTATTGTAGAAAAACTGATTCATTTATGATTATGTGTCAAGGAACTGTTAAACGCCAGCAATTTACATGTCTTAAATCATAGCCAGGAAGAGAAAGATGAGATAAATAAATGAAAGGAAGTCAGCTACCTAATGGAGTTTGAAATATCTCGTGCTCTAAAGCCTTTTAATAGAACAGAATTTTTCAAAAGAGTAATGATTAAAATAGCTTAAATAACTTGTCCATAAGAAGTTGTTAATTTTGAAAAACTACAGATTTCTTGACCAAGTATCGAGAGAAGAATTTAGAAAATTCCAGATTATATTGAAGAGGAAGGTTAAAAAAAGAAGCAAGAAAAATCGTATTTATTCACTGGCTCTTCGTGATAGCAGTGACATTACTGATACAGCAAAGCTTGAGATTTTTATCCGCGGGATTGATCAACATGTTAGTACAGGCACCACCACTGGTTGCAGTTTTCATGCCAACTACCTTTCCTCCATCTCCTTACTTCATAGGCTGTCTGTCGCATGTAATCACTGCAGCTCGAGTTTTGGTCACCGCTGGCCTAAATGAATTCATTCAGTTTATGAATCAGAATAATAAATTGTTAGCAACTTTTTTCCCACGATTAGCGTTGGCCGTCTTGGCGCGCTAGCACGAGTCACAGACACTGCAAATAAGTTACATTGTCGATTAAGAATAACTCACCTATTCACTGCTCCACGAGTAGCAGTAAACTAAGACTCTTGGCTAATGACGTCAATGTTATCGATATGCTCACCTCTATTAGTCCCACTCTCAGCTAAAGCTTCCAATTTCTTCTGCTTCTGAAAGCAGTCATAGCCCTCATCACATACGGGATATAACAGATTGATCAGCCTCATGCATTTTAAAGACAACTTTTTATCAGTTTCACTATGATGCAATCTAGCGACTGCAAAATAAGTCACGTTATAACACTTATGTAATTGCATTAATAGCTTGCAACTGTATTTCCACCTAGCGGTCGTTACCAAAAAATTCATTTTCGACAGTGGAGGCCCTGTATGGTTGTTCTCTTGTGATATTAGCATTTCATAAGATGGGAATGGCCAATCTGATATATATATATATACAGAGTGTTTAAAAATGTATTTCCCACATGTAGACAATCAAAATAGTTCATTACAACATGTGTCCGGAAATGCTTTATTTCCGAGTTATGGCCTTCACAACATTGAAATTCACCGGAACGTTTTTCTTTCCGCAGGTCGTTGCCGTCAAAGGAGACATTAAGAGGGCACTCTGACAGTTCATTCCGAGGCGAATGTTACATTCAGTATTGTGTAGGCGTTAGACTGTGCGACATGTATTCAAATCAAGAGCTGGCAGAGATGCACTTCATGTACGGTAAGGCGGACGGCAATGCTGCGCTGGCTCGTCGTTTGTACCAGGAGAGGTACCCACAGCGACAATGTCCAGATCGGAAGATATTTGTACGTCTCCATTACCGTCTGTGCGAGTATGGAAAATTTAACTCTCCTGGTTTGGGAAGGGAATGACCAAGATCTACAACTCCAGAAGTACAGGAGGAGATTCTGGAGGCTGTGAACATGACTCATTCTAGCAACACACGAAGGGTAGCGTTGCAAGTCAATGTTCCTCATACGACTGTCTGGAGACTGTTGAAAGAGTATCAATTGTATCCTTATCATTTGCAACGTGTACAGGCCCTGTCACCAGCAGATTACCCTGCACGAGTTAGGTTCTGTCAGTGGTTCTTGCAGCAATAAATCCGAACTTTCCTGCCTTAGTATTATTTACAGATGAAGCACAGTTCACACGAGATGGCATAACAAATTTCCACAATCAGCATGTATGGGCGTATGAAAACCCACGTGCAACTGATCCATCTCATCACCAGGTGCGGTTCTCCCTCAACATGTGGGCCGGTATCATTGGTGATCGATTAGTTGGACCCCATGTACTTGTAAACAGACTTACGGGGCAGGCGTACACAAACTTCCTAGAAAACACCATACCTCATTTTTTAGAAGACACTCCACTGATCAATCGTCAACACATACACTTGTTGCATGATGGCGCTCCTGCACACTTCAGTCGTACGGCTCGCCGGTACTTGGATCGAAGGTTTCCTGATCGATGGATAGGTAGAGGTGGCCCAATTGCTTGGCCTCCACGCTCACATGATCTGGACCCTCTCGATTTCTACTTGTGGGGCCATTTAAAATCATTGGTTTACTCGTCTCCGGTGCCTGATTTGGAATCCCTTCGGAATCGAATTGTGGCATGTTCTGAGGACATACGCAATACTCCTGGAGTTTGGGATCGTGTTCGCAGGTCAATGAGACATCGATGTGAGGTCTGTATTCAAGCAGGAGGTGGACATTTTGAACATCTGTAATGACAACGACCTGCGGAAAGGAAAACGTCCCGGCGAATTTCAATGTTGTGAAGGCCATAACTCGGAAATGAAGCATTTCCGGACACATGTTGTAATGAACTATTTTGATTGTCTACATGTGGGAAATACATATCTGAAATTATGCCCCGTATTTTTTAAACATTCTGTATATATAGATATATAAAATCCATGATACCTAGGTTTTTATTGACAAACACATCTGTAGGTGGAAAAATTGAATTTGCTTGCACTATATCGTTTTAACATTATTCCCACATCGATTTAAGTCTTTAAGACTGCTTACATAAATTTTAATGTTACCAAAATCAATATACGCGTGTTTTGGCATAAACGGAAACAGAAGATTTATTGATCATAGTCTACATTTGAAATAATATATTCAAAACTTCAAAATTGTGGTAGGCTCCTTATCTAAGCCCAGATGTCCTCCTGTGGTATTTACTCCCTTTCTTTCTGTAGTGTCTCCCGTAGTTCGGCTGGGGTGGTGAAAACTCGGGTTCGGATATGACGTATAAGATGTCTCACACACAGTGTTGCCAATTTAGCGATTTTAAACTGTTTTTCGGCGACAATTTTTTGTATCTTTTCTATTGCTCAAATAGGGTTTTAGCGACTTTGCAACACCCTCTAGCGACAACTATTGATAATAAGGAATCTAGCTACTTTTCAACTACTGTTTGGCGATTTTCCGGACCTTCAGTTGGCAACACTGCTCACATGTTTAATAGGGCTCAGGTCGGGATTCTTTGCTGGCCACTTCAAAGTTAGTTAGCTAGCGAGATAGTTATTTTATCGAATGAGTCCGAGGATTCGCTATGGGATTACCTAGTATTCGCCTTATAATTTGGGAAAACCTCGCACAAATATTCATTAGATAATCCGCCCTAGCAGGCTTCAAACTCACACTCTAGCGTTATTTTTTCTCTGTTTTCATTTACACATTAACAATAATTATTATAGGCGTCGTTAAATTGAGAATCGTTTTTCCAAAACTCAGCAACTTCAAAATTTTGAAAAATGAGTTATAGGCTATATAGTTTCGTATATTTTAAATGTAGACGAATCAATTGTACTGCACAGAATTTGTAAAATCTCAACATTTCATACATTAATAAGGCATTAAATGTTGAGGGTTTTTGCAAAAATCAACATATTTTGGGTTTTGAAAATCCGCGCTCTGACACTTGTTCTAAATGTGGAGAGCTTCATGTTAAAATAACACATTTTTCTTACCTAAATGAAAAAATGACCTGAGAACTGAATACAGATTATACAAAAAGAGGGCTGAAAACTTTTTGAAATTCTCAAGATCAAGGAAGATAACACTGTTACCGTATGCTTCGAATGTCAACAGAATCAGCCTCTACCGAAATTACCAGTAGGAGATATATTTTACTCCCGCCAACTGCACTGTATGGGAGTTAATGAGGTAGGTGATATCCACCATTAACATGGCTTGAAACAGAAATGGGACGAGGTGCTAATGAAGTTGATTCTGTAGTTCTGAGCTATATTAAGAGACTAGAAGAGAAATTGGATAAATCTACTGTGAAATATACATTGAGACTTTTTTTACATTCTTGCGGATCGCAAAACAAAAATTCAGTAATGATGAGTATGCTATTGAGATTTTGTGAGACTTCCGAGGTATTCACTAAAATAAAGTATCACTTTCCTGTTACATAGAAGGCACAGCTTCCTGCCACCCAATAGGGTATTTGGGGTCATTGAGAAGAAGTTGAGAAAATCAAGCGAATACGAAGAAAAGGAATGATATGAAAAAACTAATGAAATATTTAGATACAAAAACTGAAGAAGCAAAAACATTCTATTATTATGATGTACCGAAGTACATGATATTTCCGTGCAGGAATTCTGCATTACCATATGGTGAAGGATGGATAGAACATAGAAAAATTCTCTCTGGCACCGGGAATCGAACCCGGGTTTTCAGCTTTATCCACTAAGCCACACCGGATTCCAGTTCCGATGACGGATCGAATCCCCTCAGTTTAAGTTCCACCTCTCAGTTTTCCTTTCGGTGGCCTACCCTCATGTACTGTGTCACAGTTTCTGAAATGGAAAGCTGGCTAGCGGAATATGAAATGAAAAATTAATGTTTTGCGAGGTGCATTGACGCTAGTCAGAATGAAACTTCTTGGCAATTTAATGCAAAGATAGTTGTGTGAAGTCGGCCTGGTTGGCGCAGTTGGTATAGCGCTGGCCTTCTATGCCCGAGGTTGCGGGTTCGATTCCGGGACAGGTCGATGGCATTTAAGTGTGCTTAAATGCGACAGGCTCATTTCAGTAGATTTACTGGCATGTAAAAGAACTCCCGCGGGACAAAATTCCGGCACACCGGCGACGCTGACATAACCTGGGCAGTTGCGAGCGTCGTTAAATAAAACAACATTTAGTTGTGTGAATGAGAGTCAGTGATAGATATCTTGGGTTCATTGGACAAATGTCCTTTTTACTATACGGATTTCAGAGTACAATTATAGTCGTTGGTATAATGACCCGTTACGTATATGTAGACGTATTGTGAGTGATTCCTTCGCGAACATAAAATCAAGCTATTATGAGAGTGAATGACTTGACTGTTATGTGGTAACCCACGCTGAGACAGCTTTATGTTGCTGAGGTCAGTGTTAGCTCTGCATAAAAACACAGATGGGTCCGCGTAATGCATCAGTAACAGTAAAGATGCGCACCTCGCAGCCATAGGAACCACATCTCTCGTGCAGTCCGGATTTGTGCGCCTCGCACCCCGCACGTCGCATGCGTCGGTTCAGCTAAACCAAGCAAGGCTTTAGGAGGAACGAATTTGAACATTTATTGTACCGACTAATTTCATCAAAACACATCCACTTATTAAAATGGTACTAGAATGAGCGTAAAATGTATTCATGCACTTGAAAAGTTAAACAAAATAGACATATTAAACATTTTAATGATAATACTACTACTGCTGCTGCTGCTTCTACTACTATTACTACTACTACTACTACTACTACTACTGCTACTACTACTTACTTACTGGCTTTTAAGGAACCCGGAGGTTCATTGCCGCCCTCACATAAGCCCGCCATTGATCCCTATCCTGAGCAAGATTAATCCAGTCTCTACCATCATATCCCACCTCCCTCAAATCCATTTTAATATTATCTTCCCATCTACGTCTCGGCCTCCCCAAAGGTCTTTTTCCCTCCGGTCTCTCAACTAACACTCTATGTGCATTTCTGGATTCGCCCATATGTGCTACATGCCCTGCCCATCTCAAACGTCTGGATTTAATGTTCTTAATTATGTCAGATGAAGAATACAATGCGTGCAGTTCTGTGTTGTGTAACTTTCTCCATTCTCCTGTAACTTCATCTCTCTTAGCCCCAAATATTTTCCTAAGCACCTTATTCTCAAACACCCTTAACCTATGCTCTTCTCTCAAAGTGAGAGTCCAAGTTCCACAACCATACAGAACAACCGGTAATATAACTGTTTTATAAATTCTAACTTTCAGATTTTTTGGCAGCAGACTGGATGATAAAAGCTTCTCAACCGAATAATAAAAGGCATTTCCCATATTTATTCTATGTTTAATTTCCTCCCGAGTATCATTTATATTTGTTACTGTTGCTCCCAGGTATTTGAATTTTTCCACCTATTCAAAGAATAAATGTCCAATTTTTATATTTCCATTTCGTACAATATTCTGATCACGAGACATAATCATATACTTTGTCTTTTCGGGATTTACTTCCAAACTTATCTCTTTACTTGCTTCAAGTAAAATTCCCGTATTTTCCCTAATTGTTTGTGGATTTTCTCCTAACATATTCACGTCATCCGTATAGACAAGCAGCTGATGTAACTCGTTCAATTCCAATCCCTCTCTGTTATTCTGGACTTGCTACTACTACTACTACTACTACTACTACTACTACTACTACTACTACTACTACTACTACTACTACTACTACTACTACCTTGATTTGTCTTGATTTCATTACTAAAACTACTTTCATAACACAGAGACTAACAAAATATAATTATCAACTAAAAAATTGAATAATTTCGAGGGGAAAATTGTTCCGGAGCCGTACGTACGTTAACGTACGTTAAACCAAAGGTCCCGGGTTCGGTACCCGGCTCCGGAACAATTTTTCCCTCGAAATTATTCAAATCAACTTTACAGGGAGTTATACCTGAAATCTTGATTTGCAACTAAAAAATTGTTACCATAGTAATGTTAGCAATAATACCAAACAAACGCAATATTACATAAAAGATATGGAATGACATTTACTGGAGGAGGACACTATGGCTCAACACTGCGACCTCCTACAATCTATTGCGCTAACGCTCAAGCGAGGCGCATTCCCAAACCTATTCCGGCTGCGTACCCAGATTTCGAGCAGACAACCCCCTCGTCCCTAGACCAGCCCTCTCCGTGCATCGACAGCCGGCGATCGGGAAATACTGTGAAATAATGACGGAATGGAGAAATGGTCACGGAATGATGTAGATGCCTAATATGGGGAAAAGCAGGAGAACCCCGAGAAAAACCCCAACTGCGACCTTGTCCGCCACAAGTGTCACTATGGATTTTTCATCAGAACTGACCGGGACTCGAACCCGGGCACCTGCGTGACAGGCTGGAGGTCTGATCACTCAGGCAACGCAGGGTGTACATAAAAGATAATTATATATGTATGTGTATATATATATATATATATATATATATTTTTTTTTTTTATAGCCTTTCACATGATGTCAAGAAAGCTATAAGATGCCACTTAAAAATGTTCTCGATGACGTCATAGCTCGCACAACAATAGTCTCAAATAAAATATTTCTTTCTAAGTACAAGGTTGATTTGCCTGAGCTTTTGTCCACAATTTTCCTCATTTAATTTTAATTGCAATTATGAGTTACTTTTTAAACACTTTGTATGATTCTGTACGTGTATATGCAGTATAAAATCCAGGGGCGTAGCGTCTATGAATCTGATGAAAGCATTTCTTCTCTTTTCATTTTTAAAGAAAACATTTTTATGTAACGGATAAATGAATGATTATTCGTTTTTTCTTGTATTTCGTTATTTTGTGTTTATGCTGTGTAATGTTTATTTCGAGATGAATTAGAACTCGCGGGTCGATGTGAGATGTTAGCTTGCGACTACCTGCTTGTGGCAATGGATTGCTGAGAAGGAAAAGGGAGACAAAGAGATGCAGAAACATAATGTTTTCCTTTTTTCAAACCGTTTCTCCGCTGTACGTATTGACGACAAGCATCAGCAAACAGCATATGGTAGGGTTTACAACGGGATACTGTAGCGCAGTAGTGTCAGAGTTGTAAGCTCCAAAACCGGTTGTGGAGCTAGATCGGAGCGTGAACTTGCTTATAAGTCATTCCACGTCAAATCGCACAAAATTATACAAATTTTGACCTTCATATTTCTGATTGGATTTATATTTTTTTACCAACTCTATGGGTCTCAAAAACTAACAAGTGTGTTTTTATTTCCTCCTAAGTCCATATGTTTTTAAAATATTGCATGATAAAATTTGTTAAAATTGTCGCACAATGCAACATTAAAAGCGTCATATTTCTGAGGATATTGATGTTAAAATTTTTTTGAAAAATGCATTTAAAAGCTTAAAGTACTGTCTTTTGTTGAATATTTATCAACTAATTTTAATATAATTATTACAAATATTTTTTATGATTCAATTTTTAAAAGTTAGATATCAATGTGAAATAGCCGTATTACAAATCTAAAAAATTTCCTACTAGGTGCATTGAAGTATTCTTAATAATTCCAGAAAAAAATCAGAATGGGATCTCCAATAGTTTAATGGAAATTTAATTACTTATGAAACAATGCGTAGCGGTCGGTGCAGCAGCAGTGGACCGGAAGCGTTGAAGTGCGCTGGGAGGTTTATCGGCACTGGATGATCGAGTGAACGTTGCAACATTACACCCAGTATGGATCAAGTCACTCGAGAAAACACTGCTAATTTACTTGTTATATCTTCAAATATTTGTACATTATGCTTTTTAAACGTTTGTTTTCATTCACACTACACCTTAAATTGTCATTCGCCTACCTTCTTTCTTGAAAGAAAATTGTTTTACTAAATCTTCAGTTTTTGACAACGGAATGAAAGAATGTAATTTTAATGTAACAGTTATTGGTTTTAGATTGTGGTATCTGGCCTGCAAATTTTCAGTGTGGTTTTTGTGCTTATTCAATGGACAAAATATAAATGACACGTTAGAAATGTTTTTTGTGACCAATCAAACAGTTTTTTTGGTGTTGTTATAGGATCTTGTATAGGCTGGCTCTCGTGGCAAATCTTTTAACAGTTCCTCCAATGCCATCACATGGACCTTTTCCATGCGACGTTGCAAAGAAGTGTCATTTGGCGCTAATTCCGTAATCGTCTTCTTGTAAACAATTATTTTTAAAATTATTTTTGTTTTTGTATTGTGAACTTGATCCATTGGAAAAGTAGATGATTTTTTTCATATCGTTGAATTCTTGGTTTAAGAAATTGATTGCTTCGGATTGAAAAAAGTGAAAGGAATCGGTGTCATGTTTCATGCTTTCTGAGATGACAACAATACTTTTGTGACGAATTTCTGTATCTTCTTTGAAACATACTACGAAAGGATGTATTGTGGCTTGGCATTTGTTCCAATGCACACCTTGTACTGAATCTTGTATTACAAATGAATGATTTTCAGAAAAGTCTGCAATAACTATGTAATTTTCATGTTGTACATATTCTTTGCATTCCGTCAAAAATAAAATATGGCCGACTTTTGAAGGGATGACGATGCATCTTCTGCATGAAAAACTTTACTTGCTAGGGAACCTTTTACTTTTTTAAACTTTTCACGGGGGTATCGTTTTCGTTGTAGTTTTATTTTCTTAATAAGGGATTCTATTGACATCAAACTCTTGTTTAATTCCTCAATATTACTGATTTCTAGCGCTTTATTCATATAACTGCTAGAAGAAGAACTGGCATAATCACTTTCTCTGTCCGCATTTTCATTTGATTCATGTTTATTAATATCACAAGAACTACCGGCTTCACATATAATTTCACCTGACCTATCCGGAAGTTGATAAATTTTTTACGGAAAGAATCACATATTCGCACATTCAAAGACTCCTTTAAATTGAGCTTTATCAATAAATCACGACTTACGTGTCTTAGTGTGTTTTTCTTTTTAAAAGCGTGATTAGGAAGGTCAAATGGATTTAAACACTTCTTATATATTACACGATCTTTGCTGTCACTAATGTTGTATAAAAGTCACGCCACTCCATGAAATTCAAACCCCGACTGATTATTTTTCTCTTCTATATTTTGTCTCCTGCCATCTGTTTACTGTCATAAAGTTTACTGCCTTATCCAGCCTTGCTATCGTTATAACACTTGGCTATATACAGTATAAACATACAGCATTGTGAAGGGCTCCCCCTCTCAGCTGAGCTGACAATAATAAAATAACTTTAGATGAGATATTTACTGTTCCTTAAGGTATTGATTATTTGATGAATGAATGCATTTGTATTTTAGTGTGGCGTATATGCAATGGGGGATTTCGTAAAACTCTCCGTGGGCAGCCTTCTAGCCTACGGCCACAAGCAGTTCATTAGCTGGGGTTCGCGAGCGCTTGCATGCCTCCGGAAAATAAATTGTTACAAATGTATGTGTGCAGATCCCACATTTCTAAATGCAGTAGTTTACAGATAATACGTCAGGGAACAAGTCCATATTTTTTTCAGATGTTTAACTTGGCTATATAATATAGTAAATTTGCTTTGAAAAATAAATGATTAAAAAAATTAGGCCAAATTTTAAATTTATTAGTGATAAGCCTAAAGTAATAAAGAGTGTTGTATTTAGTCTTTCAAATGCGCCAAACCGCAAATCTCAATTATATGCAGATACAGAGTTCCAAGTGAGTTCTTGTAACAGTGAGTGCATAATTTGCGTAATTTCAAATAATCATAACTACACAAATAATTAATAATTGTGAAAATAAAACAATACGGGTCTCCTTGTTTGATGTCTGGAATTCATGAAAAAAAATTCGACCATTTACGGGAAGGTCGTGTTTTATTGCTTTGCGATTTGACGTGGAATGACTCTTATGTCTGTGGAAACACCGGAGCACGCAACCAGTCTAGTGGGGCGCTCCACTCCGTTTAATCTCTGTCTGACAACGCTGCTGTAGCGTTTCAAATGTTAAATTACTATAATATTATTAGTGGTCATATAAATTATGTTACTATTAAAACTATAAAATATAACATTACTACTACTACTACTACTACTACTACTACTACTACTACTACTACTACTACTACTACTACTACTACTAATAATAATAATAATAATAATAATAATAATAATAATAATAATAATAATAATAATCACTAGATACGAATTAGTGGTTTTTGTAATTCTGTCCGTCATCTACCCATTATAGCACCAAAGTTATTAAATCATTTTATTCATGTTTATGAGCATGCCTTGGATACTTTAACTTAAAAAAAAAAAACACGTTTAGAGACCTAAAGAAGATTTTAGAATGTTGAAATAGGCTCTAAGATACTCTTTTAGGCATTTTATAGATACATCAGAAGAGGATAGCAATGTTAGAATTATGATATGGGTACTAACTAATGTTATGTAGGCCTATCTAAATATAATTATGCACATTTGATTTCATTATAGGTACCGTAGAAGGGGACATCAGTGTTAGAATTAGAATATATAAACAGCTAAAATTATATACCCAAATTAAATTATATACATTTGATGTTGCATATAGGCCTACATATAAGGTATTTTAGAAGAGGATAGCAATCTTTGAATTAAAAGGGAAGGCAGGGGATTGTAGAATCCCTTTAATTGCGTACAACGTGGCTGCTCAAGCCATTAGTAATATCTTGAATATAATGCATATACGATGATATTCAAACTAAATATATTTTTGCAATAATGATATATTGTGGGTTTCATCAGCCCGCTGCCGCTAAGGAGCAATGATATACTCGTATTTCGGATTGTATCGATGTGCTTCCACTACGGAGCAAGAAGCACGCAGGCAGAATGGCAATGGACTTTTCCCCGAATAGGCTCACTTAAACATTCCACACCAATAAAGAAAACTAAAATTAAAATGATATCCCTCAATTTAATTAAAATATTAATGTATTTTAAAATAGGCTGCATGTATATTACAAAAATAATGAAAATATTAAAAATGTATTGATATTGTATTGCATTAAGGAACTACATTAACTACACTATTACATTGTAAGAAAACTCATTTATGCATTTCGATGGATATTGTAATGGATATTTATTACATAATATTTGAAAATAAAAGCGTCCAACTTTTAAAGAAAGCATTAAAAATGATACATTAATGTTTACGTATAATGCAGTGTAAGACTGATAGCAGAATATTGCTTTTACTCATTCAAATATGTATGATTCTTAATTATTGATGTAAAACTGTGTACTTACTTTAATTAATTTCAAGAATAACTATATTGTCTACCGCTTTGGAGTAATGGTTAGCACGCCTGACCATGAAACGAGCGGGACCGGGTTCAAATCCTGCTTGGAGCAAGTTTTTTTAGTTGGTTACTTAACGACGTTGTATCAACTACTAGGTTATTTAGCGTCGATGAGATTGGTGATAGCGAGATGGTATTTGGCGAGATGAGGCCGAGGATTCGCCATAGATTACCTGGTATTCACCTTAAGGTTGGGAAAAACCTCGGAAAAAACCAACTAGGTAATCAGCCCAAGCGAGGATCGAACCTGAGCCCGAGCGCAACTTCAGACCGGTAGGGAAGCACTTTAACCGACTGAGCCACGCCGGTGGCTGAATCAAGTTACCCGGTTGAGGTTTTTTCCGGGGTTTTCCCTAAACCCAATAAGAACAAATGCTGAGTAATTTTCGGCGTTGGATCCTGAACTCATTTCGCTGGAATTTTTATCATCTTCATCTCATTCAGACGCTATATAACCGTAGCAGTTGAAAAAGCGTCGTAAAATAACCAATAAAAATAAGTATTACTGACTTAATATTGATTGCTTCCCCTGCTTCGGAATATACGCTACGCCACTGATAAAATTCTATCTTTTGTTGCAAATGTCTTGAAACGAATTTCAATAATGGTTGGTTATTTTACGACGCTTTATCAACATCGTACGTTATTTAGCGTCTGAAAGAGATGAAGGCAATAATGCCGGTGAAATGAGTCCGGGGTCCAGCACTGAAAGTTACCCAGCATTTGCTCATATTGGATTGAGGAAAAACCCCGGAAAAAACCTCAACCAGGTAACTTGCCCCGACCGGGAACCGAACCCGGGCCATCTGGTTTCGCGGCCAGAAATGCTGACCGTTACTCCATAGGCGTGGACAATAATGGTAGCATATGACTTTGAACTAAGGAATAAAACATGCAAGTATGTTAAAATCCGCTCGCTAGTAATTACTTTAAGTTGAAACACTGCCTACAGTTTAGGTTAAAATTTCAGTAATTGTTATCTAGACGCCAGTGCCTATATGACACTTTGTAATATTAGAATTCCTCTTTGTTGGAAGCTGTTTCTCTCACTGGGCCGCCAGAGCTGCAGCTCATGACCACGATTTGTCTGCTGTCCTACCACATCCATCGTAGCACTCAAAGCAGACCACAGCCTGGAAGCTCCTCTTTTTCTGGTAACTGATGTTCATGCGATGTTAAAACATAAATAATTTCTTAATAAAAACGTTTAATTGTGTAGTTTAATTTTTCTCAAAATTAATAGACGAGCCGCCACTGGTCGAACGCAAGTCTGCTTTGAGAGGAGAAGTCATCTTACTGAACCCAACATTGGCTGAAGAAGGCACATGAATTTTCATTTGAGCATCGTAGCCCATCTCTTGGTTTTCTTGCTTGACGGAGAGGAATAATCGACGAGTTAGGTTGGGAGTGCGCCTGCGTTCCTCAGATCAGGCCCGGCCGGCTCTTGAGGATGAGTGTCTGCAGAGGGATGCGTGCTCGCCAGCGGGGCGCCACTCGTAGCAGGGATTGTGGGATGGGGCGCTGAAGCTGAACCCTCACCTTGTTCGGTTGAGAACCAAGTCGCTCAGACTTACTATGCTTAAGTAAACTGATGGCATTAATTATGTCCTATTTGCACTTCTGCAGCCGCAATGAGGCCTACACGTTTCACGAGAATCGCCGAGCTTATATTTAGCATTCCTCTCACATACATTCGATCGGAGACATTTCATATCATCTTACTTTTTAGTTTATCATTAGACAAAAGTAAGAGAGAACACGATGTACAGTAAAATGAATTTATAGGTTATTTTCGAAATTACGTTTTCAACATCCACTCGATCAGCCTTATTTCCTAAATTGCTGGAGAGTCTTAGCAAAAGTGTGGAGGGATACAAAAGAAAGAACACCCAGGGAGCAATATTTTTACTGCAAGACTATGTGGGTTCGAACCTCGCTTCGCCTTATTTTAACTTGAAACATGGTTTCAACTTGAAACTGAAGTGAAATTTGAATTTTTTTTTAAACCATTTGAGCTAGATCTTTGAAAACTTGTACATATATTATGCTGCAAATAAATTACCTATATACAAAGTTTCATCTCCTTAGTCCTAAATTATTAGAATTTATTTTTGTATTTTTATTGTATTTCGAAAAATCACTACTCTGCTTACAAATTTAAATATTTTTGCCCGAAATTTAGTCCACACACCTTTTTAAATTCCCTGACACATAACTTGCTTTTTACTTTCTTCAGATTGTTATTCAGGAACTATGAAAACATTATTTTATATAGCCAAATATAAAAATAGGCAAAATTGTGATGTCTAGCAGAAATAAGCATTTTCCTCCAAAATCTTGAGGTTTAAGGAAAACCATGATACCAAGTTTTGTTAAGCATACATTTAAGACGACCTACAAAAATCATGCACGTAGTATAAAACATCCAGTTGGTGATGCCCGCTCGCTATAGATAGTACCAATAATTCGTAGCGAAAGAAAACATGTCGCTGTAACCTGTACAATCGATATCGAGCAGCCTACAATGCCTATGCGAAAGCGAGACAGCGGAGACAACTATATGACTCTCCTCCCCGATAACCATGACAACAGCAGTTCAACCAATAAGATAGCTGCTTAGCGGAGTGTTTAAGCCAGACTAGAACCTACGAGAGGAGGCGTATTTGGAGAAATCCTACTCACCGCTGATAAATGTACCGCAAGTCTCAGCTGCTTTCGGCTGTGTTCGACTGTATTGGCAAGCTCTCTCTCTCTCTCTCTCTCTCTATATATATATATATATATATATATATATATATATATAGAAAATCGCGTCATATACTCGTATTGTTAGTTTTCTTTCCTTGCGTAAAAGTTTTTTTTTTTTTGGCAAATTTTTTTCTCTTGTTTGCGGTGTTCCTTTATTTTTTATTTTGTGCTACGATATATATTTATTTATACAGTATATTAAATATTAATAGTTTAGAAATAATTGCAGATATGTCTCTAGTTTCTTCTAGTAGTAGATGTTCAGTATGTTGTGACTTAATTGATCGGTTTGCGAAGGAAGAATATCGTCGAGTGAAATTGCTGTACACGTATGTAACAGTAATGAGGTACATGACAGATCCTACATTTTTAATACATAAAATATAACCTCTCATCAGTCACGTCTTGGCCTCCCCAACTTTCAAAACCACCGTTCGTCACTGCTCAAGTGGGCTGACAAGCAGTCAGAGATCCAACATTGAGTGCACACAAACTCTGTGTGACTTGAATTGTGGTTTTCTGTTAACGAACAGTGACGTGCATTTTGCAAATCTAGCTTTCAGGCATAGCTCCCTGTGAAGTTGATTTGAATAATTTCAAGAGAAAAATTATTCCGGGGACGGTTGTCGAACTTCAAGGGAAAAATTGTTCAAATCAACTTCACAGGGAGCTATACCTGAAAGCTAGATTTGCTTGACAGTTAATTGTTGCGATAGTAGGGCTGTATTGTAATGAAGCTCTTGATATTGGTGTGGATTTTAAGGGAAATGAATGAATGTATATATTTGTCTTTAGGCAATATACCTTTCGGTGAGGTGGCACTTCACATTATTAGTATACAGTGCCGACTCACCGTTTTACACGCCTCTCGTACAAGTCATTTAGGAAATTACTTATTTCTAATTTATTTTTGCAATTCTTCCACTAGTATTGTCTTGTCTGTCATCAATTCTTCCACAAGTTTACACCTAACCCATTATTATACCAAAAACACTATAACCCCCCTCCTGTATGACACATTTCTCATCACTCTACATCGTTAATTATTATTTGCACTTTTCACTACTCACTTTTGCACCTTGCTACTTTTTAGGTCTTAGTTTTCTTTTCTCACGATTTATTTCCCCTCCACACCATTTCCTTAAGTCATACTGTTTTTTCACCTTGTTTTCCCCTCTTCCTTCATCACTGCTCCCTGAACTATCTCCTACTTGTGTTACTCTACTTCTCGTCAGCCTCGATTTAGATCTTAGTTTTAAGGGAGATACTTTTTAAGTAAATCATGCTCAATACTGGCAGCTGCAGCAGTAGTGAAAATGTGTATGATTGTAGCAAATCACGTAGGTTTTTAAAGAAAAGATAAATCTAAATTATTATATTTTCAGCGATTCTGTGTTCATGGAAATATTTTGTATTAGCAAAACAACAGCTGAATATAAAACGACCAAAATAGAATGTCTTTGCTTTTTTTAATCAAATTTAGAACAGCGAGAAAATTACAATTCTAAATTTGATTTTAAAAAAGCAAAGACATTCTATTTTGGTCATTTTATATTCAGCTGTTGTTTTGCTAATACGGTAAGAGACAAGTCAATGCGTATAATGTATAATGCGCGTTAGTATTGAATTTGTTAAAATTAGTAACCACTTTGATGTCCAGGAAGAATAAAAAATTGTTGCACAGAATCATAAAGAAAACCTGCAGATAAATATCGCAATTATAGTCGGATTTTATTCACGTATATATTCGGAGCCCAATAGGAATGAATATGAATAATTTGGATAAAATCATAAGGCATCGGTTATAGAGCAGTTGTATTATTAATCCATATTTTTAAGGATATTAAAGCATACGATTACAACAAAAATAATAATAAAAATTTTCTTAAAAGCTGAAGTTTCTTGGATATTCTTCTTTTATTACAAACAATGAAAGATAGTGGTTACAACACCTCTGAGTAATGACCTATTCTTCAAACCTCTCAACAGGCACCATTTAAAACACAGCGCTTTCATGCATGACGTCATTGTTGTACAATTCTACATGCATTAATCCCTACTCCACTCTGACCGATAGGAGCATTTGGTTTCTGCACACTTTGAAATGTGTGTCTATTAATAGCTATAGTGTTAACACTATAACATTTACTTATTACTTACTTAACTGGCTTTTAAGGAACCCGGAGGTTCATTGCCGCCCTCACATAAGCCCGCCATTGGTCCCTATCCTGAGCAAGATTAATCCATTCTCTATTATCATATCCCACCTCCCTCAAATCCATTTTAATATTATCTTCCCATCTACGTCTCGGCTTCCCTAAAGGTCTTTTTCCCTCCGGTCTCCCAACTAACACTCTATATGCATTTCTTATTTGAAGGATTCGTAACAAGCTGTTTTTTTACGGTGATGGGTTGTTAGCCCATCGCCCAACCCCGAAGCTAGTGGGCCACCCCTCATCAGCTGTCCGCGATTATTACATTGATTAATTAGGTATTGCTAATTTCTCCTAAGTTGTACATATGAAAAAAAAAATATTATCAGAACATTCTATTGACATCAGTATACTCCAAAACATCATATAAACAACGTAGTAGAAGTGAGTATTTTTCCTGATATGGGTCATCAAATTTGGTTAATACTTAATAGAGTATTTTTGTTTCTTGAAAATCACAAAGGAAAAAGTCCAAGGAACTTTCTGTTTCACTTCAACGATCCGTCACTGTGACTTTATTTCTCAATATATTCGAGGTAATAGAAAGGAATCCTAGGCAATAGGAATATACCCTACAGAAAATACATTTTAAGTGTCCTTGCTATAAGTTTGTAGTAACAAATTCTAATTATGGATTATAAGGTAGAAAACCTGGTCCTGAAATATTTGAGACGTAGAATGATCTCCTACATACAGTAGTTGTATTTCACGCTTTATTGGTTAATTATAATAGCTCAGTTGATTGGGACAGTTAATGTGAAAGAAGATTCACAATGTTTAGAGCGGAGAATGTAATAATATAAATTGCTGTGCACTTCAATTTAATGCGCTGTTGTGACAATACGAGCGTCAGATTGTATTGCTTGATTTCATTATTGTGAAATTGGGTCATGTACTATATTTAGTTACTCTGCTAATGCTGTATATTGCGTTGACCAAACCGCAAACAGCAGTAATGAGGAGGACAATTTGTGTTCCTGAAGTGTACACATATTTTGAAAATGTCCCATCACTCAAACTCTAGTAAAACGCTAACATAATCTCTGCAGTGTACAGTTGCAAGAATTTAATGTTTCAATATTAAAATTATATGCAAAAATAGTTTGAATCATTTAAATTTACGAAATAAGCTGTTGTAATTGTTATTCTAATTTATCAAATTAATGGTCACGTGCATACGTCGGTTATTGTAACCATTGGTTACATTATTGTAACCGCTGTTTAAGCATTTTTATGGTGCATCGACTTCAGACATTTTCGAACAGTTTAAGGAGATACCCAGTGATTAGTAGGCCTGTGAAATAAGATGGCGGCCAGATCCACAGTGATTATTTCGAAGACAATAATTATTGTTACTTGGATTACTTGGACAGGGATGATGGTGAGCGTGAAGTTTTATTAGTGGAAAGAGAGAATTCTTATGAGGAATTAGGTGACAGAAAATTTCAGGAGGCATTTCGTTTAGCAAAATCTACCATGTCATTTCTGCTGCAACAAATGGATCACTTGGAATAACCCAAAATAGTCATATTTATCCTATGAATCTCCTATGATTCTATGCAACTGATATTTTCAGTATTTTAAGAGGAAACAATCGAGTATCTCTTTTCGTACGTCGCAGACTAAACAAAGGTTATGGATGGATCTTACATGGAATGTTCACCAAGTGATAATGGATTTTCGGAACGATTGTTCCCCAATACGTTCCATTTGAAATAAGAAACCTTCCTATAAATTTCTACATCCGGTCTAGTTTTCGAGATAAGTTATGATTTTTTCAAAATCTTCAATCCAGAGCTATAACAGCTAGTGCAAACAGTGTTATGTTCTAGACATATCAGGCAATAAATCTCATCTTTCTGCATACGATACTATCAGAATTTCCTTAAATAATATAAATTATGCAAATGACATATCAGATAGTACATAATATTCATGGAACTGTCTATAGAATAGTCTATGAAGAAATGATAAGAAAATGCAAGTGTACCTAAAATTACTCACTATACTGATCACAGCAGTGGAAATCGTTGTAAAAATGCTCAAAACGCAGTGAAATTTTGCACCTCGAGCACTTCAGAAAATCAATTTCTCACAGTCAGCTTTAGAGCAGTTCTGTACATCAACGTGAAAACAGAATTCTACAGGAGTGACGAATTTATCATGTTATACCAGCCTTATTTAAACATACAATATTTACATATCTAGGAGCTGGAAACTGATTAATGTGTTAAAGACTGTAATTTTATCACATTATGTCTCTGATGCAATACAATATTCGTGCCAAGTAACAAAACACTGTCAGAAATTTGTCCAAGGCCTAAAGCCATAAAAGTCAAGAGGCTGATCAGTTGGAGTTGGGGGTTTCGGAATTGTTAACACTTCCACCTTTTTGTCTTCTGGAGTTATTCTTTCTATAGCCTGATGGCTCATTTAGAAGTGTGCCTTCTGTTTCTTTCTCCGAAACTCTTCCATCATCACTTAACAGTTGTAAATCATGTTCAATATCGACATAAACTGAGTCTATTTGGACAAAATCATCAGATATTCCTGAAGGCGAATAATTATATTTTAAAGAATTCAGATCCGTTATAAAATATCATTCAATATCTGCAAATCAAGCTTCCTGGTATAACTCCTTGTAAAGTTGATTTGAATAATGTCGAGGGAAAAATTGTTCCGGGCCGGATATCGAACCCGGGACCTTTGGTTAAGAGTACCAACGCTCTACCAACTGAGTTACCCGGGACAGACACCGATTCAATTTTTCCCTCTATATCCACAGACCTCAAAGTGGGCAATCAACCGTCAAGCAATCAACATTGAGTGCACACTAACTTTGTGTGACTTAAATATTGTGGTTTTCTGTTGACGAATAGTGACATGTGTTATGCAAATCAAGCTTTCAGGTATAACTCCCTGTAAAGTTGATTTGAATAATTTCGAGGGAAAAATATCCCCATGAGTACTTGGAAGAGCTGTTGCATAATCTCAAGATTGGTGTTTGGTGCGCAATGTCCGGTGTCCGCATTGTAACACGATTCTTTGTCCGGGCCAGTTTTATTTTGCCCATCCTGTACATGTTTAACGCTAGCAAATAAAGTTGAACTGTTTTCTTCTAATGGTAAACACATTTTTGTGTGGATATGGATAAACTTGACAGCAGATAAGATGAAGTACACTATACTGTTTACGAGTGTAAAATTATTCCTTTATTAATATGCCTGAAGATTTTATGGAGACAGTGTTACTTCCAAGAAAAATAATGCCAAGAAATGTAAGGAATTCAGGACTATCGGCCTCATATCACACTCGGCGAAAATTTTTCTACAAATACTGAATCGACGTTTATATTCTCAGATGGAAGAACAGTTGTAAGAAGAGTAGTTTGGCTTCAGAAAGGGAAAAGGTACGAGAGATGCAAATTGAACTACGGCGAAAGATGCCTAGAGAAGAATAAAGAAGTGTATGTGGTATTTGTGAACCTAGAAGAGGCGTTTGACATAGTGGATTGGATTAAACTGATGGGGATTCTAAAGAAAATTGGCTTGGATTGGAAAGAGAAGAGGCTGTTCAGTAATCTTTATATGAAACAACGAGTCAAAGTCAGGATAGGAGAAGAAATGTCTAAAGGAAGTGAAATAGGAAGAGGAGTTCGACGAGGATATCCTTTATCACCTACCCTGTTCAACATCTACTTGGAGTAGGCTATTTAGTGAAGAACTGTTTTCAGAACATGGGAAGAATGATAGTAGGAGGAAGAAGAATTAAAGTGTATAAGATTTGCTCATGATATGGCGTTGTTAGCAAAAGAAGAGGTGATATTAAGGGATATGATACTGGAGCTAAATGACAACTGTGAGCAGTATGGAATGAAGATAAAGGACAACAAGACGAAGACCATGGTCATAGGAAGAAAATGAAGGTGAACTTGCGAATTTTAAATGAGGCAGTAGAGCAAGTGGACACCTTTAAATACTTGGGGTGTACTATAAGCTGCTGCCAAGAAGTCAAAAGGAGGATAGCAATGGCCAAGGAAGCTTTTAATAGAAAAAGGAGCATCTTCTGTAGACCTCTGGAGAAAAAAGTAGGGAAGAGACTAGGAAGTGCTTTGTGTGGAGTGTGGCATTGTATGAGGGCAGAAACATGGACATTACGACGAAGTGAAGAGAAGCGACTAGATGTGGATATGGAGAAGGATGGAGCGTGTGAAATTAACAGACAATAAGAAACGAAGCTGTGTTGGAAAGAGTGGATGAAGAAAGAATGATGCTGAAACTGATCAGAAAGAGGAAAAGGATTGGCAGGGTCGCTGGTTTGAGAAGAAACTGCCTTCTGAAGGATGCACTGGAAGGAGAGGTGAACGGGAGAAGAGTTCGGGGAAAAAGAAGATATTAGATTATAGACGACATGAGATATATGGATCATATGAAGAGACAAAGAGGAAGGCAGAAAATAGGGAAGACTGGAGAATGCTGGGTTTGCAGTGAAAGTCCTGCCCTTGGATAGAACACTATAAATTTTCTGAAAAATAATGTGCCGATTAATTTGAGTTTTGATATTTCGATTTTTTAAATTCCCCTTACAATTCGAATTCAAAACATTCCACTGTAGTAGGCCTACTCATTATAAACTTATAGGCGTACACATACAAATTAGGTTTTAATTTCATAAACCGAAATTGAAATCACAATTAAACCGCTACTATGCCTTTGCGGGCGCTTTAGTTCTTTTGTTGACATGAGGAGTGCACGAACTCATAGTTTCGAACGAATTAAAGGGGGGGGGGGAATCTATCCTCTCCTCACTTGCTTGAATTGGGAATAGGGATATCTTATGCGAAGTTTTACCGTTAGATGGCAGGACCGTTCCATGCGGCACAACTTGTTGTAGGGCTATATTATGTCATATGCTACAGTTGATTACGTTCTCCCGCTTGTTGGTTTTCTGTGCGTGTCAAAATTATATTTATAATTATTTTGTATAACCTAGTATAATTTAATATAATTCAGTATTTTCTTACCTCATAATTTAATTGAATTTAATTTACCATAAATAATAGCGTAAACTTTTATAATACTGAGCGATTCCCTTAAGGGATGGATGGAGAAATCTGCAGCATGCAGAATATAGATACGAGTAAATTGAATGTTTATGAACCTAAACGAAAACTTTGAGAACGAGGTGAACGAATAAAATAAATAAATAAAAATAGGAACTTTGTGCGTTTTGTAGGTTAAGGGCATGCAGTTTTGAATACTATGTAGGATGGTTTTGAAAATTGGAAGTAAAAACACGGTTTTAATAATTAGTCTACAGTACATTAAAAACATTATTTACGAAATGGATTTCACTATGGATCGTCCTGGATAATAAACATCCCAGTTAATCGAGAGTTTACTGCAGGCGTAAAATGCTGGCTTAAACTTCGGAGTCTCCTAGAAATATTGAATATAATCTAAGCTAACATAGCTTGCTGTCGAGGTTGCATATGATTGTATTAATTTTTCTTTTCCCTCTTCCAGAATTAAACTGTACCTAGCGGTTCCTTACTTGAAGTAGTTATTTTTGTTTAATAGCTAGCACTTTCGAGGCGCAATTTAATTAGTTAAATTTGTTTAAGGTTGAAAGTATGTATTCAGAATATTTCGGGATCGGAATGAAGACAAAAGGTTTTCCCTGGTTTTCACAAATAGGAATACAACAAATATTTGACATTTTGAGTTGTTTTTAAGAGCATTTAATGTACTAATACACTACGTAAATCCTCAATGTTTATATACCGGAAAACAAATGCACACGCAAAGCGCATCCCTCAAAGTACACATGCGCTATCTGTTGGTGCTAGTTCAGGATATCCCTGGAGACATTCACAAGAAGCGGAGCTTCCTCGCCATGTGGTCGGCGTGGTATAAGCGCACCACTTTAAACAGAAGAGAAGTACACATCTGCAGCATTTTCTGTGTAAGAAATTTAAGAACCCGAGTTCTTTGGAATAATTGGTATAGTGTTCCATGTGTTAATTTAAAGCAGATCACAATTAAACGGTATACTCTGTAGTTGGAATCCTAGATCCTGTGTGGAATTGTCGTTCTCCTCGGTACAGTATTCGGTTCCCGTGCGTGGCTATCTGATGAAGCTTTCTTTGTTTCTTCGAGAAATATTCAGCGATAGTGTGCTCCTTGTGTTTCTTGCCAAATCCCTTCTCTTTACGAGTTCATAATCTTATGATCTCATGGACACTGAACGCGTCGTTAACTTAAATGCAGAATAAAAGTAATGGAACCCCATGCGTGGTACATGGACGTTCCACCTGAACTGTGTTGTTTTGACGCTTTATGGGAATGGATTCTTGTGCCCTGACACTGACCCAGAAAAATTTATCCTTGGGGAACGGTGATGCATTTTGAACATAAAAGCGGTAGATATGGAAGAAGACCGCAGTCTGTAGTATAGAGGAAAATTACAACTCTGAGAAAACGCTTTGTCGCATCCCACCCCCTCTCACCCCTCTACTCCTCCCCCTATCATCCACGGGAGCGAGCGTCAATTCGACAGTAAAAGAAAACTTTGTTGGGACATAATTTTGATTCTCTACAGAAGTTAGTTTCCCTTGCCGCCGCCGGTGCCAAGAGTTTTATTGGCGATATTAGTCGAGATACGGCCGACAATGAGCGATAAAGATACCGGCCAAAACAAATAAACCTGTCAATTGAAAGAGCGAGCTAGTGGCGTCCTCATTAAGGGGATTAACCGAGCGGGGAGGGCCACCGACCGGCGTGACTGCCTGTCCGTCTGTCACATCTAAATGTCACAAAACACTTGTCACTGTCACAGTTGCTGAATTGATTTTATTGTTATGGCGACGTAATTGTACATTATGCTCACAAGCAAACATTCTCATGGGGTCATATAAAAAGTTATTTTTTTTCTTCCACCATGTAAATAATGTCAAAACAAGTGCTTATACAAGTTTTGGCCACTCGAACGCAATTACAAGGGCCGTAAAAAATTAAGTTTCCCTGGGGCCGTTTAAGAAAGAAAACACAATTTCATTGGAAAAATTATTGGAACAGATACAGAAATTTTTTTACTAAAGATGTTATTAATTGGTCCAACAGAATAATATCTGTTATAGTGACAATTAATTCAAGTTCGGCACATACGTTAACGTTTATATTTCAAGTCAACTGCCATTATACAGGGACATCATTTTATTTTTACTAACATTTCTAATATTAACCTGGCTATACGTTTGGATTAATGGTTCAGAACCGGAAACACCGTTTGCTACCCCCTTCCACGACTGAAGTTCAATGATTCTGGCGTAAAATACAAACAAATCACTTTACTAGGTATAGGAGGGAAGAAAAGTAGTTCATCCATTTACGTAAACTAGGAGATATCGTAATTTTCAATTTGATAATTTTCATTAGGTTTTTGTTTAATCAAAATGCAGTACAGATTAACAATAAGTGTTTTTACTCACGAACTGAGCTGTCCATGCGGACGTATTCATTATGCAGTGCATATTATACTGTTTACAGCACATTAGCGTACAATATAGAGAATGAAGTTAAATTGAAAAATAATCATAATATGGATATTTAAACACATTTTTGAAAATGGTGGCCGTTCATTTAGATACAGACTTCAATTCTTTTGTGCAAATTATCGCACAGTTTCGTCCTTCGTACTAGTAACTCATGTTGAAATAATTCTATACCTATTATATAAAAGAGTCCTTACGTACTGTAAATTCAGTCTTCACTTCTGCCCGACCCGCACAGATAACATTACTCAGACATGCTATCTACTGTCCATCCAAGTGGTTATGTCGCAGGATCGTAGAAAGGGGGGAAATCACGTGACAGTTAATTACTTTTATTTAAGTTATTTTAAACAGTTGCGGGTGAGGGAAATCGTGATGCGACGTAGGCAAACGGACGACAGTACCTGTGCGAAAATATGATTTCAATATTGAAAGCTTTTTCGTCACTGGAAAACGCGAACATATTTCTGGAACGTACTTATACTCACTAACTCAATACTGTTTGTGTTTACTACGACCTTAAGGCGACTTTGACTGTATACGCTTGGTTCTGTGAGGAGAACAGTTAGAAGTTTACTAGTAGAGGGGGTGGGAGTGAAGTACATTAAAAAACTCAGGTACATTAAAAATTGAAGTAAAAATAAAATGATGCCCCTGTACTAGGAGCGCACTCAGCTGAGTGACTACTGGCCGGGATTCCGCAGTAAAGTGCACAGCAATCTGTACAGAATCATGCACTGCTAGCTATATGAGTTTACTAAAGATGTTATTAATTGATCCAACAGAATAATATCTGTTATAGTGACAAAGCTAGCAGTGCATGATTCTGTACAGATTGCTGTGCACTTTACTGCGGAATCCCTGCCAGTAGTCACTCAGCTGAGTACGCTCCTAGTATAATGGCAGTTGACTTGAAATATAAACGTCAACGTATATGCCCAACTTGGAGTCAGGCCACAAAAAGGAAACACTGTAGGAGGAGAATTCGATCCGGTGCTGTGGATTGAATTCGGCGTAGCTGAGTGGTCAGAGCGCTTGGTACGTAGAACCAAAGAAATATTAAGATACAGAAATTGTTGAGCTATTTTTCAACATATTCCCCAACGGAACTGAGACATTTGTCATGCCATGGAATCAACGTTTGAACCTTGTGTCATAGAAGTCTGCCACCTGGGATCGGAACTACTATGTGACGACCGTCTACACCTCTCTGTAGCCTAGATCTCATAGTATGACAGATATCTCAATTCCGGTGGAGAATATGTTTAAAAATAGCTCAACAATTGCTGTATCTGTTCCAATAAATCCTTCCATGAAACTGTGTTTTCTTTCTCGTAATTGCGCTCGAGTGGTCCAATTTTGTATAAGCACTTGTTTTGACATTATTTATATGGTGGAAGAAAAAACTTAAGGTTAAACGAGCGCTGACCGACTTCCGCCGATTTAGGAATAGACACCGACTCACTTAGGTTAGGTTAGGTTAGTTTAGGCTTTTATTATCCCGTCAAGATGAAGGTGAAAGCGATTGAGTGTGATTTTTTTTTTTTGTTTTCTATGTTGCCAGTTCAAGTACGTCGATGTCTATTCCAAAATCGGCTGAAGTCGCTCAACGCTCGTTTCACCAAACTTAACTTTTTTATCTGCCCCTATGAGAATGTTTGCTTGTCAGTTATATGTTACTGTAGTCTTCCGCTGCTACTCAAGCGGTAGTGTTTCTACTTGCAAATCCGAGTTCGATTCCCCACAGAAAAGTATAAACTTACCACTCTTTCATACGGATTAGGTGTATCCCTTTACTTGTATTTGAGTTGTTTTGGACAGCAGCCTTGCGTTGCTATGACTACGTGACCAGGAGGATTGATACATGTAAATGATAATATTGTCTTTATTAGGCCTAAACACAAAGTTTACCTACTGATGATGTCTTTTTTAATCGATTATTTAACGACGCTGTATTAACAGCTAGGTTATCTAACGTCAATGGGATTGGTGATAGTGTGATGATATTTGGCGAGATGATGCCGAGGCTTCACCACGAATTACTTGATGTTCACCGTATGTATGGGAAAACCTAACCAGCTAATCGACCCAAGCGCGATTCGAACCTGCGCTCGAGCGCAGCAGTAGGCAAACGCTATAACGTCTGAGCTACACCAGTGGCAATAGTGATTTACAGGTAGATGGCGATGATGTTGATAATGTGGATGGTGATGTTGTTAATAGTAGCGGTAAGTTAATATATTAAGGACCGTTATTTCCTGCTTCAAAAATTACTTTTCTGAGAATGGAAGTTGCAAAAAGTAAAGGTGATTGACAGCTGGCAATGTAACATCAAAGAAAACAAAGTTCATTTCTTCGCATATTCTTCGAAATTTATGGGCGTTATTTAATGAGATGTCGCAGGAGACATTTCCTATCTTAACAAGTAATATCATACTAAATAAGTATGTATGAATGTATGTCTGATATTAATTTCGCCTTTTCGTTTTGTTACATATCTCAGAGTTTTCCTTATTTTCCGTATTCATTCTTTAATAGTATTCTGCCCAATGGCAGGTTCTTCACTGCAAACCCAGCATTTTTCAATTCAACGTGACCTTGAGTTGGAGAGGGTGACGTAATCTAGCGTTACGCATGAGGGTGAATTTGAGGCAGGAATTGACCGGTCGCACGGCAGTGTAACTCGAGAATGTGAAGTGATAGAATGTTCACAGTTGTGTCAAGCGATTCGTAATGAACCAGGCTACAATCTTAATTGAGCAACAATGAGCAGTCGACAAATTAAATTGAGAAAATTCGCGAGTGAACTTGCAGAGCAAATGGGAGCGGTTGTACAAGCAACGGATAGCAAAAAGAGCACGACGATTATTATAGTAACGGGCATGTTTACTCTCAGTGCATAAAAGTTGGCGACCGTTATAAAGATAAAATTATACTTGACAACTAAACGTGAGTGCATTTAGACATACAGAGGGTTGTACTGAAAGTCATGAGCAACACATTGCTATAATTTCAATTTCAACAATGTTACAAATACGATTATATGATCATAATCTGCAGACTTTACACTATGTATTGACATATTGTGACGTCATTAACTTCTATCATGTGACCTAAGACAATGTTTGCAAGCTGGTCGACAACGATGGTTCGTTTCGACAGCGTGCTGTCATTAAATTCCTTGTTAAAGAGGAAAAACCTGCTGCTAAAATTCACCTCAGCATTCAGCGTGCGTGGACGCCAGCAATGTTAGGAGATGAGTGAAACATTTCGAAGATGGGAACATGAGCATCCAAGATGAGTCTCGTAGCGGTCGCCCTCAAACTGCCTCCACGGAACGCAGCAAGGAAAGAGTTGATGAGTTCTGGGATGCATTTGGTTGAATTTCTTGAACCTGGACAGACCATAAATGTTGTCCGCTATATTCAGACAGTTTTGAAGTTCCGTCGTGCATTGCGCGAGAAACGCTCTAGAAAGAAGATCATCCTGCAACACGTTAACGCATCGCCTCACACTGATCGTGTCACCGTGGAGAAAATCAACATTTGGGTGGGAAACTTTTCCGCAATCTCTCTACAGTCCCGACTTGGCACCCTCCGACTACCATCTTTTCGGTTCTGTAAAGGAGCAGCTGCAAGGCCAACGCTACGAGACGCTGGAGGACATCCGGAAAGCAGTGGGTCAGTGTCTTCGGGAAGATGAAACGGACTTCTACAGCAAGAGAATTTTCAACTTACAGAACAGCGGGAAAACTGTGTGCAAAGAAATGGAGACTATGTTGAAAAGGTAAGAAAAGTCTGTAGATTAAGATGATGTACCTAGTTTGTAAAAAAAATAAATAAAATTAAGATTTATAACAATGGATTGCTCATGACTTTCATTATGACCTTCCTATATGAATATGTGTATATGTCAGTGTTAACAGTATTCATAAAGTCTTGTCGAAAATGGTAATAAAGGCACTTAAATATAGCCTACGCCCCTGCATACATGGCTTGAATGTCTTAAAAAAGTAGGCTATTGGTGATATTAAGGAGAAGAGTTCGGCCGGCACCGTGGATCATGTCCCAGTATTGCTCAGATGGAAAGAGCGCTCAGCGCGCAGAAGCTGAGAGGTCCCGGATTCGATTCCCGGTGCGGGAACGAACTTTTCTCAAATTAATAGTCAGCAAATTTCTTCATTCTTATACCTTATATTGAACATCCTATCCCGAAAGACATATTCACGAGCATAAAACTTGCGGCTGTCTCCGATACAGCTTACGCCGATTTTTTTTTTAATCCTGGGATGCATAACGGGGTTCCCCGAGACCCTTAGTACATTTAAATTAATGGTATGTCTTAAATTACATCAATCTGTTAGCAAGTTTTAGTATGCTCTCAGATGTCTTTTGGGTTTGTATCAACAGTACTGCCACCGGCGTGGCTCAGACGGTTAAGGCGCTTGCCTGCCGGTCTGAAGTTGCGTTCGGGCGCGGGTTCGATCCCCGCTTGGGCTGATTACCTGGTTGGGTTTTTTCCGAGGTTTTTCCCCAACCGTAATGTGAATGCAAGGTAATCTATGGCGAATCCTCGGCCTCATTTCGCCAAATATCATCTCGCCATCACCAATCTCATCGACGCTAAATAACCTAGTAGTTGATACGGCGTCGTTAAATAACCAACTAAAATAAATCAACGGTACTCAAATACGTTTTCTAAACAACTTAAATTAGTGTAGTGACAAGGGATTTTTATCATATAATATTAATTGATTAATACAGTTATCGTTTTATTTTGAACTAGACATTATTATTTAATAAATGTGTTGACTATTTAAAGTTTTTCATAATCCCAAGAGAAGAAAATTCATATTTACTCCATTAATTCACTAGGGATCTTAGGGACCCCCGTTATGGATTATTGTATATTCCAACTGTCGTGCATCCTAGGGTAATATATAAGACATGGTGTCACTAATGGTTTAATGTGTTCATAAGACTGCAGTGAGATATATTAATCTTTCTATTTTGTCAAGTAATTTGTTAATAATATGTCCCTCTTCCTCTATATAGACTCGTTTTAGTTGAAATATACTGCAATACTTTTACACGAATGAAGACGAAATGATAATCGAAATCATGAAATGGTGTAGAGAAAGAAATATAACGGAACAGTGAATAGAACAATGTAAAAATATTACATGAAAAAAGGAAATAGCGTACTCGTATATTTGAACGACGCCTAAAATATGCCTCAAAGTTACGACTCTCCGTAACAACGCCCATTATTGTGCTTGAGATGTGTGAAACTGAGAGATACCTACGTAAAACATTAACAAACAATAGCATACTGGCGATAAAACAAGGATGTTATCCCATGTTCCAAGATTTTCCATTTCTTTATTGACAATCTAGCGGAAGAATGAATAGTTTTCCGCTCCTTGCCGTTACAGATACCGCGACGGGTTCAATGAAATCTCGCAAGTTACTGCTTATGGTAGGGCATGGTCTCTGTTATGTCTGGAGTTCCAGACGCGTTTTATTGTCGATATGAAATGCGTAATGGGCGAGCAAGATCGATCTGCATGGTGGTGTTTGTATATGAAAGAAAGGAGTAAGTAGGGAGGGTACTGACATTACTAGACATATTGTCAGCATCATTAATACTCTGTTTCTTTATCTCTACATGTATTTATATCAGTTCATCACTCGCAATTAACTTGATAATATAAAAACGACGTAATATAGTGTGTGTGTCTAATGCCTACCCACTTGACTTGCGTGATTTTGGTTCCGCATATTGCGGATAGATGGCAGGACTGTGACCTATTTTAAAGTTGCACACCACTTCGGCGGGCCACATTATGCATGATGTGTATCTGTGAAGTTATATCGTGTGGTGTTATGGGTGAGGATGATGATGAAGGTGAGGAAGAGAGAAGGAGAAACCCGGTGTCGGCACGTAACCTGCTCCTGTCGAATAGCACCAAGGGGGTCGCCAGGCTTAACGTCCTCTACCGACGGACGAATCACTATCAACAGTGACATATGCCCTCTCTTCATATGCACTGCGGAGAGATTTGGAATTTAAGCCAGGCATATTGGTACCTGCACAAGTTAGTGATTAGAAGTTGTGTACCACCATCTCTCCTACTCCCGAGGTAGAAATTTTACATGAAAATTTACGATCCCGTCTGGAATCGAACCCGGGCTGGCTAGTCTGGTGACAGACACTCTAGCACAGAGCTAACTCGGCGGACACAACGACGTAATAGATCAAATGTGTAATTTATAGTAAAATATGTGGACAATTTTACTACTACTACTACTACTACTACTACTACTACTACTACTACTACTACTACTACTACTACTACTGCTACTACTACTGCAATGACTATTTATATTAACCAGAGGATTCGTTGTTTACTGTATAAACATAACTGGAAATAAACGTGATTAGACTTCTGTGACCCTCACAATAACTAATAAAGCGAATTAATATAATTTTATCATATTTGCTCTAAAGTGACCAGCACCATAGTCTTCGACGATGTACTGTACATGTTAATCACATCGAGGCAAAATATTCTACTCCATTTTTATTCTTTTGGTCCACGGTAAAATGCTACTTTTTACTCCTTTTGCATTGAATTTTTAGTTCAGGGGAAATACTCGTCAGCCACCAGCGTAGCATCTAAAGTCCACTTTTTGATTATACCTATGTTGAAAATCACAGCACAAGAAGAACCTAGTAGATAAACTGTGGGAAGAAGTTGCGAAAGAAATTCATTTCATTTCATTTAGTGTCCTGCCCAAGGGCAGGTCTTTCAATGCAAATCCAGCTTTCTTCAATCTTTTCTATTTTCTGCCTTCCTCTTTGTTTCCTCATATGATCCATATATCTCAATGTCGTCTATCATCTGATATCTTCTTCCACCCCGAACTCTTCTCCCGTTCACCATTCCTTCCAGTGCATCCTTCAGTGGGCAGTTTCTTCTCGGCCAGTGACCTAACCAATTCCTTTTACACTTCCTGATCAGTTTCAGCATCATTCTTTCTTTACCTACTCTTTCCAACACAGCTTCATTTCTTATTCTGTCTGTCCACTTAACACGTTCCATTCTTCTCCATATCCACATTTCAAATGTTTCTATTCGCTTCGCTTCACTTCGTTGTAATGTCCATGTTTCTACCCCATACAATGCCACACGCCATACAAAGCACTTCAGTAGTCTCTTCCTTAGTTCTATTTCGAGAGGTCCGCAGAATATGCCATTAAAAGCTTCCTTGGCCATTGCTGTTCTCTTTTTGACTTCTTGGCTGCAGCTCATGTTACTGCTTATAGTACACCCCAAGTATTTGAAGCTGTCCACTTGCTCTACTGCCTCATTTAAAATTCGCAAGTTCATCTTCTGTATTTTTCTTCCTATGACCGTGCTCTTCGTTTTATTTGCGTTTACCTTGATTCCATACTGTTCACAGCTGTCATTTAGCTCCCGTAGCATATCCCTTAGTACCATCTCCTCTTCTGCTAACAACGCCATATCATCAGCAAATCTTATGTACTTTATTCTTCTTCCTCCTACTATCACTCCTTCCATGTTCTGAGAACAGTTATTTACTAAATCCTCCAGATAGATGTTGAACGGAGTAGGTGATAAAAGACATCCTTGACGTACTCCTTTCCCAGTTTCACTTTCTTCTGACATTTCTTCTCCTATCCTCACTTTGACTTGTTGTTTCATATAAAGACTTCTCTCTTTCGAATCAACACCAATTTTCTTTAGAATCCCCATCAGTTTATTCCAAACCACTCTGTCAAAAGCCTTTTCTAAATCCACAAATACTACATACACTTTTTTATTCTTCTCTACGAAAGAAATTAATGCATTTATAAAACCAACGATATTAATTTTTTGGTTTAGAGGAAGAAAGGAATAACTTCTATTTACGTGATTTTCTTCTAAGCACATATTGAAGTAGATTTGCTACGATTTCGTCGTCGGTTGCCATCATGTCACAATTGAGAGTAGCAGTGCATGGGAAAACTAAGTACCTATAGTTCCTATATTGTGACGAAATTCTATTATTTTGATATTTCTAAACGTTACAGTCACTTTATAACAGCATGCTGAAATTCGTCAGAACCAACTGCCGGACCTTGCACGAAACATTGCTGAAACAGCGAAACTAAGAAGGCAAGGACAGAAGACTGAGGCCTTAGGAAAGTTTATGTCGAAGTATTGAACATTTGACATCTTAGCGAAAATAAGCCACTATTCAGTTGTTGCTAACATTATGTATGTTTTAAGGTTACGAGATCTTAGAAAATATAATTAGAAATACGTGTAAATTAAATAAAAACAATAACATATTCACAATGAATTATTTTGATCTTTACTGAGCACCAGAATCCGAATTGTAAGAGGAACAAGGACGCGAAAATCTTTTATTCTACCAAGGAAAAAATAAATATTACATGAGCCAGGGAAGAGGTGTCACGAAAGGGGAATTCCTCCTATTCTGTTATTAATTCACAAACTAACTAAAAGTCACCTTATTTTGATAACGATCAAAATGAACTATACAGATAATGCTGATGGATGTACATCTTTAATTCTCGATGCTTTACCCTTTCAGTGAAACTGAAAGATTATTGAAAGTGTCGAAAGGAATTGCAAGTGTTTTGACTTGCTGACATCGAGATAGTCTGTCTGAATGTGACGTTCTGAATATTGCTTCAATATGTCACTCGGCGAAGGGTAAACAAGTGATCAATTTCTTATGTTTGTGAGTGAAGAGTGTTTTTTAGGAGAGTTTGTTTTTCTGTCGACATTTCTATGCTTTCGTATTGTCTGACTCGAGTGTACGGATGCCACCCGCGTCAGCTCTTCTGTTCAAGTGACGAATGATGTATGTGCAGATATCGTTTTTACAAGACTTCCTATAACTCGTCTGTACCTAGGTAACTGACTAAACAAAGCACATCGAGATGATAGATCTTAATATCACAGTCTAGTATATACACTTATACAGTCACGAAGCTTGAGTTATTAAGGTTGCTAGGAACAACAGACTGTGCAGGTACTATTTCGCATTGTCTGTAATGAGGCGATAGTAGCGATCCTGGTGGTTAGCAACTATCTATGGATGCATATTTATTACATATTGAGCTTCGTGACTGTATATACTAGACTGTGATAATATCTTAAGGGTAATAAAGTTGAAATTAATTATTGAGTTATACAGGGACATCATTTTATTTTTACTAACATTTTTAATATTAACCTGTCTATACCTTTAGAGAACCGGAAACACCGCTTGCTCCCCCCTCCAAGACTGGAGTTCGATGATACTGGCGTAAAACACAAATCACTCTACTAGGTATAGGATGGAAGAAAAGTAGTTCATCCATTTACGTAAACTAGGAAATATCGCGATTTTGAGTTTGGTAATTTTCATTAGGTTTTTCTTTAATCAAAGTACAGTACTGTATTAAGAATAAGTGTTTTTACTCACGAAGTGAGTTATCCATGCGAACGTATTCATTATGCAGTGTATACTGTCTACAGCACATTAGCGTACAATATAGAGAAAGAAGTTAAATTGAAAAATAATCATAATATGAATATTTAAACACAACTTTGAAAATGGTGGCCGTTCATTTCGATACAGGCTTCAGTTCTTTTGTGCATATTATCGCACTATAGATTATTGCATCTAATTCCAATTGCCAGTTTCGTCCTTCGTACTAGTAACTCATGTTGAAATAATTCTGTACCTACTCTACGTAATGTGAATTCAATCTTCACTTCTGCCCGACCCTAAAATATAAAATTACTCAGACATGTTATCTACTGTCCGTCCAAGTGGTTATGCCGCAGGATTGTAGAAAGGGAGGAAATCACGTGACAGTTAATTACTTAACGAGGCCCTTTTATTTAAGTTAAATTAAACAGCTGTATAATATTACGTTAACTTCCAATTCCTAAGAGAAATTAATGTTTTCAGAAAAGAGCTAAGACAGCCCAGCTATTACAGAGGGGCGAGCAGAAGCAGGTGGGGGAAGTCGGGATGCGACGTAGGCAAACGGACAGTACCTGTGCGAAAATATGATTCAATATTGAAAGCTCTTTCGTCACTGGAAAACGCGAACATATTTCTGGAACGTACTATACTCAGTAACTCAGTACTGCTTACTATCTGCGGTCTTGGTTCTGTGTGGAGTTGGAACTTCCTTAGTAGAAGGGGTGGGAGTGAAGTACATTCAAAAACTCAGGTACAATAAAAATTGAAGTAAAAATAAACTGATGTCCCTGTATAAATGTGATGGGAAAGATTTGTTGTTGTTTAGTCAACTGTCCGGAGACAGGTTTGAACCTCATAAGTAGGGCTAAGAATTGTATGCCGTTACATTGCGCTTCATGCGCCTCTTACTTTAGGTACCAGTACGTAATTGCGTTGGGGTGGGGGATTTCAGTGTGTTTCGTTCAGCAGTGAACTTCATTTGATCGGTTACATTACGGCCGAATACTGCTGTTCGTAACAGGCATTATTCAACGTCCTGTAAAGAAGAATAATAGCAAGATGCCGAGAACGAAATTTGTGCCTTAATTTCAAATGAGGAAATTTGTAATAATGATACAGATTTTGAGATAAATAATGCTTGTGTAAAACATTTCAAATATTCCTCCATTGCTTCTGCAGAAGTGGAACGAAGTTTCTCTAGATATAAGGCTGTGTTCTTTAGCAACATGCAATGATTCTCCTTTGAAAATTTGAAAATGTGGTTTGTTATTCACTGCAACAATATTGAAATGAAAAATTATGTAAAACAAAAACGTAATACACTGTCATATACGAGTAATAAGGCTGACACTTGTCAATGTTATATTAGGTGTATTTTTTACAGATAGAAAATAGCATGTAGTCAACGATATTGTGACGAACCGAATAGTTGGAACACGAAATAAGAAGAAATGTAGCAAACAAGATGAAAAAGACAGGATAAACATTATGTAAAATTTGTGACAATTTCAAATGAGGAAATGTATAATAATGATACAGATTTTGAGATAGATAATGCTTGTATAAAATATTTCAATTATGTCCTCATTGTTTCTGCAGAAGTGGAACGAAGTTTTTCTAGAAGTAAGGCTGTTTTTTTAGCAACAGGTAATCATTCTCCTTTGAAAATGTGGTTTGTTATTCACTGCAACAATATATGAAATAAAAAATTATGTAAAACAAAAACGTAATACACTATCACATAGTGAAATAATAAGGCTGATACTTATCAATGTTATATTAGGTGTATTTTCTACAGAAAGAAAATAAAACGTCTTTAAAATAATTTTTCTTTCACAAAGAAAATAATGTCTTTAAATTTTTCTTTAGCAGAATGTTGTGTTTCGAATTCAAAGGAGTGACTTTCAACCACCCAAATCCTGAGGATTACTATAGGTGTCCTACAAGCAAAACTCAGCTCGGACTCCTCGCGGCGCGCATGCTATACCTCTCTTATTCGCCCGCAGTAGGCGTGAGAGCATGCTGGGAACGGGAGCATACGTCATATGCGCGAGACAGTCACGCCCGCTGGTTTCTGCGCACTGAGTTTTCCTTGTTGGATGCCTATAGTAACTTACCGTGATGATAAGCATGAGTTCAAACGAACGGAAGACACTGCGTTAAATCACCCCAACTCTGAGACGTACTCAAAGTTACAGGCGCACGAAACGCACTGGTAGTATAACGGCATATATTTCTCAGGCCTACTCATAAGTAATGCCAATAAGACAATACTCAAGAGGCGACTAGGCCAGGAGATAATGGGGTAAGGTGGTCAGTTCCTTTCCCCCTCCAATGCATACATCGCCAATTAGCTACATATTCCACTAATCAGACTTCAGATGCATACAAACAATTGATTTAATAAACGAAATTACATTTCAAGGCATCATAATTTTATTATAAAATTTCATTTATTAGGTTCTTAAACCTTGCCTACTTGAGTATTGACACCCAGGCCGACTGTATTAATCATGAATCATGATTATATATAAAATTTACTTTATAAACTGGCCTTAATTGAAATACGTCTCGTCAGAAAAGACAATAATAATAATAATAATAATAATAATAATAATAATAATAATAATAATAGTAGTGTGACATGTTTAATGATTTGAGCTGAATATTGAATGTGGGATTGTTCTAAACAAAGAAGCTGTAGATTGGATTGCCTTCGAGTAGTTCGGATAGTTCAGAATTAATCTATAAGAAGAATCCAATCATTACCATATTATCATATTACTGATTCAGTTTAATGAAGTAAATAAACCTTCTGGTACTTGCATCTTGCAAGAAAAAAGAAAAGAAAAAGGATTAAGGAGGGAAGTAGAATAGATTGTGAGGGTCACCTAGTCTCGCTCAAGTTTGATGACTGCATTGTTGCATCCAATTCGTCACAGTATAAATACCAAGTCTGTGTCGAGTTTATCACTTTATGAGGATACTGATCCGGAGTATAAAAATCGTCGAGACTGAGTTTACTACGCAGTCTAGACCTCTCTGTGCATAAGCAGGTGTGTTGAGAAGTCTACGAGTATTATAAATTCTTTTATCGACCCAGAAATGCAAAGGTCCAAGTCTCTATTCACTACGCAAGGCCATAAAATTGATAGTGGCTGACAGGATATTTTACAACTCTTGTGTAACAATGTGCATAATATAATGGTCTCTTTGCACTAACGGTTATCCAGCTCTTGATGAATCAAGCTTAGGATTTTAATTTTTTTTAACTCATGTCTCCTCCAAAATGATATAATAAAATTACTACGCAGTTTGCTTTATGTAGCCTATATTCCCTGTAAATTTACACCAATTATCTGATTCCTGCTAAATAATTAATGTAGCCAAAAATGTATGCCCAAATAGACAGTTATATTCATAATCATAATCTGTAGTTCATATATATGAATTGTATGAAAGGCTTTAAGAAAGAATAAACTAGTGAAATAAGAAGTCTGAATATACCGGGTGTTTTACAATTGAATCGTGCATTTGAGAAAGGAACTAACAAGCAAACATTCTGATGGGGGCAGATAGAAAAGTTATTTTTTTTCTTCCACCATGTTAATAATGTCAAAACAAGTGCTTATATTATAAATTTTGGCCATTCGAGCGCAATTACGAAAGCCGTAAAATAAGTTTCCCTGAGGCCGTTTACTGAAAGAAAACACAATTTCAGTGGAAAAATTTAGTGGAACATATACAGCAAGTGTTGAGCTATTTTTCAACATATTCTCCACCGGATTTAAGACATTTGTCATACCATGGGCTCTACATAGAGGTGCAGACGGTTGTCACAGGTAATTAAAGGATAATGTCCTGTTTGTATTTGTTGTGTGGGTTTTTTATATTTATTTTTATTGCGTGTGTATATGTTTTTTATGTCTTACATTTATATTTATTATTTAGATTATTTATTGCAATTTTAATAAGGGATTGAAGTGAATTGTTTATATATATATATATATATATATATATATATATATATATATATATATATATATGTGTGTGTGTGTGTGTGTGTTTGACTGTATTTTTTAACTCCTATCTCACATTCATTTTATTTTTATTATTTCTTTGTGAAATTTGGTATGAAATTAGATTAGTTGTAATCGTGATAATGATAATGGTAATTAATGACAACAGTAGTAATAATAACAAATGTTGTTTTACTATTTTATTATTAGTAGTAGGTGGGAAGATAATATAAAAATGAATTTGAGGGAGGTGGGATATGATGATAGAGACTGGAATAATCTTGCTTAGGATTGGGACCAATGGCGGGCTTACGTGAGGGCGGCAATGAACCTCCGGGTTCCTTAAAAGCCAGTAAGTAAGTAAGTAAGTAAGTAAGTAAGTAAGTAAGTAAGTAAGTAAGTATTCTTTTTGTTTTCTTTGAAAATGCAAACTGCGCATATTTATAGCACGAACTGCTGTACAGGCTCGTGCGAAGGATCTTGTGTACATGAGTTTTTATAATTGTGTATCAATAAATGCACTTCATTCATTCATTCATTCATTCATTCACTGGTTCCGATTCCAGACAGCAGACTTTTACGACACAGGGATACAAAAGTTGATCCCACGGTATGACAAATGTCTCAATTCCGATGGAGAATATGTTGAAAAAATAGCTCAAGAATTGCTGTATCTTTCCAATAAATTCTTCCATGAAATTGTGTTTTCTCTCTGTAAACGGCCACAGGGAAACTTATTTTTACGGCCCTTGTAATTGCGCTCGAGTGGCCAAAATTTGTGTAAGCACTTGTTTTGACCTTAGCAACATGTTGGAAGGAAAAAAGTAACTTTTTTATCTGCCCCCATTAGAATGTTTGCTTGTTAGTGCGTTTCTTTGAAACACACTTGGTAGTTACGTCTTATTTCTCCCGCAAAGAGAAAGATGTCTTAATGCCTTTCTATACCAAATCATCGGGTTTGGCCATACTAAGTAATTGAGATGGAGAACAAAAAATTACATTTTTTGACTTAGTTCTTTTCTCAAATACACAATGCAGTTGTTGTTGTTATTTAGTCAACTGTTGGAAGACAGGTCAGAGCCTCTCACGTGATACAATAATGCACTACTTATGAGGCAACTAGGCCAGGAGATAATTGGGTAGTGTGGCCAATTCCTTTCCCCTCACGATTCAATTATAGGTACAAAATGCAGGGGTGAAGCAAGGCATAAGCTTCTAATAAACATACGTCTGGAAACCAACCGTTTCTGAGATATGTCATCACTAAAAATCGAAAACACGTTAAGAAAATGTTGGGAAATTATGAAATTCATACACCAAGAATATGAAGAATATGAAATTTTCTTGAAAAAAAATATTAATATATCTTAATTAAAGCAATAACATTAAGATTTAACTGTGCATTTATTTATTACAGTACAATGTTACAGTACATTAATGTTATTTGTACTATACACTATTCTGACAGCAAATACACTATTCTCCATATTTTCAGGCAAGAGATTATGGCTAGGCTACTTAGAATGGTTTTGTGCTATGAAAAGCTGCGCTCTGCATCACGTGATGTGATAGGAGTGAACTTATATCGTGCTACATTCTGTAGCTTTATGTTTGCTAGAATAGACTTTGTCGTACCTTCTAGTGTGTTGTTTAGTCTACTTCATGTAATGTAGAATAAGAGAGGTTCTTTTCCAGCACATTTGCCACTTTGGATAAAACCTTCTCTTCTCTTAAAATACTCACATTCTCATATACTTCATGGACACAAGTTTTTCTTAAAGTTTTCTCAGACAGTAATGTTCTGTTGGCACATTTTCTAAAAAAGTTTCTGCAATTTACATTTTCCAACTTTTTAAGTGGTATATTTGCAGATGCCATAACATTACATAGCTCATTGGTAAATTTATTTCGATCTGCTCTTGGATGAAGAACTTGCAGCAGTAGTTAAGAACATCAGAGTAGATGTTCTTTCCTTCCTTCCATCCACCATCAGCATTTAAAACTTGAGACCAATCTCTTAAACTTTCTTTTTGATATCTTGATAAAGACAATGTTACATATGGCAACCACGAAGCGAAATGAACGTCTGTAGTCTGTGCAGTACAGTATACTGACTCTGGTATTATAATAGATTGCTTGTGATTCGATAATTTGAACATGGTATGATATTGGGCGTGACTCATGAAATTGATCCTTTAAGATCCTGTACGTGGAGGTTAAAGAAAATCGAAGATCGTCTCCAAAACTCTTCAGAAGGTCGGAGAAGTATCAAAGGAAGATTGGTATTACGAAATTTGAACACTCATGAAGAGTTGTTCATAATATCACAATTTTTATGAAATATTACGAAATATAAAAACAAGAAATACCCCCATTTCGATTTTTATGGTAAAAGATAAAAATTATGATTCGCAGTACTCTGTGATTAACGGTGTAAAATATGAAATTTCATATTTTTCCTCTCTCTAGTCATCACTGCGGCAACCAAGTGAACACGCCTAATACATTTGGAACATAATTTCTTACCCTGCAGACTTAATGTTCGTGCATACCTTCATTTTTTTCCAATGTAAGCTCGCGACCTTTTGTGCGATGTGCCTCTTCGGGAAAGACTGCTGCTGTGTACGCAATGGTTCACTTTCATTAGAACGTTTGGGAGTTCTTTCGCATAAGCTGTGATTTTGTAGCCTAAATATTTAATATCTCCAACCAACTCAAAGTTTGTCATACGACAATGGCGTTTTTTTAATTCAGGTAGCAGATATATTTTTAATATCACAGTCTATCACATTAATAGATTTAAGTTGACAAGGCTTTCAGGCTATGATTTTTTTATGAATTGGCCAACGACTTCATAAGCTTAATGTTTCTGAAGATGAAGTACTATCAGCAAGAACTGTGTACGATTGTATTGTGGAATTCAAACGCCACGATTTCTGCAAGGATCTACCTGCAAGCACATAGTTGCCTCATTCATTCGCCCCTCTGGTCCTGCTATCTCCGTTCCACAGGAGAGTGGTATACCGCCATTTGTTTACCGACAGTCTTGGAAAGTGTGCGTACAGAACGTCTTCGAAACTGTAACATTTTTACTTTACGGGCATCTCCACTTCTTCAGCGGTTGCCCTTTATTCCCATTCTTCAAGCTTGCCGGTCCTTCCAGTCTTCTTCCTCCAAATTACGGTTTCTCAGCATCGATATTTCGTTGCTTCAGATGCTTATGACGGCCACATTTCCTCCTTCGAAGTGGTGACCATTCCAGTATCCTCTTTGGATATCTCTCTACATTCATCAGTTTCACATGCCATAACATGGCGTTTTATTAACATTGTCCTTTGAAATTTCAAAATATTTGGTTTTCTCTGCATTGATACGGGAACCTACTTTACATGCTTAACCTTTTAAAATCATCAAAATATATCTACTTAAACTGTGGAATGATTGAATGAAGTTGAATATCTTAATTTTTCGATTATAGAAAATACGTATTGTGTGTAATTCAGAATATAAAGATTTTTTTTTCATCTTAACCAAGTGAGTTTATTTAGATATGTCTTCTAAAAAATGAATTACAAAAGATAATATAATTCCCAATGATAAAAGAGCTGAATTGTGAAGAAAAGCATAAATAGTTCTTTGAGAAAATACAGGGTGATTCAAGACATTTGCAACAAACTCTGGGGATCGATACATCTCGCAATGAGGATAATTTTCGTAAAAAAACCCATGTTCTCCGATGCCTCGTGTAGGAGTTACGCGACATCGTAAAAAGACCGGTTTTAATGACATTTACAGTTAATTATGAAATTCATTTATTTCTTCAAGTACCCTTGCGGACAGGTTACAAGTGTCCTGTCATTCTGGTGCCCCATTTGAATTGAGCGCTCTTCGGAACACGCTTCCGATGCTCACGTAGGATGTACCCTTCACGATGTGAGGGGACATGTGATTCAACATAACGTCCCAACGAACTTCAACCTGGCTGTACAAGCACATCTGAACAACATCTACGGGAACAATGGATAGGGAAAGCCAAATCTGTTGCGTGGCCAACGTGATCACCCGACTTCACGCACTTAATCTTTTTTTTTGGGACATGTGAAGTAATATACCACTTGAAGTTACACCAGAGAGGAGTATTAGCTGCTTTTCATCAAATTCGACACAGGCTTATAACCACTGCTACGACGCGACGGTGTAATGAATGTAATCAGATTCAGGGTAGACACTTTTAACACCTGTAACTTGTCAGCAAATATACTTGAAAAATATTTCATTTCATAATTATTGTTAATGTCACTAAAACCTGTCTTTGTTTCGATGTCGCTTAGCTCCTAAACGAGCCATCGGAGAACATGGGTTGTTTTACGAAAAATCCTCATTGCGAGATCTATCGATTTCCAGAGTTTGTTCCAGAGGTCATGAATCACTCTGTATACGTCCTACGTGACATTCATTTTCATAAACATCTCAAAGTTGTGAAATGTATCAGTTCAAAATTTGGAGTGAAACTGCACTATTGCTTATTTAACAACACTTTCAGATATGAAAGGAATTTCAAGCACAGACCAGTTCTGGAAGTCTAATTTAACCTCGACGATGCAGAGAATATAATTTTTTTTTAGCCAGTTCAGACCTCCAGCATTATTCTCACGAACGAACTCCCTAACGAGTGTTAAGTAATGCCGAAGGACATAAGCAGCACTAGCTGATATCAATTCAAGTAAAAGAATCCGTAAAAATGTGAAATATACTACTAATTCTTCTGTGTGAAATGAAAAAAACATTTCGTGTTCGCTCTTCGAACTATCGCCATACAAAGTTTTTCTTGTGCAGTTTCAACAGTTTAGGAGCCATGGACATCAAATCTTAAAGACTACGTTAAAGTTCCTACTTATGGTTAAATTTTTTTAATTCTATTGATCAAAAACTTGAGACAGCCGCCAAGTTTGGAGCCTTGAAGCTAAGAACTTGGAAAAGAAGACGTAAAGATGACATCTAATGGTAAGAGTTCCGTCACAATCGATAGTCAGTTTACTCCCAGGTTGTTGTACAGAGCAACCCACAAAAAATTGGGCCATTACGCAAAATACTTATGAAAAATTATGTCTTCTTTATCACCTACACTCTTCAGTTAAATTAAAATAGTGAGTAACGACAGACAAACAAAACTGGACTCAAAATATCGTATGAATGGAGAAATTTAAGACTCAGATAGCTATTTATGGTATTTGAAAAATGAACAGGAAGAAGTCGTCCTTCAACTGCTTCAGCATTTTGCACCACTGCTGAAGAAGTAAAGGTTGCATGTGTAAATACAGAAAGTTTCATGATTATAGGCCATCCAATGAAGTGTGAAGATGAACAGAAATAATAGATTGATGTGTGTTTGTATGTATACAGGGTGGTTTACGAAGTTCTCTCCCGGTTTATGGAGATGATTTCTGAGGTTATTTGGAACAAAAAAGGTAAAAGTCAAAGTCAGGATTGGAGAAGAAATGTCAGAAGGAAGTGAAATTGGGTGAGAAAATACGTCAAGGATATCCTTTATTACCTACCCTGTTCAACATCTACTGGAGGATGTAGTAAAGAAATGTCTTCAGAACATGGGAGGAGTGATAGTAGGAGGAAGAATAAAGTGTATGAGATTTGCTGATGATATGGCGTTGTTAGCAGAAGAGGAAGTGATATTAAAGCATATGCTACTGGAGCTAAATGACAGCTGTGAGCAGTATGGGATGAAGATAAATGCAAATAAGACGAGAGCATGGTCATAGGAAGAAAAATATGGAAGATAAACTTGCGAATTCTAAATGAGGCAGTAGAACAGGTTGACAGCTTTAAATACTTAGGGTGTAGTATAAGCAGTAACATGAGCTGCTGCCAGGAAGTCAAAAGGAGGATAGCAATGGGCAAGAAAGCTTTTAATAGACAAAGGAGCACCTTCTGCGGACCTCTGGAAAAAGAACTAAGGAAGAGACTGGTGAAGTGCTTTGTGTGGAGTGTGGCATTGTATGAGGGCAGAAACATGGAAATTACGACGAAGTGAAGAGAAGCGAATAGAAGCATTTGAAAAATGGATATGGAGAAGAATAGAACGTGTGGAGTGAACAGACAGAATCAGAAATGAAGCTGTGTTGGAAAGAGTGGGTGAAGAAAGAATGATGCTGAAAGTAATCAGGAAGAGGAAAAGGAATTGGTTGGGTCACTGGCTGAGAAGAAACTGCCTACTGAAGGATGCACTGGAAGGAATGGTGAACGGGAGAAGAGTTCGAGGTAGAAGAAGATATCAGATGATAGACGACATTAAGATATATGGATCATATGAGGAGACAAAGAGGAAGGCAGAAAATAGGAAAGATTGGAGAAAGCTGGGTTTACAGTGAAAGACCTCTTCTTGGGCAGAACACTAAATAAAAAATAAACAACTTTTTATTAAAAATTGTGTTTCGTTTGCATCATTGCCGAATAAATGATTTGTTAAAAATTGCATATGAACAAAATCTACCTCTATACCAGCGTCACTGATATCGAAAAAATAGTTTTCCACATGCTGACTCTCTGTATCAACATCACTGATACCGAAAAAGATAGTTTTTCATATGCCGACTCTGTACCAACATCACTGATACCGAAAGGAGTAGTTTTTCACATGTTGACTCTCTGTATCAGCATCACTGATACCGAGAAAAGTAATTTTTCGCATGGTGACTCTTTACCAGCATCACTGATCCCGAAAAGAGTAGTTTTTTACAATGCTCTGGTCGCATAAGCGATTTCTTCTAAACTATTAAAGTCGGCTTGTGGAAAATACTTTTCTCGGGATCAGTGATGCTGGTGCAGAGTCATAATGTGAATAACTACTTTTTTCGGAATCAGTGATGCTGGTATACAGTCAACACGTGAAGAAGTATTTTTTTCGGGACAAGTGATGTTGGTTCAGAGAGTCAGAATGTGAAAAATCAACTTTTACGGTATCAGCGATGCTGGCAGGCCTAATATGTATTTCCACGAAAATTTCGAAATATGTTTTGGGGCCTTGTAAGTTAAACACACTTGCGGTAAGTAAATAATGAAGAGTCCACTGCAAGAATGATGGATGTCACTTCCTTGTCGAAAATGAACCAAGACTGTCAATGCATAGCTTAAGACATGTAGAATGTACATACAGAGTTATATGGCATTAACACTGATAGTCATTGTCCAGTAATGATCGGAAAATCACAGTTAAGCTTTGAGCGCTAAGCATTTCAAACTTTCAATTGCTTCTCCTGCAAAATGTATTCCAGATGATATCCATCATTCTTGCAGTGGACTCTTCAATGAAATCAACTTTTATTCATTTACTTAAAAGTAACGAACTAACACAATGTACTATGAGGAAATAACTAAATGTGTTATTATACCTGTACCTAATGTTTCTAAATTAATTTATTGGAGTGGAGATGAAAGAAAATAGGAATTAATGTAGATAAGACGTAAGAGTGAAAACCATTTCTTACGACTTCCGGTTGTTGCTCTGAGTGCCATTCGTGGGGTCGTGGCTGAACGCGAAAACATCCATGGAGTAAAAGATGTATTCAAGCATTAACCTATATCGGTATGCAATTTATTTACATTGATGTCTATATAATTGTCACCTACAAACATTTTCTACACGCTGTTTATTTATATTGATGTATAATTAATGTGTCATCTACCTACTTTTTTGAAAACAAAACAAAACTAAACTTTCTATAATTTATTTTATTATAACATTTTCACAATCGCCGCCGAATAATAACAAATGAATAACACCTATCGAGAAATACGAATAACAACAAAATTAATGACACCTATCGACGATTAACAAACGGCGATCACACATGAAAATGTTAACGTCCTAAAACAAACTGTTTATCTAAAGTAAAAAGATTAATAATTATTATTTATTTTTTATTACGGTCGGCCAGAAAATAGTGTGCAATACATGTGTTAAGTGCATAACAGAATCTCGGAAATAGAGAAGATTCGACTTCGTCTCGTCTGTTATGCACTTTCCACGCTCGTATCGCAATATACCATTTTACAGCATCACAATATTTCCTCTGATGCAAAGTAGGAAGGAGGCGAAGGAGAAGAGCGAGTGGGAGGTAGGAAAATTACGGAGGTGGGAGAGGAGAGCAAGTAGAAGTGAACGAAGATGATGAGGAGAAAATGAGGAAGTAAAAAGAGAGAGCGAATGGAAAGAGAATGAAACGAAGAGAAGTGAATAATAAGAAGAGAAATTTGTCATTGCTAGCAGAATCATTGACTGAAGAAAATCTGTTCACAGCTCCATTGGAGCCTAGGATGTCAAGAAGAAATTTATGATGTTTAAAAAACGTTTAGGGAACGGTAGCAGGCAGTGTTGCTCCAGGAACAAGGAAGCGAGACTTCCGAGATTACGAAGTCGGCGCCTGTGACCTTCTCTGCCGACTGCGTATACAAATGTATACGAAGATTACTATAGCATAAGTTGGGCCATCACACGAAAACGTTTAAGACAAGGAGGTGTTGTTGCGTTGCGGACGGACTGGTGTTGCGCGGGTTGTCGACGTTGCGCCCGCCAGGAGAAGATTAATCTCCACTCTGCCTGCTTGTAAGTGCAGGGGGATGTTGAACAGCCATTAGGGGGGGCGGGTTCGGATTACTTTGGGGGTGTTGGTGAAGCTCATCTGTCACGGGGAACAAATGATTCTTCACCCCGTGGATCCCACTCTCTTCTACTCGTGGCTTCATGCCCTGCTGTGATTGTAAGAATTCGGCAAGTTGCGTGTACTCTGTCGAGTTAAAGAACCAATGCACATGTAGTGTATTAAAATACATCGTCATGTCTCGACATGCGCTGTGGTATGTTAGGCCAGGGGTAATGTTTCCAATACGAATTTTGAGATAAAGCCGGTTCGAACCCATAGCTATAAAGTACTATCTACTGCCCATTCACTTTAAAATAGTCCACACCCGTGGAGTAACGGTTAGCGTGTCTGGTCGCGAAACTAGGTGGCCCGGGTTCGACTTCCGGTGGGGCAAGTTACCTGGTTGAAGTTTTTTCCGAGGTTTTCCCTCAACCCAATATGAGCAAATACTGCTTGTTCAGTTCAAAGTGTGTCATGGCTCGCTGTATGCCGTCATGTCGCTAGTCGATCAGCCTAGAGAATTCAATCTTCCTACACTTCCGAAGAGGCGTATTACTTATGTGCCAAAGAACTTGCCTAGCAAGTACGGCGTTCATTCTAAAGAGTACTTACCGATACGTACGGTAACGCCTGTAGTGGCAGGAATGTGAACTGTTTGGAAACACTTACTGAGGTGAGGTTTTTTCTTACTGTCGGGATATGGGGAGAGGGTTAAGACGATTACTTACGTATTTGTTGACATTAACTTCGACGGTCAACATGGACATGGGGCATTTGATTTGTACTGTGGAATGTTGCCGTACGCAACCGATGATAACAAATACCCTGCGTACGACTTGCCCGCGCAAAACACAGTTCGAAAGAGGTTATGGTAGCACACAGACTTTACAGACCGGCATCTGTTACTACGACGTTCTAGTTATACCGTACACGTTCTCAAGTTCAGATTGAACGCCTTGATTAATAGGCAACTTCTCTGACATAAAAGCTGAAACTCGCTTCAAATCGCTGACTCACAACAGTGACGTTATGACACACTTTGAAATGAACACCCAGTACTGGGTAACTTTCGGTGCTGGACCCCAGAATTATTTCACAGGCATTATCACGTTCATCTCATTCAGACGCTAAATAACCTAAGATGTTGATAAAGCGTCGTAAAATAACCTACTTAAAAACTTTAAAATAAAAATTCCTTCTGCAAGCATACTAGCTTAGTGGATTACTACACGAACTGATGCATTCAATATGACTTCTAGTGTGCAAGAATATTTCCATGTGTATGAATATAATTATTATGTTTATACCTATTTAAATATCAAAATAATGCGTACAGCCTTAGACACAAAAATTACCAATCTCCTTAGCGCGAATTTGTCTAAGCCAACTTCGGGCAGCGCCTAGTTCGTACTGTTACGAAAAGAATGTTTAAGGCTGATCTACAATAAACCGGGAACGGAAACGACAACGATAACGAGAACGTAAATATTGTTAAAATAAATGTATTTAAATGTGAACATTTACAATTAACGAGAAGTTTGCCCGAGACTGGGAACGGGAACGTGAAAGTTGGCTAAGTTTTAAATTTGCCGTTCTCGTTTCCGATCACAGCCTACTAGATTCATTCTGCTACAATCAAAAAGCTATTTGGTCTACGTATATTTTGTAGCAAAGAGGCCGTGACATAATTTCTTATTCATCCATTGCTTGTAACTAACCCAGAAATATAGTAGAATCACTTTCAATATATGCTACGTATGCATGTGACCAGACTACGACGTGAATTGAATTATTAAATATTCCGTGCCGTAAATTTTGAAGTTGGTTAATCTGTGTTTGTTGGTTGGCTCGTACTCACGAGAAAACGCCATTGGTCAATTATATGCAAATAATAGGATAATGTTTAATATTCGACTTTACATATCGTTATTGACATGCATGTCGATATGCATAGCCGTTTGCGTTCTCGGTTTACTGTGAATAAAAAAATCTTCACGTTCACGTTCTCGTTCACGGTTCATTGTGGACCAACCTTTACTTTTCACCTAATTTATCTTTATTAGTGATTAGTTATAACACTGTCTTGATTTATAAGCAGACAGAGGAAGCAAATATCAAACAAACAAAACAAAGAAAAAAACAGAGCGGAATCATGCGTAAGAAATGCGTCCACTTGTAAACCTAAGCTCTCAGATGAAGTCTTCCGAAGAGGATCTAGCGTATGGCAGTCATGTTTCTTTACCTAAGATGGTAGATACATACATACATACATACATACATACATACATACACTGCTAATCTCACGTCCACATGCTCCAGCAGAGGTGAACGATCATCCAACTAGTATTGAGGTATTGTGTGATTAGCACGATTATCTCTCCCAATCGTTATAGGTGGCTTGCGAAACAGGATTTCGGTAGAGGAAGCGCAAAGAAAGCTTGCCCATTTGACTGATGCGCAGAGAACGATATTCGGTCCTCGTGCCGCCATGCTCGTTACAGGGCTGCTATGAATCACCTAATGCTGATTACAGGGCGCATTCGAAAGCGCGATCTTGAAGTGTTCGTATCGTGGAGTGTTGCTGTGCAGAGCGGGTAGAAGCTAGCGTTTGCGTTACATATTCTGCGTTTTATCCCTGATATCAGGAGTTTTATGTAGTTCAAAGTGTGTTTGTTAAATAACAAGAGTTCTATATAACATTCTATGTCATTAACAATGCCCCTCGTTCCGCTCTAAATTAGAAAGTGCTAATAAAACGTTACAAGTCAAACTAGGGAATTATTTATAACGTTCATAAAGTTATGAAAAACGAAACAGACTCCGCTCGTAACATAATGAGTATATACAGATTAAAATAAACCGACCATAGTACCCTAGTTATCGGAACATTTTAATAAAATCACATAGTATTAGTGTTTTATTACAACGTCAAATATCAATTATTACACGATTACATATTTCTTGTGTAAGTGAGACGCGCAATCATAGGGATTCCATTTCCCCTTGACTTTTTTCTGAACAAAATGATTGCTGTAGAATGTTCTCTCCTATTATCGCCGCGGCCTCGTGGTTGACATGTCGACATCATACAATAACGTGCGGTGTGCTTTTAAAACATAATTTTGCCGACCGATTGTTGCTCTGCAGGTTAAGCGTCACGTTGTCACGTCTACTTCCTCGATAAGAATAAGGACTAGTTTGTTATATTGTTAAATGGCTATTATTATTATTATTATTATTATTATTATTATTATTATTGTTATTATTATTATTTCATATACGAGTACGTTGACATTCTTAACTCTTAATAATAATCTTTAATCACCTACCTTAATGTTCGTCCTCAGCACAAGACATTGCAACGTCGGTTTTAGTCCACGTGGATTAGACAAGTAGATGTCATTTAATAATGGAAGCAGCTTATTGGTTGCAATATTGAAATTGAGGCGAGTGACTGGAGTGGCGACATAAGAAGTTGAAAACAATAATACAATTAAATTTCAAAGACCTGCCGAATGTTATGCACGAGGCCGCTCAAAGACTTGCCGAATGTTAACCATGAGAGCGCGGCGATAATATTTATTACACTGTATTTTTCTTATCTTGGAAGCAGGACTGTGTTTTGCAATGCATTTTTTCTATTTTATCCTTATTTTCCACCATCATCACAACCCCTTCTACAACTACTGTTGCAACTACTATCAAGGACGCCCACGGGGATAGCCAGTGTTAGCAATTGCTACCACTGAGATTTTTATTTTTTACACGTTTTTTTTTATTTTTCTCTCTCTATGTATCCGATACATGTTTTCTCAAACCCTCAGTCAACAATTCAACAAAATAGAGTGCTTTAAACTATGAATGCGTGCGCAGGGTAATTTAAATTTCGGAACTGTCTATTTTTCATGTTCAATTTTCTCTCTCTTCCATCAATTTCCTCTATTTCTAACCATCTTGCTACCACTGAGATTGGATCCTGCGGGCGCTCTTGACTACTATTACTACTACTAGGGTAAAGTTGCCTAATGCCGTGATACACCTAATTCCGTGATACTTTTTTTTTAAAACTGAATATCAGTCAAAGCTTTGCCGTTCGATCATAGCGCCAGACATCTTTCTCGAAAGAGTGCATCTTTCACCTACTTTTGAGACATCGGTGAACTTTCAAACAAGATACCCAATCCCGTGATAGTCAATGAAAAAAACATATCACGGAATTAGGGGTATCACGGCATTAGGCAACTTTACCCTACTACTACTACTACTACTACTACTACTACTACTACTACTATTACTACTACTACTACTACTATTACTACTACTACTACTACTACTATTACTACTACTACTACTACTATTATTATTACTACTACTACTACTACTATTATTATTACTACTACTACTACTACTACTATTACTACTACTACTACTATTACTACTACTACTACTATTATTATTATTACTACTACTATTACTACTACTACTACTACTACTACTACTACTACTACTACTACTACTACAGTACGTTCGTAGCTAAAACATTCAAATTTGAAAATTGTACTTTCAGTAATTGTTCCTTTTAAAATTATTTAAGTTTATTTCTTATTTCATCATCTTTAATTAAAAGTTTTCTTGTTTATTTCATCATCCCTAATTAAAACTTTTCGAACACTTGTTTATATTATTTAGGTTATGTTATAACGGTCCGGCCTTGCTACGAACTCACTGTACTATTACTACTACTACTACTACTACTACTACTACTACTACTACTACTACTAGTACTACTACTACTATTACTACTACTGTTGCTGCTACTACAAAATATTTTCACAAGTTTCTACGATTGTAGAAAAATTCTCAACTCACCCAAAAACTGTATCACAAGTAGAAGTCCAATAGCCGCCATAACTCCACACTTCTGATACATTCTGCGAAGCAAATAGAACGGACGTTATATGACGTTACATTTGTCTCTTGCTAAGTGTTTCCGTAGTCTGAAGCCAATTTTGTTCTAATGTTAATAAATTATAATTTAGTCTTCAGATGACGAGATACACACCAAAAGATGTTCGCTATTTATTTTCGCTAAAATGTCTGTAACAAAAGTTTGTAATATTCAGTGATTACTTAGCACGAAATTTATAGCTGCGGCGATAATTTTATTGAAGTAAGATCACCGTGATAAAAGAATGGTGTAGAGACGTTCACATTGAATGATCCCTTTTCATTCTCCGTTTTCCTGCTTATATCTTCATTAATCATTCTCATCCATATCAACGACGAGGGAGACTTACGAAGTCTATTGAAGCTATATGACGTAAAATATTTTATGTTAGAATTCTCTAGAATTGGTTTCAAATCGGCCATTAATTAGAAGCGATTTCCAATGATTCTCATCTCGTAACTACAGAATTCGTTGAACGCGATTTGTATAATTACTAAACTAAAATGTTAATGCGACTAGAACCAAATGAATGGAATGTCCATTCTTAGCACATTTTGTGAGATTATGTTAGTTCAAATGACTGTGAAGCAGGTTATTTGTTATGTAAACAGGTTTTCGTTGTCATTCTTAATCTACCATTGCATCCTTGTCGCCAAGTTGTCACGACGCTTATGATAGACTTCTGAGGTTCAAAAGGAACTGTAACTAAACAACTGTTCGGCCTATTTTATCAGTCAGCTGTTAATGTATCTATATGAATTCAAAACAATTACGAGGCGAAGCGTACATATAGACCCTTATCTTAAATCCTGAATAAATATATTTTTTATAATCTCCATTTTAAATATTTTCGTTAATCGCAATAATAATAATAATAATAATAATAATAATAATAATAATAATAATAATAATAATAACCCAGAATATGAACAGTGAAAATGGACAGGCATCATTAATTTGAAGTCGATCTGTAAATACTGGTAGAGCCGTGGTGTCTAATAGGCGTGACATAGTAATTTAAGGAATATATTGTAATTAATTCTGTATATTGTAATTCCGTCATATAGAAACATTGTAAGAAAAAGAGTTTGAAAAGATTTTGAAATGAATGACTAGACGATTGAAGTGTAATGCATGCGGAACAACAAAGCAAAAAAATGACTCTTATATGAGGCGCTCAGTTCTGAAGTGGATCAAGTCCATGAGACCTAGTTTTGAGATAATTTGACTCAAGTTAACTTGCTCTAGTGAATTATCTAATTTGGTTAGCGTAATTTTATTACTCAACACTTCTTTAGAGAGACCAACTTAAACATAGGAAATGACGTTTCAGCTGCTACAATGTTGGTTAACGCTCAATCACATTTTGAGAGAAAAAAATTGGACTTGATCTACTTTAGCTCTGAACGCCTTATATGTTGACACAACTGGAATTGAATCATACTCGCTATAAAGTGATATATAAGATATTTCCCAGAAATATGGCTTCATAGAATTACAATGAAGTGCTCTACTATGAACTGCTCATTTTATTACGAACATGTATATGTAAAATTTAATAATAAGTGTTAGTTATGTAGGAGTGTGGATAAGTTCTTTTTTTTTTAATAGATTTGGTCTCAAGAAGTATAATGCCTAGGAACCTTAAGGACAACGGTATGGTCATAGGTTAATGGAAATAATAGTCCTTTCAGTACTACTACTACTACTACTACTACTACTACTACTACTACTACTACTACTACTAATAATAATAATAATAATAATAATAATAATAATAACTGACAGCGGGAATTTTTTATAATAAGTTCGCCATGACATCGCTGACAACACGAAGAGTTCGTATAGAATTAAGATAAACTTCAACTTTTCTGTCGGCAATCGAAATTGTGTCAACTGAGATGTAGCTGAAAGCGCTCCCGTTTAAACCACAAATAATGTCTTAATTCCTTAATTTACTATTTTGCTTAGCAGGCGAAAAGGGAAATGGTGAAATATAATATACAGGCGTATGTGTATGGACACTTGGATTATGTATACGGCTATATAATATGCATAATATGTAAAATTATATTTCAAGGTTAGCTTTTATTTCCAAAAGCGAGAATTTAAAGAATGCAATTTTCATACCATATTTAACGAGAGTGGAAGATATGTGAAGCTATTTAAGGAGAAATTCATCACATACATTCTTTAAAGCAGCGTTTTGTTTTGGGAACACTGAATTAAATATTGATTAATCGATGCTGACCCACATACATGTCTACTTAATAGGTGTCCTAAGAAATTTCTATAAATTAATTGTGGAGAGCTTGTAGTCACCTTCATTCTCCTAAAGCACTAGAGTCATTGTCTTTAATATATCTCCTCATTGGTGATTGTGTCGTAATATCACTTACTTTGATGACGTAGTGCTCATGACGTAATTTATAATTATGTCACCCACGTGCGTCTTGTATAGTTTTCATAGACATAGTATAAGTAGGCCTAACCATAGAACATGCTACTGAAATAGTGTGAAAGATTCTTGGATATGTAATTTTTGTTGTTATTTTTACGATTAGGTTAAGAATTAAACTTAAAAGCTTGGATATCGGGTAAGATATCTAAAGGAATATTTATGTTAAGATGTTTGTCTAGAACTATGGATACAAACGTGCTGTTAACTGTATATTTTTCACATATTCATTGTCATCTTCAATATGGTGTTTTATGATGGGGGCATCATAGCTTATCTTTTAATATTTTTAAATTACAGAAGAAAGCAGTGAGAATTATTTGTGGTGTTGGACAAAAAGAACATTGTAAACCTTTATTTCAATCCTGTAAAATTCTCACTCTTCCATCGCTATATATATTGCAGTGTTAGTTATATACTAAATTGAATATTCATAATTTCCCACTGAACTTGCATTTTCACGAACACCATACGAGAAGTTGTAACGATATAATACTTGATTTATGCATATACAAGACTACACAAAATAATTTTATTATACGTCTCTGAAGTTCAACTAAAAATTTAAATTACGATTTATTCAAATTGTTAATTAAAAGAAAATTGTATGAACACAGTTTGTATAGCATTAAAGACTATTTTAACTTGGTAAATACTTTTGTATGATCTTGTTTATATTGACGTTGCTATGCATAATGTATTTATGTCCAAGCAATAAAGTGGCTATCTATCGGAAAATAAATGACAATTTTATAAATGTACCTTATTAATGATTTATGTATTTTTAATTATTTGTTAAAATTTGAATATGAAAATAGATTTAATAGTATTTTTTGAGATTTTAAAAATGATTTTAGCAGTAGAATATGTGCACATCACCCTTCGAAGTAAAGACTTTGGTAACGAGTGGTTGGAAATAAAGCACTCGTACCCCCTACCATAATGTCAGGTCGAAACTGTCTTTGAAAATTTGTATAGTGATAAATACCTATTTGCCGTTAAAATAAAATAAGCAAATATCTCAAACTATACACTATAATAGAAACGAATTGACAACTTAAGTCACAATTTAATGCACTCTGTGGAATGTGTTATGATATCTGGCAATAGTAGTCCAGTATGATAAAATGTTAACAGATGTAGGTGAGCAGACAGAGCCGTGTGAGCACGTGTCGCCAAAGTCTGTCAGAAAGGCGACGTAAATGCTGATTTTACGGAAGCTCGTTTTATGCCTCATAGTTTATGTTGGCAGCTAATTTCTTTCTGTTTTAGGCTTTTTATCATTATCCACCTGTGTATGAATTTTCAAGTGGGCTATTCATGATATGATTTTGTAAGGTTTGTCAGTTTATTTATTAAGAAGCCAAACGAAAAATTATTATATTTTTCATTAAGTTATTATTCGTTCCCGGCATTGTTCACTTTGAAGTTAATTTATTAATTGGAAAATACTTGTTATTATTTATACATTAACAATAGAAATAATGTAGTGTACGAAAGGGGTTCCTAAATAAAATCAAGTTATGTAATTATTATTATTATTATTATTATTATTATTATTATTATTATTATTATTATTAGATCATATGGATTATTAAAGATACAATGAAGTGAAATTTGAATTTTCTTAAACATTTGAGTTAGATTTTCGAAAATTTATAGAAAATCATGTGCATACAAATAGCCTCTGTATAAATTTTCATTTCATTTGGTCCAAAATTATATGCGTTATTAAAACTTCTGTACATTGAAAATTGTATTTTGAAAAATCACTACTCCTACAAATTTCAAAATTTTTGTGTGAATTTTTCTCCACATATCTTTCAAACCTCTTGAAACATAACTTGTTATTTACTTTTTTTCATACTATTCTTCAATAGCCAATAAAAATTATTGTGTACCACGAGAAAGTCTTAGCGGAATGAGACGCAGCGGGTGATGCTATGAATGAATGTTGATGTCATAAGATGTCATAAGGTCACACACGTGGGTACACGCATCTCCATTGGCTATCTCTCAAAGCACAAACGGTAACACTGATACACACATATTTATACTACCCTAGTTACAAAATTAGATCACGGTTAATTTCCTGGTCTTTTAATCCTTCCATACAGGAAATAACATAGGCTATACAGGAGAGCACATGTTTTTTAAACTAACGTTATAACGGTAATATTATCTATCTACTTCGCTCCAATAGATGACGAAATAGTAAGCACATTCCTTTCACGGTTAATCTCCTGGTTGAAGAACAGTATAATGAAATGTAAGAACAGGTAAAATTGTAATGCCCAGCAGAAAAAATAAAATCTCCTCAAAATATTGAGATTTAAGGAAAATTCTGATAGCAAGTTTTGTTAAGCACAACATTAAGAAGACCTACAAAAATATGAACATAGTACAAAATTTGGAGAATGAGTAGCATTTTTAATAAAGCAATATATAAGAAAAGTGCAAAAGGAGGAAATTGAGTTTAAAAGTTTAAAGCGCCAACCAGTGCGTGCAACCTTTTTTTTTTTATTTTGGCGGTCGAAACAGCTGATTGAAGGGACCTATCTGCATGAAAATTTGTGGAGAGATTCTCTGATTTGTTTGCAGTTTTTTAATGTTAAGAAAACGAAAGATCGGATTTTTTTTGGAACAAAATAGACAAAATTTCACCTCAGCTTAAAGAACCTGTATTTTTAAATTAACAAGATCTTTTAAACGTGTTTTTATACTTCTTTTCACGTGCGTGCCTTTGCCAACTGATAATGACATTTAACATAAAAAAGTTGTGAAATTTAATTCAGAGATTTTGCAGTCGGACTTGCTTCCCAGGGCAACGTGTTGACAAGGCGGTTGTACTACAAGTTAAGTGTAACGTGGAGGCGCTTACCTGGTTGCGTGTGGTGCAGGCGCCGCGGTGCGTACGTATATGCTGAGCGCGGGCGAAGCGCCGCATTTATACACAGAACCTGTTGCGCGGCGCATGAGCGTCACGACGCCGCCGTCGCTGCTCAACACATACTTCCACTAATTCTGGGAATTGATTAAATTTTACACGTAGTGGATTGGTTCGTGTTTCTGGCAGTCTCGAGTTCGGTTACTGAGTTTTCAAACTAATTCCATAATCATGAATTCCTCCGGTTCGGAGCATCCCCCCTCCCAACCCAACTTATAAAACAGAGGTGCTACTCCGCGCGGGATGAGGTGTCACATTTATTTGTTTTTATTCCATATTCAGGACACATATGTCACGATAATCCTGTTAGCGAATTTCCAGAGACGGCTGAAATTAAAGTTCCCGTAATTGTTGCAGCAGTAACAGCCGTCGGCCATCACGTTATTAGGTGTTTTAATTATTGAAATTGATTTGGTAAGCATGCATACTGATAGTTTTTAATTTAGCTCTGTATTGAAGGAACCGCACACGAAAAGAAAATATTCACCCAGAAAAAAAGTTACGCGTTTTGTTCAAAGTGAACTGAAAGAGTTTCGGACATTTCAAAATTTCATAAATTTAAATATTAACTTTCTGAATTTGTCTACTGTTACCATGCACATCTTTTTCACCAGTTTCACCAGTTTTTTTAAAATAAGAGTTCTTCTTCTTCTTCTTCTTCTTCTTCAGTCCCTTCTGCTGCTAAGCGTCGGATTCGCCTCTCTCTGTCCATTTCATCCATTTTTCCCGGTCTCTACACATTCTCTTCATCTCTACCATTGTTATTCCTTTCTGTTGGCCTATTCTTTCTTTAAATAAGAGTTAATGTTGAATATAAGAATGAGGGAGAGGGACATTGATGAAAATGTATAGTTTCAGACAAGATTTGAGGAGATTTATTAAACATACATAAAATTGAACAGTGCGATCCCAAAATGCGTGAAGTCCACTTTTATGAAAGGACTGGACTAGTTTCTTTATCCACCGGTCTACGAACTGAGCGAGTTTGCAAGTGACATGCAATAACACAAACTTTTAGACAAGGATTGGCGTTGTTTTGGAAGAAAATAAACTTAAAATAGAGGTCCCAAACAAAACCATACATAATATGTAGGTACATAACATTCTTCAATTGCAGTCACTGTAATCATGGGCTCCGGAAAAATGAAAAATGTACTAACATTGTAAAACTGTTTTTTAAAAACAAAATTATATATATATATATATATATATATATATATATATGAATTATGTATGTACGTATTCTTTTTAATTGGTTATTTAACGACGCTTTATCAACTACTAGGTTATTTAGCGTCGATGAGATTGGTGATAGCGAGATGAGGCCGAGGATTTGCCATAGATTACCTGGCATTCCCCTTATGGTTGGGGAAAACTCAGAAAAAATCCAACCAGGTAATCAGCCCAAGCGGGGATCGAACCCGCGCCTGAGCGCAACTTCAGACCGGCAGGCAAGCGCCTTAACCGACTGAGCCACGCCGGTGGTTGTATGTATGTATGTATGTATGTATGTATGTATGTATGTATGTATGTATGTATGTATGTATGTGTATGTGTGTGAATGTGTTATTTGTATGTGTGTATGTATGTATGTATGCATGTATGTATGTATGTATGTATGTATGTATGTATGTATGTATGTATGTATGTATGTATGTATGTATGCATGTATATATGTATGTATGTAATGTATGTATTGTATGTATTATATGTAATGTATGTATGTAATATATGTAATGTATGTGTGTAATGTATGTGTGTAATATATGTGTGTAATGTATGTGTGTAATGCATGTATGTATGTAATGTAATGTATGTATGTATGTATGTATGTATGTATGTATGTATGTATGTATGTATGTATGTATGTACAGGATGATTCACGAGGATTTACCGTCCCTTACGGAGCTTATTTCCGAAAACATTCTGAGCAAAAAATGTCATATAAACATTTGTCCCAATCTCAATATTTTCAGAATTACACTAATTTGGAATTGTTTGTAAAATACCATTATTCTTGAGTTTTAATGGTAAAAGAATATTACAGATGAAGAATGAACATTGAGGAGTATCATTTCTTTAATTAGCTAGTATTCTAAAGCTAAAAATGCGTTGTGAATTCCATAGTTGCTTCGTACAGATTTTTTTTTTTTTCGATTTTTAACTGCAAAATTACATTTTCTTACGCATTTATCACAATTGTTGCAATCACGCCACTCTTGTAAATTATTTAAGACTGTACATTAGGATGCATAATTAAGCTGTAAAGAATCAAGTTCCTAAAGTCGTATGAATTGTAACTATTTTTGTGATCAGTGCGTAAGAATGATGTCATTTTTAGTTAAAAATTGAAAAATAAAATCAAAAAGCAATTAATAACACATGTTTAGCTTCAGAACACTAGCCAATTAAAGAAATGACATTTGTGAATAGTTAATTCTATATTTGTAATATTTTTTACCCTTAAATCTAAAGAAAAAAGGTATTTTACTAACAACTTCAAATTAATGTAATTTTAAAAATATTGTGTTTAGGACAAATGTTTATATGACTTTTTTGCTCAGAATGTCTTCGGAAATAAGCTCTATAAGTGACGGTGAATTACTCTGTATATAGGCATATAAGAGGTAAATGGAATTCCTCATAATTTCTTCATTTCCTACAGAATCTTAAAAATCCCGACACTGTCATATTATGCAAGAAATGGGATTTTTTTTGCATCACCACTCATTGCCATATCTTCATCTAGATGCACGTTTTTGTACAAGTAACAGCCTCTCTCCAATGCTATATACAGAGCTCTGAGTTCGTGTTCTAGAATATCTGTCATAGTGTATGCGATGGAGTCCTTCGGCTCATCAATAATTATCTTAAGTTTGTTCAAGAACACCCTTTCCCTCAGATAGCCCCATAACCAAATCTGCTGGATTAGTGTCTGGCGATCTTGGAGGCCAAGTTACAGGAAAGTGCTTACTGATAAAACGACTACCAGAACGAGCAGAAACAAACTCGTTATCATGGTTATGCAAAAAATTCCATTTCTTGCGTAATATGCCACTGCCAGAATTTCAAATATGTATAGAAAATGAAGAAAATATGACCAATTAAATTTACCTCTTAATTTTAAAAAAATCCCATACATTTGAAACTGGTGGAAAATATTTTTTGTCTTAATGGTTAACCATTTATTTCCTTGACATTAAAATTCTTATATTTTTGTAACATGCCGACTCGGCCCGGGTAGCGTAGTCGGTATAGCTCTGGCCTTCTGTGCTCGAGGTTGCGGGTTCTATCCCAACCTAGGTCGATGACATTTAAGTGTCCTTAAACGCGACAGGCTCATCTCAGTAGCTTTACTGGCATGTAAAGGAATTCCTGCGGGACAAAATTCCTTCACACCGGCGACGCTGACATAATCTCGGCAGTTGCGAGCGTCATTAAATAAACCATAATTTTTTTACATGCCGATAAACATTTGAAAAACAAAGTACTTCAGCGATATATTCTTTTGAAATACAAAATCGGTTTCTTAGTTCGTATTTACGGAAAGACGAAAAGTTATTAAAACTATAAATAAGTAAATATCACAGACCACTTCATATGAAACTGGATAAAATTTAATATACTTACTTACAAATGATTATTAAGGAACCCAGAGGTTCATTTCCGCCCTCACATAATCCCGCCATCAGTCCCTGTCCTGAGCAAGAATAATCCAGTCCTTACCATCATATCCCACCTCTCTCAAAACTATTTTAAGATTATCCTCTCATCTAAATCTAGAAATGCATATAGAGTGTTAGTTGGAAGACCTGAGGGGAAAAGACCTCTCAGAAAATTTAGTGTTCTGAAAACGGAGAGAAAGGAACCAACAATGAGAAATATACACGTACATCTTATGAAGTAAACCTGTTTAAAATGTAAAATGAAAACAAGATTAATTTAACATGTGTAGAGAGACTAATGTTTCTCAACTTATTAAGTTAGGTGTTTGCCTATCTGGATCTACCGAGTGTCCGCCGGTAAGGTTGATAGGAAACAGCCGAACTAATGAACTGCATTCCCAGCGTAGTCAAAGTCGGTTGCCGTGAGATAGGGTAAAGGTTGGTAATACTGTGATACGAGTAATATTGTGATAAGTGCTGCTTATGATTAGGTTTTTCTCCGGAGCGGTTGTTTGCGCGCTTTCAATCGGAGACCTCCGGTTACCTTCGATTGATGCCGCGCAGGTTGTATATGTGCTGTGGCGCAGACATACACTTTCCGCTGAGCATTCCTTTAATCGGATCAGGTAGTGATTGGATTCCGCTGACGTCCGCGTATCTTTTAGAATAAGTGTGTAATTTTTTGTTGTTTATTTTCTCTTTTTTATTTACCTCTCTCTCTTTCTTCGGCTCTTCTTTTTTTCTTGTTTTGCTTGAAGTACTTATGTACTATGTTAGCTGACGATTTTTTTCTAGTTTTGAAATTCATAGTGTATGTGGAAAGGCATATTAGTTTTATGTCATTGATCAAATTAATAACATTAAAATTAACTGAAAACTAACGCAGAAGTAAAGCTTTTCAGTAGCTAATGTAAACATATATAATTTTCCTGGAAACACTCGTTTATGTACAAACAATTTTTGTCAATTATTATTCTAATCGGTTTAGATTAACGTAAAATATATTAACGGAGCTTCAGAATGGAACAAAAGAAACGTGTGGTATCAATGGGTTGAAGTTTACTGTCCAAAATAATTTATTAAGATTCTTCACCAGACAGGATTGTGATCATTGTGTTAAAGGGTGTCAGTATTTGAACTGCCTCGTCTAAAACGCGTCACTCTTCCTCTGTAATAAAAAATATAAGCGGATATCAACTTAAGGATAATTGTAATTATGTTATTACCACATGTTTCTTTAGTTTCAGAATGAAACTCAATATTTTAATCCAATAACTCAAGTTGCCTTTTAAATATTCCATATAAGTTATGTATGATTTTTATTGCCTCGAAAGTTATGTTTTATAGAAATTTCAAGACTTTTTTTCTAGACTGTGGGCCTTTGGAACAATAACACTAAAGCAGTTTAAAAAATCGTATCAAATGTTTTCCGTAATTTTAAAACTATGAAAACTATATCATTAATTAATCGTCAATGTGTATCTGAATGGTAATAATTTATTTTTGACAGCAAGTACGAGTACCACAACCGCGGCCCTTAATGTTAGCCTAAACACTTACATACCTACATTTTAAAATTTAGACCTACTCAGAGAATCTATCTAACCTGGTCCACGCCATAGAGATTTCCAAATACGGACCTGTTAGCGTCCTAGGAGCGTTTGGCATTTCTGGCAACACAATCACCAACTCATATTTCATTTCAAGTAAGCGGCTCATCACTGAAGTTTGGAGTTTCATCTCGTAACAATATGCTGGATCAAGCTTAGAGGGTCCTTTTTTTTGCTGAAATTCTTCTGCTTTTCAGTTTTTCATTCGCAATGTTACTCTGTCTGCACACAAAACCACGAAATTATTTATTAGAACTTTTATATATAAATCAAAGTAAACACGCTTTTTAAAAGAGTTCAAAAGTGTTTTGAACAGTTAAATTTACTTACTTACTTTCTTTAAGTTCGCGATTGTGCGATCGCTTCAAATGGTCTAACAAATTCGAAGTACCTCCACCCTTACAGTAAATTCGCCCACAAAGTTCACAGCGTGCGACTTTATTATTATGCGACGGATATACGATTTGGTGCCATTTAATTCCACTCACAACTACCCTCAGTCCGTACGCGCCGGTCGTCCTTGAGCTCTCCAACTTCGCTTCGCTCCGAACCACGGCATCCCTCCTTTGTTCCCTGTTCCACCTACGATAGTATCGGAGATCACCGGTGGAGAGCTTTATTCGTAATCTCCGATTTCTCCGCGGTAGTAGTCACTCCGATGAGCAGCACTAATTGTGATAGTTCTTTTTGAGAATCCATTACAATTTTGCTGAGAAAGAGAAGGACCGGTTTTGTGCAGCAATTTGTCCACGAACATTCCCTTAATACATTGACGCAAAAAACCGATCTTCCTCTCGCTCAGTAAAATTGTAATAAATTCTCAAATAGAACTATCACAATATTACTCGTATCACAGTATTACCAACCTTTACCCTATGTTAGATAATGTGATAAGTTTCGTACGCAGTTGAATTGCTGAGTGTGGTGCTTGTTTGACACGTTTATTGCTCTTGTGCGTGATACTTTGTGTAATATTCTGTAATATGGTGAGAATTTGATGTAATTTAGAACAAATTTTATTTATTTACTACAATTATGTGGAAAGAAAACATTCTACATGGTGTCGCGCGGGAACGGGAGATTTTTAATCGATTAGCGCAGAGTCATTCTTAAGGTTGGTAAGACTGTGATATCGCCATATTGTTTCTTAGGCAGTGCCATTTCATTTGCCGTGAGACAGTGGACGGGAGAGCAGCGTGCATTCGCAGTAAATAAATGATTGTAGTGAAGCTGCACGTCACGATCCGGTTCCGTCAGCTCACGATGTGAAGACATGGGTTGAAAGATTTGAATCTACAAGCGCTACCCTGAGCAGGAATCGTCCAGAACCAGGAAGAAATGTTCGAACGACAGAGACAGTTCAAGTAATTAATGACGCCATCCAGCAGAGTCTACAACGTTCTGCACTGCGGCCCGCTGTGTCATTACCATTAGGTTTGTCTCGACGCACTGTGGCCAGAATATTGCCTTCAGACCTAAAACTGCATCAGGCCTTTGAACAATTGCAAGCGGAGATGCCAACACACGAGTAACTTTTGCTGAACCATTTTTTAGCAAAATGTGAGGAAAATAAAAATTCATCGCTGCTTTACAACAAATTTTTGGAGAGCGTCTCATGTCGAAGAATGACTACATGACTAGCCCGCGCGATTACCTGATCTTTCAGTGTTCTGTTTTTGGGGGATTTTTAAAAGGTCGTGTATAACACACATAGGCGGAGCTATGGGAGGGAATGGGGGGGGGCGAATTCTTTTTCTTTTCTATTAACGTTAGAAAATACTGAATTCAAAAGATTTTTCTTGTGTTTGTTTATGATTAAGTTTCTGTGCTTAAATTGACGAATTATTGTCTTCAGACCATGTGTCTAGACCAGAGTTTCTCAAACTGTGGTCCTCGAGGTCTGCTCTTGTGGTCCTCGAGGTCTGCTCTTGTGGTCCTTCAAATAAGACAGAAGAAAAAAAAAATTGAAACGAATTGCGTATCACACTATAGCTGAAAATCTCAGAGTTTGTAAATGACACATAGCAATCGCCTTTCACTTTTTCTTCCAGTACTGACATTTTATGAAATTTATTTAGGGGAGAGTCGGGTAGTATCGGACATCGGGTAATATCGGACAGTGAGTTTCTTTCATCTACCACACGATGATAGTACCTGATTGACATGGTTACGTTTCTGTGATGTCGCATAGAGAAACGTAACCATGTCGTTCAGATACTACCATATGGTGGTAGATGAAAGAAACGCACTGTCCGATACTACCCGATGTCCGATACTACCCGACTCTCCCCTACTCTACCCGTCTATTGACTTCCCACTCTACTCTCAGCAACAAAAGAGGGATTTAAAGCACTATGAACGTGGTGTTTCTCGCTATCTTTCCCGTGCACATAATTTTTATTTCTGGCGTAGTGCCTGTAATCCAGCTAGGGACTACCCGAATTCATAACAGACCAAAGTACCGAACCTTTTCATGTATTTATGACTTCCTTAATAATTTGGCGACACCCAGTCTGCACATTGAAATGGTCACGTACTGTACGTCGTACACCAATAATAGAACATGCAAAATTGCATCTTTACTTGTTGAAAATCGGGCATGTTTCTGCATTAATTTTTTTATTTCTGTTCTTACAGATATAAGACATTTTCTTTTATTAACATTAACTTAATTAGTTAATACTAATATAAAATTAATTGAATTAAAATAATTTTAATTAAGTATTTCTACATTAAAATGTAGACTAAGTATGCTGGTATTAAAATATGCTACATAAATGATAAATTGGTTTCGAAGGGAACGAGAGTAAGATGGTTCGCATAATTGTTCTGACTTAAAAAAGTGATCCCCACTTCAGAAAAGTTTGAGAAACGCTGGTCTAGACTATAATATTTATTTTAACTTTCTGCATGTATAAGAATTTCTATATCTCATCTGAGGAATGGAAGCACTATAATATTTTTTGTAACACAAACGATAAGGGAAAACGCGGAAATTCTACTTGAAGCAAGTAAAGAGATAGGTTTGGAAGTAAATCCCGAAAAGACTAAGTATATGATTATGTCGCGTGATCAGAATATTGTGCGAAATGGAACTATAAAAGTTGGAGATTTATCCTTCGAAGAGGTGGAAAAATTCAAATATCTTGGAGCAACAATAACAAATATAAATGACACTCGGGAGGAAATTAAACGAGAATAAATATGGGAAATGCCTGTTATTATTCGGTTGAGAAGCTTTTGTCATCTAGTCTGCTGTCAAAAAATCTGAAAGTTAGAATTTATAAAACAGTTATATTACCGGTTGTTCTGTATGGCTGTGAAACTTGGACTCTCACTTTGAGAGAGGAACAGAGATTGAGGGTTTTTGAGAATAAGGTTCTTAGGAAAATATTTGGGGCTAAGAGGGATGAAGTTACAGGAGAATGGAGAATGTTACACAATGCAGAGCTGCACGCATTGCATCCTTCACCTGACATAATTAGGAACATTAAATCCAGACGTTTGAGATGGGAAGGGCATGTAGCACGAATGACCGAATCCAAAAATGCATATAGAGTGTTAGTTGGGAGACCAGAGGGGGAAAAGACCTTTAGGGAGGCCGAGACGTAGATGGGAGGATAATATTAAAATGGATCTGAGGGAGGTGGGATATGATGGTAGAGACTGGATTAATCTTGCTCAGGATAGGGACCAATGGCGGGCTTATGTGAGGGCGGCAATGAACCTCCGGGTTCCTTAAAAGCCAGTAAGTAAGTAACAGCCTGTACTGATGCGTTGGAACTCTGCAGGTGTTCCAGGCAGCCACTTGAAGAAATATGAATAATATACTGCACAACAATGCAGGAAAAAGAAAAGTGATCCCGGTTAAGTTTAAAGGCGAGATTAAATAAAATAATTAGAATCACATTTCACATGATATCTTGCTCTTTTAAATAAACAGATAAAGTAAATGTAAAATTAGTCCACCGCTGTGGAGTAATGGTTAGCACATCTGGCCATGAAACGATCGGTTTGGACAAGTTACTTGGTTGGAGGTTTTCCGGGGTTTTTCCTCAATCAATTGAAGCAGAATTGCTGGATAATTTTCATTGTTGGTCCTCAGACTCATTTCGCCATCATTAATTCACATATCATCATCCATACAATAGCCCGGGTTAAGTTCACGGTGTGGCGTGCTGTATTTGTACAAGAGCGCGGTCATTCGGCTATCCGATCATTCACAGAATAGGAGTGGTAAGCACAATAAGCGTCAGGCTGCAGTGCAAGCGTTCGGGCCCCTCTTCCTTACAAGAGGAAAAAAAGGTAAAATTGTCTGTATATTTTGTTACAATTTTAATTTATTTTACAATACCTTTATTCTATAAGAAGGGGGCTAGGCGCGCAACACATCTTCTGCAGGAGTTCCGCTGGGAGGTGTTCCGAGCGATTGCCATCGTTTCTTACACCTCAAGAAATTCCCGTCCGGTCAGCATTTTCACAGTGACAGATGTACAGACGGCTGTTGCACACTGGTTCTGATCCCATGCAACAGACTTCTATGGCACAGGGATACAAAAGTTGATCCCACGGTAGGACAAATGCCTCAATTCCGGTCTGGAGTATGTTGAAAAATAACTCAACAATTACTGTATCTGTTCCAATAAATATTTCGATGAAATTATGTTTTCTTTCTCTAAACAGCCCCAGGGAAACTTACTTTTTGGACTCCTTCGTAGATCTTTCAGAATTTCAAGCTGTAAGTTCAGTGTGGAACGTCGAAGCTGTGATCATTTGACTAACAATAATCGGTTATTTAACGACGCTGTATCAACTATTAGATTATTAGCGTTGATGAAGTTGGTGAAAGCAAGGTAGTATTTGGCCGAGGATTCACCAGAGATTACCTGATTTCGCCTTACAGTTTGAGAAAACCCCGGAAAACCACAATCAGATTATCAATTAATATGGGAACCGAATCAACGCCCGAGAGGAACCCCTGATTAGCAAGAAGACGTGGTACAGTCTTAGCTATGCCGGTGGCTAACTAAAAATGTGTCAGAGCCGAAAGGTACACAATTATAAAATGAAACATCAGATAATGTTTGAGGTGCCATAGTAGAGAATCATTTCCATTTATGTTTTTATTAATCTTAAAATACTGTAGGTTATGTATATATTTTTCTGAATGCCGTTCAGCAATTGGAATAAGTTTACTTTTAATCCCGTTACTTGCTAATTTTAAAACAGGTTGTTGCAGACTGGGATCCATAGGATGTAGAGTCGAAATAAGATATTTAGAAGTATTATGTATTATATTCATGACATATGTCATTAATAGATGTGCTGATTTCATTTACTCCTTATTTAGTTATTACAATCAGCTGTGAGAATGTATCAAATTTTTTCTAAGAAACTGAGACAGACATTTACAAATATCAACACGGCTCTGATTAAACTTAGGAAGTGAAGAAGCCCTTTCTGTACAAAATATAAATTAGAGACGTGCACAACCGGTTACTAAAAATAGAAATTATATATTATATTGCTATTGAACGCCTGGCGCTGTAGTCAGTATGCAAAACTCGGTAGAGCCATGCAGGAGTTAGAAGAGCGCTTGCAGGGACGCAAATTTATCATCGTGTAGACCTACTATTTAATTGAATTCTTCTTCTCTCACTACAATAAATAAATAAATAGATAGATAGATAGATAGATAGATAGATAGATAGATAGATAGATAGATAGATAGATAGATAGATAGATAGATAGATAGATAGATAGATAGATAGATAGATAGATAGATAGATAGATAGATAGATAGATAGATAGATAGATAGATAGATAGATAGATAGATAGATAGATAGATAGATAGATAGATAGATAGATAGATAGATAGATAGATAGATGAGTGAGTGAGTGAGTGAGTGAGTGAGTGAGTGAGTGAGTGAGTGAGTGAGTGAGTGAGTGAGTGAGTGAGTGAGTGAGTGAGTGAGTGAGTGAGTGAGTGAGTGAGTGAGTGAGTGAGTGAGAGAGTGAGTGAGTGAGTGAGTGAGTAAGTAAGTAAATAAATAAAATCAATCAATCAATCAATCGACTCATTGATTCTTTCATCCATGGATTCATTGATTAATTCATACATTCATCCATCCATTCATTCATTCGTTCATTCATTCATTCGTTCATTCATTCATTCATTCATTCATTACAGTTGTTATCGTAAAGAGCAAAACGTATCTTCTTAAAAATGATTTATTAATGAAATAATGCATCTGCTTAGAGTAAGTAAAAGGCATTAATAACTACTGTTTTTAGAGATATGTTTTTCGAGTTTAAAGTGTAAATGTTACTATAGAATATATTATGTACTTATTTTCTCTTCTATTTCATAAGTAATTGTAATTTATTCTATTCTTGCATTTCTTTACACACCAGATTTCATATAATGCATTATACTTATTTCCTTGGTTGTTACCGGTGTCCATTTGTTCATCTATATTTATGTTTTGAAGATAAGTGTAATAAAGTATGCAATTAATTGTAGGCGCATATTAAGCCTATACGTTTTTTAAATTACATATAGTAATTTTCCTGCAATTGTTACTCCGTCTGGGTACTCAGAAAATGTCAGTGTATTGCTTAGCCTGCAAAACATCAGGGGCAACCGGTTGAAATTGGAATATTCGGTCGGATGCTGTCTGACCTGTCGAATGAAAACCGGTTGTAAGCCCTATTCTGTAGCTCTCTAATGTAAATACGATGTCATTATTCATTTTTGTGAAATCTTAGAGTTAGGTACTGAAAAATGCGTGTAGTAGGCCTATATAATTTTAAAGGGTAATCATGTTTGACATCCTGCGTCGTAGCGTCGTGATCTAAGACATCATGCCTGGACTCGCCTTACGGAATGAACGCTTATTCAATTCGTCATGGATAACGAATTTTCTCATGAAATTTCGACCAGTGTATGGGACCGGTGCTGACCGAGCATTGTGATGAATTTGGGGAGTTACGATCGATACGAAATCAGGTTTCGTAAATCATCTGTAAAGACTGTGGGGGATCATTGTGCTAACCACATGTTACATCCGTTCTGTTTGGATGATCGTTCACCTCTCCTGTAGCACGTGGACGTGAGGCCAGCAATGTTCGACCTTGGCCCTTCATGAACGATCCCACCACAGATTGTTATTATTATTATTATTATTATTATTATTATTATTATTATTATTATTATTATTATTATTATCATTATTATTATTAGTAAAATTCGATTTCGGACTATTGAATTGAATGCCGATAAGAAAATGACATTACCTGAAAGTTTCGTAATAAAAATTGTTTCATAACCATATGTAATGCTACGTATAATCCAGTGCTGAAATTATTTCTATTATAGACTGAAGTCATCGGGCTGTAACTTAGTGATTAAATTGTGAACATTACTTATCTGATTTTTTTGGGAACTCTTTAAATGAAATATATTTCAGCGTTATGATGCATCGAGTATGTTTAGACTCTGTCCATAACATGTGAAATTTTCTTTCTAAGTAGTAGACAACAAAATACATAGTTCACAATGGTTTCTTTCTAGTGAGAAAGTTTAGTACAATGTGCAAGTACTTCATATTTGTAGCATTATATGAGAGCAGAACTTCTGACATTTCAAGAGACGTTAAGGAATATCTGTTATTTTATTACTTTTGTTCTTGAGATGTCAACATGTTCGTCCATGGATCTAGCAAGAATAAGGAGGAGACACAAATCGGCATGTTTTCTTCAAGGAAGTTGTCAAATTATTGTAGGCGGTATACTTACAAATTTAATAATTGAAATAACTTTAGATGAGTTCCAATCTCACATCAGCTGTAATATATAAAATTAGATAACTGAATTCCTGACTTCATTTTGTAACAAGTAAAGACGTATCGAGAAAAATAATTTACTGTAAATACACAGAGTGTTCAGAAAAAAAGGTTAGAGACTTTGTCTTTAGATACTATTCACCGTAAGAAATAAAAACGTTTAATAACACATAGGTCACAGAACAATGACTTCCAAGATACATATGCTTTTTTTACATACCTCTCGTATTACCTAACCGACTAACAAGATGCTGCATGTAATGACATGATTTTATAATGATTAATAGGCTATAAGTACTTATCCCGCTGCTTGCTGGAAGATATGCCTACGTTTCCCATCGACTACAAAGGGGCACCTCCCAATTTCCGTAGCACGATTTCGTATCTTATAGGTCATCAGTTCGGTGACAAATTGTTAATAAATGCCTCACTTAATACCGCTTTTGCATGATAGTGTAATTTGACCAAGTCTGTGGCTCAAGTGCTACCGCGCTGGTCTTCCATCCAGACGGTTTGGGTTCGATCTCGCGCAAGATCGTGATGGAAATTGTGAACAGTATTAAAATTAGATAGGGTGAAGTCTTCGGGGCACTGGGCCATTCTGCCTGAGACCCAAATAGAGTCAGGTCCCAGTCGCAGACAACTTTTTTTTTACCTCTGGATATTCAGTGAAGGATTTCTTCTAAATTGCTGACTTGTTGAAGTGTTTTCAAAATTTCAAGGCTTGCAAATTATATTCCAAAATTAGTTTTTGAAAATGTGTATTTAGAATTCTGTTTTTAAAATGTATATTCAGAATTCTGTTTTGAAATTTATTTATTGGAAATCAGATGACTAGACTTTCTAAAAAAATATGGACATTGAACATATTTTAAAAAATAAATACAGACGGCAGGAAATACCTTAAAAAACGGACGTCAGGTAACCCGGTGTACAACATCTGGTAACTCTAAGTATGTCTCATGTATTAATACATGCTGCTGGAACTTCGATTTCTTCTCGCAGATTTGCAGTAAAGACAGTTGAAGACGTAATAAAAATACGTAAATGAATTCTTAAATTTAATATTAGTTAAAATGTATCTTGTACGTTCTTTCGTCCACTCTATCATTACTTTAGGGATTATAGACCACCGTTACTTAGAAAAACTAATAAATACAAGACAAGAGTCTTGTACCCACCTCCAATAGACGATAACGTTCCACTTTCCATCCAGGAATCGAACGCAAGTCCTCTTAATTTATAGCTGAAAGCTTGAGATACCGGTACTGGAGTAAATTAAATTAAAGTAAATTAAATAAATAAATAAATAAATGAGAGAATGAATGAATAAATAAATAAGTAAATAAATAAATAAATAAATAAATAAATAAATAAATAAATAAATAAATAAATAAATAAATAAATAAATAAATAAATAAATAAGTGAAGATACAAATAAATACAGTAAATAAGCCCGAAATAATATATTAAGACATAAAAATTAATTAAATACATAAATGTAAATGAACAATTGAAACATTACCTAATATATGCTAATCAGTTTCCCCGTAAAATCTGTGACGCATCGCATGAATGAGGAGGCAGTGGAATATGTGCTTTTGCAAATACTGTAATACGTAAAAGATATTGCACTTTTCGCGGAAGTGCAGCTGGCGAAGTGATGAAATGTGCCCTTACACCACCTTCCATCATGCTCTTCTAGAAACAACAAAGAAAATCCCCGTTGCGTGGTCAGGCGTGTTCCCCCATCACAGCGCAGAAATCCCTGCAGGACCGCCCAACACATTGCTTTGTTTTTCCAGTATCTATGAATTTCTGGGTAGCGATAGTTACACACGTAATACATCTGGCACGTAAATTTGTGCTGCGACTGATGGATTCCACTTTCGTAAGGTCAGTGACCGGCTGTGAGATAGCGAGGAGTTTGCGAGCAGGGAGGAACTTAATGTTGTTTTCATTTGGGCTTAGGATGGATGTTGCGTTGGTGTATTTATAGTTAACATTAAGGTCACATTATCGGACCTTGGCAGTCATAAATCATAATTAACTTAATTATTTAAAATCAATGCGAAGTCACATAAAATTATAACGAATTGTATTAAATTACAAATTCCATTGCATAAGCGAGAGTGCTACTTTCAATAGGGAAAGGAGGAAACGAGAGGTTTCGCAGATTCAGTAGAACTCTGAAATGATATAATTATTTAGATAAATCAGTACCAATTTCTCTTGAGTTGTGTACGTATATTTTAGTAGGTTATTTAAGGTCGCTCTATAAACTACTAGGCCTACGTTATTTAGCGAGCATCAATGGAATTGCCGGGATGAGAGCCAGGATTTGCCATGTGATCAGCTGACATTTGCCATGCATTTGGGGAAAACCTAGGCGGGGAAAACCCATCCGGATAGTCAGCCCAAGTGGGTATCGAATCCACGCACGAGCAAAGCTCCGAATCGGCAGGAAAACGCGTCTACCGCCTGAGCTACGCCACTGGTTTTACATACATACGTACGTACATACATACATACATACATACATACATACATACATACATACATACATACATACATACATACATACATACATACATACATAAGTACGTATAGTCCGAGTGTTCATTTAATACCCAGGCGATGTCAAAGAGGGCGCTTTCTTTTGAAGAGTTAAGATAAGATTCTCTAGGCCAATCCCCGGCTCTATAAATAAGGACAAGCTACCAGTCAGGGTATCAGTTGCCACAGGTAATCCCAGCAGAAGACTTCGACCTAGGTTACCTAACCACTGAAGATATTTGCCGCAGTAGTAGACGAAACGTCTGGGAATATCTTCACCAGTAGACCACGGCATCTTAGCCCGGAAACTCCATTTCAACTAGACACCGGCCGTGAAAGCCTATATGCTAAGATTCTCCAGTTTCCCTAAGTATTCCAAACTTCTTTCCACCAAAACAGTCTACTTATATTTCACTTTTATTTTCCTCTCATTAAGTGTAGACAAATATAGTTACAGGGCGGTGTACGAGTTTCGGTGATATCGAATGGAAATGATCAGCCTAATTTTTACTGTTCTGTGAAACGGGAACGCCCAATGGCGAGACCCTTTTGCGTATTGGAATGTTCCCAGCCCTTTTATTCGGACTCGCTAACATTATGATAGATCAGTTCTTTCAGATTCTCTGGTATTCAGGGATGGTCTGTATTATTTGATGGTCTTTAGGTCATTGTCTGTGTTATCAGTGTAGTATCTTTAGGACTAAACATTCATTCGTAGGTATTTCATTTATCTCACTTCGTGTTGGGGGTTGTATGTTATGGTCTAAATACCGGTACAGACGCCTTCGCTCCCTCCATGTACGCATCAAAGTTATATAGTAATCTATAAAGAATATTTGGGAAGTGTGTTGAGAAAGTTGTTAATAGAGCTATTTTATTTGGATGGATTTCACAGTTAAAGCATTTCGAATTAGAGTTCTACAGTATTTGCGTTAACTATCTGCAAGAGATGCAAAGTAAGAGTACTGATTTAATATCAGGTAGGCCTACTTTGTCATTTCATCTCTACATGATGCGACGATAGAACTTCATGACATAACGTTAAATATTGAGGTGGATACTATGACAGGGGATTCAAAAACGACTTCGTTATTGATACAAATTTTATTAAAAATATCGAGATGAAAGATATTTATACTTCAAACAACAGTGACGAGTGGAGACAAGATAATAATATTATAAAATGTAGTTAGCAGAAAGTGAATTTTCTTTCTTCTCCTTTAAGAAGAACAAACAGACGCGCTTTCAAGTTGAAGGCGTCTCGACGCCTTGCCGATTTATGTTCTATTCTGATTGAGGCGGCACGGCGCGTCGCTTCTTGGCGCATGCGCTTTTCTTCCGGATATGATTGATGATTACGGACCCCTCTATCGGAAAAGTTTTGCAACATTTTTCGAGTCTTTCCTCCCTGCGTCCTGCTTAGTGATATGGAAACCTTTGGTTCGAGCCAGTAAAATCGAAGAGAGCAGAGGGGATAGGGGGAGGGGATGTGCAGGCGGTTGATGTTTTAAATGACTGCATGCAACTTTACCTTGCAGCCACGGTATTAACATACATCTGCAATTTTCCGCGGCGTTGATCTTAGCTTCTGGAGTATTTTTTGAGATATGTCGTAAAGTATTTTGTCTACATCCTTACTTGAACAAACTTATAACTCTCGTGACGACCAGAAAATGAAGTTAGTATTGATGTCGAATAACATTTCAATGTTGTAAACTCGTGTTGCCATCTGCCTCTTTGAGGGGGATCGATACTCTCAGTTAAATAGCACTAAAATTGGAAACTTCTTAGACTCGTAAAACACGTCATGTTACTATCTGAAAATAAATAAACTAAAAAGGGAATGAAAGAACAAACGATATACTTACGAAAAGAGAAAGAAGTGGTGTTATTTCTTCTGGTCATTTGTTTCTAGTAGGTTACTCCAATGTGGATTTTGTTGACGTAGTGTTTTCACTTGACTTCCAAGATTAACACTTTATATATAGCTACAATAAAGGAAAGAAAGAATACACTCTTGGATTTTACTAACAATACGTACCTATATTTTTAAGTTCATGTGAGAAGTGCAGACAAAATATGTGGTGCGTTCAGTACAAATACTGGACGGATCTTTATAGCTTCCCGTGTTTTCACTTAGATAAAGTTTTTAGTCTGCTGCCTGCGAAAGAAGAAAAGTAAAATACTGTACCTTTGAAAACTCGACAAGAATTGAAAGTTAGTGAAATAATAATCTCGTTTCGGGCACCGAATTTCACAAATAAATTTTATATGTAATAAACTCTGTATTTATGGAATGTGCAGCGCTGGCATTTGTTGATATATTTTAAATAACTTCAATAGAAAATTGCACATTTCTCTTCAGAACATTGTAGCAAATGTGAGAGACAAAGATGATACAGAATAGGGTGTATAAAATGCTTCAGTATTTCTTATCATTCTTACTAAATTACCTCATCTTCGCCTTTTCGTCACCCACATCCTCCATTCAGTCTCTTTTCTGTAAAGTAGTTATATTACTGGATAATTTTCTTCTAATATATTTTAAGTAATGACATTGCATGACAGAGTTCTTAGTATACAAATATGTTTTAAAAAAGTATTATAAAAATATCGAAAGTGAAATTTTGATATACTTGTTTGGAATACTTCTAAAAGTTTCAACCAAGTTTTCTTAATTCGCGAATACTTAATTGAAATGTTATTTAAATCAATCAATACACCAAGACTCAGTTGTACGATCGCGGAATGAATCTTGGAATAACTATTCATGGAATAGCCAAACTATAGAATAAATGTAGCTCCGTGTTTTATGACGTTCCTTTATTCGAAGGCTGCCTATTCCATAGTTAGCAGAATAATAAAATTGTAACAGAAGTTGACAGTATTTTAGTTGATGTTTTGTTTATAAAGTACGTTCGCAATACCAGTGTGTTTTATATTTCTGAACATATTATTACTATTTTGTCTACGGAGTTTATTATAAAGAAATGAATATGAATCAAGAGGAATTAGAAATCAAAACTATAAGATAGAAGTTACATTCAAGCTAGTTGAGATAGTGAATGACTATTGCTAGAAAAAAAACCTGATGTCGTACGTCATAACGTCTATCAAAAGAGCAAGAGCATGGGAGTCTACAGACGTGTACAAATGATTAGATTCAACACCATATTTTTTACGTTTTCGTAATATCATGAATTACTGGCCACAAAATAATTCTGTAGGACTCTATGCGACAGGATCACTACAAAAAAGTTCTAGAAACGCGAATTTTTTCACAAATGAGGGACTGGTTCCCTGATGGTGAATGTGTCTTCTTGTAGGATGGTGCACCCTAGATCAGCAAACCAGATCAGTAACTAAATTTTCTGGCTGAAAATATTGTAGACGTCCTTCCCTGGCCAGGTAACAGCCCAGACGCAAATTCAATTGAAAATCTTTGGTATATCGTAAAGAGAAAACTAAAAAAAAAACGACGATTACCACCAAGATGGACCTCATAGAAGCACTTATCCAAATATGGCACAGGGATGAAGACATCAAGACGCAATGTGGAAATCTCATGAAGAGCATGCCAAATCGCATAAAATTGATAAAGGATTTCATACTAAATATTAATTGTTGTAAACAGTGTGTAATAAATGAGTTTTGTAGAATAAATTTTACTTGAATCATATATATTATCGTTTGAGTCTAATAATTTGTACACGTTAGTTAGGTTATTTACTGCTCCGACTAATACCTACAGGAATGCAGAACGCAATACCGATATTATAATAGGGGAAGGTTGCCTATATCCAGGGGCGGACGCAGGATTTTTTTTCGGGGAGGGGTTTGAGGAGATAGTCAAAATGGAGTAATGAGAAATAAGTTCATATACTCACAATTTGTTTCCGAGTCACAGACATTTACAAATTGGCCTGAGTAGCGTAGTCGGTATACTCTTCTGTGCTCGAAGTTGCGGGTTCTACCCCAACCCAGCTCGATGGCATTTAAGTGTGTTTAAATGCGACAGGCCTCATATCAGTCGATTTACTGGTATGTAAAAGAAGTCCTGAGAGAAAAAATTCCGGCACACAGGCGGCTCTGATATAACCTCGACAATTGCGAGCGTTGTTAAATAAACCATATATATTTTTTTTAATTTTAACATTTATAATGACTGCAATACAAAAACAATGACAGAATGACATTTACAGAAGAAGGCGACGAGGCTACTTAGACATTTCATCCAGTACTTCATGAGCTTTTACTTCTACATTTTTATGTACAGTATATACATCAAGGCCAGTCCATTTAATCTGTCTGCTCCCATCGTGCTTCTCAAGTAAGTCTTCAAATACCGCAATGTTGAGAAAGCCGTTCTGGTGTTGCTGTAGTTACAGGCAACGTGCAGAAAAGTTTCAGCGCCTTGCGAGTGCAGGGAAAAATAATTTCATTGCACCTGTTCAAAGATGATATAAAAACAGTAGGTATTAGGTGAAGATTTTTCTGATCAAGGAAATTTCTTCTCCACATCTTCAATTCATTGAAGAAAGACTCTGGTGATGTATCAACATCATTGGGCCACTGATTTACTATAGCCTCAACAGCAGTTTCTAAATCTTCATCTGATGCTCGCACTATGTTTTTAGGCAGAAAAGTTTGTATGGACTTTAGGATTCCCTTATGATTTAAAAACCTGTCCTTGAGCTGACTAATGAAATAGTCTAAGAAGAGAAGGAAAATTAAAAGACTAAAATACTCTTCATGACTCTCTGTCTTGAAGTAAGAACTCTGTGTTTGTCTTCCTGCAGTTCTTGGAATTTAACATTTTAGCAAAGAGAATTTACGTGGAAAACTATCTAATTCCTATGTACATTCACGAATTAAAATTAATATTATTTTTGTTTCTTGTTTCGTATTTTTCTCAACATTTCGGGAGGGGATATATCCCCTTAATCCCCCCCCCCCTTGCATCCGCCCCTGCCTATATCGTACCACTTTTCAGTCTTTTTTTTTATTTACTTCGAAATGGGAAAGAATTTTAATTGCATATATTGTTAGATATTCGGACAGTACCAAGGGACACAAAATATATTTTTTTCAGAATTTTTAAATAATTATATATTTTTAAAAGGAATTATTTAAAACTCTGTGAGCGGTATGATTTATGCGCCTAGTTTCCTAAATCGTATCCAGAGGTTGCTTAAATCGTACCCATTTGCATAATATACACACAATTTTCAAAACAAGAACTACAATAGAGACAAGCTTCCTTACGTCTGTTGTAGTAAGCTTAGAAAGAATATGTTGAACCAATTCCTCTTCTATTTCCAGTGGAAAAGCTGTATTCCTCCTGTTGACGAATCCATTTGCAGGACGTTCCAGACCTCTCTTCACCTTGCCCATCAAATGTCGCTTGAAAGTCTGTTTTGTAATTTCGTACTTACGGCAACATTCATTTAATCCCACTGCTCCTAATCGAAATTCATCCAGTGTCTTAAGTAAATCACTTGGTTCCCAGTTTCCGTATTCTCATTGCCCATTATCCAGAGCTGCCAAGGGTCCCCATGGTAACTGAGTGAGATCGCTGGTCAGGAAGAGTGAAATTCAAGGAAAATGAGTAAGACAACAAAATTTTTTATATCCATTTATTTCATAATTAATTAATAGTAAACCACAATTTTTTTTATAATGCAAAATATTTTTGTGTAACATTAATCAATTTTGTGGAAAACAACAAAGCACAAAATAAGGTAATATAGTCCTATTCCAAATGTTGTACTTAATTGTAAAGGATACAAATCTCACTCTTTATTGTAATGTTTTTATTACACTGACGCGTTGCTTTCTTAGCATTAGCCACCACTTCTTTTGGTGGTTCGAATGTGTGGCATAGCTCAGGGATGGCCATTTTCATGGTCAAGGCAGACGATAACGTACAATCCACGTGCAATGAAGGTTTAAAAGCTGTTTTATTTTTTCTTAACGTAGAAAAACACCTTCTACGTCTGTATTAGAATATGGAATTATCAAAATCAATTTTGCAACCTTAGATAGCTTCTTGTACCTTAATTCTCAATTTGCTGGTTTCATCTGAGATAAATATGCCCAAATTACATCCATTCGGTAAATGTACCGACTTACTTGCACCTCATCTTGGACTTCAGCACTTTCCCATACATCTTCAGGGATACTGTCTTGTTTTAAAATTGTTTAATCCACAAATGCGTGAGATTTTAGCTCGCGTACGTGTCAGCGTGAGACCAGTCTCAAATTATTGTCTCAAGCACAATGCTTGAGACTTGGCAGGTTTGAATTATCTATACTGAAATTGAAAAATATTATGCACCTAACGTTAATTGAGGCGCTGACATGGGAAAGGTAGTAACTGCCAAAAACAAAATTTTTCAGGGGAAGCAAAAAACAAATTTATGGACACTTTCTCACTTACATTATTACAGAAACTGCTTTAAATGAAAGGCATACACTCATGTTTGTGTTACATATGAAATTTGAAAAGTCTGGCACAGATTTATCTGTGAAATCCTATTTTATGAAAATACAACATTGAAATCACTCCTTAGCCAAACTGAGAATTAACGTTATTTATACATTATGCACAAATTTTTCGGTAAAATGCATGATACTTTTCATCGAGGAAGTCTAACATAGATAACAAGTCTCTCTTTTTGGCATCAGGGACGACTGGTCTTCTTTCAAGGCGTTGCAAGCACTGCAAGTTAGTGATTGACGTTAATGACTGTCCTTTCTTAAAATTCCTGTGCTTTGTCCACATTTCAAGGTCATTAAATGACTGTCTTGTTATTATTAGAGGAAAATCAGCTCTTGAGAGTCTATTCCAGTTGAGGGTGCTGATTTTGATAGGAGTTGTATTCAAAAACTTGTCACATTCTGCAGAAAAGTAGAAGAAATCCTCATCCTTCATCATTATTACATTATTAGGCCTTATCTCTTCTGGAACCATGGTCTTCCATCTTTTTTTTCTTTTCTCTATGATGCCAAATTCCCTATCACATGGCATATAGGAATGTTCTGAAACGAGGAATTTCAAGTCCACTGAATCAAAATGTTTCTTGGCAATAATGTAAATCAGGACCATTAGAATCATCCGATTCTTATTCTGCCCTACACCGTTATCAGCCCATATTTGTCTAGACACACTCTGATGTTGTAAAAGGAGTTACTACCTTCTCTGCGCCAACAGCTGTGCACATACAACTTACAACATCTAGTGACTACGTTTCCAACTTCGTTTCATTACATACGGACATACTACCTTCTCTGTGCCATTGGCATGACCATTTACTACCTTCTCAATGAAAAACCTAAAAATTCGAATTTTTGGCAGTTACGACCTTTACCATGTCAATGCCTCAATTGTTCATGTTGCCAAAATCGTACTGGCACGATATGAGCAACCTTTTAAGGGTACGATATAGGAAACTAGCACTCCTAGCAAACTATTCAGATTATAACCTAAACAAAGCTGTTACAGTGACTATTTTTAACGTTTAAATAATGCAAACAATATTATATGTTAGATGTAATAAAAGACATGCATTAAATTAACTCAATATTTCAATAAAAGCTTACGAAAGAGTAACAAAATTTTATATGAGGAATCAGAACTTACTACCGTAAACTGGGGTAAAGAGGATCACATGTGGTAAAGTGGACCATATGTGTATTGTTAGATAAGTCAGCGCCACATGGTTCACACATGCAAAGAAAACTATTTTTAGTGGCACTTATAGAAGAAAGACTTTCTTTTCATGTGTGATCCATGTGGCGCTGCCTTATCTAGGCAATACATACATGATCCACTTTACACATGTGATCCTCTTTACCCCAGTTTACGGTACTAATTACAATTTATTACAGCTGTTGTCTTGGGTGAAAGACGGGAATCTGAACGAGTGTCAGTTTCTATTTGTATTTCATGAAAAATTCCCCAGATGGTCCCTGCATGCAATACTTTCCTCAATATTAATAGTGGTACGATTTCGGCGCCGGTACGATTTAGGCTACTTTCCCCTATTATGTACAATATTGACTTATGAATATGTTTAAAATTGGATTTTAATTATTTAAAGAATTAGCATTTCTTTACATTGATGCTAGTGTTAAATTTTTACTGTCTGTCATATATTCCAAATGATCATTGATTAATTCCAGAACGCTTAAAACATTGTCCATTGTTAGTCTAAATCTCCGTCATACTCATTTCATACATCAGGTCTGTTATGCTTTATCTTCTTTGTTTCCGCGTTCTCAAAATATGTTATAGTAATTCAAAATCAGAATCAAGTAGGCCTATTCATGTCTAATGCTGCTATTTTATAATTTATTCTCTACATAACACTTTTTAACAGTGACTGAAAGCATGAAATAGCTTATTCGGAAGATATCATCCGAGTTCGTACAACACATTTCTCGCGTAACCATGGAGTTAATTTTATCAGGGCTTTATTCCGTGTTCGTACAACTGGGCCTAAGACAACGTAATTATTCCTCTCTACAACGAGAAAATTAAATTCTGCCTGTTTATTCACAGATTTCATTTCTGTTAACGCCTAGTTTATAGGCTACGCGTCATACAAAAGGAACTGAGAAATTGCCTATTCTGCACGGCGTACAATACGACTCATTCACCATGAATTTCTAGACCTAGACGATAATCAGAACAGAGGTATGTAGATGAAAATTTTTATGAACTGGCCTCTGCTGATAGTCACTAGAATTCCATATGCATACGTGAAAGTTCAACGGCGTGACATTAATACTGGGAACAGCGACGTGGCATCTGTAGAAGAAATAATGTCCAATAACATCAAGAGCAAGAAGTAGGAAATTTAATGTTGTTTAGATAACTGTGCGAAGACAGGTTTGAACCTCATGAGTGACACCAATAAGGTATCACGCATAAGGCAACTAAGCCAGGAGATAATGGGATAGGGTGGCCAGTTCCTTCCCCCCTCCATTGCATACATCATTCCAAAATATTTAAATAAAAAATAGACTATGGAAAACGAATTAATTACAGGAGAATTTATGAGCTCTAAAGCTAAATATTTCGGCGAGTGTATGGGACCGGTGTCCACCCAGCATCGTGATGCACTTGGGGAACTGCGATAGGCAGCGAAATCCGATTGCGAATGCCAGCTATAACGGCTCCCCTAGCCGTGCTAGCTACACGATACCTCCATTCTGGTTGGATGATCGTCCACCTCTGCTTCGGCATGTGGGCGTGAGGCCAGCAGCCGGCTGGTCGGTCTAAGCCCTCCACGGGCTGTAGCGCCACGGATTATTATGACTATTATTAAAGCTAAATATAAAAGTAACAAAGTATCCTTGTACAAGACATTACGTGTCCAGGAGACGAGGAGGTAGAGCTCCCTATTTTCTCACGATGCGCTCTAGGAAGAAATAATTCTGTCTGTATCAGAAGATAAGTACCACATACCCGTTTGTCGCTGGGAAATAATTGGCTTGCTCTTTGGTGCAAGGGACACTATCTCAAGATTTTGTATCAGTTTCTTTCATCGTTTTCATATTGATATTTTGGAACTTCAAGATATAGCCATTAATGTTTTAAGACATTCCTTGTTCATTGTAAATAACCATCTGTACCGTTCTATATATGAAAAATAAATTATTCCTGTCGAGGATAGCTGTCTCCCCTAAAAAAATAAAAATTAAATTAAATTAAAATTAAAAATAAAATATTGTTGATCTATAAATAATTTAGGTGCTCTTATCGCTCGGTACCCCTTTTCAAGGACAGCTATCCTTTTTGGATTCTACGCTCTGCCTTATAGCCCCAGAAATGACTCAATATTCAATTTTATAGGAAGTTGCGAGAACCCCGAAGAAGTAGCCTAAATAGTAATGATAATAATAATAATAATAATAATAATAATGGTAATGGTAACAATAATTCTCGATTTGCATCAAGGACTATTTCTGGCGACAAATTTAAATATTTCATTGCTACCTTATAATTTTATCGTGTCATCGAACATATTACTTTTCCCCCTTTTTAAAAGTTCTGTAGAAGACATAGTAGGAATATTGTGAAGAAATAAAATAAATAATTATACGAAGAATAGTAGATGTACCTGTAGTGAATATAAATATAGCTGTAATATAACTTTCCAATGAAATGTAGGAAAATAAAATGCAGAGAGTCAAATGTTAGTACTCTGATCTTCATTAAACCGTGATGTGAATTCAGCACCAAAAATTGAATTTATTCAGTTATTATTTTGTATTCAGTAGATATATCGGTTGAATTTTGTAATTAATGTTCATATGCCATCAATTTTGAAATAAATAGTAAAACTTCTGTTTATAAGGCTTTGAGGCAATATTTTGAAATGGTATATCTTTGTACTTGCGAGTTTCAATCTTATGATTTCTTCAGTAGAGGAATTAGTTCTTTGTGTGCTGTAGTTAGTACTTCTAGAGCTGGAAATTTCACCCGTGATATGTGCTGTGAGATACTGAGTTGTATTTGTAATATTTAATCTAAGATAATTTAAAATACTTTGTCAGGTGTGGGGTTCGAACCCACGCTCCCTCTCGGGAACCAGAACTTAAGTCTGGCGCCTTAGACCGCTCGGCCAACCTGACAGTTGAGTGTTGTTGTGTTAAGTGAGCTTATGTATGCTCTCCGTCGCTCTGACAAGAGGCTCTGTGTGGGAAATGTAAGTTTCCCATCAAGCGTTTGGTTTAATTTGCAACGAATAGTGCATTTATTTTTCATTGCGTTGAAGGTAGAGTAGTAAATTTGAATGATTTTTCATTAATATTTTGTCTTTAGATATCTGTACGTGATGTTTCACTTTTAGTTCCTCACAATTTATTTGCCGTTACCATAATCATAATTGACTCCACGCACAGGCCTTATTTTTTTTAGGTCCGTCTTCAAGATTTAAAAAATCGATAATGCTATTCCTTCATAGATCTGCCTTACTGACCCACTGATTTTCAGTTTGTAATTATACATTTTCAAGGTAATAACATGGCACAAGTACTGGTGATGGTGTAAATTGTATTTCATTTTTGTCACATTATTGGTGCTCATTCTTGTTATGTATTCCAACCATTTGTTTCGATAAGTCGTGTTAATTTTATTTTACTTGTAATATTTTCAATTATAAGTTCATATCTTATTTATTGTTTAAGTTTAATCTTTAATCAGGAAGTGTACATATATGTAACAAGAGTTCTCAACAATTTCATCTCTGTTGTCTCAATGAATTTTTTTATTATCGGGTTGTTGATATCCGTTTCCAGAACAGTATAAACGACTCGGGAGCGTATGATATCGAAACATTTTAAAGTAGTCTCTCTACTCTCCTTGGCAGGATTTATTTTATCGTACCTTATGGCTGCTGATATTTATGCCGCTTATTTTCCAAGCAACTGGTTTTATCATGTGCAACAATGTTTTCCAAATAGTTAAAAATCTTCATTTATTCCGCAGAGTTATTGTCGAGAGCACTTTTTTGAAATGCTCTTTTCCTTTGTAATCGAAAACAAATAACATTTGTTTTCTTTACAATACTCCCAATTATTTGTAAATGCAACTCCATTAAAACAGAAGAGAGTACTTTGCAGAGCGTATTAAAAATATAATATATTCTGATCGTCTAAAAATAAATGTGTGTTTAGTGCTGTTTGTTTAATACAAAGTAGAGCTGTATTTTCTGTTCTCTTATATCTTCATCAATTATTACATCAAATTCAGCAGGTGGCATTGACCAGTGTTGTCATTTCAGTAATGGGATTTTCTCTCCAAATATAGGCCATATATAAAATTTCCAGATTTCGAAAAAAACTTTTCCTTCTTGTCATAGACTATATAAATGCGTTTTTCACTCTTTTTAAATGTTGATGAAGTTTTCGAAGGTAGAATAATTAGATAAATAAATAAAACTGTTATATTATTCTACTAGATATGTGAGTCATTTATTTAGTGTGTCTACTGATTATCAAGGTTTTTATTGTTGAGACTGTCAGACTTATGCTGATACTTTTTATTACTTATATTTGAGCCGTTCAGAGCAAAAATGGTGTAAGTCAAGAATGGGTGATGAGGGTTAAAATAAACATTCTGTAAAATACAGCGCAAAGTAGCAATTAATATTCAATTTATTTAAACCATTAGTAGTCAGTGGATAGCAAGAAGGACATATTAATTGCTACTTTGCGCTGTATTTTACAGAATTTATACTTTAAATCTCATTACTCAATTTTGACTTACATCACTTTTACTATGAACGGCTCATTTGTTATTTATAAGAGTATTTATTGACATACAAATATATCAAGTGAAAATGTGATACGTATTAATCTATAACATGCTTAGGAGTATGTTCTTAGAAGTCCACACCTGTGGAGTAACGGCTAGCGCGTGTGGCCGCGAAACCATAGCCCGGGTTCGATTCCCGGTCGGGGCAAGTTACCTGTTTGAGGTTTTTTCAGGGGTTTTCCCTCAACCCATTATGAGCAAGTGCTGGGTAACTTTCGGTGTTGGACCCGGACTCATTTCACGGGCATTATCACCTTCAACTAACCTAAGATGTTAATAAAGCGTCGTAAAATAACCTACTAAAATAAAAATAAAAAATGTTCTTAGAACTTTCCGAAAATTGTAGTTCGATGTGGATTAGTTATAAACATTTCCACTAAGCTGTCCAAGTCAAATGCACCCAAGCCTTCTTTGTATGTGTGAAATTTTCGGGAGGATGGCACTATGACCCAGCACTGCGACCTTCTAAGGTCTATTGCGCTAACCCTCAACCTAGACGCATTCCCAGTCTCCTCCGTGCGTCGCCAGCAGTCGTTCGGTGAATGCAATGGAATTATGACGAAATGGAGGAATGTTGATGGAATTATGTAAATGCCTAATATGGGAAACGAAAGAACCTCGAGAAAACCCCCAGCTATGACCTTCTCCGCCACAAGTGCAACTACTATGGATTTCTCAATGAAAAATCCCGGGCCTGACGGGGACTTGGACCCGGATCGCCTGAGTGACAGGCTGAAGATCTGGCCACTCAGCCACCGCCGGGAAACATACTGTACATGCATCAACCTCTTATAGGTCATGGTAGATCGGAAATGTATTTGATTCGCTTTAACATTGAGAAACTACGCTCCGCTTTTGCTGATGTGGTAGAAATTACCAAAAGGATTCTAAATAGTTTTGTCATAAGTGTGAATAAACTTCGTGTTTCCTCATGAAGCATTTTATTTTTTTTTTATAGAGCAGTAGAGATATTAACTTCCACGAGTTTACAAAACATGTTCTTCTCGTCTGAGGTATCTAATATTTAACAAGGTAAAATCTATATTATTTTTTTCTCTGAATATTTTAGAGGGTAAATCTTATCCCCTTTCCTCCATTGCTGCGTCACTATACAAATCCTTAATTCATAGTCCCCATTTTTAAATTAATTAGGCTGTTGTTTTTGTTAGGACTCCCAATTTATTCCTACTATTTTATAGCTGTTTGAGTAGGAATACCTACCTTAAAACACAATAATATATATTATTTTAATAACACTTAGTAAAAGAATTGTATTCCAATGGATACCATCTCATTGTGGAATCCTGGGAAACGAGAATGCGAATGCTTTAGCGAAGAAAGGCAGCACTGCTACGTATTACTCTGTGAAAATATTTATTAAATCTACATACTTAGACTTCAACAAACAAAATTTGATAACACAATCTAAAGGGAAAAAATGGAACTTTCTGCATCAAAATCCACAGTTAATTCCCGATTTACCACGAAAATCGTCTGTAGCTGCATTTAGATTGGCAACAGGCCATGACTGTTTGGCCAAACACCTGCATAGAATTGGAACATATCAGTCCCCTAACTGCCCATTGTGCAACTCAAACCAAGAAATGGATTCGGAACACCTCAAAATCTGTGCTTCAGTGGCTGACCATGACAATATCTTTGAAAAATATTGGAGTGCAAGAGGTCAAATGACTTTATTGTCAAACGCCTGGCATTAGAGAACAACAATATATTATTTTAATGGTCCTAACGATGGTCCCTGAGAGGAAGCAGGCATGCAGCTGTGTCTGTCCTCGCTGTTACACACATAGAGCGGGATAGTCTGCGTCCACTTGCTGACAGCTGGCTCCCGCATCTCCAATCTGGTACATGGCGTTTCTCAACACGTTTCCCGCGGGCCCGTAATTACACACGAAATGCTTGGTGTACCAGCCGTCGTCGGATCCCAGGAAGGTGACGAAGCCGCAACCCACTCGGTCGGTGTTGGCCCAAGCCAGTGCGGTGTAGTGGCCGGTAGCCGAGGTGAACCTATAGACAGATTATAATTGCCTTGACACTTATACAAAAATAAAGTGAGATTTGCACTTGTTATATTTAAAATAAATTAATGAAGATATGAATAAAAGCAGTGCTATTTGACCATTCAACATTGCCGATAAATATTACATCGGATATCTTTCTTTTAGAGCGATGGTTTTTGGCTAAGAAAATAATAGTAAAAATGATTAAAAACGTATACAAAATAAACTTCGATTTGCATTTGTTATATTTGCAATAAATTAATGAAGATATGAATAAGAACCCTACTATATGGCCATTGTTAATTAATTAAAATTTTGTGGAATGCCTCCTGAACACGAGTATATAGTCTTTCTGGGGGTGCTAGAGTGATTTTTATGTGTAAAAATGTAACTTATCTTTGTTCTAGCAATAAATTATTATTATTATTATTATTATTATTATTATTATAGTTGACACATTAGCTAACAAGGATGCCAATCTCAAAATAAACCTACGGAAACCTTTGTCATTTAGCTCAGTAAAGCAATATATCAAGCAACTACAAAAAAATAGTCACCAACAAGAACTGGACATAAATATTTCGCAACAACGTATGAAATTACTCAAGGATATACCTCCTGAACCCAGAAGACTAGCAGTTGCACGCTTTCGTCTTAACACTGAACATGACATCCTGGGTAAACACCTCAATCGTCTTGGCATCCTTCCGTCAGCGTCCTGCATTTTGTGCCATCAACAGGAAGACATGGATAGACAACATCTTGTAAAATGCCCTGCTCTTAAATCCTACAAGGAAGTCGACCGCTACTGGGAAGCCAGAGCCCGAATGTTTTTAATTACTTAATCCGTAGTTTTGTTCACCACTTTCTTGTTTTTCCCTCAGTCAATGATAGTAAATATCATGTACTAGCCATTAGACAAATAAATAAATATTATTATTATTATTATTATTATTATTATTATTATTATTATTGTTGTTGTTGTTGTTATCCAAAATTACCTTTAAATATTACACCTGCTGTATTGTTTTAGAACGCCGGTTTTTAGCTAAGAATATATCATTAAAGTTAATTAAAATTGTGTACAAAAATAAAATACGGTGTGCACTTGTTATATTTTCAATAGCTTAAGGAAAATATGAATAAAAACAGTGCTATATGACACCCAACATTGGCGATAAATATTACACTGGATATCTTGTTTTAGAACGCTTGTTTTTTTTCCAAGAATATATCATTAAAATTAATTAAAATTATGTACGAAAATAAAATGCGATGTGCACTTGTTATATTTTCAATACATTAAGGGAGATATTAATAAAAACAGTGTTGTATGACCATCCAACATTGACGATAAATGTTACACCGGATATCTTGTTTTAGAGCGCTTGTTTTTGCCGAGAATATATAATTAAAATTAATTAAAATCACGTACAAAAATAAAATGCGATGTGCACTTGTTATATTTTCAATAGATTAAAGAAGATATGAATAGAAACAGTGCTGTATGACCATCCAACATTGGCGATAAATATTACACCGGATATCTTGTTTTAGAGCGCTTGTTTTTGCCAAGAATATATAATTAAAATTAATTAAAATCACGTACAAAAATAAAATGCGATGTGCACTTGTTATATTTTCAATAGATTAAAGAAGATATGAATAGAAACAGTGCTGTATGACCATCCAACATTGGCGATAAATATTACACCGGATATCTTGTTTTAGAGCGCTTGTTTTTGCCAAGAATATATAATTAAAATTAATTAAAATCACGTACAAAAATAAAATGCGATGTGCACTTGTTATATTTTCAATAGATTAACGAAGATATGAATAAAAACAGTGCTGTATGATCATCCAACATTGGCGATAAATATTACACTGGATATCTTGTTTCAGAGCGCTAGTTTTTTTTGCCAAGAATATATCATTAAAATTAATTAAAATCACGTACAAAAATAAAATGCGATGTGCACTTGTTATATTTTCAATAGATTAACGAAGATATGAATAAAAACAGTGCTGTATGACCATCCAACATTGGCGATAAATATTACACTGGATATCTTGTTTCAGAGCGCTAGTTTTTTTTTGCCAAGAATATATCATTAAAATTAATTAAAATCATGTACACAAATAAAATGCGATGTGCACTTGTTATATTTTCATTAGATTAAGGAAAATATGAATAAAAACAGTGCTATATGACACCCAACATTGGCGATAAATATTACATTGGATATCTTGTTTCAGAGCGCTAGTTTTTTTTTACCAAGAATATATCATTAAAATTAATTAAAATCATGTACAAAAATAAAATTCGATGTGCACTTGTTATATTTTCAATAGATTAAGGAAGATATGAATAAAAGCAGTACTGTATGACCATCTAACATTGCCGATAAATGTTACACCGGATATCTTGTTTTAGAGCACCAGTTTTTGGCTAAGAATATATCATTACTCTTGATAAACACAAATTTCACCTGTTCTCACTTGAAGGAATGCCGATGTGCTGACAATTTCTGTCAGTAGTGCACCATTATTTCGTTTACATTAGCGCAATTTATTACAGAACTTAAGAAACTTTAAGAAATAATGTTTGAGTTCAACTTTCAAACTGATTGCAAGACACACCAAACAGGAAATACTTGAAATGCTTTAATAGCCTATAGTTTGTTCAAAAGCTATTTCTATTTCTCAGGTCTGTGTAAGCGATTACTCACTGGAAAGGTTCCACCTGCGCGGGATTAAATTTTGCGACCTCGTCGTACCAGGCCGTCACTGCCTTGGTCCACGCGGCCAGATGGACGTCCACAGTTTCACTGGTCGGCGCCTTGCCGGAGTGGTAAGTAGAACTCCAGAAGTATACGCTCTGTCCCAACAGAAATCTTTCTGCAACACACATTTTAGGAGCTGTGTCTCATAACTCTTTAACAATAAAATTATGAGTGCATAAAATATCTTGTAATAATTACAAACAATGAAGTTGAGTTATTGTTTAATTTTTCACTGTTGCAAATAGAGTCGAATGCAGTTTCACAGAAAAGACTTTGCCGACTGACCCTACACTGACCCTACTAATTGGTTGCCATAAATAAATGTCTCTCTTACTGCGACAGAAATCTTATCTTCGCCCGTTAATAACCAATTACAATTATCGTTTAGAAGAACTGACATTCTCCTTACAAATCCACATGGAGAAAAGAGTTGCCACATGTATTAATATGCCCTGAAGTCGAAGCCGTTCCACAGTAGTTGAGCGGGTTACATGGGCTGCAGCACTTGGAAGTCTTACGGAGTAGACTTATTTTCGTCCGCAGCGCATCCAAGGTCATGCTTCAACAACAGTGGAACGGCTTCTAGCAGCCATGGAGCGGTCGAAGGTCTCTAGAAATGTGGCAATTGTGCAGGATGCCACTGGGGGTGACCAGAGCTGTTTTGGCAGGAAGTAATAAATCTGTTAAGGGGGCGTTCAAAGAAGTCACCGAACTGCATACGAGGAAATTGAAATACTATACCGTGAGAGCATTTTCATTCAACAAAAATCTATTCAGAGTTTTTTTACGGAAGTAGGCATACTAAAACTGAAATCAAATTGAGATGTAATGAATGAACATATTGTGCATTCTTCTAGTCATATTTTACTACTCATATCAGTGAGCCAGTCTTTCTAAAAAACAATTCGTAATTAAAACCATTTAAATAAGTATATAATATTAAAAATAAGATTAAGACAAATTCTAAACTCAATAAGGTAACAAGTAAATGTTTACGATTAGAAGAAAAACCCAAATACCACAAAAAAATATAATAGAAAAAAAGATAACTGTCTTACTGTCATAAGCAAGAACATATTGTAACTTTTTTTATTGTACTTCTACCACCACGCACCCGATAACATTGTGACTTTTATTTCTAACAATTCACCCTACAACAATGGGTATTCCACTCAACATAGCAACACAATAGTCGTTATTGCACTCCACACGACGACAATGACAATACACGGCGTGTATTATTGAGAAGAACAACAGTGTACTCCTAATTTCAATTAATGTTCACAATGCACTATGTGTAGAACAAAACTGTCAGTTCGTAGTTCACAGTTCGCTTGCCTTGGCTAGTTCTTCTAGCTCACTGTTCAAGTTCACTGCACATCGAACTCAGGTCTTCCGGGTGCGCGTCGACCTCGCCTGGACACTGCCACAATTACGGACTCACTCAAGTTTACTGCACGTCGAACTCAGGTCCTCAGGATGAGTCGCACTCGCCTGGATACTGCCACAGTTACTGACTCACTCAAGTTCAGTGCACATCGAACTCAGGTCCTCCTTGCTCGCTGCTGTCCAAGACAAGACTTGAGGGCCCAATACTGATTGATTTTCGTCGGAAACTCACGGTGTTATTTATTTACCGCGAACATCTAGAATGTTCTGCGTCGCGAAGCTTCTGGACCTCCACAACAATCCGTTTTCAGATACTTCCTTACTTCTGTGAGTGACTGTAGGCCAGGACATGTTGAAAGGTGATGTTGGTCCATCTCTGTATTAGAGTTACACAATTTGCAGGATGGTGTCTCCATTATCCCAAAACGAAAGAGGTGTTTCGCCAGTAAATCATGCCTTGTTGCTAGACGAAAGAGTGCGACTGCACTTTTCCTTGGAGGAATTGGTATTTTCAGAATTGACTTTCTCCAGTGATTCTAAGTTTTTCTTGCGGCTAGGTGTTGCAAATGTTGTGTCCTGAATTGCTCTTTTACAGCTATTTTCACAGACTGGAATGACATTGGTTTTGAGTAGATAAAATATAATATAGTGCGTAAGTCACATTGAAGAAATTTTAAATCTCGAAATCCTTTAATTTGTATAAGAAAAGTAAAATAGTTACGAATGGGAATATTAAAAGCAATTAAGAAATGCCCATAGTAAATTCTAACAATACGCATTACCCACACACAGCTATTGCAAGAAGAGGAAAGAATAATTATTATAATCGTTCGAAATTAGTAATGGAGCTGTTAAAGCAACCTCACACTTGAATGGTCTCTAGACTATGATATTATTCGGGATTGAAATAATTGAACAGTTATGTATAAAATATTCAGAGATTTTTAACGGTGCTCGTCTTTATTACTTACCCACATGTCTGCAAGAGTCGTGCGCGAAGATACATTGGTTCGACCACCGTTGCGCAATTGTAGCCAGTTCTTCGTCCCAAAACTGTAATAGTGACGTGATATTGTATGAAATAGGCAAAGGCTGAGTGGATAGCACATATTTCAAATCACTTTGTTATGTGATGATAAGAAAAAAAATCAACGTTACGTAACATTTACTTAAAGAACATAGATAATTGCATAGATGTATTGCAAACCGCTAGCAACTAATAAATGGCACATTGGGGACTATTTCACTATAACACACTTAAAATACCATGATAACCTTAAATACGAGAGAGATCGCCTTTTAAAATCACACACTGAAACTCATAAGAATTTATCATAGTGATATTATAATGATTATAAAGAAGATTGTTATCCATATAATATTGTAATAGTAAACGTTATGTGTTTTATATTACTTTATGCAGTATACATGATGTTTATTTTTGCAATACTTATTGCAGTTTATTTTTTTAGACAATTAGTCTAACACAAGTTATTTTTAGTGTGTGATCAACTATAAGATTTTTGTGACTGATGTAGCCTAGGCCTATTAATATTTTATTGAATAATAATTTCATTGAAGATTATTGTTATTGATGATGATAATGATGATGATGATGGTGATGGTAGTGGGTGGTAATGGTGATGAAGGGGATAAAAAAAAGAGAAAAAGATTATGTTCGCCGTCAAAGTGGTGTTTGTTCTGGTGGTGGCAGTTGTTATTGTGGTCGTGATGGTTGTGCTGATTGTGGTTGTGGTAATTTTTGTTGGCTGTTACTGCGATTTTTATACTATTGATGGTTGTGTTGATGGTAATTGTTAGTGTGTGGTTAGAATAGTACTTATTACTGTTGTGCTTGTGTTGGTTTTTGTTTTGGTAGAAGTGGTGGTTTTTTAATTGGTAGTAGTGTGGTGTTTCTAATGGTAGTAGTGGTGCTTTGTGGAGTGACATAGCAGTTGTTATTGTGGTTATTTAGGTAAGCCTAGTTGTGCTAGTGGTGGTTGTAGTAGTACTGTAATTTGGTGATTTTAATTTTTTTATTGGGTTATTTTACGAAGCTGTATCAACATCTCTGGTTATTTAGAGTCTGAATGAAATGAAGGTGATAATGCCGGTGAAATGAGTCTGAGGTCCAGCACCGAAAGTTACCCAGCATTTGTTCGCATTGAGTTGAGGGAAAACCCCGGAAAAACCTCAACCAGGTAACTTGACCCTACCGGGATTCGAACCCGGACCACCTGGTTTCGCGGCCAGGCGCGCTGACCGTTACTCGAGAGATTGTTATTGTGGATGTAGTACTACTTGTGTTAGTAGTAATGGCGGTTTTTTTGTTGATAGTAGTGGAGGTTTGCGGTGTGACAGTAGCAATTGTTATTGAGGTAGTTGTGCTAGTGGTGATACTGTTATTTTGGTGATTTTGATTGTTGTTGTGGGTGTAGTGCTTCTTGTGTTGGTAGTAATGGTGATTTTTGTGTTGGTAGTAGTGGTGGTTTGTAGTGTGGAGGTGCAATTGTTATTGTGGTAATTAAAGTAGTTGGGCTGGTGGTGGTTGTGGTGGTGGGTGTTATTGGGATGAGTTATTGGGTTATTTTACGAAACTGTATCAACATCTAGGTTATTGAATGAAATGAAGGTGATAATGCCGGTGAAATGAGTCAGGGGTCCAGCACCAGCATTTGCTGGTGGTTGTGGTGGTGGGTGTTATTGGGATGAGTTATTGGGTTATTTTACGAAACTGTATCAACATCTAGGTTATTGAATGAAATGAAGGTGATAATGCCGGTGAAATGAGTCAGGGGTCCAGCACCAGCATTTGCTCGTATTGGGTTGAGGGAAAACCCCGGAAAAAAACCTCAACCAGGTAACTTGCCCCTACCGGGATTCGAACCCGGGCCACCTGGTTTCGCGGCCAGACGCGCTGACCGTTACTCCACAGGTGTGGACTTATTGGGATGATGATTATTTTGATTATTGTTATGGTTGTGGATGTAGTGCGTCTTCTTTCAGAGGTGGTTTGTGGTATGCTGTGGCTGTTATTGTTGTGGTTGTGCGAGTTGTGATTATGCTGGTGGCTGTTGTTATTGTGGTAATGATTATTTAGTTTGTTTTTGTTAGTGTGTTGATGGTGATAGTGATATTTATTCTTGTTGTAATGTAGGTGAATTAATTTAAAAATACTCTCAAGAACAGGAATTTGGACGGAACGCACCGAGGGGTTCATTCCTAAGGTTGCTGCTGCCGGTCATAAAAGATGATGTTGCTATAGATTTCTGTTCATGCTTAATTCCACGGATGGTTTTTGATTATATATTTGGTTGATGTTACCATTTTCTTCATGTTGGCTGCGGCGGGCTGAGGACCGGGGGTTCCCCTCGCTTCGTGCCCCTGTGCTACCTTGCTGCGAAGTTTGTTGTGTTCGTGCACAATGCGCGCTTTTATAGCCTCGTCACGCACAGAGTGCTCTACAAGCTGGGAGCATCCGGCACCAAATTCCTGCAAATAATAACTTGTACTATTAGTTTAAGTGAATACGTCAGAAGAGTTTCACGGAATTTGACACATTAACAAAGTCAGTTCAAGTGGACATTATTGAAAGGATTGTCCCAATTATCGGATTCTTTTTATAAAACAGATAAAAGTGTAATTTTGTGGTATATATTTATTCGTCCATTCACTCACCTCACTATCACCCATCCTACATTAATTTTGGCATTTTCCAAATTAAAGCCTTCTGAAATCAGAGCCTTGGCTTTGGCATGTCGCCTTCGGTATTACAGGGCGTGCCTGCTCGAGTGCCACTCGCACAGCGGAAGGCATCGAATCCCTTCTCATGCGAGGACTGCGGCGCTTCCTTCCCCACTCGCCTTCCAGGCTTTAACATCTTTAATATTAGAGGAGAAAAATTCGCTCCGGCGCCGGGGATCGAACCGGGTCCTTGATTCTACGTACCAAGCGCTCTAACCACTGAGCTACGCCGAAGTCCAATCCACAGCACCGGATCGAACTCCCCTCCTCCAGTGTTTTTCCCTTCGTGGCCTGACTCCAAGTTGGGCATGTATGTTGACATTTTATTAAGTCAACTGACATTTTATAAGGAGCGCACTCAGTTGAGTGACTTGGTGACCGGGATTCCACAATAATCTGTTGCTTGTAGAATTTACTAAGGATTATTATTTTTTTGGCCTTACAGAATATGTCTGTTATAGTAGCAATTAATATTAGAGGAGAAAAATTCGCTCCGGCGCTGGGGATCGAACCCGGGTCCTTGGTTCTACGTATCAAGCGCTCTCACCATTAAGCTACGCCGAAGTTCAATCCACAGCACCGGAACGAACTCCCCTCCTCCGGTGTTTTTTTTTAATAAAATGTCAACACACATGCCAAACATGGAGTCAGGCCACAAAGGGCAAAACACTGGAGGAGGTGAATTCGATCCGGTGCTGTGGATTGGAGTTCGGCGTAGCTCAATGCTGAGAGCGCTTGGTACGAAGGACCAAGGGCCCGAGTTCGATCCCCGGCGCATGAGCAAATTTTTCTCCTCTACTATTGTTACCACAACAGATATATTCTGTACGTCCAAAAAATAATAATCTTTAGTAAAAAAAAATTAACATTAACAGCTTGTGGAATACCCTACTGTCGGAATTTAGTAGCGTTCAAAAGCAAACTTAGTCTATTAAGCATTTTCTTACTGCGTAGAGTAGGTTTAATTTTTACTTAATCAATAAAAGAAATCCTTCCCTCTTCTTAACTTTTACAATAAACTGTCTAGCTTTTATTAATCAGTTAATCTTTTAGTACTTTGATTTTTATTGTATTTGTAAATTTAATATTAATTGTAATTATAATTTATTTATTTATTTTATTTAAATTAAAATATACAGAATAAAGAATATATGTAATTGTATTCTTAATATTGCACTTGTAATCTCCTGGTAGAGGGGAAGAGAAGGCCTGATGGCCTTATGTCTACCAGGTTAAATAAATAAATAAATAAATAAATAAATAAATAAATAAATAAATAAATAAATAAATAAATAATAATAACATCTTTGTCGATCCTGCCCTGTTGCTGTTATTTCGTCCATATTTCTTCCCTAGCACGGGGAAGCTATTAGGTTACATCTATTTTCGATTTTTCCCTTCAAAATTCTCTAATGTTCCTTCAAATGGAACGGCGAAAATCGGAGTGAGAAAAGTGGCCAACAGGCTTGGCGCTCTCATAGACACTTCTTTTCAGTTCCAATTTCACTTGCAAGGATACGTTTTCGCGTACCTGTTCACTGTATTTCCTCTAATTTCCTCTATTCATTAATTCACTCACCGGATATATACACATGGTATGATTCTTGCAGATGTCACAGTAACTTTTTGCGGAAGTCTCTGCAAACACTATTACCAGGGTCACAGCGATGTGGATGTACATTCTCAAAGTGTAATTTTTTCTCCTTAATTTGTAAAAGTTAATGTTACGACGCTTCTTCCAATTTTATCTGAAACTGAAAAAAAAAAAAAAAACAATTAAATCATCACATCATATATGAATCTCTTACTGGTCGACCGATAGCCTAGTACCTTCCCAATCTGGGCGCACCGCACCCCAAGGGAGGATTTTGACTTTCACTGGGAGGGGGTAATTTGTGGTAAGGAGAGAATAGTAGGTCGTTTAGTTTTTAAAATGATATTAACAGGATTAATTCTGAGTTAATAATAGGAGGCAATAAAATAGTAACACATGGGTCTTAAGGGGTTAAGTATAGCTTACAGCAGTAAAATTTTGGAAATATTCAACATCTTTTTCCTCCATTACTGTATCTTGTACAATAATGACAATTAGTATGTGTAAAATATTATCCTTCTGATAAAGGAAAAAATATTTTTACGATTAAAAAAAATTCAGTTTACCGTGCAGTGATCAAGCGCTTCCCACATAACTAAAAAACTATTCAACATTCTGTGATGAAATTTTTTGTGTGTATTTATGCATGTCATATCTACAATATGGTGCAAAATCACTTCTCTAGCTTTGGTAGATTGTCTGATAGAAAATAAATTCATTAAAAAAATGGTCAAATATCAGTATTTTGTTCTAACACAAAATAAAAAAAATATTATTTATTAATGAATGTAGTTGAAAGAATATGGCATTGTAAACATGAATTTCAGCAATAAAATAAAAGCGAGAGAACATAGAAAAGTTAACAAGTTTATGAGTTATGAGGGAAATACTTCATCACTGCACAGTGAAATACCACCGTTTTAAATTTTGAAAAAAAAAAATATATATATATATATTATTTTTTTTTAATCTTAAAAATATTTTTTTCATATAGCAGAAGGACTGTTTTTTACACATACCAATTTTCATTATTGTACAACATATAGTAATAGAGGGAAAACATGTTGAATATTTCCAAAAAATTTACTGCTGTAAGCTGTACCTAAGCCCTTAATTAATTAATTAATTAATTAATTAAATTATTTGTGTTCTATAAAACTGAGAGTATGTTTTGTTACTTGTTCATATGAACATTTAATATGACATGTTTTAACATGAGTTTCATTCATGAGACTTATAAGTTAATACATACATACATACAAATGGCTTTTAAGGAACCCGAAGGTTCATTGCCGCCCTCACATAAGCCCGCCATCGGTCCCTATCCTGTGCAAGATTAATCCAGTCTCTATCATCATATCCCACCTCCCTCAAATCCATTTTAATATTATCCTCCCATCTACGTCTCGGCCTCCCTAAAGGTCTTTTTCCCTCCGGTCTCCCAACTAACACTATATATGCATTCCTGGATTCGCCCATACGTGCTACATGCCCTGCCTATCGCAAACGTCTGGATTTAATGTTCCTAATTATGTCAGGTGAAGAATACAATGCGTGCAGTTCTGCGTTGTGTAACTTTCTCCATTCTCCTGTAACTTCATCCCTCTTAGCCCCAAATATTTTCCTAATCACCTTATTCTCAAACACCCTTAACCTATGTTCCTCTCTCAGAGTGAGAGTCAAAGTTTCACATCCATACATAACAACCGGTAATATAACTGTTTTATAAATTCTAACTTTCAGATTTTTTGACAGCAGACTAGATGATAAAAGCTTCTCAACCGAATAATTACACGCATTTCCCATATTTATTCTGCGTTTAATTTCCTCCCGAGTGTCATTATATCAATGACTTATATATTATTATTATTATTATTATTATTATTATTATTATTATTATTATTATTATGTTATCAAGTTTTGGTCACTATAACTTACTTGATGAAATAAAACCATGAGAAATGAGAGTTTAATGAAATGGAATTTGTAAAGTTGACGAAAATGGAAGAACTCCGAGAAAACCCTTCATCTCCCGATATCCACAGCATATCTCCCGACTTATAAGTTAAGCTACATAAAAATGCAGTTACTTTGTGGCCATGTATTTTCAAACGAATATATATTGCTCATCTGGCAACATAACATTTGCGCGAATATGTGTGGAAGTGTGGATAAATTTGGGACTTCTGAGAGGTCATTAAATTGTATTTGTTCTTGTACTTTGTGTTTTATAAAATAACATGAATTGATTTTGAATTTTTATAAGCTATTTAGTCCACACCTGTGGAGTAACTGTCAGCGCGTCTGGCCGCGAAACCAGGTGGCCCGGGTCGAATCCCGGTCGGGGCAAGTTACCTGGTTGAGGTTTTTTCCGGGGTTTTCCCTCAACCCAATATGAGCAAATGCTGGGTAACTTTCGGTGTTGGACCCCGGACTCATTTGACCGGCATTATCACCTTCATATCATTCAGACGCTAAATAACCTAGATGTTGATACAGCGTCGTAAAATAACCCAATAAAATAAATAAAAATAAGTTATTTAGTTTGAAATAATTTAATATGAAAGAAAACGTAGGCCTAACATGAATTATCGCTTATTTGAACATGCTTATTTCATTTAACTCCGCGAAAAACGGTAGTCAGGTTCCAGGTCTCAGAAGTGTGCGCTAGAATGTAAAAAAATTGAGAATCACTGTGCTGGATCGTAGTTTGAGATCGATCTGCAGCGTTGTCTGGAGTGATGCTGTGGATATCGGGAGATGAAGGGTTTTCTCGGAGTTCTTCCATTTCGTCAACTTTACAAATTCCATTTCATTAAACTCTCATTTATTATGATTTCATTTCTTCAAGTAAGTTATAGTGACCAAAACTTGATAACATACGGGAGTTTCACCCAAATACAAGTTTATCTCTGTAATGCCCACGATCATCGACCGATGAACAACTTTTAGGACAATGATTATTAGAGGAGAAAAATTCGCTCCGGCACCGGGGCTCGAACTCGGGTCCTTGGTTATACGTACCAAGTTCCACAGCACCGGATCGAATCCCTCCCCTCTAGTGTTTTTCCCTTTGTGGCCTGACTCCAAGTTCGAAATATATGTTGTCATATATTAAATCAACTGCCATTATACTAGGAGCGCACTCAATTGAGTGACTTGGTGGTCGAGATTCCACAGTAATATGCACTGTTGGCGAAGAATCTACGTAAAGATTAATTTTTGGTCCTACAAAAGTAGATTTTCTGGTCCGATTTGGTATTATGCAGTGTGTTCAATTTAGAAACTTTAGTTTTTGTGCGAATTAAATTAATTATTTTTATAGGATCGCCAATTTGTTTTATTTATTTTGTACTTGTATTCAGATATGAGATCTTGCCATCCTTAATGAATAATCAAGACTACTATTTTGTGTTAGTAGTCAACATGTATATACCTATTAATTTGAGAAAAATTCGTTCCAGCTGAGCATGCCGGGACACGATCCACGGCGCCGGCCGAACTCTCCTCATTATATCGTCATTATTATTATTATTATTATTATTATTATTATTATTATTATTATTATTATGTTAAAATCCAATTTCTATATTTAAGAGTGAAACTAACAAATAGTCACTACTGCTTTCCCGCGTAAAAGAATTTTCTTTACACCCATTTCTTTTTAGTGGAGGTTTCTTGAGAAGTACTTGCATTAGTTGCATTTTTAGTTCTATTCTAAATGAAGCAGTGTTAAAGGCATTGTCTTTCATCTCTTTACGTGCAGAGCATCTACCGAGTTTTCACTAAATACCGCTACAGGTTGTTTAAGGTTCATTTACGTGTAAAAATTGAGCGCATTCCGGGAATTTTGAAGCTGTGTTATCTATGAGGCCTTTGCTACTGATCTTGATGACGTAGTGAGTGGGTGGATGTGTTACTTGAGCGCTGTTTGTCTGTACTCAAGTACTTTAATGCATGATAGCGACATCACTCTGACGTCATCATCTGTTTGCATTAATAACTTCGGGAATTTGTGGCTGTTATATTACGTCAGGAAGAAAAGCTTGGCGGAAAAAATATAGGCCTACACGTTGAGTGTGTGTGCTTTCCCAATCAGTATCGGTGGATTACCCCGTACAAAGTTCAAACTGATTAGTGGGTTCGATGCACAGGGCAGCCACTGTGTTAATTTTAGGAGAACTTCGCAGTGACATTATCTCGAGGGCATGTGCCCCTTCACTAGGCTACTGTGCCAACGATGTTTCAAACACATCCAAGAGTTTTGGAAACGGACATTTTTTTATAGGTACAGTTTAGAAATCTATCATCAATTCATTTCACTATGCTATGTGTTTGAGAAAAATTGCTCCGAATTCGACACGGATGATCACCTACCACGCTAAGCGTTATAATTTTTTTAAATACTAATGGTGGGTACTTGACTCCTCGCCATCCACCCTTGTGAAGCCAGTTATGTAGACCAATTTACCGACAGAGTCGTTGCCCAGGGTGCGCCATAGAGTGCTGGTCTACGCTGCACCCGCGATTAGGTGAGATGATGATGGAGATTTGTTGGGATTATCGTCGTGCGTTGCAGGCGCTATGTTTTGTTCAAGTTTGTCGAGTATGGCGAAGTTCGATATTCGCCGATGTTCGCTCTGTAGGAGGAGATCTGTCGTGTTTGTTCCCCCTTATTATAAAATTGAGGCGTCTAGAATCAAAACCCGCCAAGTCCATCGAAGAAAAAAAATGAGATAAAGTTATTTTTCTGTGTATCTTCGCATGGCCAATCCGATGCTGGCATTATTTTTCTGCAATATCTGCTGGATTCCTCTGAAAATGCTGGACAAAAGTTAGGGTTAGTTTCAATATCCGCTAGATCCAACTGAATTTCGGCCATTGTTAGTTTCAAAAACCTCCAAGTCCCTTTCTGCCAATCAGGTTGTGGGACTGCTTTACCCAGCATTCCTCAGCTGTGCGATGTTGATTTATTATTTGTGTGGTTAAGCTCTTGTTAAACCTTATTAAGTTTAATTTCTACTCTAATAATATTCAGAGAAATGGTGGATAGAATGAGCAGTGAGTTACAAAAATGTTCTTACCAATTAATAATTAATTACATAATTTTGTCGGTACTTCTCTTGTGCCCTCCTGCTATACCAGCTTGTAATCATGCTGTTGGCAGTAAATGGAAATCCAACAGTTTAACTTTGTTGGACATAAAGAAGTTCCATTCCGTTTTCTACTCTTCATCAGATAATCAGCAATAAGACAATTTTATTACTGCACAAAATAAAAATACAACAATGATTGGAATGTGGTCTAAATGGCCACTTACTGAAGCACCTCCAACTATTAAAAAAGTGTAAATTACATTTCCTGTGGTTGGGCATTCATTTGTCCCTCCCGATCGCATATTTGGAGTAATCGAAAAAGAAATAAGGAAGAATATAAATATATTATTGGCAAACATGGAAGAGTCTTTAATCTTGAAAATGAAGATGTAGGCGTACCTCTTCAAGACTGGAAGAGAGAGGCAGACATAATTTTAAGATCTCCTGCTATTTTAAGTTAAGTGCCTGTAAAATATTTATTTTAAGACGATCTGCATTGAAAGAACAGGTAAGAGTGCAAGATGAGTTTAACTATAGAACTGACACCGTTGTTGCAAAGGTACCGTAATAACAAGAAAAAACAATACAATTGAACGTGAAGAATAAGAAGACGAAGAAGAAACCGTTAATCTGGAGGAAGAGGAATGTGACAATATTGTGTAAAATTTGTATGAACTTAAAAAGTGTAACATATATTCAAATTTATACACTTTTCAGTTTCAAAATCAGTTAGGTGCTAATTTAACCTCACGAATTTGTTAGTTTCAATGAAGGGGCAATCCTGTAATTTATTTGAACGCATCTAATGATAATAAAATATTTGATAAAAGCATTGTTTATATCCCAAGAGTGTTTATTTATATGGAAACAGTTTTTTCCATTTTCCCATAAATTTTGTTTTATGGACTTGAGGGTTTTGATTCTAGACGCCTCAATTATTCTCTGACCTCCACTCTCACCCTTTCATGTTTTAACCGCTTAAGAATTTTTACACTGATCTTGCGATTAGTTCTTCATATGAAATAAGACGCAGTTTGTAATGTCTTGATTGCCTCTCTCACGTTCGAACTTTGCAGGACACTAGTTGGAATGCCACAGGAGAACCGGAGCTTCCAGAGAAAACCTCTGTCTTACCTGGACCACGGTCTTGCCCATGGATGTATTAAAATGATAGACTCCCACGGTGCATTATCGATCTGGTTTTCAATTTGGAAGGTACGGAGTTGAATCTTCTTTCGGATCAATTTTTCTCAGTTTCTTTAGGGATGAGCTGCCAGGAAGTCAAAAGGAGAATAGCAATAGCAAAGGAAGCTATTAGTATTGTGACGTTTTATTCTACTTTAAATCACCACACCTGTCAACAATGTGACTTTATTCTTAATAATTCATCCTACAACAATGGGTATTCCACTCAACACAGTAACACAATAGTCATTATTGCACTCCACACGACGACAATGGCAATACACGTGTATTATTGAGAAGAACAACAATGTACTCCTAATTTCAATTGAAGTTCAGAAAGCACTAAGTGCAAAACGAAACTGTCAATTCTCAGTTCATAATTCGCTTGCCTTGGCTAGTTCTTCTGGCTCACTCAAGTTCACTGCACGTCCACCTTGCTCGCTGCTGTCCAAGACTTGAAGGCTGACTGAAGACTAACTGATCGTTTTGTCGGTACTCACGGTGTTATTTATTACACCATAACTACTGGAATCTTCAATTCGCGCGGCTTACAGAATCTTCGAGAGAGGTCCGCGTCTCGACGCTTCCTTACTTCCGCCAAATCATAGTAGCTTTTCTCCCCCCCTCGCTCCGTACCGCGGCTAGCGTCAGGGATTCGTGTTTCTCCGCACCTCTTTCTTGCTATATGCGCGCGCAACTTCCGGACGCATCGAGAATATTCCAAATGGCGCCACAATATGAAAATGAGCAAATTTTGCAGAATTCTGGAAAAATAACTAAGGAGGAGACTAATGAAGAGCTTTCTTGGAGTTTTGCATTTTATGGAGCAGAAACATGGACATTACGACAAAGGGAAGAGAAACTAGTGGACGTATTCGAAATCTGGATATGGAGAAGAATGGAGCGTGAGAAATTGAGAGACAAAATAAGAAATGAAGCTGTGCTAGAAAGAGTGGGTGAAGAAAGAATAATGCTGGAACTAATCAGGAAGAGAAAAAGAAATTGGCTGGATTAGTGACTAAGAAGAAATTGTCTACTGAAGGATACACTTGAAGGAATGGTGAAAGAGAAAATAGTTCGTGGCAGAAGAAATATCAGGTGATTGACAATATTAAGATATAGGAGTCGTATACGGAGACGAAGAGGAAGACGGAAAATATGAAAGATTTGAGAATGCTGGGTTTGGACTTAAAAACCTGCCCTTGGACAGAAAACTATGAATGATATCAGTGCCACTTCTGTGCTTCTGTCAAGTTATGAGGAACCCAACGTGCTACAATTTTTCTCAGTGGAGGTTTTTCTTCAGGATGTGTCACACAGTTTGATGTCTGAGTCCAACCTCGATGGGTAATTCTTGTACAGTCCAGTGATGGTCAAAAGCAAGGATACCTGGCATTAACTCCACTTGTTCGTTAAAAATGGACGGGCGACCTGTGCGAGCCACATGTGCCGTCTCATTCCGACCCGTACGAAATGCAGAGACCCATCTTGCAACCGTCCGATACGGTAGTGTATCGTTGCCACAAGCTTCAAGTAACCCTTAATAACATTGGCGTGCATTTCTGCCACGGGCTACCTCGATTTTTATCTACGATCGCTACTCAAGTTTAGTAAACATGCCTTAGAGCAGTTAAAAATAGTGCTCTACATTTAACCGCATACAATAACAACATCTGTTGTCATAACAATCGGTTTTATCATTCAATACATCGACAATATCTCCAACTACGATCACCAGTTGTCTCGTATCGCATGCGCATGATACCACTACTTTATTTACAACCCATGTTTATGTGAATATAAAAGTTACAATATTTTCAGTTAAATAGTGTTATTTTTTGAGTGAACAGTAATAATAATAACAATAATACTACTAATAATAATAATTTAAAATTTAATGTAATTTAATTATTCTGACCCAATATAATATAATATAATATAATATAATATAATATAATATAATATAATATAATATAATATAATATAATATAATATATTAATAATAATAATTTAATGTAATTTATTAGTCTGACCCAATATAATATAATATAATATAATATAATATAATATAATATAATATAATATAATATAATATAATATAATATAATATAATATAATATAATAATAATAATAATAATTTAATTTGATATAATTTATTAGTCTGACCCAATATAATATAATATAATATAATAAAAAAATAATAATAACATTAATAAAATATCCAACTGTTTAAGGCATGGTTAATTTTTTAAGTTATTATTATTATTAGTATTATTATTATTATTATTATTATTATTATTATTATTATTATTATTATTATTATTATTGTAGTAAAAGAATTCAACTGTGATATGGTTAAAAGTTTTAAGTAAGTAAAGTAATAGTAATATTTAATAAAACGTTTTAGATGCTGAAATAAAATATATTTGTGATTAAATAAATTACAGTATGCAATAGTTGACTAATATTTTAAATAAACTAATAGACGTTTTGTTAATAACTGTTCTGGTTGAATCAGATTCAGAATGCAGCAGGATAGCTATTAGGCTACCAAGAACTTCTGAAAAGGAAAATCTGCCAATAAGTCTTCAAAATTATTGCTGATCGAAGTATTCAACCACCGCACCATGTAACATTTCGTAGTGTCGTAGGAACATAGTCTTAGAAAGTAGATGTCGTACTTACATTTTATCTGTTTGTTCCTGTTGTGTCTGGAACAGAGCTGACTTCTTGTATTTATGTTTATCTTCCAGAAGAGCGAAAAGGCAAAACTCTTACCTGGAGATATATGTGATGATGTCTTCCCGTTGTAATCGCCTCCACCTATAACTTCGTCTTAAGTATACGAATGCTTGGGAATTTTGAGTCTAGTGGAGACCATAAACTTGTCACATTTCGTACAGCATTCAGAGTCGCTATTGTTTACAGGGTTACCAAGGATACTCGCAAGTAAGACATGCGATAACCTTAGAGTTAAGTTTAATTTTATTATATCTGCATAATTGCTATCGTATGGAGTAAGTATAATATTCGTGAAAAGATCTGATTTCAGATTTCAATTGAAATAATGAGTTTCAATTGCGAATATACGTGTGTGATAACGTGTGTGCGTGCGTGCTCATCTGTCTCCGTTGTTATAGTGTAATTGTTTGTGATATGTGATGGAAAATTGCAATCATGACAGTTGAAATAGATATTAACCAAAAGTCTTTAATTCATTATCCAAGATTTCTATTGAAACATGCAGACCTTTTTTTTTTCTATAGACAAACATATCATTTAAGGGTTCCCTTTTTTTTCTCTTGTACGGAGGTGGGACTTGAAGACTTACACTGCAGCCTGAGGCTTATTGTGCTTACCACTCCCATTCTTGAGAATGATTGGGTAGCCGAACGACTGCTCTCTTGTACAAGTACAGCACGCCGCACCGTGAACTTAAACCGGGCTGTGGTATGGATGATGATATGTGAATTAATGATAGCGAAATGAGTCTAAGGTCCAACGCCGAAAATTATCCATCAATTCTGCTTCAATTGGTTGAGCGAAAACCCCGAGAAAAACCCCAACCAGGTAATTTGTTCCGACCAAGATTTGAACCCGGGCCCGCTAGATTGGTAGTCAGACGTTCTGACAATTACTCCACAGCGGTGGACTGAAAGTTTAATTATTAGATAGATAAATATCTGAGAATAAAACATATTAGGAGTCTAAGTTAAATATTGCTAATTTGTTAATAAGTAAATTAAGTAAGTTATTAGTGAAAATTTTCAGCAATTTAGTAGAAGAATTGAATATTAATATTTGTAATAATAATAATTCGTGGCGCTACAGCCCGTGAAAGGCCTACACCGACCAGCCGGCTGCTGACCTCACGCCCACATGCCGAAGCAGAGGTGGACGATCATCCAACCAGAATGGAGGTATCATGTGGTTAGCACGATCATCCTCCCAGCCGTTATAGCTGAATTTCGCTACCTATCGTAGCTCCCCAAGTGCATTACGATGCTGGGTGGGCACCGGCCCCATACACTGGCCGAAATTTCATGAGAAAATTTCTTCCCCCATGAGGACTCGAACCAGTGCGCATTCCGTAACGCGAGTCCTAGGCAGAATGCCTTAGACCACGACACCACGGCGCGGGACTTATTAATATTTGTGATTATATAAATTAAATTGCATAATATATACGTTACTATAGGTACGTTAACAGAAAACCACATTTCAAGTCAGACAGAGTTTGTGTGCACTCAAAGTTGGATTTCTGGCGTCTTGTCAGCCCATTTGAGGTGTGTGGATATAAAGGGAAAAAAATTGAGACGATGTCCGGTGTAGTTCCTGGGTAGCTCAGTCGGTAGAGCGTTGGTGCGCTAAGCGAAAGGTCCCGGAATCGATAACCGGCCCGGAACAATTTTTCCCTTGAAATTATTCAATTCTACTTCACAGGGAACTATACCTGAATGCCAGATTTGCAGTTGTTTTTTAAGTTTATTTATAATCGCTTCGGCTGCAAGGCTTTATCCCCCGACTGTATATTAGGAATGGTACATTGTTGGTACATTGGATTTTTATTTTTCTGATATTCACCAGTTAGTGTGCAGACATGTGTATTTCCGACTTGTTGCTGGTGCAGTGGCCATATGTGAGTAGTCTTCAGACATTCCACAATGCACAACTATGAATTGAAGTCTTGTATACAGTGTATTTTGTTTGTAATGGAAGTGAGATCGAATCCGGAATTCGCCTTTTAAATATCAAAATTCCTAATTTCTTGTAATTGAGAAAACAATCATTCCGATCATATTGGCCGATTCCTGGTTTGAAACCTGAACCTCCCGATTGTGAGTTCAGCTTTTGAACACTAGGCAATCTCATTCGGTAAGCACTACAATTTCAATAGTTTAAATTAAAAGGATTTCACGAATTTATAAGTAATAGTAGGCCTACTTGGGTAGTGAGTAAATATTTTCACTGCTGGCTGTTTCAAGTATGTGTTTAAATTTAGCGGAAATAGGTAAATTGAGTAACATCTGTTGAAAAATTGGAGATTTATCCTTCGAAGAGGTGGAAAAATTCAAATATCTTGGAGCAACAGTAACAAATATAAATGATACTCGGGAGGAAATTAAACGCAGAATAAATATGGGAAATGCGTGTTATTATTCGGTTGAGAAGCTCTTATCATCTAGTCTGCTGTCCAAAAATCTGGAAGTTAGAATTTATAAAACAGTTATATTACCGGTTCTTCTGTATGGTTGTGAAACTTGGACTCTCACTCTGAGAGAGGAACATAGGTTAAGGGTGTTTGAGAATAAGGTGCTTAGGAAAATATTTGGGGCTAAGCGGGATGAAGTTACAGGAGAATGGACAAAGTTACACAACACAGAACTGCACGCATTGTATTCTTCACCTAACATAATTAGGAACTTAAAATCCAGACGTTTGAGATGGACAGGGCATGTAGCACGTATGGGCGAATCCAGAAATGCATATAGAGTGTTAGTTGGGAGACCGGAGGGAAAAAGACCTTTAGGGAGGCCGAGACGTAGATGGGAGGATAATTTTTTTTAGTAGGTTATTTTACGACGCTTTATCAACATCTTTGGTTATTTAGCGTCTGAATGAGATGAAGGTGATAATGCCGGTGAAATGAGTCCGGGGTCCAACACCGAAAGTTACCCAACATGGGAGGATAATATTAAAATGGATTTGAGGGAGGTGGGGTGTGATGATAGAGACTGGATTAATCTTGCACAGGATAGGGACCGATGACTGGCTTATGCGAGGGCGGCAATGAACCTTCGGGTTCCTTAAAAGCCATTTGTAAGTAAGTAAATAAGTAAGACACGATTTATAAAAAATACTGAAGAATGTACAGTTTTGAAATAAAATAATTTAAACAATTCAACTCAATTTTTAAATTGTATGCAGATACTCAGACTTCAAATTACGTTACTTGACGCTGTTTATAAATAATAATAATTATTAAACGCAATTCATATTCAAGCGCTAAATCTTTTTAAACTTGTAGACACCGTTTTTAATACTACGGTACAAAACTATTTCAAGTGGACAGTAGAGAGTAATACAACATTAACCAGACTTTTTTATTTGAGAAAATCGAAAATATAAGTCTGTTCTAAGAGCTACTTAAAAGATGGGCTTGTATTTCGTGAGTTGTTTTTATTTTATTTCCTTCTCTTACTTCTTATGACAGCCGCCTCTATCAAGTGTGAAATACAGGGCTTTTGTTAAACTCGTAACAGGCACACACAACATCAGCCAAAAAATGTAACTTCATGCTTAAACAACTTTAAAATAATATATTTTTCAACATTAATATAAATGTTTTAATCTCGCGTGAGATTCATCGAATTTCGTGAGTCGGTCTATAATGCGTCATAGAAGTTGACAACCTAGATCAGTCAGTAAAAAAAATTAATGAATAAGAGAATTTCATAAAACACAGTATACAAGGTGGTGCATAAGTAGGTATACAGTAATGCAATATAATTTTATTAAGTACATATATATTTTTTTTTCAATTTATTTTATTCGATAACCAATCGATCAGGCAGTTGAATTAATGTCGATTGTCGATTGATGACATTGACTGTAACTACAAATGGAATGTAATCCTCTTGATCGTTTTCTGTGTTTAAGAACGTGCATCAGTTATACACACAAGCTTAAGTGAAGACAATTTTGAAAAATTAGTTTTACGTTGTCTCAAAGCAGAATAAAAATGTAACATAATGTAGAACTCAATTTTAATAGTGCATATTTTTACCGTTTTTCGCTTCATTGTGCATATTTCGTCATAATTGCATGAATGCATGCATATTTTAAGATTTGATAGTGCATAAAAATCCGGACTCTAGTTATTGCTATCCTTCTTTTGACGTCTTGGCAGCAGCTCATGTTATCACTTAGTACACGCCAAGTAGTTATTTGAAGCTGTCCACTTTTTCTACTACCTCATTTCGAATTCGTACGTTTACCTTCTTTATTTTTCTTCTGATAGTGATATTATTATTATTATTATTATTAGTATTATTATTATTATTATTATTATTATTATTATTATTATTATTATTATTATTATTATTATTATACCGAGCATTTTCATGGAAAGGCTTGTTTTTATTGATACGTCATATTTAAGAAATACCCATATATATTTGCATTTCGGATAACAAATAATCGAATAAGACCAATTTTATTTTGCATATTCTACATATTTCAACAGTTTTGGTTAAAAAAATGCATATTTTAATTTAATATTGCATATAATTGACTACTCTGACACTTTCTTTACTTCTCCCACATATTTTAAAGATGAATCTTTAAAGAGTCCAAGGAATTCGTGACTCATGGGGATGGCTAAACATTACAGTGCGTTTGGATATTTTGGAAGTTTTTAGTGCATATAAATCCTCGGTCTATTTATTATTGGAGAGTTTAGATTGCACCTTCTATTGTTTCTAACATGAATTTACCTTCGTCCTCAACTGGAAAGAGGAATGAGGAAAAGAAGTCATATGGGTTGGCATCGTGCAAACTAACTAGATGTACTCGACTGGTTCCAGCCATTTTAGTCATTCGTGGCGGCACTGACGAGAAAAATTTTCGTCATCACCTGAAGAGAAAGGGAGACCAAGCATTCGAAAATCTGTGAGTTCCGTAATATAGAAGTAATGGAATAATTCAAACTTTTATCTCACCTGAATTACAGAAAGTATTATTTTGTAATATAAAAGATTATTATTAAAAATCAATTGGACATCACAATTAGCTTCAATTCTTAATTTTGTGTACTTATAATTTTCTTGTGGTGTGATATAAAATTTTAAACGGCCACTGGTGTAGTTCAGACGTCGCCGATTTGCTTGGTGATCCGAGATTCGGAGTTGCGCTCGAGTGTGGGTTCAATTCCTGACTGGTCTGATTATTTGGTATTTTTCCCCCCGAAGTTTTCCCCAACTGTAGGGCGAATGTCTGGTAATCTTGGGCCAATCCTCGGTCTCATTTCCCCAAATACCATCTAACTATCACAAATTCTTTCGACGCTAAATAACTAAGTAGGTAATACAACGTCGTTAAGTAATCAAATAAAAATGTTAAAAGAAGTTGAAATATTGTTTTTTTTAATAAATAATCAATAGTTAGCAGGATGTGAGAATAATTTGTAAGTGCAAATTCTGTAATTATTACACTGAATGTCACGGAAAGACCTATCAAATATATGAATCAGAAGAATGTGGAGAGGAAATCTAGCAGCATTGAGTTCTCCTTTACGGATTATCTTACTGGATTTGCAGGGTGATGCTACCCTGCAAAGTTAAGTACGACTGTACCTTTGGAAAACTCGACCTTGGCGGGGCCAGTGTGTTCGCTCTCGCCGAAATTTCTTGTTGTTCCCATCCTGTAAAAAGGAGACCTTTTCCGCTTCTCTTTTATTTTTGTTTTATTTTCGTCTTGTTTGTTGTCTTTTTTGTTCGTTGTTTTAGCCCCTACCAACTTTTTTTTTTCGGTGGAGTTTGGAAGGCAGAAAATAAATCACTATGGGGATAAGTCGAGAAGATATGAGCTCGTGTCCGTAAATCAGTTCACCATGAGCTCGCTAGAGGTCCCTACAATCGCCCTATATCCGAACGAACGTTATTTATTGTTGAACTACGGTGGTACCAAGCGATGGATAGGCCAATCAGAGAAGGAATGAGAGGGTTTGCAGGGGGAAGAGGCGAGGGTCACGTCAAAGCCGCAAACTTTGGTAAATTAGATGTGTGGCCTTAACAAATAAGGGAGATCGCAATCTTAAGAGATATATATTGCTAGTCTGCCCCTTCTCTACCATTATGTGGTTTTATTCAGGCACTTTTGGAAAGCAGTCGTGCACCTTAAAGAGGGCAACTGTTACGTTGCTTCTGAGACTTACACAAAAGTGTAAAAGTGAGAAATAAGTTTGAAACAAATAGGCTTATAAGCGTTAATATGAATCAAATAGAAGTTTTGAAAAATAGACACAAGAAAGGCAGATGATGTGAGAATAAATCGAGGGATGAGACAAGATTGTAGTTGTCATTAATCCTATTCAGTCTATGCACACATTGATGATCTCGTAAGTAGTAACTAAAGGCTGATAATAAAATAAACATGAAACATTATTATTTTAATATTTTAATATTCACTGATTACATAGCAAAGCTGTACGGGGTGAGTAAAAAGTATGGAACAATGCTTGTAACTTTCTTATTTCTAACTTTATGAAGAAACTAACAGAAGTTGTAGGTATCAAAGAAGAAATATTTTGAACATGTGTTCAAGTACTATACTTTTTATTTATAAAGAGTGTGCCAATGAGTCTGTTTTTTTTTAAATGGCATCATGTACATATTTCCCAATTTTTGGATTCTTCAGGTCTCAGTACATACAAAATCATATTTTTTGCCATTTATAAACTATTGTTTTTTTTTTAAATTACGCCCTTTGATGGCAATGTATAGGTACCAGAGCCTTCTTCGGTTACAAGCCGGAGCCATACGTCAGCAACACTGTAATTAACTGTCAAGCGGAGGCCTACGATCCATAACGTGCTGGTGCTAATGCCGATTTTAATGTAAATTAATGTTGCAATATAAGTGTGTGTCGATGGAATTATGTTCGCGGTCGTACCAAACGTTAATTGTTGATGTATTATAAACTAAGTGCGTGTTGGCGATAAAAACAAGACAATAAATGAAAATATGGCTGCAGTCTTTAGCAATTTTTACTGTTATTATTAATGACAAAGTGATTGACAATTCGGCATCTTCTACATATCATATATTGTATAAACTACATTTTTATAGTCTTACTTGTGGTTTGTGGTTTATCAGAATTCTGGCCAAATTGTTGGATCTTGCCTGCTATATCAATAAAGTTACGCTTTGGTTTTCAAGTTCATTGTAAACAGCTGTTTTGTGATCCCATAAATGTTGCAGTTAGATTCGGAATGCCTGCTATACGTCAGAACTACCTATAATTTGTAGATGCATACACTCACTTTGTTGGTTTTTCAAGGTTTATTTATTAATATTATTTATTTTGTAATAAATTAGTTATAAACATGTTTCTTTTCACTTCGTATTTACACGATTTAAAGTTCACTGAGTTTACGCTAATTGGCACATACTTAATAGATAATGATGTGTTTTGTTACGTATTATGTTGAAGGTATGTTTCTTTATTTTTTCATATATCTTCATACTTGGCCTTGGCCTATTTAAAATTACATTTTAAAAGATTTATAACAAATAATTTAGGATAACAGTTTTGTTATGGTGACTGGCGAGGTTCAAATTAAAACTGGCTTCCTAAGCATCTGAAATATTTATAGAAAAGCACAATAGATAATCACATGAAATTAAAATGTATATGATATCCTAGACCTTTCACGTCAGAGGTAAAACAACATAAAGCGGCAAAACATTGTCAATTTACTAGCCACATATTGGTTAATTGATTGGAAAGTACGTCGTTATTCTATTTATTTTTAGTACAAGTTACATTTCTTTAAGTATTTATTTATTTTCCCTTGTACCATCAGTAAAAGAACACGTATGCTTTTAATTTTTTTAAATTATAAGTGGCTGTATGCAGGTACTTACGCGTTATTCTGAAACTCAAATAAAATACCATTTCGGATTCCGTAATAAATTACGTACATAAATACACTGAATCTTGATCATATGCACTTAGTTTTGTATCAATTAATGTCGAAAATGTACATGTGACAACGAAATCAAAGCACTAAAACGTCAAACGTCATGCCCTTATTTCGCCTCCGCCCGCCTCCACTCAGCGTTGCCAAACCTACCCATGTTCCGGCTTGTAACTGAAGATGGCTCTGATATGTACTGAATAAAGGGAAATTTTAATGCTTCAGTACACCAATTCGAGGAGGCTTTGGATTGAACAATTGCAGACAAAAGCTAATAGAAACAAATGAATAAAGCTAATAAAACAATTGAATAACAATGCTTAAACATTAAACAATTTCAAAGGCAGATTTATGCATTGTTTGAGCACCTTTTGTAAACTGAAATCAACATATTATACAACACAACAATGCTAAGTTTGGTTTTAATGGGTTTTCTTGCTTTAAAATCCATATATTGCATTACTATTGCAGTCAAATTTCAATGGTGCGTTTCCTACAATGTGTCTTTTTTTTTAATAATATTGAAATAGCATATGATTTTGTTGAAATAAAGACTGCGAATGAAGATGAGATTCTTAGCTTTAAACCGCCAAAATGTTGTAACTGAGTGTATGCTCATGAACTTGAGATTTATGGTTGCATAAATTATATCACTTCCGTATTTACTTAATATATCTCATGATATTACACCTCGATTGTTTCTCCTTTACATTGTAGAGGATAGTTGATATTCTGCCATTGAGAAAGGCTGTAAAATGCGAGGCCACAGCTTATTCCCAGGTTGGTAATCCTGCTTTTATTGCCAAAGTGCAGCTTTCCGCGTAATTACCAGATGGATGTTCAGTTACACGAACTTGTTGCTCTTCCTGCTGAAGCTTGCAGTTATCACGAGATAAATTAATTCCTGTTTTTTTTTTACGCCAGCCTGCTAAGCATTCGATGAAGAGTTGAGCTTTTAAAAGAATATTTAGGCCTATGTTCGTTTCGTAAGTGTCCAGTTTCCTTTATAAAATAAAAGGGTATGACAGCTGTGAGCAGTATGGGATGAAGATAAATGCCAACAAGACGAAGACCATGGTTGCAAGAAGAAAAATAAAGAAGGTAAACTTGTGAATTCTAAATGAGACAGTAGAACAGCTTCAAATACTTGGGATGTGCTATAAGCAATAACATGAGCTGCAGACAGGAAGTCAAAAGGAGAATAGTAATGGCCAAGGAAGCTTTTAATAGAGAAAGGAGCATCTTCTGCGGACCTCTGGAAAAAAGAACTAAGGAAAAGACTAGTGAAGTACTTTATGTGGAGTGTGGCATTGTATAGAGCAGAAACATGGACATTGCGACGAAGTAAAGAGAAACGAATAGAAGCATTTGAAATGTGGATATGGAGAATAATAGAGCGTGTGAAGTGGATAGACAGAATAAGAAATGAAGTTGTGTTGGAAAGAGTGGGTGAAGAAAGAATGATGCCGAGACAGATCAGGAAGAGGAAAAGGAATTGGCTTGGTCACTGGCTGAGAAGAAACTGCCTACTGAAGGATGCACTGGAAGGAATGGTGAACGGGACAAGAGTTCTGGACATAAAAAAATATCAGATAATAAACGACATTAATATACGTGGATCATATGCGGAGACTAAGAGGAAGGTAGAGAATAGGAAAGATTGGAGAATGCTGGGTTTGCAATGAAACACCTGCCCATGGACTGAACATCTATGTATGTATTTATATATGTATGTATGTATGCATGTATGTATGTATTTAAAACTGAGCTTGTCTTACCGAGTATCCGTCTCCCTCAATGACCGCAACTTACTAAGACCGAACCATGGATAAATAAATAAATACATACACACACACACACATATATTATATATATATATATATATATATATATATATATATATATAATAGGATGCGAAACTGCGGTCAGCACCATCTGGCCGTGGGGGGCTGAAATAAGATGATCAGCACCCAACGTCGTAGGTGGTGAACATTAGAACTACGTGTTGGGTACATTACCCAGAGTTTTCTATTTATCCGTTCGAGATATTGCTCGAGAGTTGAGGAGACGAGATGGCGGACAGAAACTTGCTAATAAGTGAACATAAATTGATACGTGTGTGTATAAGCAGTGTATGTTAAACAGTGATGTTTATGGACGTTGTAAAAATAGTGTTGTGGAATGTATTGTAAAGTAATAGTAATATAATAAATTGAACTATCTAAGTAGTTCTTGCAGACTTTTCCATTGCGTTGTACAATAAATACCCAAAGAATACAATCCCATTTATCTAACCTTTTGCTTTATTTTTTGTCTCTGTCTGGTTATATTTTAATCGGGTGGTGTAAAATAGATCGTCTCTTTTATCTTCCTGTTGGCTCCGGTAAGAATTTTCAGTAGAAGATGCTGTGAGGAATAAAACTGTAAATGTTTTATTTTGAATTGGGTTAGTTTTGAATATCGATGAGGGTGGGAAGGAATACTTTCTGCACAGTTTAACATTTTCGTCACCAGGTGCGCTGCTAAATGCATGGAGTAATTACTCTTTTCGCTACTTGGTGCGCTGCTAGATGTAATAACGCCCTTCCCCCCAACAGGTGGCAGCAAGGTCAATTTCTACAACAGCGCCTCTAGTATGTGTTACGGGAAACTCAGTAAGTTTCGCATCCTATTATATATTCATCCATGACCGAATAATTAACTTTAGTCACCGGCGTAACTCAATCGGCTGAGCCGGTTGTCTGCCGATCTGGAGTTGCATGGGTTCGATTCCCGCTTTGGCTGATTACCTGGTTGGTTTTTCCGAGGTTTTCACCAACCGTAAGGCAAAATCCAGGTAATCTGTAGCGAATCTTCGGTCTCATCTTGCTATCACCAGTGCAATCGACGCTAAATAACATCGTACTGTACAGCGTCGTTAAACAATCAAGTAACAAAAAAAAAAACACTAAATTTAATTTAAGGCTTACACAGTGTTAGACGTGGTACGAGACTTTTGTTTCTGTACCGTGTCAAATTCAGAAAAATGCAACGACCGACGTTTCGAAGCTGTGTATCGACTCCATATGAAGGAAGACAAAGGAAATGAAATCTATTTGTTCGATCCGTTAATAAGAAAATAGCTTCTGGCAATTGATGTAACAAATACTCGTACGTTCTCCTTTCCTAGCCTTTCGTGATGTTGGAGCCGATATGTAGACCTGATTCATGTTTCTGTATATATGATATGGTGAGAAAATTAAAATAACCTCGCACCAAAAACTAACAATATTAACATTCGACTTCCGTTTACCTGTCTTTGCTACACGTACTGCTAGAAATTGTCTGATGACGTTTGGTTGGCAGCATGGAAACCAAGGTTTAAAGCAGTGATTCGCGAAGTGGGGGTTCGGGACCCCTTGGGGGGGGGTCATGTAAAGAACTGAGGGGGTCGCAAGACGATTTACAAAATAAAACAAAAAGCCTTATATACATACATTTGTTTTGTATTTGGAAAAACAAAAATAAACAAAGTTTAACCTTTAAAAAATGTTTCAGTAGTTATAAAGTAAAAAATAATTAATGCGTTAAATGTGCCAGTTAGCTCTTCAAGCCTTGACTAAGTATTCGATATACACAGTGATATCACAGTCTAGTATATACAGTCACGAAGCTCAATACGTAGAGAATATGCACCCATAGATAGTTGCTAACCACTAGGATCGCTATTATCGCCTCATTACAGACAGTGCGAAATATACCGACACAGTCTATTGTTCCTAGTACCCTCAACAACTAAAGCTTCATGACTGTATATACTAGACTGTGGTGATATCATCTACAAATTCGAGGAGATTGTCAGTTTTGTTTTGATGGCAATCAATGTTATAACAAATTTAACAGCTTCATTCGTAAGTTCGAGGTATTCTTTTGATGCAAAAGTGGTCTATGCTGTCCGAAAAAAAGGTACTTTCAACATTTCATCAGTAGGTACAGATACGGAATTAAAATTTGGAGCGTATCTTGATGGAAGTCTACTTGTATGTAGGCAACAGACACGATAGTCCATAAGTATCATAGGCCTATATACAAGGGCTCTTGTTTACTGCACATGCGCAGTGTGTTGTAAGCGAAACTTGCACATTGATGAAGTTCCAAATTTTATTCTCATGTCTATACATATTTCAATCAATTTTTCGTCTTTTTTTGTTGTTGTTTTTTTTTTTATCAATTGAAACGCAACTGCCTAAAAACGGATTCAGTATCCATCTGTAACTGTCGTAATTGTTTTGAATTTATTCTGAAAAATACTCAAAAAGCTGTCCACAGATTTTAAGTGAAATTATAGTTTTTGCAATTTTACAGGTATTTATATTTTTCGAATGGAATCAAGAACCTGTACAGTAGTGGGGAGTCAAAAAAATAAGTATTGTCCAATCGTGGGAACCACTGGTGTATAGAATTGCTGATCACGCGCAGTGAAGAGAAAGAATGGAAATACCAGGTTATTGCGATTATCTGTAATATTAATCTGAAGCTTTCAGCTGTCATACTGCTGAGCTTACATTAATTACAATATATATCATGTGAAGAAACTAAGATCAGATTATACATGAATACTAAAATTCAACTTCGTAACTATTCGCGGTTGTTACACTTAAGTTTCACATCTTCCACTCCGAAGAATGAGACGACAGCTTGAATTGCACCAGCACGACGAGATATGTGACTAAGGTGGAACCCACCTGAAAGAGAAAATCGTGTTACATAGTTACGGATTTAATAGGACATTATAAATGAAATTTAATAAAACATTAATTCCTAGTATTAGGCTTCACGACGCAACACTCTCTGCTTTACATTCTTTGTGAGAAAACGGTGTCTAGTATTTGGAAACAATTTGCCGTTTCCAACCTCAGTTCACACACAATGTAATAGAAAACATTTCTGTAATAAGTTTTCCTATATATATATATATATATATATATATATATATATATATATATATATATATATATATATATATACAGGGACATAATTTTATTTTTACTAACATTTCTAATATTAACCTGGCTATACCTTTGGATTAACGGTTGAGAACCGGATACCCCGTTTGTTACCCCCTTCCACGACTGGAGTTCGATGATACTGGCGTAAAATACAAACAAATCACTTTACTAACTATAGGAGGGAAGAAAAGTAGTACATCCATTTACGTAAACTAGGAAATATCGCGATTTTGAGTGTGATAATTTTCATTAAGTTTTTGTTTAATCAAAATACAATACTGTATTAACAATAAGTGTTTTTACTCACGAACTGAGCTATCCATTCGGACGTATTCATTATGCAGTGTCTATTATACTGTCTACAGCACATTGGCATACAATTTAGAGAATGAAATTAAATTGAAAAATTATAATAATATGGATATTTAATAATAATAATAATAATTTATTTAATCTGACAGGATTAAGGCCATAAGGCCTTCTCTTCCATCCTACCAGATAGCACATATAAATACAAAAAAGAAATACAAACACTGAGAAAATGACACAAATTAAGCTAAAGCTCTATAGAGGGTCAACAGAGTTAAAAGTACATTATAGTGCTCTCATCGAGCTAATACAACAAAAAGAAAGAAAACAGAGATAGCAATGATGATATTGATAACTGACAATAATAATAATAATAATAATAATAATAATAATAATAATAATAATAATAATAAATACATTACATATTAATTTTCAATTTTACAACAGCATAGTTACAGTATTTACTATATGTCATGGGTTAAGGTGAAGTTGCGCAACCTGACATGTGTTCAACAAGCAATTCCACGAACTAGAATGTGATTTTTTAATTTAAATTTGAATTTTGATATTGTCCGACAGTCTCTGACGTGGTCAGGGAGAGAATTCCAGAGGCGTGGAATAGATATGCTGAAAGATGATGAGTAGAAGGATGTTCTGTGCAGAGGAATAGAGAGAAGGTACATGTCCCGGGTTCGAGGTAGTGAAAGGTAAACAAAAGGAGATGCTAGGTAAGAGGGTGTGGAGGTGTGGATGATTTTAAATAGTAATAAGAGAGAGTTGAAGAATCTTCTTTCTTTAAGTGGACTCCAAGACAACAATTCTAGTGACGGTGTTACGTGATCGAATTTTCTAATGTTACAAACGAAACGAACGCAGATATTGTGAACACGCTGTAGTCTATGGGCAAGATCAGTATTTAGATTCGTGAATAAAGAATCGCAATAATCGAAGTGGGGCATCACTAAAGTTTGGATCAGGCTCTTTTTAAGGCTGAGAGGTAAAACATTGGTTAAGTGTTTGAGGGAATGAATTATGGAAAAAGCTTTCTTACATATGTAGGTCACTTGACTTTGAAAATTTAAATTTGAATCTAAATATACCCCTAAATTTTTTACTGTCTTACTATATGTAATTGTAGTATTATTTATTTTTGTATTTGATACAGTGGCTAGATCTATTTTGTTTAATGCTCGTTGGTGGCCCATTATTATAGCTTGTGATTTGTCTGGGTTTAGTCTGAGTCCAAATTTTTGCGCCCATTGAGCTACAGATGCTAGATCTTCATTAATTCTGGTCACAGAGTCATTGATTGTACAAGTTCGGGAATGAATGTAAAGTTGTAAGTCGTCAGCGTATAGGTGGTGTTTTGAATATTTTAAGATCTTCGTTACGTCGTTTATATAAAACGTAAAAAGTAATGGCCCAAGAACCGAGCCCTGAGGGATTCCGGTCTTGACGGTACGCCAATTGGAAGAATGACTACCGGCTGATACACATTGTTGGCGTTCGCGAAGGTAGGAATCGAACCAAGCAACGGCACTGTTAGAAAGATTGTAGTTTTTTAGTTTGCATAAAAGGAGATCCGTGTCAACTGTGTCGAAAGCTTTGCTGAAGTCTAGTAATGTCAGTAGTGTTAATTCTCCTCTGTCGCTGGCTTCTCGAGTGTCTTCAATCACTTTTTTGAAAATGGTGATCGTTCATTTCGATAGAGGCTTCAGTTTTTTGTGCATATTATCGCACTATAGACTATTGTATCTAATTCCAATTACCAGTTTCGTCCTTCGTACTTGTAACTCATGTTGAAATAATTATGTACCTAGTCTATAAAAGAGTACCTTACGTACTGTGAATTCAGTCTTCACACGAACTGAGCTATCCATTTGGACGTATTCATTATGCAGTGTCTATTATACTGTCTACAACACATTGGCGTACAATTTAGAGAATGAAATTAAATAGAAAAATAATCATAATATGGATATTTAAACACATTTTTGAAAATGGTGGCCGTTCATTTCGATAGAGGCTTCAGTTCTTTTGTATATATTATCGCACTATAGACTATTGTACCTAATTCCAATTACCAGTTTCGTCCTTCGTACTAGTAACTCATATTGAAATAATTCTGTACCTACTCTATAAAAGAGTACCTTACGTACTGTGAATTCAGTCTTCACTTCTGCCCGATCCGAAAAGATGAAATTACTCAGACATACTATCTACTGTCCTACTGACGTACAAAGTCTTAGAAGATACACCAAGTGATCGTCACGTATTCTATTTCGATACTGACTTTTAATGTAATTCATTTTAGATTTAGGTTTGCTCGCAAATGTATGTAGATCGGAAGATTGTCATTACATTTGTTGCAAACACACGCAACCGTGCAAATCTATCATAGGGCAGTGATTTAAATGTTCCCAGTCTTCTTTGTTAGAATATTTAATTGTAGATTTCTGTAATTCAGGTAGTTCTTTGGGGTTTATGTGGAGTCTCACTGCATATTTAGAACAAACGATATATTTTACTTGGTCGAAACAGGTACACTGGTCGAAATTTCTTGAGAAAATTTCTTTCCCACGAGAACTCAAACGCGCGAATTCCTTAACGAAAGTCCTGAGCATGGTGCCTTGGATCACGACGCTACGGCGCAGGACGTTATATTAAAATAAGTATAAATTATACCAGAGCTTACTGAAGTAAGAAGAGCCCTGTTGACTATGACGTAACCGTTGAGGTCGACTATCGGAGGTTGGAGCGTCAGTACTTGAATGAATGTCTCCACCTGAGAACAAAGAAATATTAACTTAAAACATAGAAAACATTCAGTATACTTGTTTGTGGCTGTACATACAGTAAGTCAGTTTAACTTTATAGTTTCTTCACCGAAGACTTTGAAAGCAGTACGCATATTTTAGGTAATGAGATCCCATTTAGTAGTAAATGCATTCTTTTTATCAATAAACTTCATGAAGAGCATCATAACAATATTATTTAGCGACTGCATATATACAATAACCTTTTCGCATTTTGACTCGCCTCGTGTTGGATGTGCTGATACTTAGGTGACAGCCGCAATGAAAGCAGGAACTCCCGGAACGCATCCCCTACCTGCAAGATCACGATCATTCTTCAGTCTGAATAAGATGTAAAATTCGCATTAAACAGTGTCTTAGACCAGTGTTCCGCAACCTTTTCATACTCACGGCACACCCTAGATGGGCCTAGAGTCAACACGGCACACCAAAATATTAATTCCCTCAAAAACATTTGATGTGACTCTCTTAATATACAGTAATTACGTAATGTAATTAAATTTATTATTATTATTATTATTATTATTATTATTATTATTATTATTATTATTGTTGTTGTTGTTGTCGACATTATAAAACAGAAATCGACTATTTCATTTATTAACAATTTATTAACTTTAATTCACCGTAGAAAATATGCATTTTTATTACTATTATTAAAGTAAATAACTTTACTCACACCTTCACAGTGTGATACTTGGGCCTGCTTAGCTGCACAGATGTGTCTGATCTGTGGCGGAATCGTTGACAGTGCTTCATTTCTTCATCGATGGATCTGAGTCTCTCCTTGTTTGATGTTTTAATATTCAGTTAACGTTGAGAAGCCCAGTTCACACATATTATATGTAGTTGAAAATGGCAATAACATAATATTAACTGCCATCTCAGAGATAGCCGGATATTCACTCCTTATTGACAACCAAAATGTTTCCAAAGGCACTTCGAGAAGTTTTAATTTCAATATTCTGTCTGCTTTTAAATCTGTCAGTTCCTCTTGTAAGAGTAGGGGAGAGTCGGGTAGTATCGGACATCGGGTAATATCGAACAGTGAGTTTCTTTCATCTACCACACGATGATAGTACCTAATTGACATGGTTACGTTTCTGTGATGTCGCATAGAGAGACGTAACCATGTCATTCAGGTACTGCCATATGGTGGTAGATGAAAGAAACTCACTGTCCGATACTACCCGATGTCCGATACTACCCGACTCTCCCCTATATTATTCGGAAGATGTTTTCAACCCACAATGAATGGATCACAAACCCAGTCAAAATCTTGGATACCCTCTCCGAAATAATTCAACTTCTGCTGCAAGATTACTAAATGTTCTTTAATTAAGTCCATCAACACTTTATTACCGTCAGCAAGGGGTCATACAGTTGGGAACATCTCAAAAGACTCATTTTCGGGCATCAACAACGTTTCAGCTATTATGTGTGTTTTTTTGGCCTTTACGATAAGTTCGGCTACCTTATAGATAGCTTCATGTACTTTTTGTGAAACCTGTACCGACATCGTCATGAGCGTCAGTTGTTTCTTTTTATTTTGTTCCAACAACCGACGATAACGATATACAGCTTTGTTTGAGAGAAAAGAAAGTTTTGTTACCAAATATCGTTCAATTTACTGAGAACCATAGCATTACTGAGATTATCACCACATACAACACACTCGAGAATTGGGCATGTTTTGTCAACACACACCGGTTGCGGAACACTGTCTTAGACGACAGATAAATTCTCAATATGTGACAATATTATAACTTATTATTATTATTATTATTATTATTATTACTAGCCGTACCCGTGCGCTCCGCTGCACCTGTTAGAAATAAATATAAAGTAATTACGTAATTAAAATAGGACGTTTGATCCAGGGAACATTCGTGTTTGTTAGAAGGATAAACCGTTTAATATGTTACTTAATTGAAATTGTATTTAAATAATTAAATTGCGATCATTTTGGTCCAGAGACCACTCATTTGGTGCAATGACAATTCCTTTAACATGTTTCTTATTTGTTATTACACGCAACTATAGTTTAATGAAGATTGACATATCATTTAGTTTTATTGTGTATATTTTATATTACTTGCTATATGGTTCCATTGAATTATGATAACTTAATTTTAACCCTTGTTTTCTACGTCTTCAGTAAATGGCGCTTGGCCCACTATGGTTCTGAAACCTTCAAATAACTTAAATAGTGATACAGCATAAACAGTGATATGTAATTATATTTCTTTCTTTCGAAAATGTAAGAATTCACGATCTCCTATGTACCATTGCCATGGAATGAATAAATGTGTTTTTTCTTCCTACTCAAAAATTTTATATTTTGCACATGGAAATTACTGCAGGAACAACAACGCCACAATCTGAGGCGGCGGTGAAAACGTATTGTATTATTATTTTAAAAGTCTATCAGACCTACCAAATTTTGCATAGAATAAAACTTATCGGAAATCATTTTTAAAGAAACTTCTGTTATGTAACATTTTTCACAAAAAACAATAATAAGCGAGATATTTCGATTTAATTCAGGCCCCTTTAAATGAAGTATTTTGAATGCCATATAGCCTAAAATCTAAATTACAACGAACTTAACTTATATTTCAATTTTCATCGAAATCCGTTCAGCCATTATCGCGTAAAAAGGTAACAAACATCCAGGCAGACAGACATACAAACAAAAATGTCAAAAAAGCGATTTTCGGTCTCAGGATGAATAATTATACATGTTAACACCAATTATTTTTGGAAAAGGGAAAATTAGCAGAAAATTTTCGGCTACATATTTATTATTATATTATATTATATTATATTATATTATATTATATTATATTATATTATATTATATTATATTATATTATATTATATTATATTATATTATATTATATAAAAGTGCGTTGATAACGGATGTACTCCGATAAGAAAGTTTTTAATTTGTTGTGGGGGCTCTTGAATCTCAGAAGCAACAACCTTTACAACAGCGCAACATAATCTGCTTGGCTTATTACCCAATTTTTTTTTGCATTGCATTTATTGCATATATAGTCTATTTTATGTATTTTAACACGATTCAATTGAGCATAGTTAAAATTTGAATTATGAAATAATGGATTGCTAAGCTAACGTACTATTACTGCATACTAAATCAATACGCTCTCGTTGTTCATTAATTCTCTGAGATTAAAATGAGTGTGTACATAAATATTATTTTAAGAAATACAGAAAACGAATGTACAAAAAAGCCTATCAAATTTTCTGTGCATAGAAATAGTTTAATAGCTTTCGATTGTTGCTGTCTAAGGCCCCTTTTTCGATTGTTGTTGCCCAAGGCCCCTTATAGACGGAGTCATTTGTTATTTCATTGCACCGTCTTAGATGGCGTTATTTTAATTTTAAAACTCATTTATCTCATTAAATATCAGTCCTATCAAAATTTTGTAAAGAATAAAACTTATCGGAAATCATTTTTAAAGAAACTTTTGCTATGTAACATTTTTTCAGAGAAATCAATAATAAGCGAGATATTTCGATTTATTTAATTCAGGCCCCCTTATAACCCCCCTTTTAAATAAAGTATTTTGAATGCCATATAGCCTAAAATCTAAGTTACAACGAACTTAATTTATATTCCAATTTTCATATAAATCGGTTCAGCCATTATCGCGTGAAAAGGTAACAAACATACAGACAGACATACAAACCAAAATTTCAAAAATGCTATTTTCGGTTTCAGGGTGGTTAATTATATATGTTAGGACCAATTATTTTTGGAAAATCGAAAATTACCAGAAAAATTTCGGCTACAGATTTATTATTAGTATAGATTATTATTATTATTATTATTATTATTATTATATTATTATTATTATTATTTGTCTGATCGCATAATAATATGTTGACAATACTTGGAGATATTTTGTGAAGTGAGTTTCATTAATTTATTTGTTTTTGTTTTTATTTTATTAAGAGCTTTCGAAATCTTGAACTTTTCGCGTCGTCACCTCAACAAACCTCGCGCGTCACTCTCTCGCCACCTTCGCAAATCGTGATCAGAAGTGCTATGACAGATACGGACTCGATGACGAGCCACGCCATGTTGCCTGAGATGCCCTCTCTTAGCATAAAGATGAGGAAATACACGTAGATTGTAAGTGCCGCCATCGTGTAGACCAAATAGAAACAGTATGTGTAGCACACTGCATTTCCGATTCTTTGCGCTAGCCGACTGTGCTGTAACCACAGACGTCGATATCCGGTCAAGATGGAGCATGGGCGCACAGAAGTTGTGAGGTCCTGTAAGAACAAAATGATTCCATAGTTGTTTATTTATATATACACTACGGTTTTTCGAGCTAAACGATAATACATGTTTCCTTGAGGATATTTTATTGTATAAATATGGATTCATACATTTCGGATGTAATGAACATGAATTAGGCTATCTCCATATGCGGCCGATATTATCCGTAATCGAAACAAAATTAACGAATGTCGAATGTTTAACTATTGTCAAAGAACTTACTTTTATTTCATCAATATTCGTAATCTCTTACTTACTTATTTACTGGCTTTTAAGGAACCCGGAGGTTCATTGTCGCCCTCACAAAAGCCCGCCATAGGTCCCTATCCTGAGTAAGATTAATCCAGTCTCTATCATCATATCCCACCTCCCTCAAATCCATTTTAATATTATCTTCCCATCTACGTCTCGGCCTGCCCAAAGGTATTTTTCCCTCCGGCCTCCCAACTAACACTCTATATGCATTTCTGGATTCGTCCATACGTGCTACATGCCCTGCCCATATCAAACATCTGGATTTAATGTTCCTAATTATGTCAGGTGAGGAATACAATGCGTGCAGTTCTGTGTTGTGTAAATCTCCTGCATGTGTTAAATCGGTTGTCAAATTAAAATATGGAATTTAGCAGTGTTGATTTCAGATTTTTTCTTTGGGGAATTTACGACTATACCAGCCCTGGACATAAAGGGGGAAAGGAAAAGGAAAGGAGATACCCTGCCTGTCCTTTCCGCTTACATCGCTTTAGAAACAAACACACGTACGGCCCGATTATTTCGTCCTGACAGCTCAGCGACGCGAAAGAGGGGAAGTAATAGGGGTAGTGGGGAAAGCTCCGGAGTAGCGATAAGGGCGAGCGGTCGGTAAAGGAATACAGTACAGCTTAATTGTACTAGAAACATACCGCTCTACCGCACGCATAACATCCGATTGCTCCCAAGGCAAGCGAGTGAATAAGCCAAACAACCCTTGGCGTAACTGAATGGAGTCGCCTGACCCAGGCGCACATCTCCGGCGACTGTCAGGACTAAATAATCGTACTATAAGGCACTATGCATCAATGGTTGCTTGTATTCTACCAGCGAGAGCCGAAAGCTCTGATGGCTGCCCTTATACAATTCGTCAATCAACAATGCTTGCCTTCCTGTCTACCCGTGTCAATTTTTTATTTTATTGGGTTATTTTATGACGCTGTATCAACATCTCAGGTTATTTAGCGTCTGAAAGAAATGAAGGTGATAATGCCTGTGAAATGAGTCCGAGGTCCAGCGCCAAAAGTTACCCAGCATTTGCTCGTAATGGGTTGAGGGAAAACCCCGGAAAAACCTCAACCAGGTAACTTGCCCCGACCGGGATTCGAACCCGGGCCACCTGGTTTCGCGGCCATACGCGCTGACCGTTACTCCACAGGTGTGGACACCCGTGTCAATCCGATACATAACTGTCTCTGCCGGGAAAGGTGGATTGGAGAGTTAAGAGGTAGTCTGCACTGACTCGATTGAGGTATTAGCGCCCAGGCTTGGCCTACCGGGGCAGATGGAACCGACAGCAAAAGAGAGAATAATTCAGATCTTACCTAACAAAAACAGAGGCCATGTATAAAAAGAGAACCTAGACAAATGGGGTCAATTGAAGAAATGAAGCTTTCATTCTTTTATATTTGTTTTAAATATCGTACTACTAACATACATTTTCGTAGAAAAACTACTGACTGGAAAACTTCCAGTTTTTACTACCTTTTTTAGATGGCGCAACATATTGCGAGCAGAAGATGCGGTGAAGAAGCATAAGAGGAACCAGAAGAGTGCCATGAAATTCCTGATCTCATAAACATAGCAGTACACGATGATGTCGCGATAGTTCCACCAGGAAAGCTCTTCGAATGCCAAAACCTCGAACAAGAATTGGAGTGCCACCATTATGCACGTACCAATAATACAAAGCACAATAAAGCGCTTTCGTTGCGGGCACAGCAGCGTGTGGAGTGTCTTTCGTGCATACTGCTCCTATGTATTGCCAGAAAGAATTACAGTATCAATTACATTTAACAGTTATACCTATACAAATCGACCTTGAATATTCAAATTTTATATAGGGTGGAAATAATGTAACTGTGCAGGTTTTAACAGCTTATTCCGTGGATAGAGTACAACAAAATTATAATACCATAGTAGTCCCAAATGAACACATTTGTGAAAAAAAAAAAAAAAAAAAAAATCCCCCTGAATTTTAACACTGTTTTATTCGATCAGTAGGCCTGCTATCCGTATGATTCTGATTTTTACTAGTATCATTAGAGAAACTGATAAGAATTATTTTCCCTGGATGCTTAATTTCTCTGTTTGTGCGTTATAAACTGGCCGGCCCGATCCCCAGACCTTATAACTGCTGATTTTTTCTGTGGAGTTACCTTAAATAAACGATGTTTCAAACCAGACCACACTGTATCCAGGATATGAACTGGATATAGGCAAAAGTCCAAGAAATGAATGATATTCCAGGTTTACTGCTACGTATCAAGAACAATTTCGGGTAAGATCAACAAACCAAAATGTACCAGGGATCACTTTAAATGTGGCATTAAAAATGACATGCCAATAAATTGTATTTTTCAAGACATACCCTAAATTAATTTGATATTTCTGAAACTTAGGCTGTAATAAATTTAGAACAGCATGCTGAAATTCATCAGACGTAACTGCGAAAGCCTGGTTTTATATGGAGTTTGATAACCTTATTATTGTATTTTTTTTCCTCGGATAAAAACACCAAAATGTATGTATTTCTATTTCTATTAATATGCTCTTTAAAAACTTAGACCAAAAAACAGTTCTTTTTATGCACTTTAGAATTTCGATAAGTCGAAGTGTTTCCCATTTGATATGGAGTTTCGAGTTATCGAGATCGACTGTATATAACTTAGTGGTATTTCCAATATTAAAATCTCTTACATTCGCACACAATATGATTACCTGAAGTATGGTCCAATCACGAAAGAGATTGGCGAGAAATTTTGTCTCTCTCCAGTTTAAAATGGGCACACATAACACCATAAGCTGCAGGATGATAGCTAGAATTCCATATAAATCTTCAGAAAATTCGGGGGTCCCCTCCAGCATTCCCTTCATCCATTTCTTGAAAGTAAATGCCATTACTACTATGGACATTATATAGATGCACACAGAGTAGACCATGACGGGAGATAAAATGGCGAAGGACGTCACACCTGAGCAGTAAAAATGTTGTATTATGATGGACATTGCACAGTGATACTGTTGGAAATACAGTTCACTGTTTTGATCTATCACGTTTTGTAAATATTGCATTTTTTTAATAACTTTAAACGATTTCTTAGAATTGATTACCAGGGGTATTTGGAAACATATCGTTTTAGGGTCTGAAGAATAAAAACCAACGCAGATGTTGACGGTTAACCACAAAGAAAGTCACCTACATTTCTTGACTACACAGTTTTAGCTTGTAATGCTTTTGCTGACTGGCAGAATGGTTGGTCATAGCGTAATTTGTGAGGTTCCAAGATCTGGATCTTTATACCTACTTGAATATTTGATTATTATTTTTTTTTTTTAGTTTTAGTGTTATTTACTGTTCAACGATTTTATTTTTCCGATATATTTATTTGTATTTCTTCATTGATTTACACTTAATTCCAGTGTTCAATAAACTAGATGCTTTTGTTCTATAAATAAATATGTGAGAATTCTGAGTTGCTCTGAACTTGTTAAGATGCATAAGAGATGCTCACCTGATGAAAGCTGAATGGGCATTACACCCAGAGCTCTAAGAATGATCAGAACTGGCCTCAGGTTTAGTACAACAGCGTCGCTGCCCTCGGATGCCATTGAGCTGTCCACTACCTCGTTATTTTTCGAAACCATAGTCAAGAGCCCATTTCTTACTTTATACTAGTATTAATTGTTGTATTCCTTTCATTATATTCGGCAAATATCAGCTTTCCTGAAGTCACAAGAAATAATTCATAGAAATTCACTTTGATATACTCAAAAATATTAAAATCAAGTCTAATCAAAATTTATAGTCGTAGTCTGATAAGTTTCATGCCCTTTTATCACAGGGGTCGGCGGACGGCTATTGTGAGTTCTGTGCTAAATTAATGCTTTGAAGTTGGCATACAGTTCGAGTTTAACTTTTATAACTATAGATGTGAGTTGGATTTTCTAAGGTTCAAGTAAAAAAGCAAAGTAAATAGGTGTGTAGATACAGGATAAATAAAATAATCTGGGGCACACTGTTAAAAACACTACGCCTCCTTGTCGTTCTGAAGTTTTGCGTACCTATTACATAAACGACCACGTTTCTGGATTATATTTAATAAGAATACTATTTTTATTTAACTAGCTAGCTAGCTAGTAAGTACAAATTAAAATTATAAAGCAAATATGTTTCTAGCCACTACCGTAAGAGCCAGCCAGCTCGTGTACGGTGTGCTCTTAGCCAATAATATAACAAAAAATTTACAAGGACAGTTTACTAAATGCAATAAGTAACTTAATTCAAACCAATAGGCCTAAATAACACACAAGAGCAAAAAAAAGATAAGAGTAATAAAAAATGAATAAGAATGATAAAGAAAGAATTTTAAGAAAACAAAAATTATGCGAATAATAATAATAATAATAATAATAATAATAATAATAATAATAATAAGCACAAATGAGAAAGAAATCAACTGTCGAATTGGCCTTTAAGCCGTAGTCGATGGTCGATAGTGATAAAATTATACTTGTGATATGGAAAACTATTCACGTAGGCCTAAGATTTGCCTCTGACCTGCCTTCCCCCAGTTCTGTCTCTGCTGTGATTGAAACTTACTGGTTGTCAGGGTTCGAATTAAGATTTCTGATGAGGGAGGGATACAATCCAAATAGGGAATACCACACATAAAATTATTATTATCCTCATTAGATACGGCTCAACGCTTGACCGCACTGAGTTATTGTCTTGAGGGGTACTATTATTTTATTGTAATTTGTTAATGTAAATTTATTATGTATCGAATCCTTCCCTGATCACGAGAACACTCTCTTTCAGGGGAGTGCTAGAATTCTGTTAATTTACAATTTCTTTGCATTATATTTTTCTAGCTTTATTATTATTATTATTATTATTATTATTATATTATTATTATCATTATTATTATTATGTATTCTTTACGCTATTAGTAGGATACTTTTATCTGGAATAGAAATTTGTTATTTTCTTGCGTCTTCCTCCTCATTTCAATAAAGTATTCTAAAACTCATTCTTAAAATGTAATTGATTAGTAAAAAATTTGGAAGCCAGTATCAGAATTAAAGAGTGTGTTTATAGGAGTAGTCATAGAAAATTTAAATAAAAAAATGACTGAGTGTGTATATATATTATTGTGTCCTGGTATTTTGTCTGATTTTGTGTCCAAAATTTTTGAAAACTAATCTCGAATTTAAGTTTTTGTAGCAATTATATTTCACTGTAAAAAAAATTAAAATTGTGCATTAACTAGAAAAACAAAATTCAAATTTCACCATCTTCTTCTCTTAATTTATATAAGTTTAAATTAAATTAACAATTATCTTAAACAATATAAGCAAACCTTTCGAGTTCCTCGATATTACACTTTCCCTTTCTTGCAGCTTTGTGAACTATCTTATGCGGTTTATTTGAACATAGCAAAATTACAGATCAATGATTAATTGTGGTTGTGTTTGTTTTTGCAGGTCGTTGTTTGTCGCCGTGTCGTCACAAGCCTGCTTGATGAGTGGTGAAACCCCTCGCTTGTCCAAGTAACAACAAGAATGTAGCAGGTAAGTTAACTAAACAAAACCAAAATCAAGTTCAGTATCGACCATGCATGTGTTTGGTCAGCTTCAACTTCCGATCCATCACTGTGAGAACTGACAGCGTTCAATTGTTTTCTTACATGTCTCGTCGTATATAATTTCACGTATGCTGTCAATTTATCTGTTACGAATAGAACAGACTTATTTTCCCAGGATACCACAGTATTATTTTCTATACATTTTAAAACAGCGTTGTCCGCGTGTATATTTTATGTAGGCTAATGCTCACATGTCCATACAGCGATATTGATGTGGTTGACTTCTGTCCGAATTTATAAATACGATTAGCCTATGCAGTTTTATAGTCGATGTTTATACTAATTCTGGAAGAAGATTGTTGTCTTTTAAGTTATGTGGCCATATTTTTTAGATAATCCTACTCGGTCTATGAGTCAATCAGTCTTTCAGTTCATAAGCTTCTCATTCATTCATTCATTCATGTATGCTGACGATACAACTTTTGTTATCAGACATAATAATACTGCTGTGTTAGATTTTATGAAGCAAGCTGTATTTGCTGAAATAAGAAAGTGGTTTTCAATTAATGGACTTATTGTTAATGATGAAAAAACTCATGTGTTAACGCTAAGTTTGAAACAAACCCAAAATAATGTGATAAATGAATCTGTAAAGATGCTGGGTATGTATCTGGATCCTAAACTAAGGTGGAACAGCCATGTCAGTTATGTATATAAAAGAATTTCTAGAGTAATTTATCTCTTGAGAAGTATCATGTACAAGATTCCCAAACATTATTTAAAACAAGTTTACTATGCACTATTTGAAAGCGTTATTAGATATGGATTACTTTTATATGGAAATAGTTCTGATCTTCCAAACATTCTGTTACTGCAGAAAAAGGCAGTTCGTATTTTAACAATGTCACCACCCAGACTATCATGTAGATGTCTTTTCAAAAATGAAAAGATTATGACAATCTACAATCTATATATTTTTGAACTTTTAATGTATGTAAACAAGAATATTACTAATTATACAAGTATAGCTGATATGCATCGCTATGAAACCAGAAATAATGATCAATTAAACGTACCACATGTCAGGTTGCAAAAAACACAATCAAGCTATGTAATTACTGCAATAAAAGTATATAATAAGATACCAACAAATATAAAGGCACTTAATGAAACACAATTTAAACTTCAGCTTAAGAGATGGCTACAAAATAATCCCTTTTATAGTATGAATGAAATTTTTGAAAATGATGTAGTATTTTAGTTAAATTTTATTATTTTTTATTATTTTAATATTTTAAATATTGACATATTGTTTTTTATATTAACACATTGACGAGGCCTCTTGTATTCTTGTACTTTCAGGCAAATAAAGAATATGAATATTCATTCATTCATTCGTTCGGTCGCTTGCTCACTCACTCACTCACTCTTTCGTCCATTCATTAATTTATTTTCATAGTTCTTGAAACTTGCTTGTTATTTTATCCCATGATGTAATTAATAGACTTAATTCTATTAATAAATGATAATGTGGATTTGTTGACGACGAAAACGGTCTTGATGAGCAGTTTGCACAAAACAGAGCATTTTTAATTTCACTGTTATAAATTATATATCACTCTTATTGAGAGAAAGCAAAGGAAACTGGGTCAGTGATGCGGAGGGAGGTATATGAAAATAATTGGTTATCAAGGCAGTGAAGAGAAAGAATGGAAATACCGGGTTATTGTGACTATCTGTAATATTAATTTGAAGCTTACAGCTGTCATATTGCTGAGCTTACATTAATTACAAAATACATCATGTGAAGAAACTAAGATCAGTTACACTCGAGTTTCACATCTTCCGCTGCGAAGACTAAGAAGACAGCTTGAATTGCACCAGCACGACGAGATACGTGACTAAGGTGGAACCCACCTGAAAGAGAAAATCGTGCTGAGTTACGGATTTAATTGGACATTATTAATGAAATTTAATAAAACATTAATTCGAAGTTTTAAGCTTCCTGACGCAAAACTTTCTACTTCATATTTTTAATGAGAGAACTATGTCTAATATTTCGAAACAACTTGCTGTTTGCAATGTGAGTTCACACACAATGTAATATTTTTATTTATTTTTTTTTATTTTGCTAATAATTGTAACATAAAATATAATATATACATAAAAACTTTAGCTCTCCCCTGAAAGAGTAGAACTCGTGCTCAGGGACGGATTCCTGAATTGTAATTAAGAAGTATATAATGCAATTTGTCTTATATCTACTGTGCAATAAGAATATATAAATTTAAATTTACAATTTTTCAATTTTTATAAAATCCACATATAACTGTTTAAATTTAATACAATTGACAAGATTAGGATATTTAAATATAAATTTGTTATATTTTCTTGGGTCTGAATTACTACCATGATTAAATACTGTAGCAGTGTTGCATTTTGGTTCAAACAATCTTAAAGAATTCATACCTTTTGTTTCATAACTATGAGAATATAATTCGAAATTATTTTGATTTTCATGTATGAATTTTATTAATGCGATATAATAAATTTGTCTTATGTTAAGAACATTAAAGTCGAAAAAAAATTTTTGAGATTGAAAATCAATAGGTTTATGAAGACATATTTTAATTATTTTCTTCTGTAATAAACAAAGTGGATTAAAATTGAATTTAAATAAGCTACCTCATCCTATAATTCCATACATAATTACCGATTGAAATAAAATTAAGTAAGTTATATTGTGCGTAATAAACTTATTGACAAGTAATTCCTCAATAAAACAAAATAATAGAAAATAATAGAAAACATTTCTATAAGAAGCTTTCCAAAATATGTACCAGGATAATTTTCCCAGACTTTGAGAAGCTTATTTTTTGTTACTCAATGCAGGATGAAATGTAAGTAGTGTCATTAATTTCATGGGGTCATTCTTTGAAATATTTAAAGCAAAAAAAATTAATACAATTTTGCTCGTTTTTGCTTCCTTTTCGAGAAAAAAAATTATTTTGTATGAAACATTTCATAGCGTGTTTTGGGAAAGCCATTGATTTAGTTCCCACATATTTAGTCGAGAGCAGTGTATTATGATATGATAATAAATGGTTGAAAGAATTTTAGTTTTGTTCTTTAAATATATAGCAATTTAATCCAAACATACGTAACATTTTAAAATTCCTTTTCAAAACGAAAGTTCAACAGATCAACAGAAACAACCTCGCTAACGGCATTCAACAGGTTACCACGGATTTGGCAAAAAATATAGAAACACGCAGATGATTATATTGAAGGGCTGTGAATGTATTTTCCATGTAAGTTCACTATTTTATCTTGGTTACTATATCAACATGACCTGCACTAATTATACTACTAATAATAATTTAATATTAATCCATCAATCTAAACATCGTCTCTTTTTTCACTCAGTTATTATTAGTATTATTATTTACTAATTTTATTACAATCTTTATGTGAGCTTTTTTCTTAAGTATTTTGTCTACAAAGTATGTGTATCTATGTAACGGAACTGTCCCCGAACACGAGCTTTGCTCTTTCGGGGTATTTTAATGTAACGTTTTTATGTATATGTTATTATTAAATAAATAAATAAATAAATAAAATAATAATAATTTTCGTACCGTCTATGCTGTCACTATTTTATTTACAAGCCTCATATTACACACATAATGGAAATTTGTTTACGCGGTATATTAACGTTCTCTGACAAAAAAAAAAAACAAATACAATTTGTGGGTCTTTTTTAAAACGTTCTCCTCTATTCTGGACTTGTAAGGCAATTTCATTTTTTTTTTGCATTATTATGGTCCCCCTTTTTATTTTTCGTAATTGCGCTATTATTATTTGTAAATCACGGTGTACATTAAACATTTCAGCCTACTTTTGTTAGAAGGAAATTATAACAAAACTTGTACCGGTTCTACATCAATATCTCATTGCAGCGTAGCACAGCAATACGAATATCAACAAAAATACATGTGAAAAAGTGTAATTGAAGACATAAATGTCCGCAAATATAGTTTGATTGATACATAAAGATTGAAATTATCCTATAATGTTAACAACGGGTAATAAATGCTCTCAATTTAGAAGTGTGAGGTGATTAGAGTTAGATGGTAAATGTTCAATTTTTAAACGAAGATTATATGAAGATTATTAAGGCCGTAAAATGTGACATTGATTGATATGAAATAACTGATTATTTTCTGCTTTGTTCTCAAATTAATGAATAGTAATGTTTATTTTATAACATTTGGGTCTTGGTTTTGTAATTTTATATATTTTAAGCCTAACGATTTAAAAGTAATTTCTTGGAAATCGTTATGCAAATATTATTAATTTTGAATGTAAAGTGACCATAATAAAATTATAAAAGTTAGCCGTTTAATGTCATATGAACACATAGTAAGGATTTAAAATTTTCATTCTAGGTAAAAAAAAACTGTAATTTCTCTTGCCTTGAAATAATAATAGTAGCAATAATGTTTCTTCATTTCTTCGTCTAATCCTATCCTCATCCTGGCCCACTGCTAAGAAGTAACGTTACCATATCTGACCGTGAAACGGGCAGGCCCGGGTTCAAATCCCGGTTGGAACAAGTTATCTGTTTTTTTTTCGGTGTTTACCCTCTACCCATTAAGATCAAATTCTGGGTAAATTTTGCGCTGGGCCTTGGACTCATTTCGCTGGAGCTATCACCTTCATTTCACTCAGATGCTAGATAACCATCGCAGTTGATAAAGGTCGTAAAATAAGGCAATTAAAAATCATATTCTGCGTTTCGGTTTAGAGATCTCTAGATCAGAGGAACATCTTCAACCAACACTAGACTCTCACATTGCGGGCCTCTCTGGTCGTGTGATCAGCATGACTCAGGACTACCGCGGAGATTTCACGAGACAAGGGACAAAATATCAAGTGTTCTGGAACGGAGATAATCTTCACTAACCGTGCCAGAAATTCAACCACGGACTGCATGGTTGGAAAGTGCGTATGTTATTCATTAATTATTAAGCCGTAATGGCGGACGTTGTAGTAACAGTAGTAATATCGTCGTCGTCATCATCATCGTCATCATCATCATCATCATCAACATCATCATCATCATCATCATCATCATAATTAAAGTCATTATGTTACAACAGAGATCGAAAGCTTTAATAGGCCTACTAAATAGGTTACTCTATTGCTTCTACATGTTCTGTCAAGAAAAATTATTTTGTATTGTGCAAGAAAGAGATTTTAACGGTTCAAGAAATTGTATATTCAAATAAATAAATAAATAAATAAATAAATGAATGAATGAATGAATGAATGAATAAATAAATACATAAACAAACAAACAAACAAACAAATAAATAAATAAATAAATAAATAAATAAATAAATAAATAAATAAATAAATAAATAAATAAATAAATAAATAAATAAATAAATAAATAAATAAATAAATAAATAAATAAATAAGTAACTAAGTAAGTAAGTAACTAAGTAAGTAAGTAACTAAGTAAGTAAGTAAGTAAATAATTAAGTAAGTAAATAAATAAATAAATTAATTAATTCAGACATTTACTGTATTTTTATTGAAGTCAGATCTCTGGCTAAATGTTACAAGGGTGTATGTAGTAATATTTCTGATATAGACATAGAACCTTGTAATATTGAGCCAGCGAGATAAAACTACGACGCTACGGCGCGGGACGTTATATTAAAATAAGTATAAATTATACTATAGCTTACTGAGGTAAGAAGAGCCCTGTTAACTATGACGTAACCGTTGAGGTCGACTGTCGGAGGTTGGAGCTTCAGTACTTGAATGAACGTCTCCACCTGAGGACACAGAAATATTAACTTAAAACACAAAAACATGCAGTATTCTTGTTTGTGGCTATACATACAGTAGGCCTAAGTCAGTTTAACTTTATGATTTCTTCACTGAAGAGTTTCGAAACAGTACTCATATTTTAGGTAAGGAAATCTCATTTAGTAGTAAAAACATTTTTTTTATATATAAACTTCATAAAAAGCATCTTAACAGTATTATTTAGCGGCTGCATATATACAATAACCTTTTCGCATTTTGACTCGCCTCGTGTTGGATGTGCTGGTACTTAGGTGACAGCCGCAATGAAAGCAGGAACTCCCGGAACGCATCCCCTACCTGCAAGATCACGAGCATTCTTCAGTCTGAATAAGATATGAAATTGGCATTAAATAGTGTCTTAGACGACAGATAAATTCTTAATATATGATAATATTATACGTTATTATTATTATTATTATTATTATTATTATTATTATTGTTGTTGTTGTTGTTGTTGTTGTTGTTATTGTTGAACTATAAAATCGTCTATTTGTATAACCAATTTAGAATTTCAGTCGGATACAATTTAGCAATACTATTCACTTTTGTTAAGCTGGTCAGTGATTAGAGTTGGCGATCTGCTAGTTAGGTTTGAATCGAATAAAAAAACCGTTGTTGTGAATAAATCGGGTAGCAGAGGGAATGTATGGTTTTCAGTGAATTATGTGATCAATTTATTCATATGCATATGTTAAACCATAAACCATATTATGTGATATGATTAAAATATAATTTAAATTCACTAGGCCTATTACATTTTTACCACGTCATACTACTTTTGACCAATAAAATGGTACGAAAGCACGTCTTTAAAAAAATCATGGCTGCTTATGGCACAATTTTATCACTTCTCTAACATTTGTTTATTTTTATCACTTCCTTAGCATTTGTTTGTTTTTATCACTTCCCTAGCATTTGTTTCTTTGTTTGCCAACATTCCAAACTGCAAATTCTTTACGGCACTATAAAACATGATTTGCGATTGTCATTTGTTTCCTGCATAGATAGTCGACTGAAAATGGCGGCTCCGTTCAAACGTTTTGATGAAAGTAACATTAGTGAAGTAGAATTTTAGGAAGTCAATTAATATCTATTTTATTGTATTAGAGTACTTTATTTCTTCAAATCTTTATATAATTTCTTTTTTTTATTTCTGCTAATGTTTATGTACGTTCTTCTGTTTTTATCACGTCCCTACCATTTGTTTCTTTGCTTACCAACATTTCAAACTGCAAATTCTTTACGGTCCTATAAAACAACATATTTGCAATCGTCATTTGTTTACCGCATAGACAGTCAACTGAAAATAGCGGCTCCGTTCAAACGTTTTGGTGAAGCTAACATTAGTGAAATAGAATTTTATTAAGTCAATTAATATTTTATTGTATTAGAATACTTTATTTCTTCTAATCTTTATATACTTTATATAATCATGTAATATTCAATAAAATCCCACTCGAGTTTTGATTTTCTCTAGATAAATCAATAATATTGTTTGTACAGTGGATATCTGTAATATCAGTCGGGCTGTGTAACGTGAGTTGTAGTTCCGAGTTTTGCCATCATTGGCGTTAACATTCGCTTATAAATTTCAGTAGTCTCTCGATCGCATGCATGGAGTTAGAGGTCTTCTATATCATTTGTCTGTTAGCAGGATGTTACTGTACATAACAGAACCCATGAAATGCTTAACAGCGAAAGTTCTTAGTCAATAAAAAAGTAGACAACTGTGTTACAATATACATATTTTTCAGTAACTATTGAATTAACATGTTTTTCGAGAGACGCTTGTTTAGTTAAAACTATATTGTTTGAGCATTCGAAATCTTGAACTTTTCTAGTCGACACCTCAACGAACCTCACGCGTCACTTTGTCGGCACCTTCGCAAATCGTGATCAGAAGTGCCATGAGGGATACGGACTCGATGGCGATCCACGCCAATTCATCTGTGCTGCCCTCTGTTGCCATAAAGATAAGGTAATACACGTAGACTGTAAGTGCTGCCATCGTGTAGACCAAATAGAAACAATATGTGTAGCACACAGCATTTCCTATTCTTTGCGCTAGCCGACTGTGCTGTAACCACAGACGTCGATATCCGGTCAAGATGGAGCATGGGCGCACAGAAGTTGTGAGGTCCTGTAATAACAAAATGATTGCATGGTTATTTATCTATATATCTACTACTATTTTTCGAGATAAACAGTAATACATATTTCGTTGAAGATGTCTTATAGTATAAATTTGGAATCATCAGGGATGTAATGAACATGAAGTATCTCCATGTGCGGCCTATATCACCCGTAATCGAAACAAAATTAACGATGGGACTTCAAATTTAATCAGTGCAAAACATTTTACATCACAAAAAAAAACTAAAAAAAAATGTAAAGTTACAGAGAGAGTAGGCCCATGCATATAGAAGTGACTTAGGTGTGAGCAAGTACAGAACAAAGAAGTATAAAACAGTAGCAGACATAAAAACCAGCTCCAATAATTCCTGGCTCATCAGACTTAATCGGAACAAATTAGCAGATGTGGAAAAGTTGTTAACAAAACACTGTAGTAGCGACTGGAAAACTATTGACAGTCTCGAATTCTATAATAAAGTAGAATGTGCTCTACAAGAGGAGGTCAATGATGCTGAAAGTGATAAATAGAGCCCGGATGTTACGCATCCACTCGGTAATGAGTTTTGGAATAATATTCTGGGAAAATTCCACAGATAGTAACAGTATATTTCTATTACAAAAAAGAGTAATTAGAATAATAGTAGGTGCCAAAACTAGGGAATCTTGTACGACTATTTAAAAAAAAACTACAAATAATGCCCATGGCTTGTCAGTATATCTTTTCATAATAGTCTTCCTCGTATGTAATCGTGAAAACTTTGTAACTAATTCAACAGTTCATAGCATAAATACACGTCAAAAAATGACTTTCATATTCCATCGGCAAGTCTATCGTGCTATCAAAAAGGAGTGCGTTATATGGCAGTAAAAATTTTTAATAGCCTCCCTATCGATATAAAAAATGAAACTCAAAACATAAGATTATTCAGGGCCAAATTAAAGATGTACCCAATTTCTCACGCCTTCTATTCTGTAGGTGAATTCATGACATTCAATAACACTTCATGAAATTGATACTAAACTATGTGTTGTACTAGTAGACTATATTGTAAATCTCGTCTGTATATATATTTCATCTAGACTGTGACTATAAATTAAGACTTTATAATAGTATTAAGTTTTTTGACTTGTTCCATATTTTAGCTGTAAGGCAATGTATGAATACCATGGAATGTTAATAAATACAATACAAAATGCCTTTTTTTAAACTGTTTGTATGAAAGACCTATTAGAGATAAACACGTTTCCACACATTTGGGGACGTTAGGCCCAATTTTTATTTTGCCTATTTTAGCTCCCGTTGCCTATTTTAAGGTTAAATGCCTTTTTTAGCCTTTTAACGTCGTTATTATACATTTTCTATATTTTTAAATCCTTTGAAATAAACCGCACATAAATTATATAAAAAACAAAAAAGAACGGTTGTACAAATTAAAAATATATATTCACCTCACACAAATATTTACTGAGAATCTTATTCTCCAGCAATACGTATGTTTCCAAGGAGTCGTAAACTTTTCTCCCCTACCGATTCCATCTTTTATGTCACTTAACAAAGATGTTTGAACAGTATAACCCTCAGTGCTCAAGTCACTTCGGGATTTACCAGCGAATGAAAGGGGATGAGGGAAGTATTAAAAGCAAGTCTCCAGGTCCCGTTACTGTTGTCGCTTGCACGCACAAGTCACGCGTACTTTGAAGTCTCTAATCCCTTCTCACATCCCTCTTTTAGAGACAATACACAGTCGGTTTTTCTCGATCTCTGAAAGAAAGTAGAGACGGTCCTTCTGAAATAAGTTGTTTTAAGTTTGCTCCAATCACTTCAGTAGAAGTAGAAAGATCTTTTTCCACCATGAAAAACGTTCTCTCTCACAGGCGGCTCACTATGAGAGTTGACAACTTAAAAAAGCATCTTGTTGTGACATGTAACCAAGGAAAGTGAGTACCGTATGGGATAGTTTATTAAGTATTTGTCTATTTTTTGTCTGTTTCAATGAATAATAAATGCCTATTTCACTGCTAATTTTTACTATTTTAGTGCCTATTTGCCTGCCTATTTTAACCAAAATAAATGCCTAAATATCCGGGCTCTAGTGATAAAGAATGCTACTCTGAAATGGTGCACAGTGATTCAGTGTTGATTGTGTAGAAAGTGTTTCTGTTCTTTTTGTTAATGCTGCTGTGAATTGATTCAGTTTTTGAATATTATATTGTTTAAAATTTCTTACATTGCATACAACAGTGTTTTGTTTCCCAATGATGGTTCAAAATAGTATTGCTGTAACAACAATTATGATGATGATGAAAATAATAATACTAATAACAATAATAGTAATAATAGTATTTTTAAGTTCTCTGTATGAGTTTAAACATCCTCATATTCGTAACTCTTTACAAAAGTTTGTTTCAAAATCCTCTGTGTCAATAACTGAGATTCAAAACCCTCCATGTGCGTATTTAATATTAATTTAGGATGTTTTGCTTTATGATTATTGCCATTAGTATCATATTTTATTATTTAATACACCTAACATATGCTATTAGCAATGAAAAAGTACAATAGGTACATAATCATACTGTATTAAAAATACAGTTTTTTTTTAATTTGTGGAAATGGATATAGAGGACTTTGAGTTTAGAGGATTCATAGACAAATGGGGTCAAGTGAAGAACTGGAGCTTTCATTATTTTATATTTATTTAAATACCGTACAGTACTGCTAACAGAAATTTTCTTATAAAAACCTACAGAGTGGAAAACTTCCAGTCTTTACTACCTTTTTTAGATGGCGCAACATATTGCGAGCAGAAGATGCGGTGAAGAAGCATAAGAGGAACCAGAAGAGTGCCATGAAATTCCTGATCTCATAAACGTAGCAGTACACGAATATGTCGCGATAGTTCCACCAGGAGAGCTCTCCGAATGACATAATCTCGTACAAGAATTGGAGTGCCACCATTATGCACGTGGTAACAATACAAAGCACAATAAAGCGCTTTCGTTGTGGGCACAGCAGCGTGTGGAGTGTCTTTCGTGCATACTGCTCCTATATAATGCCAGAAATAATTACAGTGTCAATTACTTTTAACAGTTATACCTATACAAATAGATCTTCAATACAGTACTCAAATTTTGTACAGGGTGGAAGTAATATAACTGTGCAGATTTTAACAGTTTATTCCGTGGATAGAGTACAACAAAAAAATTATATTACCATAGTAGTCTCAAATGAATACATTTGTGAGAAAAAATAATTTCCCCCTAAATTTTAACACTGTTTTACTCGATCAGTAGGCCTACTATCCGTAAGATTCTGATTTTTACTCTTATCAATAGACAAACCGATGAAAAGTGATTGATCCCTTTGCAGTGTTTAAATGAAATTGTTAAGAAGTATTTTCCCTGGATGCTTAATTTCTCTGTTTGTCGTTATAAACTGGCCGGCTCGATCCCCAGACCTTATAACTGCTTTTTTTTTTGTGGATTTCGTTAAATAAAGGGTGTTTCAAACCAGACCACACTGTATCCAGGATCTGACCAGAATGTAGGAAGAAGTCCAAGAAATGAACAACATCTCAGGTGCATTGTTATGTGTCAACAATTTCCGAGTAAGATCAACAAGTCAAAATATACCAGGGGTCACTTCAAAATGTGTCATTAAAAATGACAGACCACTAATTGCATTGTTAAAAATATATCCTGAGTTAGTTATATGCAATAGAAGTGATTTAATACAGTTATATGAGCACTTTTTAATAATTGAATAAAATTAATAAAATCGGTTAAAAACCATACATGTTTCGGAGGAATGCTCCTCCATCTTCAGTGGTAGTACCAGCGTCGTGGTACTACCACTGAAGATGGAGGAGCATTCCTCCGAAACATGTATGGTTTTTAACCGATTTTATTAATTTTATTCAATTATTAAAAAGTGTTCATATAACTGTAGTAAATCACTTCTATTGCATATAACTATCCCACTCATGAACACTGTTGTATCTGACCTAACTTACGTAATTTTATCCTGAGTTAATTTGATATTCTAAAACTTACAGTAAATTTAGAAGAGCATGCTGAAATTCCTCAGAAACAACTAGCAATCTCTGGTCTTATATGGACTTTGATAACTTTATTATTACGCTTTTTCCTCAGATAAAAGCACCAAAATATATGTATAACAATTTTGATTAATATACTCTTCAAAGGCTTAGACTAAAACAGTTATTTTACTGCACTTTTAAATTTCGATAAGTCGAAGTGTTTCCCAGTTGATATGCAGTTTCGAGTTATTGGGATCGACGGTACATACCGATATTTCCAATATCAAACTTTCATACATTCGCACACAATACGGTTACCTGAAGTATGGTCCAATCACGGAAGAGAATGGCGAGAAATTTTGTCTCCCTCCAGTTTAAAATGGGCACACATAATATCATAAGCTGCAGGATGATAGCTAGAATCCCATATAAAACTTCAGAGTACTCGGGGGACCCCTGCAGTATTCCCCTCATCCATTTTTTAAAAGTAAATGCCATTACTACTATGGACATTATATAGATGCACACAGAGTAGACCATGACGGGAGATAAAATGGCGAAGGACGTCACACCTGCACAGTAAAAATGTTGTATTATGATGGACACTGCACAATGATACTATTACGAGTACAATTCATTCTTTTGATCGATCATGTTTTGTAAATATTGCTTTTCATTTTCTTAATAACTTTAAACGATTTCTTAAGGCCCATTCACAATGAAAATTAAACATAAGGATAACATAAACACAGAAGTTTGCGGTCAGGTTATCAAATGGGAACATTCACAATGATTCACATAAACATTGCCGTTAGATGTTAACATGAAAGTTTGCAAACTCCAAACTTTCATGCTTATGTTTACGTGATTTGCAAACAGTACACAATCGTGGAGCGCTGATGTAGGCCTATACGGCAGAATATGAGGAAATGGCGTCGTTGTTATGTTTCCATGGATGCCAAGTATCTTTGCGGTTATGTTTATGTTCCCATCGTGAATATTCTTGATTTTACCGTAACGTTTACATTTTTAAGTTAACGCTTACGTTATGTTTAATTTTCATTGTGAATGAGCCTTTAGAATTGATTACTTGCGAACGGGAAACGTATTATTTTATGAAGTACGTGCAGTTTTAATGTTATTTACTGTTCAACGATATTTATTTTTTCGATATATTTATTTGTATTACTTCATTGATTCCCACTTGATTCCAGTGTTCAATAAACTAGATGCTTTTGTTTTATAATAAATACGACAGAATTCTGGGTTGCTTTGAACTTGTCAAGATGCATAAGATATGCTCACCTGAAGAAAGCTGAATAGGCATTACACCTAGAGCTCTAAGAATGACCAGAACTGGCCTCAGGTTTAGTACAACAGCGTCGCTGCCCCGGGATGCCACTGAGCTGTCCACTACCTCGTTCTTTTTCGAAACCATAGTCAAGAGCCCATTTCTTACTTTATACTAGTATTAATTGTTGTATTCTTCCCATTATATTCGGCAAACATCAGCTTTCCTGAAGTCACAAGAAATAATTCATACCAACTCAGTTTCACATACTCAAAAATATTAAAATAAAATCTAATCAAAATTTTTACAATTCGAAGTCACAGGGGTCGGCGGACGGCTATTGTGAGTTCTGTGCTAAATTAATTCTTTGAAGTGTGGCATACAGTTCGAGTTTAACTTTTATAACTATAGATGTGAGTTGAATTTTCTAAGGTTGAAGTAAAGGGACAAAATAAATTGGTGTGTGGATGCAGGATAAATAAAATAATCTGGGACACAGTGCTGAAAACATTGCACCTCCTTGTCGTTCTGAAGTTTTGTGTATTTATTAATAAACGAACACGTTTCTGAACCATACCTAATAAGAATAATAAAGAATTTTAAGAGGACAAGAATTATGTTAAGATTAATAATAACAATAATACTACTAATAATAATAATAATAATAATAATAATAATAATAATAATAAACACGAAAAAAAATAAACTGTTTAATTAGCCTCTAAGCCGTTGTCGATGGGCGATAGTGATGAAAATAAACTTGTGATAAGGGAAACTAATCACATAAGATTTGCCTTTGACCTGCCTTCCCATCGCTCTGTCTCTGCTTTGACTGGAACTTCTTGCTTGTAATTAAAATTATTCCGCGTGCCAGATGTACGGCTACCACGCGTCACATAGATTGTCAATTCTTGCTTTAGTGATTTATAGTGTCAAATTTGGTAGAAGGTTTTCACTTGAAGTGTTTACAAAGAACAAATGGCTTTTAAGGAACCCGCAGGTTCATTGCCGCCCTCACATAAGCCCGCTATCGGTCCCTATCCTGTGCAAGATTAATCCAGTCCCTGCATCATATCCCACCTCCCTCAAATCCATTTTAATATTATCTTCCCATCTACGTCTTGGCCTCCCCAAAGGTATTTTTCCCTCCGGTCTCCCAACTAACACTCTATATGCATTTCTGGATTCGCTCATACTGCTACATGTCCTGCCCATCTCAAACATCTGGATTTATGTCAAGTGAAAAATACAATCCGTGCAGGTCTGCATTGTGTAACTTTCTCCATTCTCCTGTAACTTCATTCCTCTTAACCCCAAATATTTTCCTAAGCACCTTATTCTCAAACACCCTTAACCTATGTTCCTGTCTCAAAGTGAGAGTCCAAATTTCACAACCATACAGAACAACCGGTAATATAACTGTTTTATAAATTCTAACTTTCAGATTATTTGACAACAGACTAGATGACATAAGCTTCTCAACCGAATAATTTCACTTAAAGTGTATGAAAGGAAAAATGAAGAGCTTTTCGAACAGATCATTGAAAATTTTACTCATAAATCTCATTATCTCATTTCTAAGACTACTACTGCTGCTGCTGCTGCTACTACTTCTACTACTACTACTACTACTACTACTACTACTACTACTACTACTACTACTACTACTACTGGTACTACTACTGCTACTACTACTACTACTACTACTGCTACTACTACTTCTAATAATAATAATAATAATAATAATAATAATAATAATAATAATGTTAGTCCACACCTGTGGAGTAACGGTCAGCGCATCTGGCCGCGAAACCAGGTGGCCCGGGTTCGAATCCCGGTCGGGGCAAGTTACCTGGTTGAGGTTTTTTCCGGGGTTTTCCTTCAACCCAATACGAGCAAATGCTGGGTAACTTTCGGTGCTGGACCCCGGACTCATTTCACCGGCATTATCACCTTAATTTCATTCAGACGCTAAATAACCTATATGTTGATACAGCGTCGTAAAATAACCCAATAAAAATAATTATGTTAATAATAATAGTAATAGTAATAATAATAATAATATTAATAATAATAATAATAATATTGATCTACCTTTTAACTTCAAGTTGCATAGCATATATTCGGTGACTTGAAGAAAAGAATCCAAACAAAAAAACAAATATCTCGTAAATAGTTTGTTATGCCGTACATACTTCCAGCTCGAGCCATCGGAAAGGGAATCCCTGAATGCTTTATCCATAGTCCATACATAATTCTTTTAGAATAATTCTCACACACTTCCTTTAGAAATGAATATATCACATTATTTTATTGTTTCATAAGTTAAGAGGAGAGGGTTGTTAAATATGGTGAAAAATCAACCAATTAAAAAGTAATTAAAAATATTCTTTGATCTGTAAAAAATGCTCGTACATTACATAAAATTTGATGCGCATTTATGTCTTTGTCAGCTGCTGTGTCGCCATTTTGGAAAATCTGCTGCACAAGGTTTTTAAATGACACTAAACTTTGATTGCAATTTCCCGTAACTTTAATTTTTTTGCTTCATTCCATACAAAACGTTACATGTCTTCGGAACTATTAATGTTATGTTCATGATATTTAGTACACACATTACGTATGGAATGGATACCTCAAGGATACAAAAAAGATAAGATCAACGGACATTAGGGTGAAAGGAATACTTACAACAAAAAGGGGGAGGAATATTGATGAAATTTTATGGTCTGATAGACAATAATTGAAGAGAATTATTAAAAATACCTCAAATTGTAATAATTGTAAGAATGGGCTCCGGATTAATGTATTACAAACATAAAACCTTAAATATATAATATATATTTTTTATGCTATTAGGATGCTTTTCTCTGGAGTAAAAATTTGTTATTTTGTTTTGTTTGTAATATATTCCTCCATATTTCTATAAAACTACCTATAAAATTCATTCTTAAAATGAGATAATTGATTAGTTTAAAAATTTGAAAGCTAATATCAAAATTGTGTTTCAAGCATTTTAAAGAGAGTGCTTATAGGAGTAAAAGATCATAGAAAGTTTGAATTAAAAAAATGGCTGAGATATAATCATATGTAAGTTATAGTATCCTGATATTTCTTCTGAATTTGTGCCCAATTTTTCAAAACTAATCTCGAATTTAAGATTTTGCAGCATTTATATTTCTCTTTACAAAAAAAAAAAAAAAATGAAAATTATGCGTCAATTAGGAAAACAAAATTCAAATTTCACCAGCTTCTGTCTTTAATTTAAGTTAAATTAACAATTAACTTAAAGAATACAAACCTTTCAAGTTCTTCGACGTCACACTGTCCCTTTCATGCAGCTTTATGAACTGCTTTAGGCGGTTTATTTGTTCATAACAGAGTTACAGATCAATGATTAATTGTGGTTGTGTTTGTTTTTGCAGGTCGTTGTTTGTCGCCGTGTCGCCGAGTGGTGAAACCCCTCGCTTGTCCGAGTAACAAGAATATAGCAGGTAAGTTAACTAAACCAAACCGAAATGAAGTAAATCGAGTTCAGTATCGACCATGCATGTGTTTGGTCAGCTTCAACTTCCGATCCATCACTGTGAGAAGTGACAGCGTTCAATTGTTTTCTTCCATGTCTCGTGATGTATAATTTCACATATGTTGTGAATTTATCTGTTACGAATAGAACAGACTTATTTTCCTAGGATACTAGATAAGGCCCTACAGTTTTATTTTCTATATATTATAAAACAGCGTTGTTCGCGTTTATACTTAGGCCTATGTAATGTTCTTATATTCATACAGCGATGTCGATGTGGTTGACTTCTTCCGTCCTGATTTATAAATACGATTATACAATTTTGTAGTCGATATTTATAGTATCTTTCAGTCCATATGTTTCTCATTAATTAATTAATTAATTAATTCATTCGTTCGTTCGTTTGTTGTTCGTTCATTCGTTCGTTCATTCATTCATTCATTCATTCATTCATTCATTCATTCATTCATTCATTCATTCATTTATTCATTTTCTCTGTTCTTCAAACTTACTTATTATTTTGTTCCACAATGTAAATGATAATATGTAAACGTTCTTGATGAACAGTTTGTACAAAACAGAGCACTTTTAATTTCACCGTTACATATTATATATCATTCTTATTAGAGACACAGCAAAGTGATGTACGTCTTTGTTAATGTTAGTTCTCGATGGTATTCTATTAAAATTAATTTTAGTAAACGATTCCTTTTCCTTCTTCACGTCTCGCCCTTATGTATTTCGTGATATTAAATAGCAAATGTTATCTTTTCTGAACTTCCGCTCCCGTTCATTTCCTCCCTGATTAAAGGCAATTTCCAGGACATCATTAAGTACCTCACACATAGCAATTCAGGCCCATAATTATCCTATCATTTATCGTGGGCAATAACATTAACTATTGATACACGTAGCTCTTTTAATTTGTTTTTGGCTCAATTAACCTGTTCGATATTCCACTATTCAATAAGACCGAGCACCTCGACATGAGATGATATTATAGAACTGATAGGGCGGTGGTAGGAGAAACAGGACTTACCTGAGTTGCTCGACCTCAATACTGTCTTCTTTCACTGCGCATTCCACTTATAAAATTCTCCTCAAAATATGGGATTGGTTCTCAGCCAATAAATTAGTAGATCCTATTACATTGTAACCAAACTAACATAATTCAATTTAAATCCTGACCAAATTCAACCTCGGAAATTTCAAGCGCAATATTTAATAATAGGTTCCTAAACAAAGTGTGATAGCTGGAAATCGTTCTTCCCCTTGGCAGGCCGTAAGGTCAGGGATCCCACAGGGATCAGTTCTTGGCCCTTTACTATTTACAATTTATATCAACGACATATCAGAATCTCTAAAGTACTGCCGACACCATCTCTATGCAGACGACCTTCAAATATACATAAAATTCCACACTGACGAAATAAATGATGCAATAACTAAAATTAATGACGACCTGAACTCAATCTGCACATGGATACGGAAATTCCGACTTAAACTAAATCCAGAAAAATCACAGTCAATCATTGTGGGCCATTCACGTTTGTTAAGCACTATTACCATACCAAATTTGTCCCCGATTAAAATACACGGCACCGAAATTCCGTTCAGTGAATCAGTAAAGAATCTAGGTATTTATATGGATAAAAGTTTAAATTGGAACATTCAAGTTGCAGAAACCTGCAAAAAGGTATTTTCATTAATCCACTCGTTTAGACGATTGAAGAATTTTCTACCCCTTTCCATGAAAAAAATGTTAGTGCAAACACTCGTGATGCCCCACTTCGATTACTGTGATATTCTGCTTACTGACCTAAGCGTTACTTCGGCGCAGAGACTACAACGTGTTCATAATATGTGCGTCCGTTTCGTCTGCAATATTCGCCGGGCTGATCACGTAACACCATCCCTCGAAATGTTGTCCTGGCTCCGTCTAGAAGATCGTAGGAAAATCCACTGTCTTTCCCTTCTCTTTCACATATTACATTTCTCCACTCCTGTATATCTTGGGTCTCGTTTTCAAAATTTATCCACCCATCATAACCTAGACACACGATCACAACACTCCTCAATATTATCCATTCCCTCCCACCGAACATCCTCATATTCATCTTCTTTCACTGTGGCTGTTCCTCGACTTTGGAATTCCCTACCGAGTAATGTCAGGGACTGTCAGACATCAAATCAATTTAAGAATAGGTTAACGAGATATTTTTCTAACAATTATTGTCAACAATAATAGCTGTTTCAGGTTTCTCAGTGTTTAATGGTTATATATATCACAGATAAATATATAATTTATCTCATTATTATTATTATTATTATTACTATTATAATTACCATTATTATTATTATTATTATTGTTATTATTATTATCATTATTATAACTATTTCTTACCAGTGTTTATTATTGTCACACTAACATTAGTTATCCAATTTTCATCATTTACTTTCATGTTGTTTTATGATCTAGATATTAATGTAATAACTATGTAAGCAAATGTATTTAATTAGAATTAGAGTCTGGCTGGGCGGAAGAGAAGGCCTACTGGCCTTAGCTCTGCCAGATTAAATAAATAAATTATTATTATTATTAATAGAAACAGCAACAACAATAACAACAGCAGCAACAACCTAATTTCTTGGCTTACAAATCGATAATGTGTTAAATTGGGAAAATCATATTAAAGAAATAAAATTACCCTCAAACTAAATTGAGCATGTTTTGCTGTTAGGTCTATGCAAGAGATAGTAAATATCAGTACCTTAAAAACAATATACTTTGGTTGCAAAAGGGTATTTGTCGGATACATGGGGGAGAGCCATTAATCCTTCCCATTGAAGGCTTTAAGGAACCAATCTTGACAAATATCCAATGTCCCATCCCTACCTTCCCGTGGTGCAGCTATTAGTAAGCATAATTTTACGAGCTGAACTAAAGAGAGAGGCTACTCATCAATTAGCACTGGTCAGCTTGATGAGTTAATGACTGAATTTGGTATAATTTTCTTCTATTCAATACCTAATTCTCTCTTTACCCTTTCCTATCCAGTCCTCTGACTGAACTCTTACTTTCTTCGACCCCGACGGCATTAGAGCATTCGAGGCCTAGGGGTTCATTTCCCTTTCCTTCCTCCTCTTTCTACTTTTCTGTTCCTAGTGCTGACCTGATATGGCACTAAAATCGTCCTCCAGTGGCTTAAGGAGGGAAAACTGGCGATCAACAAGATCTCCCAACTAGGTCTAGTAGACCCTCGACCAACAGTAGCTGTGGTCCTCCAGACATTCTGGGGGTTGTGTGTGGATGAAGTAGGCACCAAAACGTTAAAATATGGTGTTCACTTAAATCGGCTACAACTTGCCATTTAACTGGATTCGGAACACCTCAAAATCTGTGCTTTAGTGGCTGACCATGATAATATCTTTGAAAAATATTGGAGTGCAAGAGGTCAAATGACTTTATTGTCAAACGCCTGGCACTAGAAAACAACAACAACTTTGCATACTTGTACTGGGTAATGAGTTTTGGAATAATATTCTGGGAAAATTCCACAGATAGTAACAGTATAATACTACTAGAAAGTGCCAAATCTAGGGAATTGTGTAGGACCATTTAAAAGAAAACTACAAATAATGCCCATGGCTTGTGAGTATATTTTTTCATTAATAAACTTCCTCGTATGTAATCGTGAAAACGTTGTAACTAATTCAACAATTCATAGCATAAATACTCGTCAAAAATTACTTCCATACTCCATCGGTAAGCCTATCGTGCTATCAAAAAGGAGTGCATTATATGGTAGAAAAATTTTAATAGCCTCCCTAAGGATATAAAAAATCAAACTCAAAACATAAGATTATTTAGGGCCAAATTAAAAAGTACCTAATTTCTCACGTCTTCTGTTCTCTAGGTGAATTCATGACATTCAACAACGCTGCATGAATATTTTTATCTTGTACAAAGTATCGATACTAATCCCTTGTGTTGCACTAGTATACAGAGTGTTTAAAAAATACGGGGCATAATTTCAGGTATGTATTTCCCACATGTAGACAATCAAAATAGTTCATTACAACATGTGTCCGGAAATGCTTCATTTCCGAGTTATGGCCTTCACAACATTGAAATTCACCGGAATGTTTTTCTTTCCGCAGGTCGTTGTCATTACAGAAGATGTTCAAAATGTCCACCTCCTGCTTGAATACAGACCTCACATCGATGTCTCATTGACCTGCGAACACGATCCCAAACTCCAGGAGTATTGCGTATGTCCTCAGAACATGCCACAATTCGATTCCGAAGGGATTCCAAATCAGGCACCGGAGACGAATAAACCAATGATTTTAAATGGCCCCACAAGTAGAAATCGAGAGGGTTAAGATCATGTGAGCGTAGAGGCTAAGCAATTGGGCCACCTCTACCTATCCATCGATCAGGAAACCTTCGATCCAAGTACCGGCGAGCCGTACGACTGAAGTGTGCAGGAGCGCCATCATGCAAGAAGTGAATGTGTTGATGATTGATCAGTGGAGTGTCTTCTAAAACATGAGGTATGGTGTTTTCCAGGAAGTTTGTGTCGGCCTGCCCCGTAAGTCTGTTTACAAGTACATGGGATCCAACTAATCGATAACCAATGATACCGGCCCACATGTTGAGGGAGAACCGCACCTGGTGATGAGATGGAACAGTTGCACGTGGGTTTTCATACGCCCATACATGCTGATTGTGGAAATTTGTTATGCCATCTCGTGTGAACTGTGCTTCATCTGTAAATAATACTAAGGCAGGAAAGTTCGGATTTACACCACATTGCTGCAAGAACCACTGACAGAACCTAACTCATGCAGGGTAATCTGCTGGTGACAGGGCCTGTACACGTTGCAAATGATAAGGATACAATTGATACTCTTTCAACAGTCTCAAGACAGTCGTATGAGGAACATTGACTTGCAACGCTACCCTTCGTGTGCTGATAGAAGGAGTCATGTTCACAGTCTCCAGAATCTCCTCCTGTACTTCTGGAGTTGTAGATCTTGGTCGTCCCCTTCCCAAACCAGGAGAGTTAAATTTTCCATACTCGCACAGACGGTAATGGAGACGTACAAATGTCTTCCGATCTGGACATTATCGCTGTGGGTACCTCTCCTGGTACAAACGACGAGCCAGCGTAGCATTGCCGTCCTCCTTACCGTACATGAAATGTACCTCTGCCAGCTCTTGATTTGAATACATGTCGCACAGTCTAACGCCTACACAACACTGAATGTAACCTTCGCCTCGGAATGAACTGTCAGAGTGCCCTCTTAATGTCTCCTTTCACGGCAACGACCTGCGGAAAGAAAAACGTTCCGGTGAATTTCAATGTTGTGAAGGCCATAACTCGGAAAAGAAGCATTTCCAGACACATGTTATAATGAACTATTTTGATTGTCTACATGTGGGAAATACACACCTGAAATTATGCCCCGTATTTTTGAAACACCCTGTATTGTAAAACTCTTCTAGACTGTGACTATAATTAAGACTTTGTAGTACTATTAAGATTTTTTTTTACATGTTCCATATTCTAGCAGTGAAGCGATGTACGAATACCATGAAATTTAAATAAATACAATACAATACTCACTACGATTTTGAACTCGGGTCTACGGTGTGGGCAGCCGACAAGATAGTCATAAGTGTTCAGTTTATTTCACAGAACAGTTTACGTCAAATAAGGCTGCTATTTAATGTAGATAAGGTTGTGGTTTTAATAAGTGGTGAAAGTAATGTGAGACTATTTTTACCTCTGGTTTTCATTCAGCAAGTGCTTGGTATTGAATCTCGTAGTTCGGAAATTCAAATGTACAGTGATGCTTTACCATAACCTGGACCTTCAATACTTATTTCAATTTTTGTTTAAAATTGGTGTTATTTCCTATGACTTTCGCTATTTTGTTGATGTGATTACATTTTGATTGGAGGTACAAACGGGGGGAAAAATATCACAGTGATTCCGATCACACCACCTCATTCTAGTACCGAGGTAGCAGCTCTACCTCCATGCCGTTCCTACGCCCCCATGGAATGCAAGGTGATAACTTTACCTTTTTACACTACCGAAGTCCCTTAATTTTTTTCGAAACATATCCTGAACAGATTATCCAGGCAGTTTTTCTTCCTTCTGTATAGATATATCCAGAAAAAAAAAGTCTGAACAATTTCATTTTCGTTTTTTTTTTAATGAGTCTTAGCAGTGTAGAACAAACTGAAAAACAGTATGTAATCTGATGAAACTTCAGCCTTTCAAGCGTTATTGTGTTCACAGAATAATTTTGAGTTTTAACTCTGTATTGAGACTAATGTTTCTATTCTGTAAATATATTCAGGTGCTATCATCGAGAGAATACTGTCGTAGACTGAATGATCGTATAACGTGTTCGGTCCTTTAAAAGTTGTTAGTCTAAATGAACTGGGTAGAATTTGGTCCTGATTATGAAATGAATCTGAAAGTATTTCAGAAACATTAGATATGTTAAGTAGTCTATCAATACATCTATCTCTTTGTGGTTTCATGACTGAAATGGGTAAAGAGTAAGCAGTGCAACGAAATATGCACTGTCGTGGAGAAGGGAGAAGTAGAAATCATACCTGCCAGCAGCCACGGATGCACTCCAGTGCAATGTCTTATCCGCGGGTAAGAGTGCTAGCCCGAGGGTGCACTGTGCTGATGACCGCTGGTCTAGATCATCAGTTTGTCACGCTGGCGGTCCAGGTTCAAGTCCTGGTTAGATCTGGGAATATTAATTAAAAAATCAATAGTGACACTTTTCGTTGGCAAGATCGGAGTTAAGGTTTTCCTGTTTCTCCAAGTTAGACACCAACATCATTCTGTCCGATTTTCATTCCATCATCATTCCACATAGTTTCCCGGTGGCTGACGACGAACGAAGAGGTGGCTGGTCTAGGAACGAGCGAGATTGACTGCTGGAAGCCTGGACATTAAGCGAACCTTAGTGTAGTCAGCTGGTGTGGGTTGAGAATTCATCTAGCAGGGGGTCAGCATAATAGTTGTCTTACATACACGTAGCGCTAGGATAGGCCCTACCACGTCAGAGTAGTAATAAGTAATAATGTCTCAAGATGATGTTGGAAACTCCAAAACATTCTTCTGATGAATATATCCTAAGTTATATACTAGTGCATTTAAATACCTTTACTTCAATTAAAATTTGTTTGCTCAGAAGTTATATTACCAATTCGTTGTCATTGCTGTAATGCTGTACACGGCTTGGTTTCGATTCTGTTATTATCATTTCTAAGTTTATATTGAACATTTTATAATTTTTAAAGTGTTACACTACTTGAATATTTCCATCATATTTATACAGGATATTTCACGAGGATTTACCGCCACTTACGGAGCTTATTTCCGAAGACATTCTGAGCAAAAAATGTCATACAAACATGTGTCATAATCTCAATATTTTCAGAGTTACACTAATTTGAAGTTGTTAGTAAAATGCCTTTTTTTAAGTTTTAAGGGTAAAAAATTCTGCAAATAGAGAATGAACTATTCAGAAATATCAATTGGCTAGTGTTCTGAAGCTAAAAATGTGTTGTTAATTGCATTGTACAGATTTTGTTTTTCAATTTTTAACTAAAAATGTCATCATTCATACGCACTTATCACAAAAATTGTTACAAATCGTACGACTTTAGGAACTTGATTCTTTACAGTTTAATTATGTATCCTAATGTACAGTCTTGAGGTATTTACAAGACTGGCGTGATTTTTAACAATTATGTGGTACTCGTAAAAATGTAATTTTGTAGTTAAAAATTGAAAAACAAATTCTGTACGAAGCAACTATGGAATTCACAACACTTTTTTGTTTAGAATAATAGCTAATTAAAGAAATGATACTCCCAACAGTTCATTCTTTTCCTATAGTATTTTTTTGCCCTTAAAACTAAAGAATAATGGTATTTTACTAACAACTTCAAATTAATTTAACTCTAAAAATATTGAGATTAGAACACATGTTTATATGACTTTTTTTGCTCAGAATATCTTCGGAAATAAGCTCCGTAAGTGACGGTAAATCCTCGTGAATCACCCTGTATATTACTGTAATATCAGAGCTTTAACGTATAAATACGTCATGGAATTTGAAATGTGTCTCTCATATACACTACAGAAAGTTTGTGTGTTAATTTTAGTTGTCGTGAGGCTTTATAACTAATTATTTTTGGTTATTATATTTCGAGAGGAACATTATAGCCAGCGCCGTTCCCATCTGACATATTGAACTGCAGTAATACGACAAGGTACGTCACCATCATGGAGCCGAGCTGAAAATAATATAAATATAATCATATGTTAGTAGAAATATACACGATGATGAAAAGAATTACAGACTTCGAGGACAGATAGTGTTTATAAAAGTAAAACATAAAACCCTCACTGAATATCGAAACTTAAAACACCCTCAGTGTAACAAGTACCGTCATTTCCCATAACTATGATCCTGGAACACATTCAAATTTTGTACTCCATAACGTAGTACTGCCTACCTCATTTATCTATATTTTTGCTGTACTGTAGTTTGAAGTGAAGTCACTGCAGCTATCTACGAACGATCTGTGTTACTTTTACAATGTTCTTTGAATGATTGTATCGTGGACCATAGTTGTATTCCAGGACCATAGTTATGGGAAATGACGGTACTGTCTTTTCTTCTTCAAAATTAACAAAGACTGAGTCCTCAAAATCCGTTTTGATACTCAAGAAAATTGAACGGACCATGTACTCTGTGGTTCCCCTACATTCCACCGTCCAAGCGGCCTACATTAAGTGCAATTTTCTTAAATCTCTCAGCTGACATTCCACTTATGTGCCTTCTCCATTGTTCTCTATATTGTACGAGTATTACATCTTGCCCTATATTGCTGGTTGTTCTCTCATTATTTCATTCGGGATTTGATCTCGTCTAGTAAAACTCGCCAGTGGTCTAAAGTTCTGTGTTTATATGCGAGTTGAGATGAAGGAATCTCTCGCAAGTCGTATCTCAGCATGTGGACACGGTCTGAGATAGTATAGCGGAAAGTGCATAGAAAGTAGGAGGTGGACAGGTCTGTGCAGATCCCTCAATTGAAGGGTTCAGAACCATAGCGGGCCAAGCGCCATTTACTAAAACCGTAGAAAACAAGGGTTAAAATGAAGTTATTACCATAATTCAATGGAAACATATAGCAAGTAATATAAAGTATACACATAAAAACTAAATGATATGTAAATCTTCATTAAACTGTGGTATTCACTTAACTTTAACCCTTGCTTTCTCCGTTTTTAATAAATGGCGCTTGGCCCACTATGACTCTGAACCCTTCAATTAGCAGCTCACACAATGATAAATTGTTCTGTATAGCTGAGAGTTTTCTCAGCTGTGAACATGAACAGGAGACACTTACTGAATATAAATCTTTCAAACAGAATTCTGTTTACTGAAATTACAGCTCAAGGAAGTTCCAGAATACATACCTATAGTATACCTGAGGAGATCAAAACACTCATGCTGTGACAGTATTGATCAGTCAGGTTCGATTTACAATGTCTAATCAGTGATCTTACACTATAGGCTCTTAAAACCTATAGTATTGCCTAGTCGATTAACAGGTGCTGCATACCGTAATGAATAATTAACTTGATCTGTTGGAAATGTCTCTTAGTCTTTGCTAACGAATATGGTTCATGAAGGACCGAGTAAGCTCGCCGTGAAATAGGCCTACGCGAGGTAAAGCGCGAAAAACAAGACTCTGATTTGTGGGGGCTAAATTGGAAAATATAACGAAATTATGTGGATTAGAATGTAGGTCCGTGGCTTATTTCTTTCATGACTCATTCGAACATTTGCCTTAGTGCCTTAGCAAAACCGCAAGCAACTTATGTTGTCTCAATGTACTTACTCTTCTGGACACTGTCTACCCTTGAAGTTTGTGCCCTTATTTTGAACACCCTGTCTACAATGATTAAATAGTAGCGGCTCTTCATGTTCCTGTGAACACCCCACACAAACAGTCGACCACCTGTTATTTGAGTGCCCGCTACAAGAACGCAAGAGATACCGGCTAGAAACCCATCCTAGCATGTGCGATACAACTTTCTCACCACCAATAACAAAAGTTCTTCTGAAGCAATGTTGCATAAAGAAATTTCATAGCTTTATTACAGATGTGTTTAAGACCCTGTAGAAAATAACAGTATTTAGTAACAGTGTCCTATTTATTCTTTTTGGAGCCAAATTTGTAACTTTTAAAAGTATGGCTATTATGATGAAGTGTGTGTGTTGTAGCGGATGCTTGATTTGTTATGTATGTGAGTCATAGTTATGGGATGCTTGATGTCGTGGCAATGTCTTAATTATAGTTTGATTGCGTTTGTGTGACTATTGTGTATTAATTTATTATGTATGTTAGAGAAAGCTGCATAATTGTGTTATAGAGAACGGCTATAAGAAATGTTACGTTTATGTGTTTTAACTGTTTTCTGTATGTCTCAAATTGATGCCTGATATTTACTTTGCAATCGCAATGTTTAAATTACGGATTGTTTATGTTTTGTTTACATTGTGTAAGCTAATTTATTTTTCTTTTCCATTTGTTTTTATGCTTATTTTGTTTTGTAAAACTATAGCCCTAACATACATATGTAAATTAGGGCTACCCCCCATTGGAGATACAATAATAATAATAATAATAATAATAATAATAATAATAATAGTAGCGTTCTAGTGGTAAGAAAGTTGTGATCGCATAACTTTGAACAAAAGTATATCAGTTTTCTTAAATATAGTCATCATAATTATTACGATAATGATAATAATAATAATAATAATAATAATAATAATAATAATAATAATGAACAAAATATTGTCGTGTATTAAAATAATGGAGATACTCACTGACATGAATAGGCGTCTGTCAATTGTAACGAATCCTCCGAGCTCGATCGTTGGTCTTCGTATTTGTACTGTGTGCAAGAAAATATCGACCTGTAATCAAAATAATTTTTAATCATTATTTAACTTTGCTGCACTATTTATGCGGTTATCTACTGGAATTAGTGATAGCGAGTTGGCATTTTTGGTGAGATGAATACACAGCTTTGCTACGAGATTATTTAACATTCGATTTACAGTTGGGGAAACCTCAGGAAAAATCCAACCACGTAATCAGCCCAAGAGGGATTCGAACCCATTTCCAATCGCTTATGCAAACCATAAATACCGCAAATCACCCCGGTGGTTCAAATAAAGATTAAAACATAAATTTGCAAATAGTGAGTTGAGCTCCAATCAGATAGGCCTACACATTAATAGTAGGTGTTCCATATAATAGTCAAATATTGAATGATGCATTTGAAATAAATTTACTAAATGCAGTAGAAGAGATGGTGAGATTTATATAAAAGTGAGCACAAATATTTTATAGAAACTTGAAAAGACAGAAGAGAGCAAATCAATGTAAAGGAGGAATGGGCTATAATCTAAACTGAAAATGGAATTGGATGAGTTGCAAACAATAATAATAATAATAATAATAATAATAATAATAATAATAAGTATTCCCGTAACATGCCATGAAGGCACTTGGGGGCATAGAGGTAGAGCCCTATGCTTTCCATGACCTCGGCACTAGAATGAGGTGGTGTGGTCGGCACCATGCTCTGACCGCCTTTTACCCCCGGGAAAGACCCGGTACTCAGTTTTATAGGAGGCTGAGTGAACCTCGGGGCCGTTCTGAAAGTTTAGCAATGAGAATAATAATAATAATAATAATAATAATAATAATAATAATAATAATAATAATATAATTTATTGCCAGAACAATGATACAAATTGTTTTTCTATATAAAAACACTCTAGCACTTCCAGAAAGAGTAAGTTATATATTCATGCTCAGAAGGGATTTCACATAATGTTAAGACATTCTATCAAATAACGGAGTAAAAAGTAAAAGAAAAAAGAGAGAAAAAGAAGAAAAAACACACATCACAATAATTGAACTTTAAATTTTCCCTCTAAACAGCAATTTTTAATTGATTTTTTTTAAATAAGGAGCATTAGCAAATTGTATGTTTGGAAATTTAGCTATTAAAATAAAGTCAAACCTCTAGGATGATGAATACTGTATATTGATGATAATGATTATGACGAAAACGACGATTCTATAAAATATGACACATAAAGCGTAATGAAATTGATCTCGATTACAGTCTTCCATTTCTGATATTTGAATACTGGTACGTAAATTTTTCCATACTCTTTTAATAGGTTACGGATACCGGAACATCATAAGCGGGAACGAATTTATATTGGTATACTAAAGTTTATAAAGTGTGTTTATATAATTAGTTATTTTTTATAGGTCTATGCATTTAAAATTGCTAAAATTGACAATTTTCATTTAATTAAAATATATGTTTTTTTCTCATTCATTAATAATTATTTTAATAAGAAATTCAAATAATACACAGTATTTTATTCCCTGCTACCAAAACAATAGATTACGAGAGTTTATTTCAAGTACACAAAATGTAATGTTGTCTCTAAAGACAGATTTATATTGACTGAAACTGCTTTCGTCACATAATAATTTATAGGACTATATTTTAAATTCACAATGTCTAACGGGTTTAAGCCCAAGGTTATCTTTCACACATCACTGCAACAACATTTCGTATTTCTTCATATCCTGGGCAGGTACATTGAAAGTGCAGTGTCCACCTTCACTTTTGCTACATCTGAAACTTCACCTGTACCACAATTCAGTTGTTTCACAGTACTAATCACAACTTAGAAACTTTGACAAAGTGAAAAGTGCCTGTTTTGGAGATTTCTGAGTGCTTTCTTAATGTATGTTGAATGTAAGTTAAATCATTCTTCACACTTGGGTCACAGACAACTGTTGCGACTTGAACTGAGTCCATAGCATACAGAACTTTCTTAATAGAGTCTATATAAACCTATTCGGTATAATATTCAACCGCTTGCAGACACGTACCGGTACTCCCCTAGTTAGAATTGGCTTAGGTGGCAGTGGAATTTGAGGGTACATTTGTTTCAAAATACGAACTTAGAATTTAAATATAATTTGCTTTCCAATTATTGAGTGGACTGTTAATTTAAAAATAACAACAGAAACCAATTTTACAGGAATTACTGTAAATTATTAAAACTCTATTGTTTGTGTTTAATGAAATTTCATAATTGTTAATTAGCCTTAATATGAATTAAGCGGTAGGCCTACCATATGTATTTTAATGTTTTAAAATATGGAAAATATATTTAGAATTATTATAACATGTGCTAAACTCTAAAATATGAAGCATTTTCAACTCTACAAACCGTGATATACAAAGATAATACAAAGTATAGTTGAGTTTTGCTGCATATTAAGTTATGCATTTACAAAGAAATCTGTTCCCTGATCACAAGGAATTATGTCATATGATACCTAACATAAACACAGAAGTCGGCCTGGGTAGCGTAGTCAGTATAGCGCTAGCCTTCTGTGCTCGAGGTTGGGGGTTCGATCCAGGTCCAATCGATGTAATTTAAGTGTGTTTAAATGCGACAGGCTCGTTGAAGTAGATTTACTGGCATGTAAAAGAACTCCTGCGGGACAAAATTCCGGCACATCGGCGACGTTGATATAATCTCTGCAGTTGCGAGCGTCGTTAAATAAACCATAATTTTTAAATACAGAAAATTAATAAAAACTATTTCGAGAAGGTATGTCTTTATATTACCTCATGTGCAACAGCATGATTGGAATTGGACATCCTAAGGTTGAGAAGATCGTCTGTTATAATCTCTCCGATCTGTAAGAAGAAATATTTTGTCAGTATAATTATGAAAAATTGTGTATTTATGTTTCTCTAGCCATCACGTAATATTACTTAAATCCCGAAAATAAAGTCAAATTAAGAGTTCAGAGTATTTAATAAGGTTCAAATAATATATAGCCTATATATTTTTTTTTTCCAGAATATGAAAAAGATAACATTGTGTTTCTCCTATCTTCACCTGATATTGCTTGAAATCCTGAAAATAAAAAGAAAGAAAGAATTTAGAGCCTTTAATAATGTTCGAAGAAAATTTTGTCAATATATGAAACATGGCATATTATACATTATATTTCTCTAATCTTCACGTAAATATTGCTTATAATACCGAAAATAAATTGACTGGAAAAGTTCAATGTACTTAATAGTTCAAATATTTTGAAGAATGGATTAGTTACAGTTAAATTTATTTACTTATTTAGCCTACTTATCCTGATAATGATATTTATATTATAGGACTTTCTTTATTTCGTGAAACCAAATGCATTTGTGCTCCGTAGCTCATAGAGCGTATTCCGAATCTCAGCGCTGAGCAATCTGATGGCATCACGGTGTTCCGAATTTCACCGATGGCGACACTGATGCTCCACCGGTGTCGCACCGGTGCTATCAGCTTGCAGAGGTGGTGGCAGTCTCCATCAGCCGCCATCAGTGAATCTGATTGGTTCTTGTATAGGGCGGGAATTAGCAGACAAATGACATCATGCACTGTTGCTGTCATGGCGGTGTGTTCTGCTTCAGTTCTGCTGTATTGTTTGTAATGAGTACAACGTAAAAACAATATGTTAATGGCTCATGAGCGAACATGTCAACGGACCAGTTATTACTACTGGTTCAAGAAATAAATTGTTTATGCTCTCTTTTCTTTGAACGAGATGGCAGTACGGAAATTTCGCAAAATTTTGCTTGCGTAGCACAGACAACAACTTATACAGTCGCCATGACAGCCATCGATCCTTCCAGCAGTTTTGTTCCTATTTCCCTGCAGCGTGACGCCATTGTTGTCCACCGGTTCGGTGAGATTCGGAATACGCTGATAGAGAAAGTCTTATGGTAGGGGTAAGCAAGCTAACGAGCTTGCAAGCCGCGTAGCGTATCGAGGAAGGGAAGCTTCTCAGTCCACTTTTTCCTTCCCCTCATGCGCAGGTAGGTTTCACGAGATACCGAATGGCCTAGTACAACTACAGACTGACAAACATGTGTCGATACATGTAGTCATAAGCAGTTGAATTATCATTCTATGAAATCGGTTCCTGACGCGGCTTCCACCTGGAGAATAACTAGAAGCTTACTTTGTAAGTGGCTTTGTTCGCTGCATGGCAAATGGCGAAGAGAACACCGGCCATGATGAAGCACTCCAACGTCATTAGCAGCATATCTATGCGGAAGCCGTGTGTCATGTTGGATATGGTGTGGTACACGAACAGAGTCAACGTCAGGAACATGTACAGGATGTAGAAGCCATACGTATAGCAGGTGGCATTGCCTGTCTTCCTGGCCAGGCGACTCAGCCGCAGCCACAGATCTCTGTATTCCCTCACGACGGCTGTCGGTGTCGGCGATGTGGCTAATTCCTAGAACAATGATCATAGATTTAATTGTGTTCTGCGAGTGTAGCTAATGCAAGTCTTGCAGAAGCCACATGCTTCCTGGGTAGGAGACTGTATAAACTGGTTCTTAACGAAATCATTTGAAAGTGGTAGACTGTTTTTATCTACAGAATGTCCCAAAGGTCTCCATACATAGGAAATGCAAGTCCAAATTAGAAATGTCACATAATGTGCTCAATCTTCGAGAGTCAGGCACAGGTCAATGAATGCGTTCAAACTATTTCCGATGCAAACGCTGCAACATGTCCATCGTCACATGAGAACCGTCGACAATAAAAAAAATAGTTTGACATAAATTATCTTTCTATCAACGAAAATAAGACCATAATTGTTACATTTTCATTATCTGAAAAATGTAACAAACTTCCTACATCTGTATTAAGTATTGAATTAAATAATTCTAATTGTTGCCTTATACAGTGTAAATGTCCGATTATTAAGGAGTCCTCTGAAGTTAAGTATTTAGGCATAATTTTTGACAATCATTTAAAATGGAACCAACACATTAATTACTTTTGTAATAAATTACGTAAAATAGTATATTATTTTGTTTTGTTGAGGAATTACTTATCAATAAGTTTATTACGCACAATATACTTAACTTTATTTCAATCGGCAATCATGTATGGAATTATAGGATGGGGTAGCTTATTTAAATCCAATTTTAATCCACTTTATTTATTGCAGAAGAAAATAATTAAAATATGTCTTCATAAACCTATTGATTTTCCATCTCAAAAATTGTTTTTTTGACTTTAATATTCTTCAAATAAGACACATTTATCATATTGTATTAATAAAATTCTTACATAAAAATCGAAATAATTTTGAATTGTATTCTCATAGTTATGAAACAAAAGGTATGATTTCTTTAAGATTGTTTGAACCAAAATGCAACACTGCTACAGTATTTAATCATGGTAGTAATTTAGGCCCGAGAATATATAACAAATTTATATTTAAATATCATAATCTTGTTATTTCTAATAGTTCTAGTATTAAATTTAAAAAGTTATATATGGATTTTATAAAAATTGAAAAATTGTAAATTTAAATGTATATATTCGTATTGCGTAGTAGACATAAGATAAATTGTATTATATATTTCTTAATTTCAATTCAGGAATCCGCCCCCTGAGCACGAATTCTGCTCTTTAAGGAGCGAGCTAAAGTTTCTCTGTTTATATTAGCTATATTTTGTGTTACAATTATTAGCAAAATAAACAAATAAAATAAAATGTAAATAAAAATGCGAGCTTGCAGATGTTGTGAGTCCCACATTTTCTTCTTGTAGACCTGCGACTTAAGGTGACCCTAGAGGTAAAAATAAGGGGTTGTGAGATCTGGGGAGGGGGTTGGCTATATTGAGTACATTATGTAATATTTTTATTTTGAACCAACATTTCCCATGTATGATGACTTTGGGATATCCTGTGTAACTCGTCGAGTACTATGCGAACAAGTGTTCAGTCGTATCGGCGAAATACTGAGCTGAACGGTGTATATCATTCTTGACAACCTGAAAGTTGATGTATAAGCAGAGAAAAGTTAATGTACGTACCTTTCTGAAGCTGTCTGCAAGACTGCATGCAGACACGCTGAGAGCCATGCAGGTGAGGTACCAGAATGCGGGCAGAAAGAACCTCACGAAGTCGAGGTACCACTCCTTGACAGCTACCGCGAAGTCTATAAGCGTGTCGTCCTCGTTTACTAGCTGATACACGAGCTCGAACAATATGAGCAGCACCGAAATCACGACGCTAAAGGCCCAGGCCTTTCTCCTGAGCGATAGTTCCAGTTTGTGCCCCGTCACTTTGAGGTACTCCTCCTGCGGAATCAAAACAGTTCCATCAACGTAGTAGTGGTGGCAGGAGCAGAAATAAGTTTAGGCGTAATAGATCCACTATTTATCAGATTTTTTGTATTCGACAGATATTAGAGAAAAAATTGGAGTATAAGGGTACAGTACATCAGTTAGGCTATTCATAGATTTCAAAAAGGCCTATGACTCGGTTAAGAGAGAAGTTTTAAATAATATTCTTATTGAATTTGGTATTCCCTAGAAACTAGTTCGATAAATTAAAATGTGTCTTAGTGAAACTTACAGCAGAATCCGTATACGTCAGTTTCTGATGCTTTTCCAATTCACTGCGGGCTAAAGCAAGGAGATGCACTATCACCTTTGCTTTTTAACTTCGCTCTACAATATGCCATTAGGAAAGTTCAGGATAACAGAGGGGGTTTGGAATTGAACGGGTTAAATCAGCTTCTTGTCTATACGAATGACGTGAATGTGTTAGGAGAAAATCCACAAACGATTAGAGAAAACACGGAAATTCTACTTGAAGCAAGTAAAGAGATAGGTTTGGAAGTAAATCCAGAAAAGACAAAGTGGGCCTATATGATTATGTCTCGTGAGCAGAATATTGTACGAAATGCAACTATAAAAATTGGAAATTTAGGCTATCCTTCGAAGAGGTAGAAAAATTCAAATATCTCGGAGCAACAGTAACAAATATAAATGACACTCGGGAGAAAATTAAACGCAGAACAAATGTGGGAAATGCCTGTTATTATTCGGTTGAGAAGCTTTTGTCATCTAGTCCGCTGTCAAAAAATGTGAAAGTTAGAATTTATAAAACAGTTATATTACCGGTTGTTCTGTATGGTTGTGAAACTTGGACTCTCACTTTGAGAGAGGAACGGAGATTAAGGGTGTTTGAAAATAAGGTTCTTAGGAAAATATTTGCGGCTAAGAGAGATGAAGTTACAGGAAAATGAAGAAAGTTACACAACGCAGAACTGCACGCATGATATTATTAACCTGACATAATTAGGAACATTAAAACCAGACGTTTGAGATGGGCAGGGCATGTAGCATGTATGGGTGAATCCAGATATGCATATAGAGTGTTAGTTGAGAGGCCGGAGGGAATAAGACCTTTGGGGAAGGCGAGACGTAGATGGGAGGATAATATTAAAATGGATTTGAGGGAGGTGGGATATGATGATAGGGACTGGATTAATCTTGTTTAGGATAGGGACCGATGGCGAGCTTATGTGAGGGGGGCAATGAACCTCCGGGTTCCTTAAAAGTCATATGTAAGTAAGTAAGGCAGGAGCAGTAGCATTGATGCAAATGCTATTCAGTGTCGAAGTTCAGTACGGACGAGAAATGCTCGACAAATTGTTCCACGATCTCTCTATTAGGGACTGAGTTTCTTAACTTGCCTTAAATCTTCGACAAGGACCCACAGCTTTGTTTCCCTTGCGGGGGGAAGCCATGATAAGAATTTTCCTAACAATTTGATCCCACGAATGTCGGATTCAATCTTTAGCTTGGTAACCACTATACTGCTTTCCACAATGTCTGACAGGCGACGTAAACATTGTCGACAGAAGAAGGGAGACGGATAATTGCTATTGAACCAGTGACAGAGATCACATTCCACGCTTACATTGAAGTTGGGCGGTCTGAAACGTTCTACTTCCGCCCAAATTTAAGATGAGACTGGAATTTGAACTCTGCCATTAGTTGAATAGCAATTATCCGTCTCTCTTCTTCTGTCGGAAATGCCTGTTTCCTTCTTTCTACTACCGTGCAACAATCCAATTCTTATATTTCCATTTCGTACATTATTCTGGTCACGAGACATTATCATATACTTTGTCTTTTCGGGATTTACCTCCAAACCTATCTCTTTACTTGCTTCAAGTAAAATTCCCGTGTTTTCCCTAATAGTTTGTGGATTTTCTCCTAACATATTCACGTCATCAGCATAGACAAGAAGCTGATGTAATCCGTTCAATTCCAAACCTTCTCTGTTATCCTGGACTTTCTTAATGTTGTATTCTAGAGCAAACTTAAAAAGTAAAGCTGATAATTGTTTTAGCTCGCAGTGAAATGAAAAAAGCACCCGACAGAAATTGGCCTATATGCACTCTGCTCTAGGTTTCACTGAGACACATTTCAATTAATCGAACTAGTTTCTTTGGAATACCAAATTGATTAAGAATATTATATAAAACTTTTCTCTTAACCGAGTCATATCCTTTTGAAATCCATGAACTTCGTAAAGCGGTAAATCTATTTGAAATTTCGACCTGATAATGTTGCTTAGTTTCCTCGTCCTTTAATTTCGGAATATGGAATCTCCTAATGTTAACTTGTTGCTCTACATGCTTGGCTAGTGATAGTCTTTCTCTAAGTTCTCCAATTACCAAATAATGGTCAGAATTACAGTCTGTCCCCCTGAAGGTTCAAATGTATACTGTACTAGTATGTCTTCGTATATCTATCAAGATTTGATTTATTTGGTTGTGTGTCAATCCATCTGGAGAAGTCCAAGTATATTTATGTATTTCCTTATTTAGGAATGTTGTACTTTTGAGATTTACATTTTTTGATGTGGTGAAATAAAAGCGTAAAATGGAAACCTTGTGGATTGTTTTACGCAGTCTGTTATACAGGAAGGAAATGTGCTTACATATCCCATTTTAAATGTTGGCCAGTAATAATACTTACTTACTCACTTACTTATTTACTGGCTTTTAAAGAACTCGGAGGTTCATTGCCGCCCTCACATAAGCCCGCCATTGGTCCCTATCCTGAGCAAGATTAATCCATTCTCTATCATCATATCCCACCTCCCTCAAATCCATTTTAATATTATCTTCCCACCTACGTCTCGGCCTCCCTAAAGGTCTTTTTCTCTCCGGTCTCTCAACTAGCACTCTATATGCATTTCTGGATTCGCCCATACGTGCTACATGCCCTGCCCATCTCAAACGTCTGGATTTAATGTTCCTAATTATGTCAGGTGAAGAATACAATGCGTGCAGTTCTGTGTTGTGTAACTTCCTCCATTCTCCTGTAACTTCATCCCTCTTAGCCCCAAATATTTTCCTGAGCACCTTATTCTCAAACACCCTTAATCTCTGTTCCTCTCTCAAAGTGAGAGTCCAAGTTTCACAACCATACAGAACAACCGGTAATATAACTGTTTTATAAATTCTAACTTTCAGATTTTTCGACAGCAGACTGGATGATAAAAGTTTCTCAACCGAATAATAACAGGCATTTCCCATATTTATTCTGTGTTTAATTTCCTCCCGAGTATCAGTTATATTTGTTACTGTTGCTCCCAGATATTTGAACTTCTCCACCTCTTCAAAAGATAAATTTCCAATTTTTATATTTCCATTCCGTACAATATTCTCGTCACGATACATAATCATATACTTTGTCTTTTCGGGATTTACTTCCAAACCTATCTCTTTACTTGCTTCCAGTAAAATTCCCGTGTTTTCCCTAATAGTTTGTGGATTTTCTCCTAACATATTCACGTCATCCGCATAGACAAGCAGCTGATGTAACCCGTTCAATTCCAAACCCTCTCTGTTATCCTGGACTTTCCTAATGGCATACCCTAGAGCGAAGTTAAAAAGTACAGGTGATAGTGCATCTCCTTGCTTTAGTCCACATTGAATTGGAAACGCATCTGATAGAAACTGACCTACACGAACTCTGCTGTAAGTTTCACTGAGACACATTTGAATTAATCGAACTAGTTTCTTGGGAATACCAAATTCAATAAGAATATCATATAAAACTTCTCTCTTAGTAATAATACCTAAATAATTCTGAACTTGTGTGGATATTTATTTTGTTGAATCCCAAACACTTGGATTAAAGATAGTCACCGGCTGATGGCTCAATTCTGAATAATTTCGATCTTACATCTCATTCATAAAGTTCTTAAAAGTAACTTAACTTATTTAAAATGGTATGCAGTAGGCTATAGTTATTCTCGTACATTCTGACCTGGAACTGATGCCAGCTGTTGATGTAATCCGCCACTCTTGCGGCCTCATTCCAATTGATAACAGGAATGAAGATAACGAGCAGGAAGTAAGAGGTTGCCATGAAGATGAACAGGGACACAGCGAAGTAGTCGTAGTCCGACATGATCCTCGCGAGGCGGAGCACCATGGTGAACCAGAGAAGTAACATCTCTGTAGCGTACACGCACACCGAGTACAGCATCGCTACTGAGAGAACGCTGAATTTGGCGGTACCTACACCACAAAATAAGTCATGTTGGCTTAGTATTATGGAAATTATAAGTCGACTAGGCCTATTCCTACAAAAAGTTATATTAGTGCCTTAAAAAAAAACTCCACTTTTAAAAACAGTAGTTGGCCCGGGTTCGATTCCCGGTCGGGGCAAGTTATCCGGTTGAGGTTTTTTCCGGGGGTTTCCCTCAACCCAATATGAGCAAATGTTGGGTAACTTTCGGTGCTGGACCTCGGACTCATTTCACCGGCATTATCACCTTCATTTCATTCAGACGCTAAATAACCTAAGCTGTTGATAAAGCGTCGTAAAATAACCAACTAAAAAAATCAGTAATTTCCAAGTCTTTATAATTTGATTTGTGTCTTCTTAACCCCTTCAGGCCTGATGTACACTTAGCGGCAAAAAGAATGGGCCGACTCTTGGTCGATAGAAATGCTAAGTTCTATCGCGCGGTTCACTCGTGTAAACGTAACCCAGTGCAAGGCATTGCTGTGGTGTCTCTTTATTGAAAGTCATCCGTCTATAATGTAATAAACCTTACGAGCAGTGTGTGGCCCAGTGGTAAGAAGTCTGACATCCGTGTCAGAGGTTGTGAGTTCGCATCCTAGTACGGTGAAATTATTATTATTATTTTTTTAATTTTTACTTAATTTATTAGTTTAAATGTGAAATGGCATTTGTTAACAAACTTCGTTATGCCTGCCTTGTAAAAATATTGTTGCCCATCATCTGTGGGCTATTAATAGGTGAGACCTGGCCTGTATAAACAAAAAAACTTGTTTCACATCCTGAAAAAACGGACGCATATGAAACACAAATAAATAATTAAATTAACAAAAACAAACAATCTTTAATATATTAACAAAACAAGGCCTGTGGTGGGGACTAGTATCTCGTCCACAAACCACCTGCGTCAACATCTGCCCTCATTATGCGCGGCATGGAGTCCACAAGATTATGGAACAGGTCTAAATTCTTGGCCATCTTCTCCCTTGCATCTAGAACTCTGTCCCACAATTTCTCAGGTGTCCGAACGGGTGGTTGTTCTGCCCAATTAGAGCGTAGGATCCTTTTGACTGCAGCCCACAAATTTTGAAACGGATTCATATCTGGTGAATTTGGAGGCCAGTCGACTGGGTCGGCATCATGCCTCCTCGTAAACCATCTTTGAATTCGGTTGGCGGTGTGTATCGGATGATTATCCTGCTGGAAGAAAAGTGTTCCTTCTGGATATCGTTTTCGGGCGGAAGGGATCATTACATTTGCCAAAATGTGTTCGTAGACATCTGCCGCAAACAGGCCGTGGATGCGTTCCAAAAGTCCTGCATCGTATGACATCCACCCCCAACACGCGACCCTCACGCGAAGCATATCGGTGGTCATTCATACAATAAACTAGGGCAGTACTATCATTGCTATTGGAGACAATTATCTCGCCGGAGAAAATGACATTTCTCCAATCGAAGTACTGTCGGAACCAGGGCAATGAGTTATTGTTTCTGTGCCATCTTCAAGCGTAATGACAAGACAGAACGTTATATTAATAGAGATCAGTATTGCTTGAAAGAGAGAGGGAGGTTTATTATTTATTAGAGTTTGGGCATATTCTAAGACATATCGCCACATAATTATAGCTTTGCGAGACACATATGATGGCAAATTTGCAATAAAAAAAAAGATTGTGGGAGATTCGAATCTTGAGCTACTAGTACCAACGTGTTCAACATACCAATGCCATAACAACTTACGCTACTGCAACTGTTTATATCAGTTCGGCATAATATATGGTTTTCCTGTTCATATTCGCTCCGGTCGATTTTGTATTTATCAATTTTATTATTATTTCACTCTTAAGGGCCCTGATGTATCTAGAATCAACCCGCCATTTGATTTTATTACATATTTTAGCCTCTTAAACAAAATACAGCAAATTTAAATGGTTTAATTATGTGTTACCTAGTGAACTACGGCGTTGACGAGACAAGCATGCGCAATGTATGTCTCTGGAACCTAGAAATTGTTGGCCGGCCCATTCTTTTTGCCGCTAAGTGTACAATATAGTGTACATTGTTTCTTTTTTTCTTTTTTGGAATGTCTTCGATACTTTTAAATATTTTGAAAAATTCAGTGTGATAGAAATGGAGAACATTATTTTTGAAACATTTCTATGCCTGAATTTAAAATAAAATTGAAAATTTTGGGGCCCCAGGGGTCAAAATTGTCCCCAAATTGTGATTTTCTGTGAAGACTTGATTTGGGAATTTTGGATCCCCAGAATGATTATGTGACTAGTTTTTTTTTTTCATTTTTTTTTTAAATATAAATTCAGGTCTGAAGGGATTAAATACAGTGTTATGCATCACTAAGTCTCGGATAATTACGTTCTTAAAAATTCCGTAAATATATATTTTTATGTGTTTAAAAACTGAAAAATATGTGTTTAAAATATGTACTCATAAAATTTCTTCAACTGCACATTCTTTTATGAGTTTCGTGCTTAAAATTGATAAACATGTATTTACAACTTACAAGATACTCACTCATACATGCTTAAATTTGAAACATAAATGTATCTGTCATCGCCAAATTAAAAGTAAATTAAAAATGAATATTGGTGAAAACTTTTGCACTGTTATTCAAAATCGAGCCTATTTAAATCAGTTCTGTAGTTACCAGATTTAGAATTATTTTCTCGTTTAGGTTTGAATGTTATGAGACACATGAAACATGATAAAATGATGGGCTGTTTAAAAAAAAACAAGTGCAAAATTTGGGTAACCTTTCGTTTGTATATGGAAAATACGTTTGTTGGCTATTACGGGTTTAAGTGTGGGAATTCACGAATACTGACGTTTTCTATATATAAAAAAAGGAAATATGTAGTTATACTTATAAGTAAACATGCTTAAAATGTATTTTAATATTCTGAATACCAAAATTTGTAAAAATATATGCGTCTATTATAGGTATCCTACAAGCAAAACTCAGCTCGGACTCTTCGCGGCGCGCATGCTATACCCCTCTTACTCCCCTGCAGTAGGCGTGAGAGCATGCTGGGAACGGGAGCATACGTAATCTGCGCAAGATAGTCACGCCCGCAGTTTCTGCGCACTGAGTTTTCCTTGTTGGTTGCCTATAGGATACTCAAAATGACTTAGTTTGCCAATAATTTTAAATGGACACACGTTGCACTAGTGAACTAAAAATATGTATTTACATAATTATCCGAGTTCTATACATCACCATGCCACATGTTTATAATGCATCAAAATAACTGTAGTGGGTATTATATTCAGATGTTTTATTTATTTATTTTTTCTTTCCTTACCTTTGTGAGGGACCGTGCCAATCTAGCCCCGGATACAGCGGGAATGGCAGGATTATAAAATATGTTAATAGGCCTATAGCATCAACGAAACATGACCTATAGTGTTGGCCGTGAATTTTGATTGGATACCTGTCTTTATAATATTCAGGAACAACATTATTTAGCTACGTTCCGCAAAGAAAAAGCTTTTTAAGACTTGTGAAATAAATAATGGGAATGTTAAGTGCCATTGTCTTACCTTTGCCTCAACCTGTGTGGGATTGGCAGATTGCTGACGTGACGTGTATGTAGGAGGTGGGACCATTCTCAGCTGCACTGTCACCAAATGCTCGCAGACTGGGCATTGTAGTCAAGGACACGCGCTGCAGACACTAGCATCAGCAAACTACCGTTTTAGGGGTGTGAAATAAGTAACGGGAAAGGGAAATGCGAGTATCCTACCTTTGTCGCAACCTGTGGGCGATAAGGCTGTTGTAATTGGCAGATTGCTGGCGTGACGTGTTCTTAGGAGGTGGTACCATTCACAGTTCCACTGGTACAAGTTTCTCACAGATTGGGCATTGTACTCAAGGACACACTCCAGAAAATCTGGCGTTAGCGCTTGCGACTGTAGTCACTCCTTACCTGAGGAGATGTGAATGGGTAGCACCCCGGTGCCACGCAGCACGGCGATGACAGGAAGCAACTCCCTGTAGTAGAAATTTTGCGTTGTGGTCCCTATAACCAATAGAAGCATTTCAGAGATAGGTATCTGTTAATTTTGAATATATTTTTATCTTTTGTGCATGTTATCGGTCTTCATTTATCACTGATTTCAGAAATACCCATATGTTTTAATGAAGTTTCTAACCTATAACCTAGGCTAGGCAAATACTAATCGTAAATATTTTGTTTTAAACAGTATACAATCGTAATATTCTCCGGTTTAGTGTACTGTACAGTTAAGTAATACAAATATTGTTTTGTATAGGCTAGTTATTCTCCGAAGGATCTACATTTTCATATTGCAATATTTGATAGGAATATCTACATGGTACGGTATAGGTTACAATGAATTTGAAATATTGATTTAAGATTTTGTCTAATCTTTAGGAATATCTTTGGCAAATCTTTTTTTTTTTTTTTTCAATATTGATCATTCTTTTACAAAATTTCTTGTAAAGTGTTGAATTGGAAGAAAAATTTTGATGGTGTACAAGAAGCTACAATCAACCAATTTTCCGCTAGAAGAATGGTTGCTAACTAAGTTACAACAAAAGTAGAACTATCTCAATTGGACACAAACAATGAATCTTTTTTTGACTCGCCCTCGGTGATTTAGCAGTTACCAAGTTGGATCCGAGATCCGCCTATTCAAACCCACCAGAGGACGCTGAATTTTAAAGCGCAATAAAATCCTTAGTATGTACTCTCCTGGAGAGAAGTAAAGCTGTGGATTCCGTATAGTAAATTTACGGGAAGTGAAATAATCCTGTCCATCGCTGTGAAGTAACGATTAACATGCCTGACTGTGAAACGAGCGGGCTCGGGTTCAAATTCTGGCTGTAACAAATTACCTGGTTGTGATTTTTTTCCGGGGTTTTTCCTCAATCCATTAAGAGCAAATCCTGGATAATTTTCGGCGTTGGATCCTGAACCCATTTCGCCGGCATTATCACCTTCATCTCACTCAGACGCTAGATAACCATAACAGTTGATAAAGCGTTGTAAAAAAACTAACCCTGTTAATGATATAGGACTCGTAACAAAACTTGTCGGTTACTTTTCTCTCACGTTGAAATTCGTTACTGTAGTTGCAGTTGAAATTGTCGTAAAATGAAATAGGACTACTACCATTACAGTTATATAAAAATAATGAGACACGATTTAACTTTATTAAATCAGAGTTTTCTCTGATATGGAGGAAGGTCCGAAGGCTTGCGCCACAGATAGGGATTATTGTTTGAGTCCTCAGGACCGCATTCCTGTAAGTATCGTGATTCACTGTTTGGTTCCATCTATCGATTCAGCCAAACACCCGGTCCGACGAAGTCCGCGATGAACACCCCTCCGTCCTCTGAGAGTTCTGCAGCCTCTTCAGATAGACGCCATCTGCATATAAATCACGGTACTACATCTGCTGCATCCTCGGTCGACCTGAAACTATTGAAAGATGATAGATGAAGTTGAATTTAATGAAGACGAAATGAGTCCTAGGTTCAACTCTGAAAGTTACCCTGCATTTCTGCTTCATTTTTTGTTCAGGATTAAAACCTCTTTAAAAAACCCCAACCAGATAACTTGTCTCAAACAGGATTTCAGCCCCATGCCCCGTCCTTCCACGATCACACATCCTAACCATTGCTCCACAGCGGTGGACAAATTACAGTCTTACTCCATGAGTACTGGGAAACAAGTGGTGGCTATAGAATGGTGTCTGAAAAAAGACAACATTTGGTAATTATGTGGAATTGACCTCCATGAAAATATATGGGGAAGTGTAGTGATGAGAACAGATTAAAATGTGTGCACGAATAACTATTGTCTTGTCACTAAATGTAAATTGTTTTGTTTAAGTCGTATCTACAAAAAAAGTATCGTGTTCTCTGACTTCCATTTAGATATAATTACATCTGCATATTAGCATTGTCCTTCCTATGTTTAACTCTACCGTCAGCTCCTACTGCAGACAGGCGTACTGGATAAGAAAATAAGAGAAAATAGGTTGTCATAAGGATTGTTATAAGTAGAAGTTTTGAATGTTGGAGCTTACACAGTATTTGTTGTAGCGTGTTTTACTTTATTTTCACAATATTGATTGGTTAATAGCGAAGTTAAAGATTCATTGTAGGAGTTACTATTATTCTTTACACAATCATACGTTTACTCTGCACTTCACTTGGCAATCTAAACTTATACATAATATATTTCGTAATTGAATTGTTACAATCTCTAATTGATACTCAGAAGCAAATTGCAAAATAACATGACGTAAAATATTTTTATCAGTAGTAAGCATTATTTTCCATAGCGAGTACAGGCGGAGGAAAAACGTGCGCAGTAGCATAGTTGCCAGATGGCGAGCCTGCATTATTTGCTGAGCATGCTCAGAACTTGTAATAATTGAGCCGTTCAGAGCAGAAGTGGTGTAAGTCAAAAATGGGTAATGAGGGTTAAAGTAAACATTCTGTAAAATACAGCGCAAAGTAGTTAATTTTGAAATTTGTATAGCCTATCTTAACTTGAAAAACAAAAACATGCAAAACAAACAATTCCTAGTACTCGAACGCTCTCTCTTGTGTGTGTACATGCATCCATTCATTGTATTTATATGTGTGCATTTGTGTGCATAAATTCCCTAACAATTTTGAGCCAATTCTCTTCCTACAAAGAACTTAAAGTATTCACGTGACAAAAATAAATGCGCATGAAATTGCTGCATCATATTTATTAAAATGGCTAGTATAATTCAATGCAAAATTATCAGTTTGTCGCGGGTAGTTTTGTAAGAGATTTTGAAAGCATGTGTTAGAAAGAGATTAAATTAATGCGTTCCTTAACATGATGGCTATATTTCAGTATTCAGTTTGTTAGTGCCAAGTATGTAAATCGTCTTTTCAAGAAGAGCGGAAATGTCGAAAGACAACTGGTGACATTAGTAAAAAAAAAAAAAAAGTAAGTTTTTTCATACCTTTGAGAATGGCGGATCGTTTTCGAGAAGTTTGCGACGGGAGAGCGAACACATTTGGACTCACTTTCACTCTAAATAATTCGAGCGGTCGATCCATAGGTTGCTGTTTGTTGGTTGGGATGTAGTCAGATCCAGTTTCCAAACGTCTCTTGTTGGGCCAGTCTTCTTATTGGATTGATCTGCTGACCTGAAGCGCCGGATTTTAATCCATTAACCTCTCCGCACTTGCGTATTTCATTGAGGATTACATGAATTGCTGCAGAATAGCCTATTCATTGAATTTCCGTATTTATTTTTTGATTCGAGGTATGAAACAATGCATGAACTGGTCATGATTTAACTATAAAGTGTCAATACCATATTATTCGCCAGTGCTGTAAAAAGAGAAAATTAGTTATGGCAACGAAAATAGAAATAATAATAATAATAATAATAATAATAATAATAATAATAATAATAATAATAATAATAATACATCATTACAGAGAGTTGAATTAATTTGAAAGTTAATATCACAATTTGGTACTTTATAACTAGAAGGCGGAATTTAGGCAAAAACCTATTTTTTTCCTCCATACATACAGGCTTGTGATTTAATATTTACATTTTTCATGAAAATATAAGTATAAATAAAGGGGTTGTATAGTGCTTAAAAATGCGTATTTCGACGTTAGTGTCTATTTTTAAGTTTTTTTTTAAATTTTTGCATAATTTTTCGTAACTGTTCACTGTTTTTCTTAACAGCCTGTAACGTTTAAGTACATTCCAAGACAGATAACAACAACTCCTTCCTAGCAGTGAACGACACAATAGAGAAGTACCTTCTCCGGGCCACCCCTTCTCATTCTTACAATCTTTCAACCCTAAAATGCCAACTTTCAGTCGGCCTGGGTAGCGTAGTCGGTATAACGCTGGCCTTCTGTGCTCGAGGTTGCGGGTTCGATCCCGGCCGAGGTCAATGGGTTTAAATGTGCTTAAATGCGACAGGCTCGTGTCAGTAGATTTACTGGCATGTGAAAGAACTTCTGCTGGACAAATAATAATAATAATATTATTATTATTATTATTATTATTATTATTATTATTATTATTATTATTATTATTATTATTATTATTATTATTATTATTATTATTATATCATCTTCCTCTGTCTGTCGGAAATTTAACACAAACTCTTACATTCCAAGACAGATAACAACCCCTTCCTTTTTTCTCAGTACAGTAGTGAGCGACACAATAGCCACAATACGTGCTGATCATCTACTGTGAAGCAAGCTATGGAAATGTGATCGGTGAATGAAAAACACTAACTTAAAGACAGAATGTCTTCATCTTGTGCATGCATGTGTACCCTTGTAAAATGTAAAATGTTTGGAAGTTTCTTTTAATCCTAGAATTTTTCATTAAATAAATGTTGAATCTTATATTAGTGACATTCTTTAACAAAAAATCCAACTTTTTATTTTATAGAGCCTAAATAAAGGAGTTTAAGAGTCTATTTTAGGCACCTAAAATGCCACTTTTTAGGGCCTAAAATTCCGCTCTCTATTTATAACTAGACTATGTTAAATAACTATTTCAGTATTTGCACTCCAATTTGTGTTCTAATAATATCCTTTTATTAAATCAAAATTAATTGAATATTTTTTAAAATTTTATTCATGACAAAAATGAATTTATTATATCGCATTCATTTCCCCTTTGTATTTTATATTTTTTCACTGCTGACTGAATTAAAAACTACTTTGTTTTAGAAACATCATAAGTTCAGTCATCCAAGGTTTACTGTAATTAATGACGTCATCGTATTAACAGAAATTGTCACCAGATTTCTCGAATGTCAAGCGAATGAATGTTTCGCGTTGAAAGAATACGAAAGGGGAGAGGAGATAAAGGAATAGGAAAAGAGGAGAGATACTGAAGGGACGTAATGTTAAACTGAGTTGTAACTGTCGTATGTGGTGGCGAATCCCACATTGGACAAGACAAGACATTGGAGTCATAGGAACAACGGAAAACTCGCAAGGGTGCAAACTAAATATTGTGGCTTTCACGCTGCAAGAACCCTGCACATTTACCGTTGTGCACACCACGACCGAATAGGCCTACCATTCAGTTCATTCGAATATTTATTAGTCTTAACAGTTTCGGCATACGACGAGCAATATTGCCGCAACTCTCAACTGATTCCGATTCAGGCTTCAGCCACACAAATGTTTTCCATCACGTATTGTAGTTAGTGTTTCCAAGCTTGTTTGTATAACTTATTTTTATTTTAACATACTGCGTATAATAATCGTAATAATAATGTATTAATAGTGACTTTTCATTTAGTTTTCTTGAATAAAATTACGAATCTTTATGAGCACTTAAGTCCAATTACTTCACTCGTTTACAACGTACTGCAATTCCTACGATCAATGCCATACTGTATTGTTGCATTAAATTATTCATAAGATACTATATAATCTGTAAATCGATATATTAGACATGCGATAAAAGTTGGAATAATTATCGCAATGCACAGGAGAGCGATTTTGGGCGTGTATGTCAGGTAATTGTAAACACAGTACAAGAGAACGAAAATCGCAGCGACAAATCTTGGTAGGTACCGACCATGTTTACTCCTCGCTTCTAGTATTTATGTATTTTCTGGGTCTGGGTATTTTTTTAACGTACTCAAACAGTGCTTAACAACAGAGGCGAAATCGATGAAAACTGTAGTTTAACGAAATGTATCAACAGAAAATTACGCTGCAGAAAGGTCACGGTTATGGATAATGTTTTCTAGGACATGACTGTTCGTTGCCAAGCTGAAGAACAAACTATATACCGGTCCAATCTCTTGCTCTCTGGAACCCTGAAGGAAGATGGACGCAATACATTCGGATAGAAAAAATGAGAGAGGGAGAGAAATCTAGTAAAGACGAATGGTAATGAAGACGAAAATGAACAAAAATTAAGACGATAGATAAGTAAGAAAAAGGCCGATAGAAAAATAAAATAAGGACTAGAACTATGGGAAAAAATAACAACAATGAAAGAAAATAAGGAATATAAAGATAAATGTAGCCCCTTCACATGCCATGAAGACACATGGGGGGCGTGGAGGTAGGGCCCCATGCTTTCTTGAGGTGGTGTGATCGATACCATGCTCCGACCGCCTTTTACCCCCGGGAAAGATCCGGTACTCAAATTGATAAGAGACTGAGCGAACCTCGGGGCCGATCTGGAAGTTTGGCAAAGAGAAAATCCCGTCACCACCCGGGGTCGAACCCCGGACGGAAAATAAGGGTTATATGAAAAGAAAATAACGACTAGAAGAAAAGAAATAAAGATTGTAGGAAAAGAAAATATGGACTAGAGGGAAAGAAAATGTTATTTCAGGAATAGAAAATAAGAATCCTAGGAAAAGAAAATAAGGACTACAGGAAAATAAAATAAGGGCTATAAGTAAACAAAATAAATATTTTTGGAAAAGAAAACAAGGACCGTAGAAAAAGAAAATATGGACTAGGCTATAGGAAAAGAAAATAAGAACTATGGGGAAAGAAAATAAGAACTATAGGGAAAGAAAATGACTATAAGGAAAGAAAATGACTGTAGGAAAGGAAAAGAATGACTTCAGAAATAGAAAATAAGAACCTTGGTAAAATAAAATAATGACTATAGAAATAAATAAATAAATAAATAAATAAATAAATAAATAAATAAATAAATAAATAAATAAATAAATAAATAAATAATGGTTTATTTAACGACACTCGCAACTGGAGAGGTTATATCAGCGTCGCCGGTGTGCCGGAATTTTGTCCCGCAGGAGTTCTTTTACATGCCAGTATATCTACTAACATGAGCCTGTCGCATCTAAACACATTTAACCTACAGAAAAAGAAAATAAGAACTAAATAAAAAACAAAATAAGTACTTTAGGAAAAGAAAATAAGGACTATAGGAAAAGAAAAAAGGACTATAGGAACAGAAAATAAGGACTAAAGAAAAACAAATTAGCGCTTTAGGAAAAGGAAATATGGCTTAAGAAAATAAGTACTGTAGGAAAAGAAGATAAAAACTATAGGAAAAGAAATAAGTGCTTTAGGTAAAGGAAATATGGACTACAGAAAAAGATAATGACAGTATGAAAAAGAAAATAAGAACTGTAGGAAAGTAAATTAGTGCTTTAGGAAGAGGAAATATGGGCTACAGGAAAAGAAAATGACTTTAGGAAAAGGAAATAAGGGCTATAGGAAAAGGAAATAAGAACTGTATGAAAACAAATTAGTGCTTTAGGGAAAGGAAATAGAACTACAGGAAAAAAATAAAGACTGTAGGAAAAGAAAATAAGAACTATAGAAAAGCAGATTAGTGCTTTATGAAAAGGAAAATATGGACTACATGAAAATAAAATAAGTTCTATAGAAACACAAATTAGTGCTTTAGAAAAAGGAGATATGAACTACAGGAAACGAAAATGACTGTAGGAAAAGCAAATAAAACTATAGAAAAGTAAAACAAGGACTATTGGAAAATAAATTTAAACTAAAGAGAAAGAGAATGACTCTAAGAAAAGAAAATAAGCATTCTAAAAATTGAAAATAATAACTTTAGGAAAAGAAAATAAAGACTGCAGATAAAGATAATAATGATTTTAGGAAAAGAAAAGAAAGACTACAGAAATAAAACATAAGGACTATGGTAATAGAAAATGAGGATTATAGCAAAAGAAAATGACTAGTACAGAAATAGAAAATGACTGTCGTAATAGGAAATAAGGATTATGGGAAAGCGAAGAAGATATACAGGAATAGAAAATGATGACTCTAGAAACAGAAAATGAGGATTACGGGAAAATGAAGATGATGGTGACGATGACAGTCGCCTGGGTAGCTCGCGGTACACATCCATCTCCAGCCATCTGCAGACCTACATCATCTAGCAAGCGACAGTTAAACTTCGACCGACAAACAGTCATAACTAGCTGTAACATGTCTATCTGTTTACATCATGAACGGTAATTATTTTGAATGGACTCTATCTATTTTACTCTAATGAGTATTGATTATTTTTGAAATGTGAATAGTTATTCATGTTACTCGCGTGCGTTCTTTATATTGATATTTTCATACAAATAGAATGATTTTTGATTACAAAGAAGTCTTTCATCTTACATCAGAATAAATTGATTGCTTTAACGTACAGCAGTAAGCCTGTGCATATCTTCTACTATGATGCGTTCTATGGAACCATGTTCTTTAGTCACAGAAGAATAGACATTTATTATAACCCTACCACGCAAATTATTGATTTGTTGTCAGTTAACGCTAAATGAAAACAATAAATCATAGCAATAGATTAATAGCTTTTGTTGCCTGTTTCTGCGGACACTTAACTAACTTGTAAGTTTGTACTAAATAGAATACATTGGTTAAGTTATAATATAAGGCTAATTGATTTAGTTTCCTCCACACTTCAGAAAAAAGAATAAATCACTTGTTTAACTTTCAGTATAGTTAGAAACAATAATAGGTGTCGCCATCATTTGCACTGTACCTCCTTAGACAATAAATATATTATTTATACGAAAAAATACCATGTTTAAATTGTCAGTCTAGCTAGATTTAAATAAAGAAGACTGAAAACATAAGACCCAGAATTCATGTTAATGGGTTAAATTTTATTTACTCTCCCAGCTCTTATTTAACTTATATATAGAACTAGAATTGTGTTGTTTTATTCGCTACTATTCCTTACACAAAGAAGAATTAAAAGTGTGAATTGATAGACTATTTTTGTCCTTGTTTTGTCTAAGAGTATACGTATTTTTTTCTTCAGAAAATTTAATTCTACACTTCCCCTTATAAATTGACTTGTTAAGTATGCAATCAGACGACCTAATTGATTAACAGGGGAAAATGTGAACGACAGACAAGCTGTAGACAAATAAATAAGAAATCTGGCTATGAAGTGGAATGGAGATAGTCTTTTGATATCATGGAATCTGAAAACATTTTATTTCGCCACAATTTTTAAATATTTTTTTTTCGCTCTGTTTTCTCTTTTTACAGCATCCTAAAGCATTTTAGGAGTTACTGCGCTTTGCTGACAAGGAAGGCTCATCAAGTGGTAATGGATTTTCACAACGATTTTTCCTCCGTATGTTCCTTTTGAAATAAGAGATCTTCCTATAAATTTCTACATCTGGAGAAGGCCTAGCCTTCGAGATATGATTTTTCGAAAAAATCTCTTGATACTCATATAAGCCTCATATCTCCATTGCCATCGTGAAGAAGAAAATGTTTAAGGCTTCAAATGTTTATACACTGCCGCCAAAATCCGGGAAGCTTATGAAAACTCATCTCTTCAAGTTGTTTCAAGAAGTACACTTTCCATATGTGAGTGATCATAGCATTCTTTTTGTAAACTCGCGGACCAGTTACAGAAAGAACATCTCCAGAAGGTAAAACGGTGGAAGTGTTAACAATTCCAAAGCACACAGCTTCGATTGTTCAGCCTCTTGACGTTTATGGCTTTAGGCCTTGGAAAAATTTCATTCGGAAGTTTTTTGATAGTGTTTTGTTACTTGGCATGAATATTATATTGCATCACAGAGATAGTGTGATAAAATGTCAGTCCTTAACACATAATCAGTTTTCTCTCCTAATTTAAATAACTTATGGCTGGCTTAAAGCCTGATACCTTGGCAACAAACCTGATATCTTTGTTTTCACGTTGATGTGCAGAACTGCTCTAAAGCCGTTTGCAAGAAACTTACTTTTCTGAAAAGTTCGTGATGCAAAGTTCGACTGTTTTTTCAGCATTTTTACAAAGATTTTCACTGCTGTGATCATTACAGTGTGTTATTAAGATATGCTTACATTTCCTTATCATTTCTTCATAGACTATTCTATAGTCAGTTTCATGAATATTATATGTCTGATATTATGTCATCTTCATAACTTATATTATTTAATGAGATTTTGACAGCTCAGTATACACCTAGATCAGATTTATTTCCTGATATGTCTAGCACATATCACTGTTTGCATTAGCTGTTTTAGCTTTGGACTGAAGAATTTGAAAAACTCATATCTCGAAAACTACGGTAGGCCCTTTCCGGATGTAGAAATTCATAGGGAGGTTTCTCATTTCAAATTAAACTCGCGGAGTAAAATCGTTGTGAAACTTCATTATCACTTGGTGAGGCTTTCTTGTGAGATATAATATATCGCTAGGATAATGTGAATTTTAAAGCTTAATGGTATCCAGAACGCCATATGACGGTTTTTATTCATTTAAATTTTAATTTTATAATTTGGGAAAACTGTCTGATGAAGTACGTATATGAAATTCTACAACTCTTAGGCCCGGTTTCTTCAACCTTTGTTAAAATGTACCTAACATAGCGTTAATTAACTGTAAGTTAAAAGTATAAACTGCTGTTGAAAATATTGCGTTTCTTCAACTTTACATTTCACATTTTAACATTCTATTTTTTAACTCTCTGTTAGGACTAGAGATTCTAGAGTTTAACCATAAACGATAACCAAGTATAGACTCAGTTCTGTTTTTTGAACTCTGACAATTGCGATTCTTGCTTGTTTCCGTTGTTTGATTCAGAGAGGATAGAAGTCTTTCTATTCTCTCAGGTTTGATTTATGCTTTTTTCCATCGTTTGTATCATAGTAGCATGGAGCTACATATTACCATATTGATATTGCTGTTGTGAAATGGAAAATACTGGAACAAAAAGAAGTAGGGGGACTAATTTCTCTTCGTTCGAGAAAAGTCTTCTGCTGGAAATAATTTTGCAGTATAAACCAATTATTGAGAATAAACAAACAAATGGATTACGTTGAAAGCAAAAAGTGAGGCTCGGCAGAAAATAGCCTACACCTTTGTATGATCTTCTGTTCTGCCAAATCACAGAAATCATCAGCTCTGTTTGTGTATTCATGGATATCATTTTCTAAATAATCAATATAAATAAAAGTTCAGCATCTAACGCACCAACATATTGAATACTTCTCTGCTAACAGAGAGTTAAGTAATTTAACTGTATGAAATTGGGCAGTTAAATTAACATGGGTTTAACAGCCTGTTAGTACTAACAGAAGTTGAAGAAATGCTTCAACTGTTAAGTTTACAGTTAAAGTGGAATAATACACTGTTATAAATTAACAAAGGTTGAAGAAATCGGACCTTAGTCTAATACGATTGTATTGCCTGTATTAAAGGTGAGTATTGTATTTGTAAAAATATCAAGTTTTTCATTTTATAAACATCGTTAGGCATACTTGGCATTACTCACATGCAAATGACTACGTAATAATAACAGTATTTACGGGTTATTATAATGTGCTTACATAGAGTACACCAGTATCAGATTGCCTGTGACTCAAAACAGTCCTTTATTTGTGCTGTTAATAGTAAATTATGTTTCAATGCGTTATTATTATTATTATTATTATTATTATTATTATTATTATTATTATTATTATTATTATTATTGTAGGGTTGACAGTTATTCCCATCTTATTTAATTACAATCATTAGATACGCTTAAATCTTGCAGTAAATTATATTATTTATGCTAATTACTAGCAATCATAGGGATTTATTCAAATGCCCTGTCACTTTTTTTAAATTAATTTGCGCACTTAGGCCTATAAACGAAAATATTACATAACTAATATATAAAATTAAAGCCAACATTTTCTATAATAATAATATTAAATAAAAAGCGAAAATTAAGATGTTGAAGAAACAATTCTTTAGCAGAACTCTTAAGGGCCCCATACACGCAAAGACTTATCGGAGACTTATCTGTACAGATTTACCTCAGGGAATTGGATGATTGTCCATACACGCTCAGATTTACCTCCACCTAGACGTATATTTTACAACGAAGACATAAAGTAGTAGATATCAATAATAAATGCGATCACTTGAGAAATACTATTCCTTCATGGTTCTACTTCCATATAAATACGTGCGAGTAAATTTTCAAATCTGTACTTTTCACACCTTGTATTTCGTCACACAGAACTGCTTAAAATGAAACAATGACGAAATTTCGACACATGCTCGCAGTATCGTTTGTTTTTATGTTTGTCTATTCTCCCACTTAATTTGGAGAGCACACCAGTCTGAAAAATTATGGCAGCGGCAGAAATCTTTAGACTTACTTCAAGGCCGGAAGTCTTAGCATTTTTCTTCCAAACAAGAGGGGATTTGCCTGTGGATTTGAGTTTGTACAGACTTACATCGAGGTAAGTCTCTGCTTGTGTGTGTGTGACACTTTAAAGGTAAGGAAAATTGGACTGATATAACTGAAAAGAGGAAAGAAAAAGGAGAATCTGTTAATGCTTAAACTTATCGGTGTTATGAAAGACAGAAAACTGTTCACAAATCCACATATTTCTTGTTGACACCGTACATTGTAGGCGCTACGCGATTTCCTGCACGAGCACTATCACTGACGCACTGGTCTGCTAGTACATTGGTGTCCATGGTGACAAATCTCTTGCAAGTGCAGCTCGTACCTTGCGGTAGACTTGCCTCGAGGCTAGAGTCGTCTGTCGCTCGCTCGCGATCACCCCATCAGTCTCAGCTGTTTATTATTGTCACCTTGTTTAATTTCCCCTTCGTTTCCTAAGTTAATGGCTTACGATTTCACAGTAGCGTGACATTTACTAAAAAAATACCTTTACTATTTTTGATTTGCGCTGCTTATTTATCTTTCTTTTGTGTGTTTAACGTTTTGTTATTGTAATAAACTTTACCTTTCACGTCACTCTTTTTCTCTCTTTCACCACGTTCCATGTCGAACTTACGTTTGCCCTTGTCAGCTGCTTACTTCTCTTTATTCTCTTATTACCTCCATCCTCAGTCTCTTTTCATTTCCTTCTCCTTTTCCTCCTTCCTGCTCTTCTTTCTCTTTCTAATACTCTTATCTCCTTTCTCTCTATTGTAGCTAATTTTTCCTTCATAATATTCTCGTCTCCATCTTTTTCCTATCTATCTCCTCTCTTTTACATCTCTCTTTTCTCTCTATTTCCCTTTTCGTCTCTTTCCTCCTTACTTATTTTTCTTCTCTTTAACCTTTCCTCTCTTTCTATTTCCTCTTTAATTTTTTCCCTCTTTGCCTCTTCACCTTTCATCTACCTCCTCATCTCTGCTATCTTCTACTTCCATCTTTTCCCTCTCTATTTCCCCTTACATATCTTTCCTCTCCATTTCTCTCTTTAGCTCTTTCCTGTCTGTCTCCTCATTTCTGCCCTACTTACCTCTCCTCTTTTTCTTCTCATCCCTCCTTCCTCATCTCTTTCCTCTCTATCTCCTCACCTCGCTTCTATTTCAGATCTCCATTTCCTATATCCCTTTTCATTTCACTCCTCACTACCTCCTCATCTCTCTTCTCTTTCACATCTCCTCCATTTCCTATATCACTTTTCATTTCACTCCTTTCTACCTCTTCATCTCTCTTCTCTTTCACATCTCCTCCATTTGCCATTTTCCTTTTCATTTCACTCCTTTCTACCTCATCTCTCTTCTCTTTCACATCTCCTCCATTTCCTATTTCTATTTTCATTTCACTCCTTTCTACCGCATCGTCTCTCTTCTCTTTCACATCTCCTCCATTTCCTATTTCCCTTTTCATTTCACTCCTTTCTACCTCTTTATCTCTCTTCTCTTTCACATCTCCTCCATTTCCTATATCCCTTTTCATTTCACTCCTATCTACCTCCTCATCTCTCTTCTCTTTCACATTTCCCTCATTTCCTATATCCCTTTTCATTTCACTCCTTTCTATCTCATCTCTCTTCTCTTTCACATCTCCTCCATTTCCTATTTATATTTTCATTTCACTCCTTTCTACCGCCTCGTCTCTCTTCTCTTTCACATCTCAGCCATTTCCTATATCCCTTTTCATTTCACTCCTATCTACCTCCTCATTTCTCTTCTCTTTCACATCTCAATTTGCTATTTTCCTTTTCATTTCACTCCTTTCTACCTCATCTCTCTTCTCTTTCACATCTCCTCCATTTCCTATTTCTATTTTCATTTCACTCCTTTCTACCGCCTCGTCTCTCTTCTCTTTCACATCTCATCCATTTCCTATATCCCTTTTCATTTCACTCCTATCTACCTCCTCATTTCTCTTCTCTTTCACATCTCAATTTGCTATTTTCCTTTTCATTTCACTCCTTTCTACCTCATCTTTCTTCTCTTTCACATCTCTTCCATTTCCTATTTCCCTTTTCATTTCACTCCTTTCTATCTCATCTATCTCCTCTTTCACATCTCCTCCATTTCCTATTTTCCTTTTCATTTCACTCCTCTCTACCTCCTCATCTCTCTTCTCTTACACATTTCCCTCATTTCCTATATCCCTTTTCATTTCACTCCTTCTACCTTCTCATCTTCTCTTTCACAGCTCTTCCATTTCATATTTCCCTTTTCATTTCACTCCTTTCTATCTCATCTCTCTCCTCTTTCACATCTCCTCCATTTCCTATTTTCCTTTTCATTTCAATCCTCTCTACCTCCTCATCTCTCTTCTCTTTCACATTTCCCTCATTTCCTATATCCCTTTTCATTTCACTCCTTCTACCTCATCTCTCTTCTCTTTCACAGCTCTTCCATTTCATATTTCCCTTTTCATTTCACTCCTTTCTATCTCATCTCTCTCCTCTTTCACATCTCCTCCATTTCCTATTTTCCTTTTCATTTCACTCCTCTCTACCTCCTTATGTCTCTTCTCTTTCACATTTCCCCCATTTCCTATATCCCTTTTCATTTCACTCCTTCTACCTTCTCATCTTCTCTTTCACAGTTCTTCCATTTCACATTTCCTTTTTCATTTCACTCCTTTCTGCCTTCTCATCTCTCCTCTCTTTCACTTCTCTCTTTTATATTTTCCTTTTCCTTTATACCTCCTCATCTTTCCTCTCACCTCTTCTTTCTTTCCTATTTTCTCTTTCATCTCCCCCCTCTCTACCTCATCTCACCTACCTCCTCATCTCTGCTTTTTTTCACTTCTGAAACATTATCGAAGTGATGATAGTGGGGGAATGGAAGTGATTAAACTTACCCCGACACATATTTGTTCTTCATTGAACTCGTCAGGAATGTAACTCGGATTTACGAAATGGAAAGCTTACGCACTAAATGTTTATACTCTAATAGCGCCTCAGAGAGAAGCATTTGTATAAACAGTCTTAATATATATGTAAAAGCATCGTGAGTCTTAAGGTAATTCTTGTAAAACAAAATGGATTCCTCATTACATCGATGGCTGTGAATTACTTTTCATTGGTATTTGCAACTTAATTAATATATATTATACTACGGGACACAGAAATGCGGATCTGAAGTTCTACCGGTTCCCCGCTCCACTCCAAACCCCTCGCCCGGCGGTGTTGCATCTTAGCTTTAGCTGCCTGCTTCATATCGACACGAGAAGGTGCTGTCCTTTGTAATCGATGATTTTGTTGTGACCTGCTACTTTGAGTGACAAAATGTAGTTCAGATAATTCTTCCGATTATTATGCATCTGATTCCTGTGACGAGTAAACACCTTACTCGTGCTCTGTGTTGTGCTTTTTGTTTTTTAATAGCACGCATTACAAAACATTAATAATCATATTATTTAATATGTAGTCTAGGTATACCCAGATCGTTGTAACCTTGCACTTGACAGTTATTTGCGTTGGCAACCCTTCCTATGAAAAAGTGAAGAACACTTTGAGGTAGCCTTCTAAACCAATCAAAACGTAGCATTTTCAATCAGCTACTTCTGCTGTTACTGTATTGTCAGTTTGCTACATGTTGTGTTACATGATGTTGTTACGTGTGTAATTTGTATGTTTTGTAGCGATGCTGTAAAATGTCGCAAAATAGAGGAAAAATATAAAAAATAAGGAAGAAGACTCAAGTAGTAGTCCGGCATTAGAATTGGTGCGAATGACTTGCCAATTTTAGAAGCAAGAGAAGAATTTGTCCATATATATGGGCGTCCATCCATCCCTGCAGATAATGTAATACAGCTGACATCAAAAACTTCAAGACTCTCTAAGAGAACAGTAATAAAGAATGGAGTTACCTAATAATCATAATTTCAATCAATGGAGCAGAATAGCTGGACGGGGCGAAGCAATACAACATAGCAGAATAGCAAACTCCCCGTAAGTTAAGTCAGCTGTCTTACAGTGTGTGGTCATTGTGACAACGTCGCATCTCTCTCTCCCAACATTACGCGAAGCAGTCAGGTGCAAGGTTACAGCGGCCTGGGTATAGTGTCCTGCAATCTTCGAACATGAAAGGGCAACCAAGACATTATATTAATACATTATTTGTCCCGAATAATCTGATGTTTTTAATAGTAAGAAAATACAACAAGAGAAGAATTATTTCAAGCATGAACAAAATGTAGAGAAGAAAAGAATCTGAATGTAAAACAACTTGTACTTGACCTCATGGGGAATAGAGAATTGGAACAAAAGACTGGATTGTTCCTCTTGAAGGCGAGAAAGATTATAACTTCAGCTGTTGAAGTTTGTGACGCGAACTGAGGAAGGGATAATAGTATCCACCCAACTGTACACTTTTATGCCTTTTAGGTTAGGATATATTATATAATGTGTTTTATTGTGCCATTTCCATTTTAATATGTGTGTTCTTTTAGAGAGTAGTTGGATGTAATCATAGGTGAGGGGGGGGGACCTACAAAGGAGGACTTGTTTTGGGTACAAAGCACGTACGGTCAGAAGACACGTGCATTGGATTTTAGAGAAAATTATGATAATATAAAATCTGTATGTATAATATTACTCAATAAATCCATCTATCTATCTAAAAACTTTAATAACAGACGGGGCTCGGAATATAATTTTAAATGGAGTAACGTGTTATTTAAGGGTTTAGGTATAGTTTACACCAGTAAAATTTTTGGAAATATTAAACATTTTTTTCCTCCATTACTGTATCTTGTACAATAATGAAAATTGGAATGTGTAAAACACTGTCCTTCTGATATTTCAAAAGAAATACTTTTACTCTTTAAAAAACTACAGTTTTTTTTTTCAAAATTTAAAATGATGCCAGTTTACTGTGCAGTGATGAAGCGTTTCCCTCATAACTCATAAACCTGTTAAATTTTTCATGCTCTCTCTCTTTTATTTTATTGCTGAAACTGATGTTTACAATATTATGCTCGTTCAACTTAATAAATAATATTTTTTTATTTTGTTTTAGAAGAAAATACTGATATTTGAACATTTTTAAAAATGAATTTAATATACACAAAAAATTTCCTCACACAATGGTGGATACGTTTTTAGTTATGTGAGAAACGCTTCATCACTGCACAGCGAACTGAATTAAAAAAAAAATATGTAAATAATTTTTTTTAATCGTAAAAATATATTTTTATATAGCTGAAAGACAGTGTTTTAAACATAGTAATTTTCATTATTGTAGAAGATACAGTAATGGAGGGAAAAAATGTTGAATATTTCCAAAATTTTACCGCTATAAGCCGTAGGCCTACCTAACCCCTTAAGAGAAAATGATTTATATCCTTATTTTCTACAGGGACATCATTTTATTTTTACTTCAATTTTTATTGTACCTGAGTTTTTGAATGTACTTCACTCCCACCTCTTCTACTAATGAAGTTCCAACTCCACACAGAACCAAGACCGCAGATAGTGAGCAGTACTGAGTTACTGAGTATAGTACGTTCCAGAAATATGTTCGCGTTTTCCAGTGACGAAAGAGCTTTCAATATTGAATCATATTTTCGCACAGGTACTGTCCGTTTGCCTACGTCGCATCCCGATTTCCCCCACCTGCTTCTGCTCGCCCCTCTGTTAAAGCTGGGCTGTCTTAGCTCTTTTCTGAAAACATTAATTTCTCTTAGGAATTGGACGTTTACTTAATATTATACAGCTGTTTAATTTAACTTAAATAAAAGGGTCTCGTTATGTAATTAACTGTCACGTGATTTCCTCCCTTTCTACAATCCTGCGGCATAACCACTTGGACGGACAGTAAATAGCATGTCTGAGTAATTATATATTTTCGGGTCGGGCAGAAGTGAAGATTGAATTTACAGTACGTAGAGTAGGTACAGAATTATTTCAACATGAGTTACTAGTACGAAAGACGAAACTGGCAATTGTCTATAGTGCGATAATATGCACAAAAGAACTGAAGCCTGTATCGAAATGAACGGCCACCATTTTCAAAATTGTGTTTAAATATTCATATTATGATTATTTTTCAGTTTAACTTCTTTCTCTATATTGTACGCTAATGTTCTGTAGACAGTATAATATACACCGCATAATGAATACGTTAGCATGGATAACTCACTTCGTGAGTAAAATCACTTATTCTTAATAGAGTACTGTACTTTGATTAAAGAAAAACCTAATGAAAATTATCAAACTCAAAATCGCGATATTTCCTAGTTTACGTAAATGGATGAACTACTTTTCTTCCTTCCTATACCTAGTAGAATGATTTGTGTTTTACGCCAGTATCATCGAACTCCAGTCTTGGAGGGGGGAGCAAGCGGTGTTTCCGGTTCTCTAAAGGTATAGACAGGTTAATATTAAAAATGTTAGTAAAAATAAAATGATGTCCCTGTACTATACACATTTCTGTTTACAATGAAATTAGATATTTTCACGCTTACCTATGTTTTCGTGATAATCATAATGGCATGTGTCAATGTCTGGTACTAAAATGTGATGAAACATGTTGTCTGATGTTTGATAAGTGCCTACGAGGCATCTACATTGTCACATGTGCACAACAAATACTGTTCCTCCCATTCTTCCTTAAACACACGTTTCCAACAGACGTTGAAGGTTTTGAGAAAGAATCAATCTAAATCTAAGCAGGTAACCCGCAACTGATAGATCTTTGTGTACTGGAGTTGTAGGGGAGTTGAATGGAAGGGAGGGGTGAAGCAAAGGCAGGTTACTGTGCTGCGACGTCACTATTGCTAATGATCGCGGTTACATTTTTGCCGATGTCTGCATTAATTTACTGAGAATGCGATATACGCTTGAATTAAAAATATTTTATTATAGTTATAAAAATTAAATATTACGTTATTTATATTCAGTTATCCTCCATATTGTTACTGTTGATAAAACAATAACTCTGGGCATTTTTATTATGTAATGCAAATATTTCATGTCTATGATTGCATTTTTCTTGAGAAGAATTACCATATTTTTAAATATTCAGTCGACTCGTTCACCTCCCAACCTGAAGTAAACATCTGTATCCACAGAGAGTAAAAATAGTACGAACTGTTTGTTATTTTTGTTAAAATGGAGATATTATCATCAATTCTCTGTGGCGGAAGCGTGTCAACACTCAAGTGACAGGTTGGAAAAGTGAGAAGAAATGTGTGTTCTGTGTGACAGTGTGCTTTGTGAGTACACACAACTTGGTTTGCAATCTGTCGTGGGCTCGCTGGAACAACACTTTAACTGGAATTCAATAACTCAATTATTTTTATACAGTGAGTTTCAAAAGTCACGCATATTTTCTGCTACAGCTAAATGGGAATGTTTTTAGAAAAACGCTCGGACACGTCAAATAGTATATATATATATATATATATATATATATATATATATATATATATATATATTTTAAAAGACACTTTTTCACAAAAACATAACAGTCCTGATATCATGTTTGTGCGAATTGTGACGTCATCAGAAACATTTTTAAATGACATCCTGTATTTTTCTGTATACCAGCTGAAAGATTTTATTATTCTCTATTGTTACACTAGCTATCAATTGTTTTATAGAACAAACGTTGCTATGGTAACGAAATAAGTAGTTGGATTTCCTAGTATTATCACAGTCTAGTATACTGTGTGTTCAGTTCAAAGTGTGTCATGGCTCGCTGTATGCCGTCATGTGGCTAGCCGTTGAGCCTAGAGAATTCAATCTTCCTACACTTAGCAAAGGCGTATTACCTATGTGCCAGAGAAGTTGCCTAGCAAGTACGGCGTTCATTCTGAAGAGTACTTACCGATATGTACCATTACGCCGGTAGTGGCAGGAATGTGAACTGTTTGGAAACACGTTCTGAGGTGAGTTTTTTCTTACTGTCGGGATATGTGGAGAGGGTTAAGACGATTACTTACGTATTTGTTGACATTGACTTCGACAGTCAACATGGACACGAAGCATTTGATTTGTGTTGTGGAATGTTGCCGTTACCGATGATAACAAATACCCTGCGTACGATTTGCCCGCGCAAAATACAGTTCGAAAGAGGTTATGGTAGCACACAGACCGTACAGACCACCATCTGTTGCTACGACGTTCAAGTTATACCGTACACGTTCTCAAGTTCAGATTGAACGCCTTGAATAATAGGCAACTTCTCGGACATAAAAGCTGAAACTCGCTTCAAATCGCTGATTCACAACAGTGACGTCATGACACACTTTGAAATGAACACCCAGTATACAGTCACGAAGCTTGAGTTGTGAGGGTGCTAGGAACAATGGACTGTGCCGGTACTATTTCGCATTGTCTGTAATGAGGCGATAGTAGGGATCATAGTGGTTAGCAACTATCTATGGATGCAAATTTATTATGTATTGAGCTTCGTGACTGTATATACTAGACTGTGGTATTATGGAAGCAGTTTATACGTAGAAATTAACAGAAAATAACGATGTTATTAAGTGAAAGTGAGAGAATTGATATTTTAATGATGATTGGATATGGTGACAGGGAACGTACACAAGCTGAAGTATGTGCACTTTTCAGTGAAACACATCCAGATCGACCTCCTGTTTATCAATCTACTGTGAGTGGAATACAAAACAATTTCAATGAAAATGGACATGAGAGATGTCCAAAGATCTGACAGAGGTAGACCATCATCAACTACTGAAAAATTGAAGCTAGACATTTTGATAACAGTGAAAGATAATCCACATTCTTCACTTACTGAATTACAATCTACATTTGATATATCGAGAACAACCAATTTGAAACTGCTGCATCGTAATAAATATCATCCTTATGAAATGCAGCCCTTGCAGGAGCTAATGGAAGATGACGGAGACATAAGATTGCAATTCTGGGAAGCAATGACCAATCTCTGCCATAAGGACCCCAATTTCATATCAAGCTTGCTTTCTCCGATGAATCTACATTTTGTCTGAATGGAGAAGTAAATAGAAAAAATTGCAGGTAGGCCTACTGGTCAGAAACTGACCCGTGCTGGATGGTAGAAACTCATACGTAATTTCCCCAGAAGGTAAATGTATGGGCAGGGATTTTAGGATGCAGAGTTTTGGGCCCCTACTTTTGATGATACACTTAATGGGGGCCGGTATTTAGAATTTTTGCGCGAAGAGTTAATACCAGTCCTTGCCGTTCTTCACCCAAACCTCCAGGATCCAGACTTACCCTCACACAGCAAGGGACACTGCAGAACACATTCGTCGTCTGGGATGGGAGAGATTGAAACATCCGGCCTACAGCCCCGATCTTGCCCCATCGGACTTCCACCTTTTTCCTGCATTGAAGTCAGCACTGTCGGGACGTCACTCCGGAAGTAAGGAAGAACGTCCTGAAATCGCTGGGCACCATATCCTACCAGGAGGGTTTCTTGATTCTGTCTAGTATCAGCAAGATGGGGCTCCTCCTCATTATGCTGCTCCTGTACGGCAATATCTGAATGAAGTGTTTCTTAATAGATGGGTCGGAAGAAGAGGAGCTTTACCTGAAAGCTAGATATGCATAATTTGTAAAAACTAATTACAATATGTGCTTCCTTTGCAGTAATTCAAAATAATTCTCTTTTAAATTATTGTGTTGTGTTCCATATATTTGTAAAATAGAATGATTAGACACAAAGTCTAAACTATCTATAATTCGGGCTTTCACTAATTCATAATGGATTTTCCTCCAATTAGTCCGAATTAGCGAGGTTTCACTGTGCTGTTGTGTTGTTCACTGGAATAGCCGTGCTGGTCCACACATTCTTTGAGGACGCGGAAATACTGAATTGCGCGAGCACAACTAGATACGTGACAAGCATGGATCCAAGCTGAAACAGAATAATGATGGAATTAGAAGAAGAAGAAGGAAAAAAGATACTCAAAGTATACTACGTTCGATTTAACTCTGAATATGTCTTACCGAGACTAATAATTGCCTGTTGACTGTAGTGTAGCCTGATAAGCTGATCGTTGGAGGATATGTGTCGATCATAGCGACAAACGCCTTTAACTGCAACAAATATGATAGACTGTGACGTTACATCTTTAATACGTGCACACGTACGTATAACGTAGAGTTCCAGAAAAAAAATGGCCCGCCTAATTTTTACTAAGTTCCAGATACAACTCATTGCAGATGTGCAGTAAGCATACATACATACATAAGACATACATACATTCATACATACATATACACATACATCCAGTACATACATACTGTACATACATACATACGTACATACGTACATACATACATACATACATACATACATACATACATACATACATACATACATACTGTACATACATACATACATACATACATACATACATACATACATACATACATACATACATACATACATACATACATACATGCATACATACTGTACATGCATACATACATACATACATCCTGGCCTCCACCTTTTGATCAGTTCACAACAGCATACCTCAAAAGCTTCAGAAAATTTATAAAATCCATAGAATTTGGCAAAATGTAACAGAAATTGAAATTAGAAATAATACTAACACTGATGGTAACCTAAAATATAAGAAGTACAATTAGGCAACACTTCTATCTATAAGAATTTCAAGATCGCAATCAAAATTGTAAATATCTTGTTCTCATAAATTATGTAACTAATTATTGTAATATTTTATGTAAAGCATGTAGTATTACTCCAATGTAATGGAGCATGCTGATATACAAAAAAAAAAAAAAAATACATACATACATACATACATACATACATACATACTGTACGTACGTACGTACATACATACATACATACATACATACATACATACATACATATATACATACAGTCCACACCTGTGGAGTAACGGTCAGCGCGTCTGGCCGCGAAACCAGGTGGCCCGGGTTCGATTCCCGATCGGGGCAAGTTACCTGGTTGAGGTTTTTTCCTGGGTTTTCCCTCAACCCAATATGAGCAAATGCTGGGTAACTTTCGGTGCTGGATCCCGGACTCATTTCACCGGCATTATCACCTTCATCTCATTCAGACGCTAAATAACCAAAGATGTTGATAAAGCGTCGTAAAATAACCTACTAAAAATACATACATACATACACACATACATGCATGCATGCATACATACATATGTTACATAAGGTGTTTCGTAAGCTACATTATAAACTATCAGAAGTAGTAGGTAGGATGAAAGAAATACTGTAAACCGGCCGTGGCGAAAATGTGACTCGCGAGCACATTGTGTCTCGCATTGATAGCTATGGATTTCTCTTGCTTCCTACCTCCCCCAAATCTCAACCCTCTCACTCACTGAAGTCAAACTCCATTCCAGTTGTATTTGTCTCTGACCTGCGAGTGATGTATCGTCGCAATGTCTCTCTCGAAACCATGTACCTCTACAAAAACGAAACTTTCAAGTAGGGTGGGAGGACGCATTTTTTTGCTGCCAATATGGTGAGAATATTAAATGTATGGTTTGTTCACAAGTGTTACGAGGAAAACGGTTGTATAACATAAAACGGCATTATACTACATGTCACTCGTGAAATATTAAAAGGTTGTGTTATTATTATTATTATTATTATTATTATTATTATTATTATTATTATTACTATTATTATTATTATTATCTCTGTACGTCGATCCTTTTTCAACAGATGTACGAATAATACGGTTAGCTTACAGATTTACAATGTGATGTTAAATGAAAGGTAGATGTAAGGACTTGACAAATGTTGAACTTTTCAAATCTTTGCCCAAAAAAAAAAAAAAAAAAAAAAATCCGAAGCTTCGTTCTTTCGCTTGCTCTGTTGAAGTCATATTCGCTACAACTTACGTTTGTGAAAAATTATTTTCAACAATGAAAATAGTAAAAACCAAATTTATATCACGACTGACACACAAATATCTTCGTGATAAACTACGACTGGCAGTAAGTGACATAATTCCTGATTTTGAAACTCTGTCGCAGAGACATTCTGAAGACAGTTAATTTTTGGTTATGATAATGTGTCCTATGTTTTCTTGTTTATTTCTTTCTTCGTTACACGTACTAAACATTAGTTTGTAACCTTATACTGTATAAAATTATATTTGAGTGCTTGACGTAAGGAAAATGAAAATCCGTTAATAAGTCAGACAGTTGCTTCACTTCCCCTTCGGGTGTTCGCCTTCCTCCATAGGTGCTATGCACGTTGCAGGTTACACAGTGGCTCGGCGCACGATCACATTTTCGCCAGGGCTGGTGTAAATTATTAGAAACTAGAGATTCGCGCTTGGAAAGACCCGGTTGCCTATCGTGCATGCACCTATGCATTTTGGGATGCCTATTGCACAGGGACACTGCCAACCGATCACTACAGTCTGAAATTTCTAGTGTCTCTGCACTTTGTTTACATTTTGAATTTACGTATAAGTGTAGGCCTATTACTAAGGAAATATTAAATAGTAGTGTTTCGGAGAAACTGCTTATAAGTTGGTTTCTTAAATCGAGGTGATGAAGCATTTGGACTTAACTGATTTTTGATTATGCAAGTCCAAATGTCTACTCGAAATTGAAATTCTAACATACATAGTTATGAAACAAGATACTGGCCTTTGTTGTTGAAACTGTTATTCTTACCTCCTGCTTAGTTCTCTCATCTCGTGTTTCATATTTCAGAAGTTCAGACTTGAATCTCTCCCCAATCTGAACACAAAATAAATATATTATTAGTTTAGATTCACAGTGATATTAGATACTCTTACCACAGTCTAGTATATACAATCATGAAGCTTGAGTTGTTGAGGTTCCTAGGAACAATGGACTGTGCAGGTACTATTTCCCATTGTCTGTAATGAGGCAATAATAGCGATCCTAGTGGTTAGCAACTATCTATGGATGCATATTTATTACATATTGAGCTTCGTGACTATATACTAGACTGTGCTCTTATATCATAAAGGAATTACTAGACTTATGGATTAAAAATTAAATGATGTAGTTATGGGTGGGCTTGTTTCTTAATTAATCCCATTATTATTAGTGATAGTCTATTCTTTATCATTCACCTATCTTGTTCATTTTATTGCTACTTCTCTTTAATGTAACAGTTTGCGCTATGATTAAAATGCTGTTTGCAATAGATTAACGTAGTGCTTCTTATTCATTTTTACCTTTTTATATTTACAGTATTCTGTCGGAGACATATTTCAGTATTTAACAATTTTATTATTGATGTAAACAAACGAGTTTTAATGATATTGTTAACATATGATAGGTTTATTTTATTCTCTGGTCCGTTATATTAATCCTCACAAAAGCGGATTCTCACCCACCCGGTCTATTGCACTAAGACACGCTGTGTATCCAGGTAACCCCACGTGCTCCTGGACTATCGTGCTTCTTAGGTCACCGATCGGTGATCAGAGAAATTCTGATGTATATGATAACGAAATGGAGAAATGTTGACGGAACGGTGCCGATGTCTGTACTAGAGAAGCAGGAGAGCCCCTAGAAAAACCCCAACTGCGACCTTGCTCGCCACATTTGTTTGTGAATGTAGTGAATGGAGAGTTGGCTCATTATGTCAGCTTCAAAGGGTCAATTTCCCATCATTGCAGACTTTTCATTTACACGTTATAAAAAAAAGGTCTTGTGATTCTATGAAACAATATATAGGCCAGCCAAGTTCCGATTACCGACGGCAGGAATCCGAACTACTGAGCTCGTTGCATGTTTCCTGTTTGTAGCGATAGCAGCGACCTCATCTATAATCGGTAATAAGAAGGTGGTGGGCCTATACAGTGTATATGTGCATATATGTTTATACATATTACTATTATAATAATTTGACATTGCTAATCATTATTGAAGGAATCATTGGAGATCTGTCGCTAAATACAACACCATATGAACACAAATAATAATGAAGTATGTACTTATATTTAACTTAATTATTGTGTGAAATTATATTATAATTATTATTGCCTGCAAAGATTGATTCAGTAGGCTGTGTGTTACGGCAACTTGTACAGAAGAAACTAGCTCCATTGTTGTAAATTAACTTGTACAATAAATGGTTTTTCTTCTGTTATCATTTGGCACCTATTATTACATGTTATTTGTTATTATATTAGTTCATAATTAGAAGTTATGTCTAATTTTTTATGTATTTACGTTCGAAACTTTTGTAAATAATCCTTTTGTTATTTTTGTGGCATGAGGAATAAGAAAACACTATATTTTAGTGTAGACAGTCGTTGAACTTACTATAAAGGCCTATATAACTAACAGCTTTTCTTCTACTTCCAATGTATAGTACTGTAATTATGTTTAGAAAATAATGTTGTCACTTCAGACCAATATACTGTAATTTTGTTAATTAGGCCACAGAAGACTGTGATATTATATCAGTCATACAGAGAATGAATTTCATGACCATAAAAATTCCTGCTTGAAAGTAACATTATGCAAGTAGCAAAATTTGATTTGTTATAATGAATTATTTCAACGTTACAATTGCTTTTTTGTTAAAATGTGTATAATGATAACGTTATGCAATTTGTCTTCTTTTGTTTTTTTGTTTTTGGAAAAGATACTTTCAATTAATGCTCCGCCATAAATGTTGTAACTAAAATCTTGTGCAACCTTCGTGTTTATAGTATGGCTCGTCCTCCTCCCACACGTTACCTGCACTTTCTTTACGTTTTCACTGTGCCTAAACGAGACGCTCTACTGTACCATATTAGTCCCAAGTGAATACTTTTCCAAAAAAAGACATAATTTTTTCCTAAATGTCAACACCGTTTTACTCGATTCTGACTTTTACTCTTACTATTAGAGAAACTAATAAAGAATTATTTACTTCTTTGCAGTTTTTAAATAAAATAGACGGTTTTCTTGCAGATTAAATAAAAAAAATTAACACGTATCGTTATTTCCTGTCATTAGGAATTCTACTGCAGTCTAAGGGACGAAACACTGCTATTCAGACCGAGTGAGTGTGTCTATTCGTAGGTGAGCCGTCGATGCGATGTTGCCAAACTGCACAGACTTTCTGCCTAATTTTTAATTAACCACGCACTTAATTACAAAACGCATAATAGGTTCTTATTTATTTTAACATATTCTATTGCCCCATAAATTAGCAGGTAGTATACAGATTCTTCATTGTTTTCATAATTTGCTTATGATGTGGAACTTTTGGGTCACTCTGTAGGTAGCATCGTGCTCACACTGTCCGTCGCGCTGTTGGCAGCATTGCAGAAGGTGAAGACGCGAACCGTGGTGGCGCACAGGGACATCACGATGTTGAAGTTGTCCCGCCCGTGGAAGGACACGTTGTTCTCCACTACCTTGGCTAACAGCCCGTACATCAGCGTGGTCTCGCTGAGGAACATGAACAGCAGGTCCAAGCCGTACGTGGAGGACGCCATGCTGCCCGTCTGACGGGCCAGACTGCTCAGCTGCAACCACACAGCCTGGTACGTCACCACCACGACGTCGGGACGGAAGCTTCTGTCGAGAAGCTGAGGAACAAGCATGGAAGACAGTCTGAGGTAAGCGAGGTTCATATTTTTATATTGCACTTGGTTAAAAAAAACCGTTCAATATCAAGATCTTTTTTTTATGTAAAATACAGTGTCCATTTGACTTCTAGGTGCTGTATAAGTTATGAGTGATGAAATGTTTTTTTCTTTATCGTGTAACTAGTAGCTAGATATGGAATTCCTTTCTTATCTGCACTTCTTTTTGAAACGATATGGGTCAAAATCCATTTATTACCATTTCGACTCAAAAACGTAATGAGTTTCGTGATTATTCATAACCTTTTCCATTGTTTCCGTTCTTACCCAATTTTCCTTGGTTTGTCTGCAACAGCTAACTACACAGAGAAACTGGTATCGATATAATCAAATAATTTATTTAATCTGAAGCTAAGAATTTCTATGACAACCTAGAAAATGTTCCAGGCGCCGTCCACTACTCACTCGGAAGTATTTATTTTTTATTTTAGTAGGTTATTTTACGACACTTTATCAACAGCTTAGGCTATTTAGCGTCTGAATGAGATTAAGGTGATAATGCCGGTGAAATGAGTCCGGGGTCCAACACCGAAAGTTACTCAGCATTTGCTCATATGGGTTGAGGGAAAACCCCGAAAAAATCCTCAACCAGGTAACTTGCCCCGACCGGGAATCGAACCCGGGCCACCTGGTTTCGCGGCTAGACGTGCTAACCGTTACTCCACAGGCGTGGACTTTCGGAAGTAGGCCTACAGTAAATCTACTGTACATTTCCCACCATAATCAATTGACTTCTCATGGACCTAATATTACAATCAAAATTTATTATCACACCAATGTTTTATACTGTATATACACACACATCGTATAATTTTTTTTCCGGATATGTCGCATATGCCTGTCTATTCTTTTGTGCGAGATCGTGCGTATTTGCTTGTTTTCCGCACAGAACCAATACGCGGTAAGTGTGAAATACCACATTCAGTATTCCCAATGTAACACACATAACAATTTCCCTCTTCTTACCGCTTAAGCGAGACATTCATTTCACTGCTTTGGGCTTTTAACATATTATTTTAGAGACGTTTAACATAGTAATAATTATAAATTGGAAACTTACCACTGCAATTTCACCTAAATTGCAATGTTAATTATTGTTTTTAAATATTTGCAAAAATTAAGTAAAGTCTACTACTCCACGAAACTTATTGCATTCCTGATACAAGTAACATTAAGGAAGCCGTGAAAAAATCAACAAGATTCCAGATGCCGATGTTATTACTGCAATATGTTATATAAATAATATTGTTAAAATATTAAAATGAAAAATAAATCATTACATAACCTTACCGTTTGTTTTAAGTTCGCATTTATAGACTGGGGGGGGGGGGGAAGACAGACGTATATCACGGCCTGTTGGAGTATAGTAAACACAGAAAACATTTTATAGCAACAATGTTGAAGAGAGATATTTTGGCTTTCCGAAGTTGCCGTCATTAAACAGAAACCAACATGGAGATTTCATTGCAACTAATTAGAAATTCGGTCCACACCTGTGGAGTAACGGTCAGCGCGTCTGGCCGCGAAACCAGGTGGCCCGGGTTCGAATCCCGGTCGGGGCAAGTTATCTGGTTGAGGTTTTTTCCGGGGTTTTCCCTCAACCCAATACGAGCAAATGCTGGGTAACTTTCGGTGCTGGACCCCGGACTCATTTCACTGGCATTGTCACCTTCATACCATTCAGACGCTAAATAACCTAGATGTTGATACAGCGTCGTAAAATAACCCAAGAAAAAAAATTAGAAATTCGTCTTTCAGCTATGTAATAAACGATCTTCGTACAAAATAATGTACGATATACGAGCGGTATGTTTGTTTTCATGTTCTCGGAAATTAAAAAAGCTCAACTAAGTTTCGCTTTTTCAATCTTTTCCTCGAACATGAAAACGTTAACGTACCGCTCTTGTAACGTATATTTCTATTGTTTGCTGTACTGCGTTGCAATACGAAACAAGCAAAGAGCTCACATTAGACGATTATTATTATTATTATTATTATTATTATTATTATTATTATTATTATTATGTTGTTGTTGTTGTTGTTATAATACCTATTTCAATTTTTTAATAAGAATTACCTCTGATTGAGGTTCTGGCTGATATATGTACATCTATTATCAGGCAGTACATCTCACTTGACGATACTGTATATGTCAGAGAAAGAAAAATTGTTTGTATGCATCTGAAGACTGATTAGTGTAATATGTTACTAGTAGCATTGCATGCAATGGAGAGGGAAAGGAACTGGCCACCCTACCCCATTATCTCCTGGCTTAGTTGTCTCTCGAGTATTGGTGTTACTTATGACGTTCAAACCTGTCTTCGGACACTCTGTTGACTAAACAATAATAATAATAATAATAATAATAATAATAATGACAATAATAATAATAAACATAGACTGATCTTTCTATTGTCATTAGTCTTTATACAACTTATTGTAAATTAAGACTTTAACTTCTTATGAACTACTACTTCTTAAAACAACAAATTAATTTTGACACAGATTAAAGAAATTAAATTAGGAGTGCTATTTTTTTACGTTAGGAGGTTTCTAGATATAAATAAAGGATATTATCAAATATTTTTTTTTAGTTTGTATTCCTTCAGTAGAGTAATGTTGAGCTTAATACTTTTAGCAGACCCAAGTCTCAGCATGGACGTTAGGTTTTTGTCAAACGAGATCTAACTGTAGCGCCTACGTTTACTGTTATCCCAGATCACATAATATAGATTGCTCATTCCTATGGTTGCACTTTGAAGAGAACAACCGCCAGGATCGCCACCCGTCCGCCGTAAACGAACACGAGACCGCAGTACAGTCGCTAATGCAATTCAAATGGGAGTTATGACGTGATTCCTTATGTAACAACTAGATGGCAGCATAGAAAACCTGACAAAAGTTGTTACCGTCAAAACCTATAACGCCGAGCAATCTGGGTATAGATGATTTAGGCTGTTGTCTTGTCAAGTTCTCGGCCACAAGTGAATGTGTGCTGACCCCTGTTGTACAAGACAATTTGCTACTCTTCTTAGAGACGTAGGAAGGGAAGCGAACTGTGAACCTATGAGCAAGGATTGCTAGAGCGAGCAACTGCCTACAGTGAATACCTGTTTAAGACAGAAAATTCAAGGAGGAGCAAGAGCGGCAGCAACTGCAGAACCTCAGGAAGAAAAGATGACTGGGAAGAAGGAAAAAAGAAAAGAGATGTGGCAAATGAAAAAGATAGTGTGTGTTCTTACATTTCTCATGTCATTGAGGACAGTCCAAGAGGCCTTCACGAGAGCCTGGCATGTGAAGTACCAGTAGAGAGCTAGCGAACAGGAAATGGCTCGTCTGTATGTATCGAGACAGATTTCCAGCGCGTGGCCAGGCAGCACTTCCCATTGGATCAGATGGTTCGCGACAGCCAGTCCTGGACAGAGCGACAGCGCCACGACGCTCAGCACGACGCAGCGGCGTCGGAGCCTCAGCACCAACGCCCGACCCGTGCTGCGCGAGTACTGTTCCTGTGGATACTCACAAATTAATGAATATGGGCTTTATATTGAGTGTCAAGTGTAAAAACAATACTGTGTAATATACGATGATATAAATTAAAAGAATAAATAATAATAATAATAATAATAATAATAATAATAATAATCCGTGGCGCTACAAGCCACGAAGGGCCAAGACCGACCAGCCGGCTGCTGGTCTCACGGCCATATGCCGAAGCAGAGGTGGACGATCATCCAAGCAGAATGGAGGTATCGTGTGGTTAGCACGATGAGCCCCCTAGCCTTTATAGCTGGTTTGCGTAACCGGATTTCGCTACCTATCGCAGCTCCCCAAGTGCATCACGATGCTGGGTGGGCACCAGTCCCATACACTGGCCGAAATTTCATGAGCAAATTTCTTTCCCCATGAGGACTCGAACCAGCGCACATTTCGTAACGCGAGTCCCGGGCAGGATGCCTTAGACCACGACGCCACGGCGCGGGACAAAAGAATAATATGGACAAGAATAAATGATAGATAAGAGAAGGAATGTCAGAAGAAAGTGAAATAGGAGAGGAGTACGACAAGGATGCCCTTTATCACCTACCCTGTTCAACATCTATTTGAAGGATTAAGTGAAAAATTGTTTTCAGAACATGGAAGGAGTAGGCCTAATAGGAGGAAGAAGAATACTTACTGATGATATGGCGTTGTTAGCAGAAGGGAGATGATACTAAGGCAGCCGTCATCAGCACAGAGCACCATGGAGCTAGCGGCACTTACCCGCGGAGAACACACTGCACTATGGTGCACTCGTAGTTGCTAGTGGGTATGCTCTCTACCTCTTCCTGTTGCACGACGGTACACACGGGACGGTTCCGCTTATCCTTTGCCTATTTCAGCGAGTGCTGACGACCGCTGTACTAAGGGATATGCTACTGGAGCTAAATGACAGCTGTGAGCAGTATGGGATGAAGATACATGGAAAAAAGACGAAGACCATGGTATGGGAAGAAAAGTAAATAAGATTAACTTGCGAATTCTAAATGAGGCAGTAGAACAAGTGAACAGCTTCAAATATTTGTGATATACTATAAGCAGTAACATGAGCTGCTGCCAGGAAGTCAAAAGGAGGATAGCAATGGCCAAGGAAGCTTTTAATAGAAAAAGGAGCATCTTCTACGGACCTCTGGAAAATGAACTAGTAATGTGCTTTGTGTGGAGTGTGGCAGAAACATAGACATTACGACGAAGTGAAGAGAAGCGACTGCAAGCATTTGAAATGTAGATATGGGGAAGAATGGAGCGCGTAAAATGGAGAGACAGTTAAGAAATGAAATCGTGTTGGAAAGAGTGGGTGAAGAAAGAATGATGCTGAAACTGATCAGGAAGAGAAAAAGGAATGGGTGGTCACTGCTGAGAAGAAACTGCCTACTGAAGGATGCACTAGAAAAATGGTGAACGGGAGAAGAGTTCGGGGCAGAAGAAGATATCAGATGATAGACGACATTAAGATAATTATGGAACATATGGGGAGACAAAGACGAAGGCAGAAAATAGGAAAGATTGGAGAATGCTGGATTTGCAGTGAAGGGAGGAAGAACACTACTGTATGATCTTCATAGCCATAGTCTTCATTACTACAGCGTTCATAGTCACATTCTTCATATTGGAACCTCTATAGGCATAGCCTTTATAGTCTTACATACATAGTGTTGATAGTTACAGCTTTAATCATCATAGTCACAGTTGTCATAACCATAATCCTACTCTTCTCAGTCATATGATTCATTATTGCAGCCATAGTCGTAGTCGTTATAGTCAAAGTTACAATTGTAATCTGTGTGAAGTGTTTTGAAACATTTGACTCAATAAAATAATATAAATATAACGAGATGCTCAATATTTTATAACACAAGAAATAAAGAAAGAAAAATTGAAGTAGGTGAGTAGGTACAATCCGAACATTTCATGGATATTAAAGTGTGGTATTAGTCACTCTTTACATGTTTTTAATGGTTTACATCTATTGGATTCTGATTTTCATCCTTTGAGTTTCATTCAGTGCTTACGGAGAATTTTGTCAAGGGGTTTATTATTAAAATTATTTACAACTTAGGCCTACATTATTGGTATTTTGAATCTTGTATTTTATTATTGTTGTTGTTATTATTATTGTTGTTATTATTATTATTATTATTACTATTATTAAAAATTTGAAGTGTCAAATGCACAAAACGTTACATGAATGTTTCAGAATGAAGTCAGAACTGAAAATAAGGATCGAGTGAATACCGCTCTTAAAATGAGTTTGAAATCGACAATGCATAATATTTATCATCTGCACTGCAGAATTGTCAAAATAACCTTTTCGATATGTTTCACAAGTTAATTTCGTATTTTGTTGACTTCATTTAATTACAAGGCCGGTACTAGGTGGTAGGTCTTTCTATAGTAAAGCTAGCATTGCTATAATAATGGAATGTGCCGCAGCCCCAAAAAACAGGGATTATATTGAAGGAGAGATAGGAGGACTATATCTTATGTCGATGTAGATTTTGTTACTCTAACAGTGAAAATTAGAGAAGGGGAAACGATTATGGGTTAAAAATATTTAAATCTAAATAAGTTATGTAGTTTTTTCAAAGGTTCAAGGGGTGGTTCAAACCCTGTAACCTGCCGCTTGCATGCGCTCCTGGTTTCGTTAAAGAATTGCGTTTTCCGGTCTCGACTATTGAATTCTAATTTATGTTTAGGCTACTTATGATACGAGTTTTAAAAACTTAATACATTTTATTGCTAATATCTGTTCGGTACTGCGTAGTAAAGACTTTACCTGGAAAATCGCCCAGTTGTTGAGGTGCAGCGCGATGGAGGCTGCTTCGTACCAAAGAACGACCGGAATTACAGAAACGGACGTTACGTCCGCGATCTGAATGTGGTCCAGCACAGAATTGAGGAAGTTGCCATCACACAAGTTGAACAACTTCGTGCGAACATTCGAAAAGACGTGTATGGCCAGGACACCACAGTGCAAGAATGCAGAATAGATCATTTGTGCAGAGAACAGTTTGAATCGTACGACTCCTGCAAAGAGCAGATAATACAAATTTCACAGGAAGAAACGGTGACAAGATAAAAGCCTTCATTTTATTTGCATTGCACTCATTATACTTTGTAATTCAAGTTCGTATTAGTTTATAAGCTGTATGGTTTAAGTGTACTCCCAGAACGTCCTCACATGATACGTTTATTCTAAAATTAATCATAGGGAAACAGAAATGTACAGTCCGCATCACCGTTTTTGGCGTGTGAAATAAGTAATGGGAACGTTAAAGTGCGAGTGTTTTACAGTTGCCATAGCCAGTCTGACAACTGTATTTGGCAAATGACTGATATGACGTGTATAGGAAGTGGTACCATTCTCAGCTACACTAACAACATGCTCACAAACTGGGCACTATATATCTACGACACACGCCAAAAACGCTGTAAGTGGTTTTTTTTTTCACGCGGTCAGTCTTTCTCCATTCTCTATTAAATAATATGCCTCGAGGTTTCCCATACTATACTGGCGACCTGAAATACAGCGTCAGAAGCGACCTGAGAAGGTACAAGCAACTATTGTCTGTTCGAGTCTCAGGATCAGGGTCCATCCCCAGCTCATCTTAGGCCAGAAGCGCCCGATATCCTGTGTCGTGATAAACTACAATCTTAATTATTAAACACACACTAAGGATCCTATCTTTCATCCTTACACATCCCCAAAAACCGGGATAGGTTGACGGGGCTGGATTCGGTTTCCTGGCAATCAGCGCGATGGATGTTGCCATCAGCAACTGAATAATTTATATTGTATACAGTAAACCCTCGTTAAGACGAACCTAAAGGGACCGAAAAATCGCCTGTTAATATTAACGAGGTTTATCTAATTCGATTTCTGATCGATTTTTATTACAATGAATCCACTATCACTCTTTCAGTTCAAAACACTTTCTCATGGTTTGTAGTTCGTAATCATGAATTTCGGATGTGCTCGAGGTTGCGGGTTCGATCCCGGCCCAGGTCGATGGCGTTTAAGTGTGCTTTAAATACGACAGGCTAAGGTCAGTAGATTTACTGACATGTAAAAGAACTCCTGCGGGACAAAATCCCGGCACACCGGCGACGCTGATATAACCTCGGCAGTTGCGAGCGTCGTTAAATATACCATAATTTTAAAATTCCCATCCATTCATTCATTCACACAATATTCATGGAAACATTAGGTATATTGGTTATGTATATACATGAACATCAAATAAAATAAACTACAGTGTTATACAAGATATATATTATATGTTGTGTATAAACGTTTTGCGGTTTTATTGTATTTTCCTCAAAATCTCCTGTCAATTTTTTTCTACAAATTCATATAATTTCTAAGTCCTAATTATATCTTCATTTGTGTACCGCTATGGAGTAACGGTTAGCATGCCTGACCATGAAATGTGGGAACCCGGGTTCAAATACTGATTGGGACAATTTACCTGGTTGGGGTATTTTTTCAAGGTTTTACCCCTCAACCACTTGAAGCAAAATTTCCGGATACCTTTCGGCGTTGGACCTTGGACACATTTCGCCTTCATTAAATTCCACTGCATCTGTTATTTTTTTAGTTGGTTATTTAACGACGCTGTATCAACTACGAGGTTATTTAGTGTCGATGAGACTGGTAATTGCGAGATGGTATTTGGCGAGATGAGGCCGAGGATTCACCATAGATTACCTGGCATTCACCCTACGGTTGGTGAAAACCTCGGAAAAAATCCAACCAGGTAATCAGCCCAAGCGGGATCGAACCTGCGCCCGACCGCAACTTCAGACCGGCAAGCAAGCGTCTTAACCGACTGAGCGACGCTGGTGCCTTGCATCGGTCATCTTCATTAGTTTCAGGTCGAGCAGGAGATCCGACAGACGTGGTACCGTGATTTGCCTACAGATATAAAATGTCTGGGGGACTGCATAGATCCCAGAGAGCCACCAGTCTGTGTAGCTCCCTCGGACTGATGGGACCATGATGAATCACGATATCTACGGTGCTGCGATCTTCAGGTGAATATAGGATACAGCAAGACGTAGTACGCAATTTGCGAACAGATGCCATCGATCTGAGGAGGCTCGGAATATCAACAGGAAGAGACTGTCAGACCTGGATGCCGTAGATAAATGGATAAAATGGCACCAAGCAGTGAAACACGTACTCACAGGAATGTGGTCCTAAAGGACTTCAGCAATCATCCCTCAATAAGAAGATCGGCACAATGACCTTTAGGCTGAGGCGCAAGCCTTCGGGCCCTCAGAAAAGAAAAAAAAAACTTAATTCATTTTATAGTTCATTAAGCCATTATAGTTCATTACGCTGTTTTCCTGAGAAATTAATTTCTACTGCGGTTAACCTGTTTCTATCCCATTTTCGAAAGATCCAAATTTCTCTTTCAATATTAAGGTTGGAATTGCTGTTCTTTTAATCGGTTTTGAGTTTCAAAATATAATTTAATAAGTATATTTATTTATTTACTTACTTATTTATTTATTTATTTATTTATTTATTTATTTATTTATTTATTTATTATTTTGCTAATAATTGTAAATAAAATATAAAATATACAGAGAAACTTTAGCTCGCTCCTGAAACAGTAGAACTCGTGCTCAAGGGCGGATTCCTGAATTGAAATTAATAATTATACAATACAATTTGTCTTATATCTACTGTGCAATTATAGTATATAAATTTAAATTTACAATTTTTCAATTTTTATAAAATCCATACATAACTTTTTAAACTTAATACTAGAACTATTCGAATTGACAAGATTAGGATATTTAAATATAAATTTGTTATATATTCTTGGGCCTAAATTACTACTATGTTTAAATACTGTAACAGTTTCGCATTTTGGTTCAAACAATCTTAAAGAATTCATACCGTTTGTTTCATAACTATGAGAGTACAATTAAAAATTATTTCGATTTTTATGTATGAATTTTATTAATACAATATAATAATTTGTCTTACGTTAAGTACATTAAAGTCTAGAAACAAATTTTGAGATGGAAAATCAATAGGTTTATGAAGACATATTTTAATTATTTTCTTTTGTAATAAATAAAGTGGATTAAAATTGGATTTAAATGAGCTACCCCATCCTATAATTCCATACATAATTACCGATTGAAATAAAGTTAAATATATTTTACGTGATAAGCTTATTGACAAGTAATTCCTTAATAAAACAAAATAATATACTATTTTACGTAATTTATTACAAAGGTAATTAATGTGTTGGTTCCATTTTAAATTATTATCGAAAATTATTCCTAAATACTTAACTTCAGAGGACTCTTTAATAATCGGACATTTACACTGTATAAGACAACAATCAGAATTATGTAATTTAATACTTAATATAGATGTAGGAGGTTTGTTACATTTTTCAGATAATGAAAATGGAATAATTATGGTTTTATTTTCGTTGATAGAAAGATAATTTATGTCAAACGATTTTTTTATTAATTTAAGTCCATTATTTCAATTATTATATGCGTCATACCAGGTTTTTCCACCAAAAAGTAAAACTGTGTCATCTGCATAAGAATAGTGAACACCATTGTATTGTTGTAAGTCAATTTTTAATAAGTCATTAATATATTAAAAATAGAATAGGGCCTAGAACTGTGCCTTGGGGAACACCTATATTAATAATTAAAGGTTCACTTGAATAATTGTCAATTTTCGTTATTTGAATTCTGTCGTTAAGATACAATTTTATTAAGTTTAAAGCATTACCTTTGATTCCTAATAAGTCTAATTTCTCAATTAAGATATCATGTTTCACTGTATCAAATGCTTTTCTTACGTCCAGGAAAATACCAATACATTTGTTACCTTGATCAAATTCTCTAACAATTTTTTTTAGTAACTTGATATATTGCATTATCTATACTGAATTTTTTTCGAAAACCAAATTGATTATCACTTAATATATTATGTTTATCAAGATAATTCATTAATCGAACTTTAATACATTTTGCTAGTAATTTTGAAATATATGAAAGTAATGATATTGGTCTATAATTGTTCATATTTCTTTTGTCTCCTGTTTTAAAAATAGGTTTCACAATTGCATTTTTAAATTTATTTGGGAATTTGCCATTTAGAAAACATAAATTAAAAATATGAGTTAGAGGTTTGGCAATATAATTTATAACCTTCTTAAGTATTTTAGCACTTATGTTATCAGGACCAGGTGATACATTATTTTTTAAAGTTTTGGTTATATTGATTATTTCGTCATCTGTTACGGAGTAAAGATACATACAAGCATTTACTGAAGGTACATTGCTAAGGAAATTGTTATTTTTATAGACGATACAATATCCAAGCCAATGTTTGTAAAATACGAGTTAAATTCTGTTGCAATGTGTATTCTATCACTTAAGATTAAACCATTTCGAGAAACAATCTCATTAAATAGTTCTTTTTTATTTACTTCAATATTTGCCGCTTCTCGCACAGTTTGCCAAAATATTTTAGAATTATTGCTATATTTTTCTAATTTGATGGAGAAATAATTAGCTTTCGCTCTCTTTATTACGTTAGATAATATGTTACGAAATTTTTTTAATTTGTTTTTTAAAATAATATTAAATGGTTATTTTCTTAATTTGCTTGAAAGTTTGTCTCTCGTATGTTTCCATTGTCTTGAATCTTACCTGCTGCTGACCTGCTGAGAGGTAAAATTCCCGCCACACGTAGGAAACTCAGGATGAATCTGAGGTCAGTGTAGTATCTGTCCATGTTAGCATTCTGTCTCGTACGGTGGCGATGACGCTGCAATTCTAATGGCCTCCAGACTTTCTGAGGAGGACTCACCATGTTCGTCCACCCAGGAGACGGTAGTTTCACGGACATTTAGCCTTCAACACAAATATGTTATAAGATTAAAACACTTAAGGGGTTAGGTACAGCTTACAGCAGTAAATTTTTGGAAAATGGAGAAAAAAATGTTGAATATTTCCAAAAATTTTACTGCTGTAAGCTGTACCTAACCCTTTAAATGATAATTGTTTAACTAGCGATTATTTCTTATCCGAAAAGAAATCAGGAAAAAAAAAATAACTGCACTGGACATGGAGTTTTAACAACGCTTTGCAGGTGTTAGTAAATTAGATCCTGTACTTAACGCTATTATAAGACAAAAAATGAAAGTGGAGAATACAATAATCTTACTATAGATGACATCAGAACAAAAGAACTTGCTTGGTATGGTCATGAACAGATACAGAAATAAAATTTGGAGCTCCCTTATTGTATGTTTCGCTCACAACATACTGCGCATGTGCAGTAAACAAGAGCCCCTGTATATACTACATGTAGACAGTTGTGCGAAATTGTTGCCTACTACTGCTGCTGCTGCTGCTGCTGCTTACAGGGATATTTTAGCAAGAATACTTCCAGAACTGAAATTTTTTGTCAAGTTTTTTTTTACTCAATTTTCAGTATCACGATGTTAATAAATACAAGGTGAACCAATGAAAGGGGCGATTTTTAGATTCGTGTCTTTTCGGCTGTTGTCGGGTATTTTAGTTGTTACATACAAGTCTATTCTTCATTCGATAGCATTTCTTAAAATAAGACAAATTTATTATATTGTATTAATAAAATTCATAAGTTATATAAAAATCGAAATAATTTTGAATTGTATTCTCATAGTTATGAAACAAAAGGTATGAATTATTTAAGATTGTTTGAACCAAAAATGCAACACTGCTACAGTATTTAATCGTAGTAGTAATTTAGGCCCAAGAATATATAACAAATTTATATTTAAATATACTAATCTTGTCAATTCGAATAGTTCTAGTATTAAATTTTAAAAGTTATGTGTGAATTTTATAAAAATTGAAAAATTGTAAATTTAAATTGCGTAGTAGACATAAGACAAATTGTATTATATACTTCTTAATTTCAATTCAAGAATCCGCCCCTGAGCACGAGTTCTACTCTTTCATGGGCGAGCTAAAGTTTTTCTATTTATATTGTATTTTATGTTACAATTACTAGCAAAATAAATAAATAAAATAATAATTTGTTTATAATGGACCATTGGACGGGTGAACAGCGTGCTTTTGCTATTAAGGCATATTACAAAAGTAACGATAGTTTCATTGCTGCACAACGGGTATTTCTACGTCATTACAATATCCATCGCAATGATCCGATACCATCAGTCCATGCAATAAAAATCTGGATTCAGAACTTTGAAGTAACTGGTTCTGCGTTAAAGAAGTCTCCAGGTAAGCAAAGATCTGTACGTACCTGGAAAACATCGTCGCCTTAAGAGTTGCTATGATCTGTAGTCCTAAACGTCCTGCCCGTAGTCATGCAATTTCACTTGTCTTGTCAAACACCAGTATACGAAGAATTCCATGCATCCATACAAAATTCAAGTAGTGCAGACATTAAAAGATGCTGATAAAGTAAACAGCATGACTTTTTGCCAACAATTCTTGGATCTACATGTTAACGGAGACATTGTCCACAATATGCTGATGAGTGATGAAGCTCATTTTCATCTCTCTGGATACGTCAATAAACAAAACTTTCCATACTGGTCACCAACTAACCCTTATGAAATACATGAGGAACCATTAAACAGTGTCAAAGTCACAGTTTGGTGTGCAATAGCGTCATTTGTAATCATCGGGCTTATTTCTTTGAGGGCGATAATGGAATATCTGTTACTGTAACATCACAGTGATGTGTCCGAATGATTCAAGAATTTTTGTCTCCACAAATTGCCAATAATCCTCTCATCGATAGAGACACTTGGTTTCAACAGGATGATGCGACTAATCACATACAACTTAGACTTGAATGTGCAACGAAATGGGTCCCATCTGCGGGATGTAGTGTTCAGAAAAAATAAGAATTTCGTGAGGTACAGGTAAATGCTATTGTGTATATTTTAAATGTAAAGTGAAAGTTTCGTTTCAAAGTAATCAGTGCAGTAACTATTACGCCTAAAGTTTTAAAATCGCCCATTTCATTGGCTCATCTTGTTATATTACAAAATCTATTCTCCAACGCCGATGTAAGTAGAGATATTGAAGTAAAACATCTCTGAAACACTGATACGGTACGTTTAGGCCTAATTATTGAGTAAGTTTATATATGGCTTACCTCTTGCACTGAAATTAAGTTCTGCTTATTTTGGTGTACAAGTGTTGGCACTAATAACAAAGAAAGTAACCTCTGTTCGATCACTCTATCTTTATAACGTTACGTTACAGCTTATATTGTTTACCTCGTAGTTGAATATGCGTCCCTGTTACCTTTAGGAAATACTCGTCTCTTGCAACCACTTTACAAGATTTCCACTATCGTGGTTAATTTTACTGCACGAATTAACTACATAGGACAAAGGTTGCTTTAGCTAAATTGTGTAAACTATGTCTAGAATAAGATAGTTGTGCGAGTAACTACGCCGGTATGAATAGTGAGACAGATGCGAATCCCTCCGTGAGCTATACATAGTAATAACAATGAGTTATGTCTCATTTCCATTAGTGCGGCCGATTCTTATATTTGACGAGCTGAATATGACATTATCGAGAAAAACACGAAAGATTTATGCTCAAGCCCTGGTTGTAAAATTTTTGCAAATAACAGAAAACAGTAGAACGGTTATAATTTATTATAGTTGTAAATAAGTAGGGTGGTTTATACTAATGCCTCTGTTTTGGTTCGTACAGTACTTCATCTTTTACACTCACTATTGTTCGATTTTGAATCTCTTTTTATAGGCTAACTGACATTTAATTGAAGCCCGCTTTATATATTACTCTCATTAATATTCCTATTGTTTGGTTCATTTCATTCTAGACCCAAACATACTGATTTATAATGGTGGTGATGATGATGATGATGATGATAATAATAATAATAATAATAATAATAATAATAATAATAATAATAATAATAATACTAATAATAATAACATGATGCGTATTAAGATTTTTGATGGGGGGGGATAGAATCCGAGATACTATACATGCAATTGTTATCCTCATTCGATACGGCTCAACGCTTCGTCGCACTGAGTTGCTTGTCTTGCATCTTGATCATAATAATAATAATTATATCCCTGAACAGGCTTAAGTTAAGATGTGTAATTCCTAAGTTATTGATCGTTGCCAGCTTACTGGTGATGATAATACAGAAATTATTTTCTTTGCTTAGTTTATACATAATAAAGTACATATACTCGTATTAAAACAATAACTATATCTTGTGTGGAGAAGATAGAAGTTATCCCTGGTAGGTAATGTTCATATGAATTTATGAAAGGGGGATAACTTTTCAACAGGGGAGAAATTCCCCCATCCTGCCCGTTAATCCTGCCCCCTGGACACAGTTCTCTCTTCTGGCTGGTCATTCTTCACCGGGGTGTCGTCTGCGATGTATTTGGTGAGAGAAAAGGGAATGGTCTGCATAAGAGTATAAAAAATTGCATTAAAACCAGGACTACTGTTGGCTTATCAGGATTGGCTACTTGTCTGACACAGTACTCTCTTCTGACTGGTCATCCTTCACAGGGGTGTCGTCTGCGATGTATTTGGTGAGAGAAAAGGGAATGGTCTGCATAAGAGTATAAAATATTGCATACAAACCAGGACTACTGTTGGCTTATCAAGTTCAGGATTGGCTACTTGTCTGACACAGTACTCTCTTATGACTGGTCATCTTTCACCGAATGCCCAAGGTTGCGGGTTCGATCCCGGGCCAGGTCGATGGCATTTAAGTGTGCTTAAATGCGACAGGCTTATGTCAGTATATTTACTGGCATGTAAAAGAACTCCTGCGGGACAAAATTCCGGCACATCGGCGACGCTGATATAACCTCTGCAGTTGCGAGCGTCGTTAAATAAAACATAACATTTTCCTTCACCGGGGTGTCGTCTGCGATGTATTTGGTGAGAGAAAAGAGAATGGTCTACATAAGAGTATAAAAAATTGCATAAAAACCAGGACTACTGTTGGCTTATCAAGTTCAGGATTGGCTACTTGTCTGACATAGTACTCTCTTGTATATAAATCAGGACTACTGTTGGCTTATCAAGTTCAGGATTGGCTACTTGTCTGACATAGTACTCTCTTGTATATAAATCAGGACTACTGTTGGCTTATCAAGTTCAGGATTGGCTACTTGTCTGACATAGTACTCTCTTGTATATAAATCAGGACTACTGTTGCCTTATCAAGTTCAGGATTGGCTACTTGTCTGACATAGTACTCTCTTGTATATAAATCAGGACTACTGTTGGCTTATCAAGTTCAGGATTGGCTACTTGTCTGACATAGTACTCTCTTATGACTGGTCAACCTTCACCGAGATGTCATCTGCGATGTATTTGGTGAGAGAAAAGGGAATGGTCTGCGTAAGAGTATAAAAAATTGCATGGAAACCAGGACTACTGTTGGGTTATCAAGTTCAGGATTGGCTACTTGTCTGACACAGTACTCTCTTGTATATAAATCAGGACTACTGTTGGCTTATCAAGTTCAGGATTGGCCACTTGTCTGACACAGTACTCTCTTATGACTGGTCATCCTTCACCGGGGTGTCATCTGCGATGTATTTGGTGAGAGAAAAGGGAATGGTCTGCATAAGAGTATAAAATCTCATGGTCATGAAATATTAATGTGCTACAGGAAGCGTACTTCCTCACTCTAATCTTGATAAAAGATAAGACATTTCGACACAGCGAATTGTAATCGTTCTCTCAAGATCTACCATTGGTAGAAAAAGCAGAATGTATCAACCATTTGCCTCAGAGTGTTCTTCAGTATATGTTCTTCATTGTGAGTATTGAAGGTATAATGAAATGGATGACGCGAAGCTTATTTGATTAAGTCCAACACTATGAAAAGCTTTACAATTTATGAAATTAGAATTATAGCAATGTAATATGTAGAAAGAACGTATGGAATGAGATTGGGAAAATATTAAATTAACCAGGTATGTCCTTCTATAGGTTATTTAAGTTATAGAGCTATTCATTTTATTTCCAGGTTCAGTTCATAACACTACAAAGAAATAATGCAATCTAGCGGTAAATTACAACACTATTTTTATGATTAAAGGTAGGCGCTCACTTACCGAAAAAAATTTGTTCGATGCGTTCGGATTTTTATTATAGTGTCGCTCATTTTCCGCATTTCCGACTGAATAATCAAATAGTGTTGTAATTTACCGCTAGAACACATTATTTCATTGTGGTGTTCTGACCTGAACCTGGAAATAAAATAAATAGTTCTGTAACTTACATAAACTATGAAGGATATACCTGATTAATTTAGTATTTTCCCAATCTCATCATGTTCTTTCTCCATATTACATTGCTTTAATTCTAATTTCATAAACTATAAAGTTCTTCATACTGTTGAATTTAGTAAAATAACCAATACCTTCAACATTACCACAGTCTAGTGTATACAGTCACGAAGCTTGAGTTGTGAGGGTGCTAGGAACAATAAACTGTGCCGGTACTATTTTGATTGTCTGTGATGAGGCGATATTAGCGATCCTATATCGACGCTGTTATTCCTGGCATGACTCCTCCTCTTTGCTTACGTCTTAGGAAGTGAAGGCTCTATAATGTCTAGGTAGGTAGTATCGTTCGCCATTTTTGTTCTTTCGTTGCCGAGCTACCATACGAGGAATCTATTTGCCACACCGTTAAACATTATCATGTCGTAGCTCCTATGATAATAAATCAAACGCACTGTAATTCAACAAATAATTGAGCGGCAAATAACGTCTTCTGTGCTTTCTGCGAACGCCAACGATTATATTAAGTATTTATCGAGCCTTAAGAAATGAATAACATCTTCATAAGCGAATCACAAGACGCACATGTTTAAATGTAGCCGACCTGCAACGCGATTGGCTGCCGGATATTAGAGTGACGGGACTATAGTGGTTAGCAACTATCTATGGGTGCATATTTACTACGTATTGAGCTTCGTGACTGTATATACTAGACTGTGATATTACCGCGATTGGAGGCCTTGCAATTTGCCATGACATTCTATATTTCGATCTTTACCGTACGGAAATCCATTTAGAATTCTCTGCCAAGAATTCTGTTTGGAATCCAGTCATGTGGACAGAGGCGATATGGCCAAGTGAGCGATGCTTCATTTAAAATAATCTAAAGAATAAAAATCCGAACGCGGCGTACGCATCAATTCCGGTAAGTGGGCGCCTACCTTAATTCGGAAATACGGACAAAATGAACGATACTGTAATAAAAATCCGAACGCACCGAACGAATATTTTCCGGTAAGTGAGCTATAGGCTATAATAGTTTCATTATGTAAGATAGAAAGTAATTGAGATCTGAATATGGTTAACGATTAAAGTCCCACAAACAAACTTGTGGAAAACTTGGCAAACAGTAATTTCCACATCTTTTTATTAAGACACATTTAATGCACTAAAAGTATATATTATATTATGTTTTTTTAGGATAATTAAACCACATTGTTCCAGAATTTTTCATGTTTACTAGGTCATAAAGCATGGAATATGCTATCATTTGATGCAAAGAGATGGTAAATGGATTTGTGGACACTTTCATCTTTACCATATTCATTCCTGAATTTTCCTAAATCTATTCTTCCAGTTCAGAATTTTCTTGTTGAAATGTCAGTTACTGTAGCTATTGAAGTTAATTCGTTTATACGTATTACACTATTTTTTCACATAGGCCTCAATTAATTTAGCATTATACTTCAAATTTGCTTCACTCTGTGAAAATAATGTCTTATTACTTTTTTCTCTATGAAAAATACGACTGTCGTAAAATACGAGAAATCTGATATTATGTAGCAGATAAGAATGCGTACGGAAGTGACATCATATCCTAGCCTAGGTTTGGATAAGTTGTTTGTTGAAATGGCGAATTTATCAGCGTGCATGAAAATTATTTGATCAGGAAATATGTTTCCAAGGGCCATCTGACCAAATTTCTCGCGTGTTTTACACCTGGTTTGTGTTTGATTTTTGTGCGATAAGATAGCAGCAACATGAGTTCGGAGCAGTTACTGGCATCTCTCAGTATTTTCAAGGTTTGTCGTTTCTGTTTATACGGTGGACGCAAGATGATGTCCATTTTGAAGTTTGAGGAGAGCAGTGAATTTGAAGTCAAGTTACAAGATCGTGTAAGAAGCTGCTTAAAGATACAGGTAAGTAGCGAACAAATGCTGTATTTATGAGATATGTTGCCATACTTATCCTTATCTGTGAATACACGACACATGTGATAGGCTATACCAGTCATGACTGGAGGTGATGATCGCCATTATCACAAGTGGAGTCTCAGAAATTTCTGCCTCCGTTCCAGTCACCATTTTCAGTTCCTGTACTCAGGAAATTTATATATTCAGGTCACCACTTTCTTATATTGTGCTATCATTATTTCTATCAACACAACCACCACCACGATCACCACCATTATTACTGTCATAGTTCACATCTTAAGAGTGTTTTAAACTAGTAAAAAAGAGTGTTATAAACTACAAGGTGATACGTTTGAATATGGATAAAATAAAAACGCTATTAAACACTTACTACTGAACTTTATTTGTTGAAACTTTGTGTATATAGCATTGAAAGTTGGGATATTTCTCAGAATTTTACATGGCCCTCATTGCGCATTCTGCACTACTCACAACGGTGATGCAATTCAGCCCATGCCCGTTGTAACATCAGAGGTGTGATTTGTTGGAAAGCTTGAGTAATTTTTACCATAGATCACCAATGTTCCCGGGTTTATGTGAATGACAGTTTCTTTAAAGGGTTAGGTACAGCTTACAGCACAAAAATTTTGGAAATATTCAACATTTTTTCCTCCTTTACTGTATCTTGTACAATAATGAAAATTAATATGTGTAAAACACTGTCCTGCTATATGACAAAAATATTTTTACGTTTTAAAAACAATTATTTACATTTTGTTTTTTAAAATTCAGTTCAGTGTGCAATGATGAAGCGTTTCCCACATAACTAAAAATCTATCCAACATTCTGTGATGAATTTTTTTGTATGTAGTTATCCATGTTATATCTATAATATGGTTCAAAATTACTTCTCTACGTTTGACAGATTGTCTGATAAAAAATAAATTCAATTTTAAAAATGGGCAAATATAAGTATTTTCTTCTAACACAAGAAAACATTATTTATTAAGGAATGTAATTGAAAGAGCATGATATTGTAAAATTGTTTTGTGTTGATTATTTTATGAAATTTTGTTTTTATTTGAGATTTTTAAATTTCATAAACGACAAAATGAGTAAACGATTTTTGCCAACAGTTTCATAAAACATTAGAGAAAAGTGATCGAGATTTATATACTAGTTGTTGGCAATATGAATGTATCTTAACATGAAAAATGTTGCAGCTCGTATAATTGCAATGTCTGTGTCGACATATTATTATCAACAGTATTCTTTTTAAATGAATCAGTGTAGCCTAAATAGCAGAGGTTAAATGATTGTCATCTTGTCTTTGCTTTGCGTCTATGTAGACTAACACAATCCAGCCGATTATTGATTTTTTAGTAGGTTATTTTACGACGCTTTATCAACAGCTTAGGTTATTTAGCGTCTGAATGAGATGAAGGTGATAATGTCGGTGAAATGAGTCCGGGGTCCAGCACCGAAAGTTACCCAGCATTTGCTCATATTGGGTTGGGGGAAAACCCCGGAAAAAAACCTCAACCAGGAATCGAACCCGGGCCACCTGGTTTCGCGGCCAGACGCGCTAGCCGTTACTCCACAAGTGTGGACCCGATTATTGATATATTAGTGCAAAACAAGAGTTATCTGCTATAAGTTAATCACTAAATAGATTAATGTTCAATAGTTTGTGTGTGGACTTATCAGTCTTATCCTAATTTATGTTTAGAGTGGCCATTGTTTTTACAACATGAGTTCATGTACTACCCGCCACTGAAGCAAGTTTTTGATTGAGAGCGATACATGGACGTCAATCGTGTCTAAAAGGTTTGGTGTGGGATTGAAGTCATACCTTCTCTTTCAACTGAGTTTGGCATGCCTGGTCAACACCATCATCGCTACCATAACTTCACTATGATCGCTCAACACTACTTTCACAACAATCAACTCCCTCATCACTACCATAACTATAACCATAACCATCACTGTGATCGATCAACACTACTCTCACTACAATCAACATCATAAGTACTACCATCATCGATCAACACTACCCTCATTACAATCAACACCTGAGTACAGTCAACACCATCATTACTACCATCACCATAACACTTACTATGATCGATCAATATTACTCTCACTACAATCAACACCATTATTAATACCGTCACCATAACCATCACTATGATCGATCAACACTACCCTGACCATAATCAATACCATCATTTCAATACAACCATTACCATAGCCATCACTATGATCGATTAACACTACCCTCAACATATACAACCATTACCATAGCAATCACTATGATCGATTAACACTACCATAATCAATTTCATTACAACCATTACCATAGCCATAACTATGATCGATTAACACTACCCTCACCATATACAACCACTACCATAGAAATCACTACGATCGATTAACACTACCCTCACCATAATCAATACCATCATTTCATTACAACCATTACCATAGCCATCACTATGATCGATTAACACTACCCTCACCATATACAACCATTACCATAGAAATCACTATGATCGATTAACACTACCCTCACCATAATCAATACCATCATTTCATTACAACCATTACCATAGCCATCACTATGATCGATTAACTCTACCCTCACCATATACAACCATTACCATAGCAATCACTATGATCGATTAACACTACCCTCACCATAATCAATACCATCATTTCATTACAACCATTACCATAGCCATCACTATGATCGATTAACACTACCCTCACTATAATCAATACCATCATTTCATTACAACAATTACCACAGCCATCACTATGATCGATTAACACTACCCTCACCATAATCAATACCATCATTTCATTACAACCATTACCATAGCCATCACTATGATCGATTAACATTTCCCTCACCATAATCAATACCATAATTTCATTACAACCATTACTATAGCCATCACTATGATCGATTAACACTACCCTCACTATAATCAATACCATCATTTCATTACAACCATTACCATAGCCATCACTATGATCGATTAACACTACCCTCACCATATACAACCATTACCATAGCAATCACTATGATCGATTAACACTACCCTCACTATAATCAATACCATCATTTCATTACAACCATTACCATAGCCATCACTATGATCGATTAACACTACCCTCACCATATACAACCATTACCATAGCAATCACTATGATCGATTAACGCTACACTCACCATAATCAATATCATCATTTCATTACAACTATTACCATTGCCATCACTATGGTCGATTAACATTACCCTCACCATAATCAATACCATCATTTCATTACAACCATTACCATAGCCATCACTATGATCGATTAACACTACCCTCACCATAATCAATACCATCATTTCATTACAACCATTACCATAGCCATCACTATGATCGATTAACACTGCCATCACTATGATCGATTAACACTACCCTCACCATAATCAATACCATCATTTCATTACAACCATTACCATAGCCATCACTATGATCGATTAACATTACCCTCACCATAATCAATACCATCATTTCATTACAACCATTATCATAGCCATCACTATAATCAATTAACATTACCCTCACCATAATCAATACCATCATTTCATTACAACCATTACCATAGCCATCACTATGATCGATTAACACTACCCTCACTATAATCAATACCATCATTTCATTACAACCATTACCATAGCCATCACTATGATCGATTAACACTACCCTCACCATAATCAATACCATCATTTCATTACAACCATTACCATAGCTATCACTATGATAGATTAACACTACCCTCACCGTAATCAATACCGTCATTTCATTACAACCATTACCATAACCATCACTATGATCGATCAACACTACCGTCACCGTAATCAATACCATCATTTCATTACAACCATTACCATAGCCATCACTATGATCGATTAACACTACCCTCACCATAATCAATACCATCATTTCATTACAACCATTACCATAGCCATCACTATGATCGATTAACACTACCCTCACCATATACAACCATTACCATAGCAATCACTATGATCGATTAACACTACCCTCACCATAATCAATACCATCATTTCATTACAACCATTACCATAGCCATCACTATGATCGATTAACACTACCCTCACCATATACAACCATTACCATAGCAATCACTATGATCGATTAACACTTCCCTCACCATAATCAATACCATCATTTCATTACAACCATTACCATTGCCATCACTATGATCGATTAACACTACCCTCACTATAATCAATACCATCATTTCATTACAACCATTACCATAGCCATCACTATGATCGATTAACACTACCCTCACCATAATCAATACCATTATTTCATTACAACCATTACCATTGCCATCACTATGATCGATTAACATTACCCTTACCATAATCAATACCATCATTTCATTACAACCATTACCATAGCCATCACTATGATCGATTAACACTACCCTCACTATAATCAATACCATCATATCATTACAACAATTGCCACAGCCATCACTATGATCGATTAACACTACCCTCACCATAGTCAATACCATGATTTCATTATAACCATTACCATAGCAATCACTATGATCGATTAACACTACCATAATCAATACCATAATTTCATTACAACTATTACCATAGCCATAACTATGATCGATTAACACTACCCTCACCATATACAACCACTACCATAGAAATCACTACGATCGATTAACACTACCCTCACCATAATCAATACCATCATTTCATTACAACCATTACCATAGCCATCACTATGATCGATTAACACTACCCTCACCATATACAACCATGACCATAGAAATCACTATGATCGATTAACACTACCCTCACCATAATCAATACCATCATTTCATTACAACCATTATCATAGCCATCACTATGATCAATTAACATTACCCTCACCATAATCAATACCATCATTTCATTACAACCATTACCATAGCCATCACTATGATCGATTAACACTACCCTCACTATAATCAATACCATCATTTCATTACAACCATTACCATAGCCATCACTATGATCGATTAACACTACCCTCACCATAATCAATACCATCATTTCATTACAACCATTACCATAGCCATCACTATGATCGATTAACACTACCCTCACCATAATCAATACCATCATTTCATTACAACCATTATCATAGCCATCACTATAATCAATTAACATTACCCTCACCATAATCAATACCATCATTTCATTACAACCATTACCATAGCCATCACTATGATCGATTAACACTACCCTCACTATAATCAATACCATCATTTCATTACAACCATTACCATAGCCATCACTATGATCGATTAACACTACCCTCACCATAATCAATACCATCATTTCATTACAACCATTACCATAGCCATCACTATGATCGATTAACACTACCCTCACCATAATCAATACCATCATTTCATTACAACCATTATCATAGCCATCACTATAATCAATTAACATTACCCTCACCATAATCAATACCATCATTTCATTACAACCATTACCATAGCCATCACTATGATCGATTAACACTACCCTCACTATAATCAATACCATCATTTCATTACAACCATTACCATAGCCATCACTATGATCGATTAACACTACCCTCACCATAATCAATACCATCATTTCATTACAACCATTACCATAGCCATCACTATGATCGATTAACACTACCCTCACTATAATCAATACCATCATTTCATTACAACCATTACCATAGCCATCACTATGATCGATTAACACTACCCTCACTATAATCAATACCATCATTTCGTTACAACCATTACCATAGCCATCACTATGTTCGATTAACACTACCCTCACCATAATCAATACCATCATTTCATTACAACCATTACCATAGCCATCACTATGATCGATCAACTCTACCGTCATCACAATCAACACCATCATTATTACATCACCATAAGCATCACTACTCTCACCAACACTATCATTACTACCATCCACATAAGCGCCACCACGGTCAGTACCATGACCTTTACCACTACCACCATAGCAATAAATTGTTGTTACACTCTTTTCGAAACAGCCGCTGTTATCATCATCGTTATAATGGATGTTCAGCACGACGCAAGGCTTTTGTCTAAGTCGACACATTAACAGTAGACTAACGTTTTTCCCTAAGAGAGATTAGGACCCATGATTGTAACCTTGCCGCAGCGCAAAAGTAAGAGTAAGAAGCTGAACATATCATCCTCCATAGTGAGGAGTATTTGACACCTGTTCCTTTACGTGTTTTGTGGTCTGATTGTTAGTTGTACTGTGTTAAATGTGAACTTCTTTTGTATAAATTAATTGCTTAAATTTAATTTAAATAAAAATTCACTAGCAAGTGTTAATTAAAATGTAGAGATGGTGTTCAATTGATTATTTTTATTTCTCTTTTACTTTTTACTTGCAGAAATTAACATATCTATCTATTAATATCAAATAGTAATATTCTAGGTATTTCAGCGTTTAAATTGAAATTGTAAATTGACTCATAGTAAGTAATGAACTTACGTCACTTTTCCCTTTGGTTTTGACGGCGCATCATTTGAAATTACAGTTACTGTTGGGATCGATCTATTCGATTTCTCTTCCTGTACTATAGGTGACTACCCACCTAGTACGCAGTCGCTGTAAATACTCGCTTTACACGCGGTTCATGAATAGCGTCTTGTCGGGATTTATCTTAATAATAATAATAATAATAATAATAATAATAAACTTTTCACGATGCGCCCTAGTACTATTTTATTTATGACTTCACCCCTGCTTCTAACGTTAACGTTTACGAAAATCATTGTGAATGGTTATATTAAATAACCTGACTTTGGCGTTCACGTCGCGTTTGCGTTTGCTTTTCATTGTGAATGGCTCTCGAGTACGTACGTTTTGGGATTGTCACATCTCTTCGAACCTTGGAGGGACTGTACCAAAATGTCACAGGACCATTACTGCTATTGGGCGATATGGATTGTACCAAATGTCCGATAATAAAAAAATTGCTATCGTTGTACAATAAATCACTCTAAATTCGTAGTACAAAAGACGAATAAATAAGTAATAATAAATCCAGGTACAAGAAAAAGGCTCTAGCTGATAACCTGTTTTCCCACTTTGCTAAATGTACCGGTACCTCAAACTTTAAATGCACATTGCTTGCTACAATCTTCACTCATATTCCTTGTAACTTATTTTTTTAAGTTATCAAGTTATATATATGCCTATTGTAATTTCTAAAGTAATGTTTAGTTAAATATTTCTCCCTCAGTGAAGCAGGGGAGGATAAACTTTGATTACCGATATCAATTTTTGCCATTTGTTTTTCAATTCATATCTATAGTTTTTCTCATATCGTGTGTGATGTACCTATAGGTTTACTTCGTAGAACACAGGCTACAGAAAACACTTAAACTTTCATGTAAATAGATTCAGTTGTTTCAAAGGAAAATGCACTTAAGTTTTAAAAATATCAACTTACACTGCATTTAAAGAGAAAAAGAATGTGTGAATTATACGCTCCGCTATATTAACCATTTAAAGGGCTTATCTGCAGAGATACTTCCATAATATATTGTTTTAAATAGTAAGTTTTACACTTTTTGAAACAAAATAGGCCTAAATATCGGGTTTTTCATCTCAAATCACTACCCAGTTCCCTTAAAGAAGCTTTATGTTCATTTGTTAGGAAGCCATTAATGATAGAAGATAGTTCAGTGTGGGGAAAAATTAATACATTAAAAAGAATCCTTTAAAATATTTTTTGATATGTGAAAAATGCATAACATAAAATTTAATGTGCATTTAAGGTCTTGTGAGCTGCTGTGACATCATTTTTAAAGCTCTGATGCACAGGGTTTTTTAATGACATTAAATTTTGGTTGTAATTTCCCTTTACTTATTTTTTTGTTTTATTTTTTCTTTAAAATACTTTTTGATATGTGAATAATACATTACATAAAATTTAATGTGCATTTAAGGCCTTGCCTCGCCTGCTGTGACACAATTTTTAAACCTGTGGTGTACAGGGTCTTTTATATAATTTGTTTTCAAAAAATCGTCTGCCCAGGCATCCTGGGTTGCCAAGAACACAGAATAATATTATACTTACAAGAATAATAAGTGATTACATTAAGTAGATCAGTCAAATTTACGTGAACATAGAACAGGAATTTTAGAAATAATATAAATTATACATATATTTATTACAATCACACACTAACGAAAAAAGGGGGGGGGGAACTGTAATATTCTGTATAAATGATTTTCAAGGCCACAGACCCTTTAATGGTTGAACTGATTATTTTAAGAATGATGTCATGGATTCCAAATTGCTTAAGAGTGTTAACAGTTAATTGTGGGATGGTGTCCCTCGCTCCGATCATTAAACCATGCACTTCCCAGGTGCCTTCTATCTGGTATTTTTCTAGAAAATACGGAATAGTAGGCTCATAAATGTGTTGTTTTTTTTTTGTTGAACTCATGACACTAAACTTTGGTTGTAATTTCGCCTAACTTAATCTTTTTGTTTTATTTTTCTCTTTAAAATACTTTGTGATATGTGTAAAACACATTCCATAAAATTTAATGCAGATTTATGGCACCTGCTGTGACGCCATTTTTAAAGCTCTGCTGCACAAAGTTTTTAAATTAATAATAATATTAATAATAAAAATAACAAATTTTTATTGCTAGAACAAAGATACATACGTAGTCTTTTATACTCATATACAAAAATCACTCTAGCACCCTGAGAAAGAGTATATAGGTCTACTCGTGCTTAGGGGTAATTCCACAACATTTTAAGATAAGTATTTTATGAATCAGCAGAATAAAAAGTATAAAGAGGAAAAGAAAGATATTACAATAATTGAAACTTTATATTTTCTCCCTGAACAATACCTTTTTAATTGATTTTTTTAAAATAAGGAGCATTAGAAAATTGAATGTTTGGGAATTTATCTGTTAATTTGTTATATAGACTTGGATCGAAGTTGCTACTGTGATTATAAACTACAGTTGTGGTAGATTTAGGTTTTGTCAAGCCTATGTTGTGTGATATTTTAGTTTTATATTTAAGTAAATATAAATTAAATATATTTAGGTTTTTTTTTGTATGAAATTCAGTAAGATATTGTTATAAATTTGATGGATATCAAATACTTTGAAGTCTGAATACAACAGTTCTGAGGGTTAATGAAGAGGCTAATTAAGATATATATTTATTATTCTTTTTTGTAGCAGTGTTATTGGCATGAGTGAGGTACTAAAAGCACAACTCCGTCCTATAATACCATATTGTAAAATACTGTAGCTTGTATTAGTGCGAGGTAAATCAGTCAAGTAATTTCGTAGAACAACAAAATAATGAATAATTTTTTCTTAATCTAATGCAAACATTATTCCAGTAAACTTTGATTGCAATATCCCATAACTTTAATTTTTGTTTTATTCAACACAGGAAGTTAGGCCTATTATATCTTCGAGACTATTAATGCTACATGCATGATATTTAGTACACAAATTCTTTAAGCTATTAAGAAAATTTTTTCTGGAATATAAATTTGCCAATTTATTGCATTTAAAAATATACCTCCATATTTTTATAAAAGTACCTCTAAAATTATATCTTAAAATATAATTGTTTATCTTTAAATTTTGAAAGCCAATATCAAAATTGTGCTTCAGATATTTTAAAGAATGTGCTTTTAGAAGTAAAATGTCATAGCAATTATGAACTTATCTTTAAAAACGGTTGAGATATATCAATTTTAATGAATTACTATATCCTGTTTTTTTTTAATTTGAGACCCATTTTTTTTTTTTTTTTTTTTTTTCAGAAATTAATCTTGAATTTAAGTTGTCGCAGGAATGATATTTCTACATACAAAAATAAAAACTATGCATGAATTACGAAAAAAATTCTAATATCAATAGGCTATCTTCTCCTCTTAAATGCTGTAACTGTTGTAAAAGTTTGGAGAAAAGGAAGATTTTTTTATGACTTCTTAAATTTAAGCTGTTATTCGGAGTCGAACTATGGAACTACAGTATGATAAAAAGAATAGAAAAGGCCGAAGCAGTATGAGAAAAAGTATACCTTGTTCCCATAAATATCACAAGATGTCTGGAATCTAACTCTGCGAAAGCCTTTAGTGTTGCTGTTATTGACTCTAATAAATTCTTAATGAAATTGAAAATATAGGCTATAACGCAATAAGAATTAGTTACTGTACGTATTTAAAATGTGAAAAATCATTTGCCTTATTTTTATTTCAGGTGTCGGAAGAAGATGGCTTGCCAGATCTGATATGTGAACAATGTATCAGCGTGGTTAATCGCTTCTACAGATATCAGCAACAGTGCTGGAATGCTGACGCCAAGCTGAGGTGTCTTTTGAAGAAACCAGCCCGAGATCCCAGCGAGCAGAGTCCACCACACCATGCTAACACACCACCAAACAAACCTGAATCTTCGCCTCCAGAAACTTGTGAGCGATCTTTCACCGAAGATCTTCAGAGTGATGACCAAACATCTTCTGAAAGCCCTTCCAGTATTCCAAAGAATCGGACATTTTCTCAGTCACAGCTATCTCGCGTTCCTAACAACACAAAAAAAGATAGCACACATAAAATAAGTAAGCAATGTAAACAGTCTTCAATATCACGCAAGCAATATACGTCCACTGAGAAGAAAAACTGCCACAATGATCGCACTCCATCATCATCGTTATCACTATCAACGGAACAGAAATATTCTGCACCAGCTGAAAAGCGGATTGTTACTTCACAGGCTTCATCTTGCCAAACAAAAAATGGTTCTACTAGCCACCACATAAAGGCACAGAAATCTAGTACATTCTCTGAATATAAAGCATCTCATAATGCTTCAGTTACACGTAAGTCTCATAATTCTTCTGAAATAAACAAGAGCCATATTGACCACCCTCATTCTGGTACACGAAAACTTCTTTCGACATCCGAAACAAAAAGCAGTAAGCCAGAAACGCAAATATTGTCTAAACATTCTTCAATAATTCCGTCTAACACAATTAAATGTCATACTGACCATAATATTAAGTCAGCACATAAAAGACACAACAATGAAAAAATGGTCCAGTCTTGTAAGAATGTGTGTTATTCACAGCCTTCGAAAGAGATGAGAACTAAAATGTCTTCTGGACACTTAAATACTTCTAAATTCGTTGCATCTTTCAATGAGAGTTCTAAAAAGTACTCTGAGATAAATAAAGTTGAGCAGTCCCAAAATGAATGTCCTTTTGACTACAAAGTCAGAAAGCATGCTATTTCTCGGGAATATCTTAATTCTAATGAAAAGCAACATAATTCTACCGCCTGTATTAATCCAATGAGTAATAATGAAAGAACTGGCAAGTCTGACGAAGATTTTTTACGAACTAGCACTGAAAACAATAACGGAAGACATAGGTTAACAGGAAGAAGAGATTCTGCAGACACTAATGTTTTGTCAAGTAGACAAAATTCAGCCAATAGTGAGCCACGAACAGACATGGAAAAGACTGTCCTTGAAGCTGAAACTGGACCATCGAGCACAGATATTGAAGAATTATCATCAAAAATTGTTCACAGTGACAACAAAAGTGATGATATTGATGTCATACTAAAATCGGAACCTGTTGAACTTATAGAATTAATTGGTGAAGATGGCTCTGAAGAAGAAGATCCATTTAATGATAAAATTGAAGATTTAAATACGAAGATTAAATCTGAACCATTAAACACAATAGTCCTCTCGGATGAGTCATCTGATGTTGAGTGTAATGTTTATCCTGTTGAAGAACTGAAATCTGAATCTGAAAATGAAGTCTGCTACACAGAAAATAATGAAATAGTTTTGAACAGCAAAGTAAACAGTATAAAAGACTATAATTTCTCAGAAAATAAAACAGATTCCGGTTACACAGAAATTATTAAAAATACTGACATTAAACAAAGAGACGAAAAATACTTTACCAAAATTGATCAAAAAGATAACATTAAGAACCCTGATATACAGATTAGTAGTGTAACTGTAATTAATTCAATGGTTATTGATGATAACGGTGGCATAGAAACACACGAAATTGAATGTTTCCAGGGAAGTGAAACTACTCAATCAAAACCATCACATTCCAAAAACGGATATGAAAATGAGATGGAAGCTACACAAAAAACACTCACTGTAAAAGTCAATCAGTCAGTAAACAGAGAGAAACAAAGTAATGTAAATAATGAAGATAAAAGTGTAGACAATGAATTTAGAGTTTTGTTACCGGTAACAAATGTTCAAAATGAGGAAAAAATGAAACACAAGATTTCCAGTAATGACGGAAAAGCCACCAAAGTAAAGGCTGAAAAATCAAATATTGAGAAAAGGCAGCTATTAATTGAAGAGAATAAAAATGAAATAGTTAGTGCTCACAATTTTGTGCCTAATAGAAAAGAAGGTGGAAACAAAAATGCTATACCGGTATCTACTGGAAATAGTTTTGGATACTCCCATGAAATTACAACAGAAAGAGATGGTATTATTTCGGATATTGTTCTACAAAAGCACTCAAAGTTCACTTCTAAGAAGAGACTAAGCAAAGAAAATGAAATTAATTTCTCAGAAACGCCTCTAGCAATGTCCCCTGAAAGGCATTCTCCTGAATGCAGGACTCATCTGGCACTGAAAAACGAAATAATCATAGCTAAAAAACGACGAAAACAAGAAGATACCCTTGATGTCTTGGATACTGATGTTTGCATTATTAAAGATAAAGATGAAGTTTGTATGTCTACTGAAGGCAATTCTGAGATTCTTCATGAAATTAAAACGGAAAATAATCTTATTCCAAATATATGTTCACAAAAGAATACAAAGTCTACCTCTTTTCAGAGTGTGAGTAACATAGATTTAGTCAATGCCTCTGTAACGTCTCCAGTTTTGTCACCTGAAAGACATTCTCCTGAACATGAGACTCTTTTCCCTGTGGAAGAAGAGGTAGTCATAATTAACGAACGATGTGAAGCAAATATTTCCATACATGATGTGCCACCAACACTACAGAGATCCGAGGCTCCAGTGATGCAAAATCTGGCAATTGATGTGATGAAATTATCAAATATGGAACTCGTTGCAAGTTCTTGTAATGCTGAGAGTATTTCAAGTGATGGAAACACTTTAGTTGTTCGTTCAGTGATGAATGATGGAATAAGGAGTGAGTTGAAACAGGATTTGTGCAGTAAGCCAGAAATAAAGTCTGTGTCTCCAGTAAAATGTTCTGTGGTTATTGATGACTGTGAAGCATCTGAAGATGGTATTGATTCAAATATTCGAAAACAAAACAATTCTCATTTCAAAGCTCATTCAAGTGAATCAGGTGCATTGTCTACAATTAAACCAAAAGAGGAGCCTGTTAATGATTCAATTATGTTACATGAAAGTGGCAGTCTTAATAATTTGAATTCGAGACACACATCAACTCTTTCACCACTGACTCAAGGAAAGAATGATTTATCTGCCACAAAATTCTTCAAAATGGCACAAGTCGAAGAGAAGTTAGATAATTTACCTTCACCTTCTAATGAGAATGAAACGACTGTAGAAGAATCTCTATCTGATATGAAACCTCTATGGAAAATAGAGAAGAAAATCGAAGAAGATAACATAGAAGAGTTACATGAACATGAAGTGATTGACCTGACAAGTGACTCTGATGATGACACTTTTCCGTGGACGTATGACGAAGATATTGTAAATTGCACTTATGATACTCCCCAAGAATCAAATTATCATGTTACGTCACCTTTAATAGAAGATGAATCTACTCTAGAATTAGATAGTTCTATTGCACAAATTCCGAGAAATAAACAGTTAAATTCACCTCATATTATAGGAGCTACAGAACTTTCAAATATTGAAGAAACTCAAGTAGGGGGAATGTCAAGAGATGACAATATAAATGAGGTTTCAGAGGATGGTGATTATTCTCCATGGAAGTTTGAGAAAGTTAATGTTGTGACAAGCAAAGATGAAAATTTCTCTTCGGGACGCCAGTCCTCCCCTTCTAATGAATCTCAAGATGCAAATGAACAGAGTAGGCCTACTAATGAAATCTTAGGAGGAGTTTTTCAGACGGAAGAGGAAGATGAGTCTACGGAAAGGAATAAGACAAACAAAATGCCCTTGTCAAAAAGCTTGGTCCGATATTACCACGATCGTGAAAATAACGTGCGGTATTCCTGCACTCTGTGTTCCTGCTCATACACAACACCATGGGACCTCAAGAAGCACGAGTTTACCCACACTGGTGTCAGACCCCACGTATGTGAACAGTGTGGCAAATCATTTAGCCTGAAGGCGAGTTTGCGTCGACATGAGAAGATACATACAGGTTTAGAGAAACGCCGATATCCTTGCGATATATGTGGAAAAACCTTCAGCCAAGTAACATATTTGTCCCACCACCGCATGTCCCATGGGGAGGAAGGCTTGCCTTTTACGTGTTTCCACTGTGGGAAGGCATTTGCCATGAAGTACCATCTTAAGAGCCACATGCGAGTGCACATGGGAGACCGGCCATATCAATGTGACATATGTAATAATACCTTCAGTATGGAGGAAAAACTGGCAGAACATAAGCGCAAGCATACAGGAAAACAACTCCACAAGTGCTTCGAGTGCGGGAAAACTTTCACAAAGAGATGCTATCTCTCACGACACATGGGGAGACACAGTAAGAGAAGAGAGATTGCTGAAAATCAGCCAGACTCGTTAAAAATCGATACAGCACACATGATTCAGAGTGAACTTTCATAATATCAACAACATGTAGCCTACTTCTGTGTTAAAACTGTAATTACCATTGATTAATTTGGGAAGTTTATTCTTCTTCTTCTTCTTCTTATTCTGCCTGACAAGTGTTAGGCCACAAGGCCTGTTACGATCTCACATAAAATTTTCACGCCATCTCTTAGCAGGACAACCCACAGATCTTTGGCCATGTGGTATATAATTGTAAATTGCCTTTACTCATTCTTTCCATTCTTACTCGTTTATTTAAACGGTAAAATATACGGGATGCCAAATCTTTTGTATGCATCTAAAAAATAAATAGGCTATAGGTTGGTTATTTAAATTACTTTAACATTGTAGCAGTACTGTCTTAACTTATGAGCATGGCCAAGCATCTTGGAGTGAAAATGGCAAGTTGTAGCCGATTTAAGTGAACACTATATTTTAACGTTTTGGTGGCTACTTCATTCACACACAACCCCCAGAATGTCTGGAGGACCACACCTGCTGTTGGTCGACGGGTCCACTGGACCTAGTTGGGAGATCTTTTTGATCACCAGCTTTTCCTCCTTAAGCCACTGGAGGACGATTTTAGTGCCATGGCCAAGCATCTGCATAGAATTGGAATATATCAGTCCCCTAACTGTCCATTGTGCAACTCAAATCAAGAAATGGATTCAGAACATCTCAAAATCTGTGCATCAGTGGCTAACCATGACAATATCTTTGAAAAATATTGGAGTGCAAGAGGTCAAACGACTTTATTGTCAAATGCCTGGCATTAGAAAACAACAAACAACAACTTATGAGCATGGTGGGCAGTTGCCCAGGGGCCCCAGGAGCATAGGGATTACATGCTACTCTGTCCACGGACCATATAATACTAATTTTACAATCACCCACCTCAACATTCAAATTTCCTACTCCTCGGTAGCAGGATAAAAATTACGACTTGTAGCAGAAAGTTGGCATGTCTGACATCCTGAAGACCGTTGACTTCAAGCCAAAAATAAAGGAGGGGAAGCTGTTGTACCCAGGGACAGTTTTTTAAATTTCACTTTTTTTAATTTTTGTGTAAGCTTTTATAACTTTTTATTATTAACAACAGTATCTTTGAAGTGTAAAGTATCTTAGAAAAAAAAAATTAAATTAAATAATTTTTTGTATAGATTTTTTTAAATTTTCTTAAGTGCTACATACTGTCCCTAGATACATAAGGGTGATGTACCTTGGGACATAGAATGACATACCTTGGAACATGGGTCAACATAATATTAATGTAACTAATATTTTATTAAGTTTATATTTCTACAAAATACAGACAATTTACTGTTTTGTAATTATTATTACACAAATTCCACAATTTGGGACATCTGGCCGAATCTACGGCTGACCACTAGGATCCAGAATACAAAGCAGAGGTTAAATTAAAAATACAATATGATTATGGAGAGAATACGGAACAATGACAAATTTAAAAATAAAGTACAATTTGATTTCGGAGAAACATGAGACGAAAATACCTTGAAGAGTAATGAAATGAAGTAAAAAAAAAAATACATAGTATTATACAAGTGATTGTGTAAAATGGATAATGAATCTCTCAATACCATTAGGCAAATTTTGTTACTATCCTCATTAGAAAATTTAAGAGAAAAGAGAATGGTTTTGGTTAACTTAAATGAAGTTCCCCTAGCGCCAAAAAGAAGTCCTTTCACTTCCCATTATACATTTTGCCTTTAAATTTACTGTAATAGCAATAGTGATGATGTTGCTAAGTTTTAAAATAATTCTCAATTTTCTTGACAGGAAACAATATTAGGCTTTCTAATTATATGAATTTCTTATTATATGAGGGCGTATCCTTCAAATGACATTTTGAAAACATATTTCTTAGTGCCCCTTAGGCTTGAATCTTTTCTTTGAGAAGGTGGGGAAGTTTGAACACAATATCCTCTGAAGGAAGATCAACAATCTCTGATTGCTCATCATGTAAAAAAATAAATAAATAAATAAATTGTCATATTTAGTAAACTTCTTCAGATACTGAACATCAAATTCTGTTTCACAAATCTTCTTACAAATTCTACCGACAAAAAATGTATAATTAGTATCTCTTTCCTGCCACACGAATGAAAACAAAATTTTCTTCTCTTATTTCTTCTAAATTTGCTCGAGCAGTGTAATTTACAGTTTAAATGGCATCTTCATCATCATTATCATTAGAACTAACACATTCCTCAGCTCATCTGTAGTCTCTTCTCAATTATCTTCTGGAAACAGAACTTGTGGCTTCAACTTCTTCCGTTTCTGAACTTTATTCATCATATTTCTCTTCTTACTCAACTTTCTTTTTCTTTCTTCTATTTCGGTTTTTTCTGGGGTATCTATTAAAGGGCTTGTCTTTCCTTTTTTAGGAGTATAAGTTATTCTTTTCCTGGGAGGAGAATAATTTAGCTTTGTCGGGGTTTGTCTCTTAATTTTTAATTTGCTGCATGGCATTTCCACTAAAGCTGAAACCCCATAAAAGTCATTACTAAATACTGTTTTTGATTACTCATCATAAGAGAAACTTATTTACAAAAATATTTAAAATCTGATGAGGTCCACCTGAAGACAGTTATCCCAGTTGTCCCCAGGTACACTGTCCCTGGTACATCAGGAATCAGTCAAACATATCTCAGCAAGTTTTCAAGACTGAGTTACCGAAAACAAGCCAATAACTACATGGATTCGTAGCTAGAATAATAGGGCTTAAAATTATAGATACTGTATAAGTTTTTAATCGTGTACCAAAAGAATCAATTAAAAACAATTAATTAATTTGACAGTTACTTACTTTTTAGGTTCAAAAATAGATTTTTTTAAATAAAATCTCTCCAGTTGCTTCAACAAAAAGTAAATCATTCACAGGATAGCTGAATGATGAAATTAAAGTGGTCAACTGCGAAAACAAAAATTCCACCACATAACCTTGAAAATAAACGAAGTGTCCCCAAGTACAACTTGTCCCTAGGTACAACAGCTTCCCCAAATTCTCTGTAAAGAAATTTCACAAATGTTTGTGTTCAACATTTGATCAATAATAAATATAATTAATGGTAATTTCATAATCTGCACCTGTGTTATCTCAGTCAGTATGATTTACCAACCTAGTACAATTTTTATGTTGAAATGTTTTTATGTTGAAATGTCAAGACTCATTTTGTGTTTTCAAAACCATTGTAATGTTGTTTTTTTTTTTATATCAGAACACTGATTTTGTTGGCGGTACTAATAAGAATAAGTTTATTTTATAAATGTTTTGGTAAGGTATTGCTTATATAAGAAAGCACGGGCTATTGTGATTATTATTGATACATTTTGAGGTTTCACACATGTCATAGATGTAGAGGCATTCAATGTATCAAATCTACACATCAGTTCCATTATCATGAAAAACAGGTTGAACTATTTATCAAGATTTAGGCCTATTCTTCAGAACTGGACGTGAAATACGATTTGGGGTAGGCATAAAACTACTCTGTCATGATATTATGAATAATTAATAATTAAATTATTATAAATTATTATTAAATAATAAAAAAATGTTGAGGAGGGAAAAAGGGTTATCATTGGCCATCTTTTAGAATAATGCACAGAGAAGTCAGTAAGTTACAAATGGAAGTAGCAACCTACATCCTGGGAAACGAGAATGCGGATGCTTTAGTAAAGAAGGACAGCACTGCTACTGGTACTTACAGACCTGTTACTAAATCTATGTGTTACTCTATGAAAAGATTTATTAAATCTACATACTTAGACTTCAACAAACAAAATTTGATAACACAATCTCAAGGGAAAAAATGGAACTGGAATCATAATCCACAGTTAATTCTAGAATTACCACGAAAATCGTCTGTAGTTGCATTTAGATTGGCAGCAGGCTATGACTGTTTGGCCAAACACCTGCATAGAATTGGAATATATCAGTCCCCTAACTGCCCATTGTGCAACTCAATCCAAGAAATGAATTCGAAACACCTCAAAATCTGTGCTTCAGAGGCTGACCATGACAATATCTTTGAAAAATATTGGAGTGCAAGAGGTCAAACGACTTTATTGTCAAATGCCTGCCATTAGAAAACAACAACAACATTCCATGGTATTCATACATTGCTTCACAGCTAGAATATGGAACAAGTCAAAAACTTAATACAACTATAAAGTTTTAATTTATAGTCACAATCTAGTTGAAATATATACAGAAGAGGTTTACAATATAGTCTACTAGTTCAACACAAAGTTTTAGTACCGGTATCAATTTCATGAAGCATTGTTGAATGTCATGAATTCACCTGTAGAATATAAGGCGTGAAAAATTAGATACCGTACTTCTTTAATTTGGCCTTAAATAATCTTATGTTTTAGGTTTCATTTTTTATATCGATAGGGAGGCTATTAAAAATTTTTCCTGCCATATAACACACTCCTTTTTGATAACATGTTAGACTTGCCGATAGAGTATGAAAGTAATTTTTTTGACGTATATTTATGCTATGGACTGTTCTCACGATTACTTACGAGGAAGATTATTAATGAAAAAATATACTGACAAGCCATGGGGTTTATTTGTTTTTTTTTTTTTTAAAGTTCTACACGATTCCCTAGATTTGGCACCTACTATTATTCTAATTACTCTTTTTTGTAGTAGGAATATACTGTTACTATCTGTCGAATTTTCCCAGAATATTATTCCAAATCTCATTACCGAGTGGAAGTATGCAAAGTATATTCTTTTTAAGGTATTGATAGTTACTATCTTTTGCATAGATCTAATAGCAAAACATGTTGAATTTAGTTTGGGTATTTGTGCCAAACTTGGTTTGTATATTCCTGTAAAATATGTAAGTTATACCGGTAATGTAAGTTATGTAAAAGTAACTTACAGTACAATTAATATTAATGTGAGACATGTTGATATCAAGTTTATAAAAATTGAAACCAGTTTGTCGAACATATACTTATGTACATTTCTGTAAAATTGACTTTTATAATATATGTAACAAGTAACTTATAACATAATAATTAATATTAACGTGAGACGTGTTTATTTCAAGTTTATAGAATATGAAGATTGTATGTCAAACATGATATGTATAGCCTATATCTGTAAAATTGACTTTTATAATGTCTGTAACAACCAACATGTAATATACGACGAATATTTATGTGATGTTCATTATGTAAATGGGATAGAACATGATTAAAAGATTTTTACTTAAGAATTTAGTTATAATAACAACTTCCATGTGCTAAAATGGAAACTGTATGGTAAATTACCTAATTAACTAGTTTCAAATTCATATCAGTCCTCTTCAGATGATGTTGTTATTGTAACTAAAGTCTTAAGTGGTAAAAATTGTTAAAAGTGTGTAATCAAGATGTATAAAGAAGGTTTTGTTGTAAAGTAAAGAAATATGTAGCCTGTGCCAGAAAATAAGTTCACTTCTAAGAAGTTAATTCTTCATGTTGAATCTTTCGTACACTACTTTTAACACTTGAATATAAATAATTGATTAAATGGCGATCTTACTCGTGTTAATTATGTAAGCATGTGTGGCTTACAGCTGTTTCGATGCTACTTGACACCATCCTCAGAGCCTACTAGATCTCGGCGCTATCTTAACTTCGCTGCCTGTTGTGCGGGTGCGATCGTGTGATGAAGAGTTGTGTCAACTAGTGTGTGTGTTCTGAAATTGAAAATTGGAAATCCTACACATACAACCTAAAAACCAAAACCTCAACACACTAGAACAATATGAAATGTACAGACTCACTAAAACACATCCTAATCAAATTCTCAACACACAGATCAATTTCAGAACACACACACTATTTGACACAACTCTTCATCACACGAACGCACCCACACAACGGCAGCGAAGTTGAGATAGTACCGAGATCTAGTAGGCTCTGAAGATGGTGTCAAGTAGCTCCGAAACAGCTGTAAGCCAGACATGCTTACATAATTTACACGAGTAAGATCGCTACTTAATCAATTAGTTAATTCTTATTAGGAGTGCTCGTATTTAGTATTCATACACAGCTGTCATCATTGTCTATATGTGGTACCAGTGCACGTTATTATAATGCAATTTATTTCAAGTATAGGAATTTTAATTGCCTGTCTCTCACGATGGAGATTAAATTCTGACTTCTTACATCAACAACATAAAAATATCATTTACTTTATGAAATTTAATTATATTACTTGTACAAAATTTAGAACTAGAGTAAGCCACTGATGATGTGTATTTCAAAACTTATTTTCCTAGAAGATGCAGGCTTTTCCACCTCAAAATATAGATCTGCATGGACAAACAAAGACATTTTCAATTTATAGACTTTATTTATAAACATAAATGTTAGATACACAATTCAAATACATTTCACCTTTATTGTTTTGATTTACTTAACCACTGTATGTTATTGAAGCTGCTTTTATTATGTTTATTCGTATGGACTGGCCTTTTAATAAACACTAAATCCATATTTTCTTCATTTGATATTTACCGGTACTCAGAATTTCAGGAATATTCAACATTCTATTTCATTTATCAAATTAGGTACTGTCTTGATATTTCTTGCATTTCATTTTGAATCACAATTGATATTGTATGGTATGTGTCAAACACAAAAAATTCTTTGCTGTTGTGGATAAATACTCATATTTTGTTCGTAACAATATTTACTTCAAGACAATTAAATTCATTCAGTTTCTTACAAGTGATTAAATGGGTCAACTGTTACATATTATAAATAAGATATACATTCTGGTGTTGAACAGAAAAGTAGGTCTATCATGACACTGACCACTGACACAATGTTCCTTGAACGTCATTCCAAAAACGATTTTTGTAAATTATTTTTAATATATTCCCTTAAATTAACAATTATTAATGTTGTATATGCGTTCCTTAAAAGTACATATGTTTTGAAATTTAAAGATGAATAAAACTACACACATATGGAAGACAAGTACCGGTAAGCTTACAATATGAACTCATACTGACACTTATAAGAAATACAATTATTAAATACGTAAAATTGGGACTGTACTGAAAAATGTATATAGATTAGAATTATCTACTTATGCTATACATTGAAGGCTGAAATTAGTGACACTCAGCTCTTACACTATAAGGCAAGTGAATTAAGAGGGAATTTGGCGCACAAAGTTACGAATTTCCTTTTATTTCAGCTTCTGCTAGTCTCATCATTAAAAGATCTTCTTGTGCAGTAAACAAATTAATCAATTCTGATATGAAATATGCAGTGCCATCTTTTCGTAGTTTGTCTATTAGATCAGATATCGTTTTTGCCAGTGCTCCGTCATTTTCACCATCTGAAACAATGTAAATGCATAATTTAATAACATGTTCTTCAGCATATTTCATGTGTTGCTGTCATTGTCATAAAGATATATAATATAGTAGTGTACATACATGAAGTACAAAATTCGGTTTTAAATTTACGATAAATGCAAAATATGTTCATTATTGAAATATTGTGCACCTAGATGTTCTGTACTGAAATCAAATACGACTTGACTATATACTGTATATCAGAGGAAGAACAATAATTGTTTGTATACATCTTAAATCTGATTAGTGGAATATGTATCTAGTCAATGATGTGTGCAATGGAGGAAAAAAGGAACTGGCTACCCTACCCCATTATCTCCTGGCTTAGTTGCCTCATGAGTGATGCCTTATTGGTGTCACTTGTGAGGTTCAAATCTGTCTTCGGACAGTCGATTAAACTACTACTACTACTACTACTACTACTACTACTACTACTACTACTACTACTACCATCATCATCATCATCATCATCATCATCATCATTATTGAATAGGTGGAGTGACTTTTATGAAATTTTATAATAGCCTACTTTCGGAAAGTTCATCTTTTCTTTCAAATGCATAATTTCGTGAGTTATCATTCTGGCACATTTGTGTGTGTGATATCTCTTAATATTAGAAGAGTAATTTTATTTTGTCTGTGGACACAATAGTGGTATTTCGCTTGGTCCATTTATTTTAATTTAACAGTTTGATTTCAACGAAATAGTGATCAATCCAATGCAAGATGCAGTCCTCTTGATACTCAAGAATGCATTTTGCCTAAAAAATAATAACACATTATTTTTTATTCGAAAAATTTCTCTTTGGTGAATATGCACAAAGTATTTAAAAGAAATACGAATAAGTTACGTAATGCTAACCAGTATCTTCAGTGTAGAATATCAAATAAATAAAGGGGGCAGGAGCAGGGTTGCCAGACATCCTGGTTCCAGGCATGGTCTGGATTTTAGTGATATGTCCTGTTTCCTGGATTGAGTTATATTTGTACCGGAATGAAAAAAAAAATTAATTTTTTGCTCATTTCTATAAAATTATTTTTAAAATGCCTTATTCCTTTTTCAAACCTATGTTCAGTGTCGTCATCAACGCTGTCTAGCACCTCCTTTCAGGTTGTATTGAAATAAAAACGATAATACTATAGAATGAATTAGATATTGTACAGTACCTTCATACTTTTGAAATCTGATTTATTATTAATAGGATTTAAACACTGTATCGTGCATTTTTTCTGCCTGGATGAGGCTGTAATATGACATTATTTTTTCATACTTCATCAATAATTCAAAAGCAATTTCATATTTTTTCATATTTTTTCTTACTTCATCAATAATTCAAAAGCAATTTCATAATCTAGCAAAAATGTGATAAAATTAAAAGTTTAGGCCCTATATAATTAGTTGAAATACGTAAAACGAATAAAATCAGTTGTATTGCAAATTCAATTAATTCAAATGTGTAGTCACATTAAGGTACACAGTGTCGTCACTTGTCCCCAACTTCTCTTCCCATATATTAAGGATTACTGAAGATAACTTTCTCCAGCGGTAGGATATCCTAGCCACTTACAATAATTCTGTTATGTGATTTATATCTGATTAATTAAGTAATTGATACATTCCTTATTCTGTCTAATACACCAGACTCCTCTTTCATTAACGACGTCATATATTTTCTGTAATATCTTCTAAATGCCATTGTGAAAACTTATTATACGAAAAAAAATCGTGTGAGAAAACAAGGCGAAAATTAATTAATTAATTAATATAAAGTATTATAATTAATGTTAAATACAACATATTATGGTTAGTAAGTATGTATCTAAGTTTTAATTTAGTGAAGCGCCATGAGTTTAAGGGCTCAGTTGCCGGTGGTCACTCAAGCACCGTGCCACCCAGTGGCCAAAGAATAAACCGGTACTTATCGCTGGAACGCTCTGTAGTTTAAATGCAGAAATCAAAATTTAATTTGCAATCAAACAACTTAAACTCATTTTAGAGTAGGCTATACCAACAAAAAACTAATTTAGAGGATAGATATTCAGTAAGCAATTGTTTTATGTCATCTCATTTTCTCTCCTTATTAAGAGATTTATACAATTATTACTCTAATCCGGATTTTTTTTATGTAATTACATATTTGTTTGGTATGTATCTGTCTCAAACTAAAAATGTTGGCGTATTAGGCTACTAAGACCATTATATTTCATTTTAATACTATATATTTTTACATATTTCGCACAATACTACATATTCTTAGGAATAGGCCTATACTTTCCATTCACTGGCAGAACTCAACTCCTGAAAGTATGGAGAAATATCTTATGGCACATGGCACATTGTGCTTCATGCCTTGATTAACTTCATATTAGCCCAAGAAACTAGATCGTGATGTAAATAAATATGTAATTTGTATGAAATTAATCTTCTTATTTACCTTTACTTAAAATAAAACTATTTTTTTAAATATGCAAAAATTTTTAATGTCTTGTGCAATTTTGATATTACATATTTTGATGTTTTAATTACACATATATATATATATATATATATATATATATATATATATATATATGCTTATTCTTAGGATCAATATTACTTAAAAATCCGGACTCTAGTCATTACATATTGTTCCAAAAGGTTTCACCAAAACTTCGGGAGCACACATAGGAAATGGAACTGAAAAGTGTAGTCCTTCTGACTTAACAGTTATCAATGAAATGGAACCATACATTTTCGCAGACTGAATGATATATATTTTGTGTTACTTAACTGAAATCAACGTAGGCCTACATGGTGAGGAATAGTTTCACAGAGCACACTTTTCTATCTTATGTCCTAATATTCGAAAGAATTCGCCAGAAATAAGCATCTACAACATCTACATAACAAGTAAAATAACCACTACGACTACAACTAACAGAACACTAACAATTGATTAAATACGAAATTAAATGTCACAAATTTCATTAAGTTAAGCACGTGAACACTGTTCAAAATCTTGGTACCTATCATGTTCAAAAGATCCAACATTTTAACACCATAGTTCATCAGTTTGGCACAGATTTCTACATCAATTGTTGTAATCGATCCTCTTTAAGTGTCCTCAAAGTTTGGATAAAATCTTTTGAGACACTGTGTTTATAATGAGTAAAAAATTGCTATTGTAATGGTAACTAAGCAGACAGTAAGTTTAGGGCCAGAAAGTTCATGCCCTAAAAACCTACTAAACATGCAAGCAAGTGTGCCTTTAAACACATTAAAATTTGCCAATAAATATGCACTAATAAAATTCTATATTTCTTTTTGAGAGCAGCACACTATTGTGCTGTGAGATTCGTTAAGTAGTGTGCCACGAAACTTTCAATGGTTTTCTGGTAAAAATAATTATAATAATTTCACTTAATACCAGTTTTCAAAAATAGAATATGATGCTTTTATTTTAAAAATACAAACTATGTATTTTTATGCAACATAAAATCAGTTTAATGAGCATAAACATGAAAATATAAATATAATGAAGTATGATGCATTTATAAAAAAAAAAGCAGAAATATGCAAATACATGCAACATAAAATTTTATTTATAAACTTAAATGTTGATGATTCGTGAAGATAATTAATCAGCAATTAATTACAGCCAATGGAAAAATATATGCAAATGCATGAACTTCCTAGCCTAGTGATAACGATATCGAAAAATTGTGAAAGCTTGCAATAGACATAGAAGACAGTACTAAAGAAAACAATATATTATACTCACTTTTGCGTTTGTCAACTAATTCCTGGAGTTTAGTGGCAAGCTCCTTCATCTCCTTATTAAGCTCTGCCCTTGTGGCTACTGCTTTTTCATATTTTGGTAAGTGTTTTTCAGAAGTGTCGATCAATTTATCAATTCTAGTACCAGTAGCTGAAATTTGTTACATACGTGTTATGTCATGTTGGTAACAGTTTTATGACAACTTAATACATTACTACTGTACCATATTTTCTTTATGTAATACAATACTCACGAGCTCCAGCAGCGAGTTGCCAATCCTGAAATGTGAAAATGTAGGTTGAATATTATTTCTTGTTCATATTTAGTTACAACACAAAATCATGACCATCTAAAATTCATGATAGGTATCGTATGAAAAAAAATCACTAAAATACGAGTTAATGGGTTATAGTTCGAAAGGTAACTTTTTTTTTTTTAATTTATTGAGTATGCCCCAACGAGTATAACTCATATGTAGGGACTATACAAGAACACATACATATGTTGTACAATGTAATTGAAAAAGTCATGAAACTACAGTCTGTGAAAAACAAACAATAACACAAGAATTTATTAAAGAAAGAAAGCAAAATAAGAACAAATAGATGATATAAAGTTTTGGACAGAAAGAAGAAAAAGTTTGAAACAATGAAATAAATAATTCAACTGAGAATTAAAATAAATAATCTTCCCAAAAACGTATTTTTAATCAATTCTTAAAGCACTGGCAATTTGATAAAATTCTATATTCTAAAGGAAGTTGGTTAAAAGTTGTTGTTTTAAAAATGGTAAGTCCTTTCATTTCATAAGTTACTGAGCTATACTGAGAAAAAAATATATTGTCTTTTTGTCTTGTTAAATAAGTATGTATATCTTTATTAAACTGAAATATAATATTACTATGTATTAAATTGTTAATAACTTTGTACATGAAAATGGCAGCACCTAATTTGATAATTGATTCAACTGGTAGAACGAAAGAAAATTGATATAGATAGTCAAATAATGAAAACCCAATAAATTTCTTAAAGCTCTATTTTGAATAACTTGTAAAGGTCTCAAAGCAGTTTTCTTATTATGTCCCCAAATAAATGACATATACATTAAATGAGAATGGATAAAAGCGTAATATACATTCAAGAGACAAGATATAGGCAAAGATCTTTGAAGTCTTTTCAAAATATCAGACATTGGAGCAATTTTCTCACAGACAGCCAAAATATGCTTATCCCATGTTAAATGTTCATCAACAATCAAACCTAAAAATTTAACTGGTGCAACTTTTTGTATTACAGAATCATTAAACTTTAATTCTTTCGGAATAATATAATTATGAGTGTTATTCCCTTAAATTTATTATCAATATGTTTAAAATAAGCAGAGATATATTTTTTCCCACTAAATATAGATTATTAAATTTTTATTTCCCATAACTAAAAAAGAATTTATGAGCTTGCCGCACTTGCACTCCCCAACCCCATCCCCTCCACACACACACACACACACACACACACACACACACACACACACACACACACACACACACACACACACACACACACACACACACACGCACGCACACGCACACACACACAGAATTAGACAAATAAGTTAAAATATATTTTTAATAATATAAGACAATAAAAGGAAAAATAAATATTTTAAACATTTTGCAATATGTCGTAAGTTTAGTGTTTTTGTATACTGTTAAAATACATTAGCTTTAGGTTAATAATATCGAATAGAGTCATTAAAACAAAGAAAGTAATTAGTATATTTAATCCAATCCTATGGAGTAGAAATATTATTGAAGAAACTAACATATTACCGGTAATATATACCGTAACACAATAGTAAAGCATTTTATTGTATGGAGTCGAAGCTTGGATACTTCAACAAAAACATATAAACAGTTTGATGATCTAAGGCATTCGACAAAAATTTCAAGAAGGGAAAAAATAAAAAATACTACAATAAGAGAGAAAATGGGTGTTAACGAAAGATACTGTTAAAGTGATGGAAGGAATGCAGCTAAAATGGTACAGGCATGTTATGAGAAGAGAAAATAGATTAAATAGACTAGCCCTAATTTGGAAACCAGAAAGAAGAAGGAAGAGAGGAGACCACATGGGCAGAGAAAATGAAAATTATGCAGAAAAAGAACCTGACAGGTGAAGTCTGCCTAGATCGAGAGAACTGAAGAAAGAAGATATCTTTTGGTTGAGGAAACCTGTATTATCACAGAAAATTTCTATAAATAAATAAATAAATAAATAAATATATATATAATATGGTATGGTATACTTATTTTGCGAAATAGCTTGATTGTATCAGTGTTATTAATGGTACACTACCGGTATCAAAACAACACTAGAAAAGGTATTATATTTATATGAATACCTGACCTTGAAAAGAATGGTACCAGTAATGGAAGAATGAGTGAAAGATTGGCTTTTAACATGAATTTACGATTCAGATAATAAAACATTAGTATGAGCGTAAATATTTCACAAATCTCTTCAAACTCTGGGTTATTAGTTACGTAGACAATGACATATTTCTTATTAAATTAACATTTGTGTTCCCGCACTAGCTTTCTTACACTGAATAAATAACATTTAAAGACAAACACAATAAAAATATGATTAATTATTAATTAACAGGAATAATCTTTGACAGTGGAAACAATGATTAAAAATAAATAATTATCCATAATTACATAAAACCATAGCTAATATTTGATTAAATAAACAATGTATTGCTGATAAAGTGAATATGCTAATTACCTACCACATTTTAAAGACATTATATAAATTATTATCCATAATTGAACAATAAAAATGTTAATTAAACATAACAGATGCAAACAAAGAAAATATTTTTGCGATACAGTCCAAGAAAAACTTCCAGATTAAACGAAATGAGAAAGACTGATCTATGTAGAGTCTTCAGAAAACAAAAGACACTATCCTTTCAACGAAAAACCTAATCTTGCAGATGTTTAAATGTTGAATTCATTCGAAAAATGTACTAGCTCGATATAATGCTAATAACTGAACAAACTATTGAAGTAAAAAAAAGTTTCGAAGGCGTTTTAAATTCGTATTATTTTTATCCATAATGTCAAATGTATTATTATTATTATTATTATTATTATTATTATTATTATTATTATTATACCTTATATATTATAATAATTATGGTATATTAAGACGAAAAAAATATCAGAAATGTTACATTCTAATATACTTGGAATGGAAATGGAATATTACTTAAGATATCTGATTTTGTTAGCCTGAGCTTTTCTACTTGTAATTAAATATTATGAGCTTCTATGTTAATTTCTTATTATAGATAAAATTTATTGAATATCTTATAATTGTTTGCACAAAAGAAATTATAATATAATAATTTGCAACATACCTGAACAACAAATAATAGTATGCAGACGACAGGCAAGAAATATAATATTTTGGTAGCCATGCTGTTGTGCTCTAAAACAGAACAATGGAACTATAGAGTAAGGTGGCAATGGCAATAATTTGTTTTTGTTTTTTTTTTTTTTTTGTGACAAAGACAGAACACGTCATATCGTTTTTAAAACCTGTATGGTTAGTTCACTGTCATATCTAACCTCGTTTTTGAAGATTATCTCGTGCGAAATTGCATAACATAAATGTTAGTGAAAGTGACAATAGAAACATGCTTTGTACTGTAACGTATTATCTCATTTGACAGGCAAGGTCGCATGTTTGTGGTAAAAATTATTAGCTACGATACATTGTGAATGTATGACAAAGACTTTTTATTATCTCCTCTTTTTTTTTTTTTCGGTTGCATATCTACCCTCATTTCTAAAACTTACATCATGCCAAATTATGTAAGTTAGTAGATATGAGAAATGAAATATAGTTTTACTGATAAACGTTATTGGACGAGTAATAACTGCTAAACTGTGCTAATACCTCCTGAGTCCTGAGACATATGTTGTTTTATTTTTGAAGTTCAATATACCATAATTCTACACTTCAGAAAACAGTCACTAACATGAGGAAAAATGCTCCAAAAATTCTGGAGGTTACAGTTAGGGCACAAATGCGGGTATATTATACTACATTTCTGGTCTCTGCACATACTACATCTTGTATCATAATCACATAATATGAAGTATGGTATAGTATACTATACTCTCAGACCTAGGAGGTTAAAAATTCTGACGGTAAATTACCTGACTGACTAATTTCGATGTGGTTTGTCATTGTCTGAAGCATCATTACTGTAAAATGTTATCTTGCTAAAATCCGTAGTTACATATCTGTGGTAAAAATTACCAAATACATTACTAGATACATTGTTAATGAATGGCAAGAATTTTTATCGCTCAATATTTTATTTTAAGATTTGACTTCTTCAGGCAGACCTCGATTTAAACTTCACCTCTCTTAAAAAAAAAAAAAAAAAAAAAAAAAAAACATTGTTGCTTAACAGCGAGTTCTCCGAAGAAGCTGTCCGACGCGTCATGGTGGAAGCGTTGAAAGATCCCGGCATGCTGCAGGTACTGACGCAGGCCATCAGGACCGCCATTGTGGAGGACTTGAAACAAACTATTGCTGAAAACAGTGCTGTGATAGAAAGCCTGAAAACAGCTCTAGAGGAGAAGGACAGGCACATTAGGCAGCTCCAGATGAAGGTGGACGATCTGGAGCAATATCAGAGGCGACAGTGTTTACGGATTTTCGGTGTGAGTGAAAGTGAGTCTGAGAACACGGACACTATCGCCATTGACGTGGCTTCTAAAATAGGAGTAAAATTAACTGAAAGTGATATCGACAGAAGTCACCGAGTGGGGCGAAGAAACAGTGATAGGCCTCGGCCTATCATTGTCAAATTCGTCAGCTATAGAAAGAGGGCTGAGGTATTCAGAAACAAAAAACTGTTAAAGGGTAGTCTTGTTACCGTCCGTGAAGACCTAACTAAAGCCAGGCATAATCTGTTAAAAGAATGCATAACTAAATACAGCTTGAAAAACGTGTGGACACAAGACGGAGACATTATTGTCAAAGTAGGCGAGCACAAACACAGAATTAAATGCCCAGAAGACATGATCTGAACGAGTCGGCTGCGTAAAACTAGTAAGGCAACTAATTTTAACATACTGCAATATTCAATCTATATTAAATTTTACTCTATCAGTAACTTTACCTAATAATTAATTCTTTTTCATTCTTATTTTTATCATTTAGAACTGTAAGTCACTTTAACTTTTACTATATAATAACGTTATTTATTAATTAATTATTTTTCTTCTTCACATTCTTTATCATTTAGTACTGTAATTTTAAGTTATTATTGCTAGAAAATAATTTAAAAACTTGAATTGCATATAAGTTGGTACCATTGAGAACAAAAAGCAGCATGTTCACCCGACAGTCCCTGAGGTCAGTGTACAGAGACCGGTCCCCTCTATTAACACGAACAATAGCAATCCTACCTGCCCACTGCCCTGTACCGCAGACATAATCAAGGCTGCGCTTTCTTTCTCTCCTTTGTCACTTAATGTTGTTCACGTGAATGCTCAAAGTCTGTTGTGTCATTTTGACGAATTTTCTTCTATCTTCTCACCTTTAGACATTCACGTTATTCTTATCTCCGAATCTTGGTTACATCCTAATCTTCCTTCCACTCTCGTAAACCTTCCTGGCTATACGCTTTGCCGTAATGACAGAGAGGGCAAGAGAGGCGGAGGGGTGGCTGGTTATATTAGATCCGATTTGCGACCTAAAATTATTCATCATTCTCCAAGCCAGTACTCTGCCAAACCCGAGTTCATGTTCATTGAAATTTGCACCTTATTTACAAAATGTCTAGTGTGTGTCGTATATAAACCCCCACATATATATGACGTAGATGATCTCGAAACCGCCTTACTAAACGTAACGCCGCAATATGAGAACGTTATAATCATGGGTGACTTCAATTCAAACTTACTTGACTTACATTCTAGTACGACTAAAAGACTTAAATCATTCTTTCAGTGCCTTGATATGGTAATCCTACCCCTAGCTCCCACACATCACACGGAAGGTACAGACACATTACTGGACTTGATAATTACTAATAATGCCGACAAAGTACTGACGCATGGACAGTTGCCTGCACCAGGACTATCAGGGCATGATATCATTTATCTATCGTTTAATCTGCAGTGTCCTAAATCGACTCCTAGAGTAATTACTTACAGGGATATCAAAAGAATAGATGATATTGCACTGAAAGAAGACGCTGCGCAACTTCCATGGCACATGATCTGGACATTACGAACTGTAGACGAGAAAGTAGACTTATTCAATACGTTAATACTTCAACTTTATGACAAACACGCACCATTAAAGACCAAACGTACCAGAAAGACCCCAGCCCCTTGGATGACGACTGAAATACGTAGCCTGATGTCCGAACGCGACTTAGCTTATAGAAAATACACCCGCAACAAAAACGACGAATATTTTAACTCCTATAAACACCTAAGAAATAGAACGACTCAACTAATAAGAAACGCTAAACTGAAATACTCCTACAAACTTATAGAACCCAACACAACCCCTTCCGAATTATGGAAAAATCTGAAGGTTATTGGACTTGGAAGGGCTAGTGAACAAGCAGACATTCCCATCCCACTTGACCGATTGAACGAACACTTTGTAAAGGACCCGACCTTAAACGACACAACGAAACAAGACACAGTTTTGCCTGACTCAGCTCCCCCAACTCGAGACAAATTCTATTTTACCGACGTCACTCCCATTGACGTAATGAAAGCCATCCGACGCATCAAGACAAAAGCCCAAGGGCCAGACAACATTAGCATATTACTCATACAGAAAATACAAGACATAGTAATACCTACAATTGCACACATATTCAATAGTTCCTTAATCACTTCAACTTTCCCTAAAATATGGAAGCAAGCTTTCGTTCTTCCTCTTCCAAAAGTCAAAGTTCCCACCGACCCGAACGACTATAGACCAATCAGTATCCTGCCAGCCATATCAAAAGCACTGGAAAGAATCGTACACAGACAAATTACTAACTACATGAACGAACACAAACTATTCGACAAGTATCAGTCAGGTTTCAGAGCTGGACACAACACAAGCACTGCTCTACTTAAAGTGACCGAAGACATTCGTGAAGCAATCGACTCTAATAAAGTAACAATACTAACACTTCTTGACCTTAGCAAAGCTTTCAACTCTGTAAATTTCGACCTGCTCACCCATAAATTGAGAAATCTGCATTTGTCAGAGACTGCTGTGAGTTGGTTCGAATCCTACTTACGGGAAAGACAACAATGTGTTGTATCCGGGAATCGAAGCTCTTCCTGGCTTAACATAACATCAGGTATACCACAGGGTTCGGTACTCGGACCATTGTTGTTCACAATATATGTCAGTGATATTACATCTCATGTAAGGCATTGTAACTATCACTTGTATGCTGACGACCTTCAATGCTACATCTCTTCCCGCTTAGATCGAATAAATGACGCTATAGATAAATTGAACGAAGACATTGACTCGATTGTGACATGGACAAAGAAATTCCATCTTAATATCAATCCTGGAAAGACACAAGCAATCATATTAGGACACAAACGGCAAACCGACGCTGTAAAGCACCTCGACATTTCCCCCGTTAAAGTAAGTACAGTGCATATCCCTTTCAGTTCTTCGGTGAAAAATCTTGGCATTCACATGGATAATAATCTCAACTGGGACATGCAAATCACAGAAACCTGCAGAAAAGTATATTCTATTATTCATGTGCTAAAAAGGATAAATGTTCATCTTCCCTCTTGCTTAAAAAAGTCCCTTGTGCAGACCCTTGTATTTCCCTATTTTGACTATGCTGACATTTTACTGACTGACCTTTCCAGCGACAACAAAATGAAACTTCAACGTGCTCATAATTTGTGTGTACGTTTTGTAAGCAATGTTCGTAAATATGATCATATTACCCCATCCCTGGAAGCAATAGGTTGGCTTAAACTAGATAAGAAAAGAAATTTACATTCACTTCTCTTTCTCTTCGAAATCTTGAACTCTTCTATTCCTTCGTACCTGTCGTCTCGCTTCACTTACCTTTCTTCCCACCACAATCTGAACACACGCTCTCGCCATGAAACAATACTAACAATACCATCCCATCGCACCTCTTCATACTCATCCTCTTTCACGATAGCCCTGCCAAGACTCTGGAACTCGCTACCTGCTAGCATCAGGGACTGTCGAAATAAAATTCAATTCAAACGCAAACTTACTAGGCACTTGGTCAGTAATTGAGACTCGTTCAGATATGGTTTCTTGTAAATAGTTCTTTTAATCTACCACAAAATATCTCAATATCCGGTAATTTCATCACTATAGAATTTTGTTATTGTAGGTTTAATTTGTAATTTAGTAAATACAAAAATATTCTTTGTTCTTAACTTCTATGATAAAATGTCTAGCTTTCATTAATCAGGTATTCTTGTCGTACTTTAATTTTTATTGTAATTGTAATTGTAAATTTAATATTAATTGTAATCTTATTGTTCATGTTATAGTTGTAATCCCCTGGTAGAGGGGCAGAGAAGGCCTGACGGCCTTATCTCTACCAGGTTAAATAAATAAATCTAATCTAATCTAATCTAAGAACGTATTTTATTAAGTGGAGAAAAAATATCACTTTGAAACTTTTATGTATTTACATTCGTTTCACGATAGTATGTTTTATCAGATGATCAAAATAGCCATTATTTATGAGATTAAATATGATTAAATCCCAAACATTAAACGTTTGAATATTATATTTCTTTTTATAGTCTAAAAATAAATGTAACTTTTCTCTTCAAGTTGCCTGTGCAAAATTTATTTGCTGTTTCTACATCTTGAATGATGATGCTCAATCTTGTAAATTTTTACAGGATGCTGTCAACTGGCCCTACTGATGAAGTTGATTTAAATTAATAGTCTATCGGTACCAAAAATGTAAATAAAAGTCTTACGTCAGTCTGAAGACAACTTCATGTGCCTATCCTCATGTTCAAATACAGATTATACAGATAATGAAAATAATGTGTTAACAGTATTAAAATTTAATTCCTATATTTGCCTCTGAACAGTTATCTTCATATTCCTTTACGCAGTAAATTAAAGCTATTATTTCGGAATATGTATGATAAGTCTTTCTTGTGTTAAATTTTAACGTACCTTGTTAACATGTTTCGACCTATTTTGGGTCATCTTCAGAACTGGTCATTGTTGGTGTTGGCGCCTCTTGTTTCCTGTGTGGGTGCGCCAACACCAACAAAGACCATTTCTGAAGATGACCCAAAATAGGTCGAAACATGTTAACAAGGTACGTTAAAATTTAACACAAGAAAGATTTATCATACATATTCTGAAGTGATACAGTGTTAAAAGTTGTGTAATCAAGGTGTATAAAGCTATTATTTCATAATGCAATTAAACTTATTTCTATCTTGGGGAATTTCGTACTATACCGGTATGATATGTATATTTGATAAGAAGACAACTGCGTACACAGTATGACTCAGTGTATTTAAATACTATCTATGGACGTGAAATTCTTTAAGCAGTTTCTACTATCATGAGAAGACAACTGCGTACACAGTATGACTCAATGTAGGTAAATACTGTCTATAGAAGTGAAATGCTTTAAGCAGTTTGTACTATCATACTTAAAAGTTTGTTGATACAGGCAAGGAACTGTCCCCAATTTCGTAATGATAATGTAATTGATAAGGCTGTAACGTATTTTCCAGGATATTCACTTCATTTAAGAGCTAAATAGTCTCTTACCTTACTTTAATCTCTACTGAATTGTTTTACAAAACTCTGAATTATTCTTTAATAATGGTAATAAGTTGAAAACTTGAGAAGTAACACTCTATATCTGTTTATAATTGTGAGAGATCCTTTTCGTAATAAAATCGTTTCAGAGAATTTATTTCCATTAATTTAATTGTTATGTCAATTTAAATAATGCAAAGCAGTGTTATAGAACTCCTGTTTCTTATAATGAACAGGCTGTTTAATTTGGAAGTTAATAAGAAATTAGAAGGGCCAGGAATGTATTTATAAAGATGATTACGAATCCAAACGTATTTAATGAGCAACTCTCTTATAACCTAATACAATATTATTTTCTAGTACCTCATTAATATGTTGAGAGACACATCTGTGAGTAATAAACATGGACACGAGATAAAGTACTGCTGTTACTTTTATGAAGTTTATCTAGAAATAAGAAAAAAAATTACTTCTGTCCCTTCTAACATTCATCTCTCCACACTATCTGTTAATATTTCTCTAAGCTGTCGATTTTTCCGGGGCAGTTCCGAATTTAGACCCAGTTCCGGATTTTTCTGAAGCCATTTTGGGACGGTAATTTGTTCCGGATTTTGCCTAGATGTTATGATTTGTTCCGATTTAGATTTTCATACATTCATAGTAATGCTTTTAAGGGATGTGAACTATAATGTTGGCAATATAGTCAATTAGTTGCCATTACTGGTGTTAGTATTATATCTCCTTGCTTGCAAACTCTCCATCAATCCTAAACAGATGGAAAAACTATTTTGCGCAACTACTAAATGTACATAGGCCAAATAGAAATGATCGGGACGAAATTGAAATACAAACTGCTGAGCCATTTATACCCGAACCCACGCTTTCAGAAGTCGAAATTCCGATAGAAAATCTGAAAAAGTACAAGTCTCCAGGTATCGATCAAATTCCAGCAGAATTAATACAAGAGGGTGGAAGTGCATTATATAGCGAAATTTATAAACTTGTACTTGCTATTTGGGAAAAGGAAATTGTACCAGAACAATGGAAGGAGTCCATAATTGTACCTATTTTTAAGAAGGGGGACAAAACCAACTGTGGTAACTTTAGAGGAATATCACTTTTGTTGAAGTCGTACAAAATTTTGTCCAATATTCTTTTGAGAAGATTAACTCCGTACGTAGATGAAATTATTGGGGATCATCAGTGCGGTTTTAGGCGTAATAGATTGACTATTGATCAGATTTTTTGTATTCGACAGATAATGGAGAAAAAATGGGAATATAAGGGAACAGTACATCAGTTATTCATAGATTTAAAAAAGGCGTATGACTCGGTTAAGAGGGAAGTATTATATGATATTCTTATTGAATTTGGTATTCCCAAGAAACTAGTTCGATTAGTTAAAATGAAACATACAGCAAAGTCCGTATAGGTCAGTTTCTACCTGATGCTTTTCCAATTCACTGAGGGCTAAAGCAGGGAGATGCACTATCACCTTTACTTTTTAACTTCGCTTTAGAATATGCCATTAGTAAAGTTCAGGATAACAGGCAGGGTTTGGAATTGAACGGGTTACATCAGCTTCTTGTCTATGCGGATGACGTGAATATGTTAGGAGAAAATCACAAACGATTAGGGAAAACACGGAAATTTTACTTGAAGCAAGTAAAGCGATCGGTTTGGAAGTAAATCCCGAAAAGACAAAGCATATGATTATGTCTCGTGACCAGAATATTGTACGAAACGGAAATATAAAAATTGGAGATTTATCCTTCGAAGGGGTGGAAAAATTCAAATATCTTGGAGCAACAGTAACAAGTATAAATGACACTTGGGAGGAAATTAAACGCAGAAATGCGTGTTATTATTCGGTTGAGAAGCTTTTATCATCTAGTCTGCTGTCAAAAAATCTGAAAGTTAGAATTTATAAAACAGTTATATTACCGGTTGTTCTGTATGGTTGTGAAACTTGGACTCTCACTCTGAGAGAGGAACATAGGTTAAGGGTGTTTGAGAATAAGGTACTTAGGAAAATATTTGGGGCTAAACGGGATGAAGTTACAGGAGAATGGAGAAAGTTACACAATGCAGAACTGCACGCATTGTATTCTTCACCTGACATAATTAGGAACATTAAATCCAGACGTTTGAGATGGGCAGGGCATGTAGCACGTATGGGCGAATCCAGAAATGCATATAGAGTGTTAGTTGGGAGACCGGAGGGAAAAAGACCTTTGGGGAGGCCGAGACGTAGATGGGAGGATAAATATTAAAATGGATTTGAGGGAGGTGGGATATGATGATAGAGACTGGATTAATCTTGCACAGAATAGGGACCGATGGCGGGCTTATGTGAGGGCGGCAATGAACCTTCGGGTTCCTTAAAAGCCATTTGTAAGTAAGTAAGTATTATATCTCATTCACTTCAAAATTGGCTACCACTCATATTCAATTCAGTGAGAGGGGCTGGCAATGCCAGTATTCCAACGCGCTGAGATCGTTCTGGGAGCAGGGTATGATAGGGATCCCCCCCCGTTGGAAAGTTATCCCCCTCTCATAAATTCATATTAACATTCCTGCCAGGGATAACTTTTATCCCAATCACAAGATGTTTTAATACGAGTATACTTTATATAAAGTATAAAGTACCGGTAAGCAAAGAAAACAATATTGATGTCGGTATTTATCATCACCAGCAAGCTGACAACAATCAATAACTTAGGAATTACACATCTTATCTTAAGCCTGCTCATGGGTTATTATTATTATTATTATTATTATTATTATTATTATTATTATTGCAGAAGTAACAGTTGTGAGGATATAGCTCACTCTAGCATATTTTATTCTAGTCTGGCATAATTTTTTATCGTATCTGGTATGATCTTAGGTAGTAGGTTTGGCAACGCTGATGCTATCTATGCCCTTCCATCTAATGTCATTTGTACGCCAGTCACAATATCACACAACGCCGCATAATTTTGGGTACTATACAAGTAATAACTATGGATATTGAAACGGGGGGTAAGTATGAAATAATGGAAGGACACGAAAGAATCTCGAGAAAAAAACCTCACTACAAATAGAAATTCGCTATCACCGAGATTCGAACCCGCGTCCGCACTCATCGTAGGCCCGCGTCCTAACAACTAAAATGCCAAGGATAGGTATGTGCAATATTATGAAAGTATAGACTCGTAATTTTTCTGTTACAGCATCCAGTCAATCTCGTGCAAAATTGAGAAACCGGCCCATTTCCGGTAAAGATTTAGGCGGCAGGAGCACAATATCCATAAGTTAATGTATTTTAGCCCTCAACACTATAGCTGAGTCGCTTTTCCTAATCTCAGATTATGCATGCAATAATGGCAACAGTTGAAGAATCGGAAGATCATTGTCCCTGGTTTCCATGGCTTTATTACCCAAATCACTGCTGGTTACGCTTTAAAGATGACGTTTTTACTACGGATGGCTTCGCATTCAATACTGCTGGATAGACTTCCCTTTAAAGATGACGTTTTTACTACGGCTGGCTTCGCATTTAATACTCCTGGATAGACTTCGCTTTAAAGATGACGTTTTTACTACGGCTGGCTTCGTATTTAATACTCCTGGATAGACTTCACTTTAAAGATAACGTTTTTACTACGGCTGGCTTCGCATTTAATACTCCTGGATAGACTTCGCTTTAAAGATGACGTTTTTACTACGGCTGGCTTCGCATTTAATACTCCTGGATAGACTTCGCTTTAAAGATGACGTTTTTACTACGGCTGGCTTCGCATTTAATACTCCTGGAAGACTTCACTTTAAAGATGACGCTTTTACTACGGCTGGCTTCGCATTTAATACTCCTGGGTAGACTTCGCTTTAAAGATGACGTTTTTACTACGGATGGCTTCGCATTCAATACTGCTGGATAGCCTTCGCTTTAAAGATGACGTTTTTAGTACGGCTGGCTTCGCATTCAATACTCCTGGATAGCCTTCGTTTTAAAGATGACGTTTTTACTACGGATGGCTTCGCATTCAATACTGCTGGATAGCCTTCGCTTTAAAGATGACGTTTTTACTACGGCTGGCTTCGCATTTAATACTCCTGGATAGACTTCGCTTTAAAGATGACGTTTTTACAACGGCTGGCTTCGCATTTAATACTCCTGGATAGACTTCGCTTTAAAGATGACGTTTTTACTACGGCTGGCTTCGCTTTTAATACTCCTGGATAGACTTCGCTTTACGGATGGCTGCCTGTTTGTCTACCTGCGTAACGGAATGCGGCAATGAAGGAGCACACAGGTAAAATATCTTTGGCATAGTCTGAGCCACTTAACACTGAGTAAGTGAGCGAATCATCTTTTGCTGTCAATGTAAATTGAACAGCTGAACGAACATTTTCGTTCGGGAATGTTGGGGTAGTTCCAGGGGAAAGTACGTTAAGTGAAAACGGTTATCGCGCCTGAGTGCGCATTTCATCGGTGTCACTGTACTATAATTTATAGTAGGCCTACATTATAAACCATCCAAGAAAAAAACCTGATGTAAACAAAAAGTCGCAACATAAAACAACGCCCAAATTTATATTAATGTAACTTCGAACCCCAATATACCCGAATTTATAACAAACGTTGGCCAAGCCCGTAGTTCAGGTAAAGGCCGGGAACAGAAACGACTACAAGAACGAGAACGGAAATATTGTTAAAATAAATGTATTTAAATGCGAGCATTCACAATCGTTTCCGTTCCCCGTTTATTGTGGACTAGCCTTAACACAGGAATTTCTCCTGGAGCTCTGGTTCCCCTGTGGCGTCCCAGAAATCAACATCATCATCATCATCTCATCTCATCGCGGGTTTAGCGTAGATCAGCCGAGACAACGATTGTCACTAAATTGGTATATAGTGTCCACACTTGTGGAGTAACGGTCAGCGCGTCTGGCCGCGAAACCAGGTGGCCCGGGTTCGAATCCCGGTCGGGGCAAGTTACCTGGTTGAGGTTTTTTCCGGGGTTTTCCCTCAACCCATACGAGCAAATGCTAGGTAACTTTCGGTGCTGGACCCCGGACTCATTTCACCGGCATTATCATCTTCATTTCATTCAGACGCTAAATAACCTAGATGTTGATACAGCGTCGTAAAATAACCCAATAAAATAAAAAAATGGTGTATAGCGTATACAATTGGCTTCATATGAGTAAATGGCAGTCAAACACCCGCCATTAGTAAATATAACGTAGCAAATGTTTAGCGTTGACGTTGTACACAAAAAGTAGTCCCAGTTAAGCTACTGTAAATTCATTAATGAAGAAAAGAAATCAAAGACTAATATAATGACATGTAGAAGTTCATCTTCAATAATAAAATCACCCAAATGACCAAAGTTATTATTAACTACAATGAGGGGGGGGGGTTCACAATAAACCGGGTACGGAAACGACAACGAGAACGGAAATATTGTTAAACTAAATGTATTTAAATGTGAGCATTCACAATTAATTTTCACGTTCCCGTTCCCGGGCTCCGGCAAGCTTCTCGTTAATTGTAAATGCTCACATTTAAATATATTTTAACAATATTTCCGTTTTCGTTTCCGTTCCCGGTTTATTGTGTACCAGCCTTTATAGGCTCGGTCCTTCACATAACATTACGAGTCACTAACCAGACTACAAAGCACGCACATGCTAATTCGCGCAATGTGATACTACACGAATCACATTCAGTATTTCGGCGCAGTAATTTGTACTGTCGCGTTTGTGTGTTTTTAAACTTTCTCATTATTATCATCAAATTATACTCTTTTATTTAATTTATCATTCACAGACTTCAGGCGCTAAATAAAATTTGGATATCTCTAGTCATTATGTGGGAAAAATTAAAAGCATGGCTAGACAAGAAGTTGCTCCAAATTTAGTCGCCTCCATGCTCAATGGACGAAAATGAAGTTAAAATTGTATTCGTCGATACGTTAAAGTGTTAAAATTTAAAATAGGTTATGTACCTTAGAGGTGCTGCGTCATCTTCAGTGTTCTACGAACTACTGTTGTTCCTGGTGATCTTGAATTCCGGCATTTGCGTTCGTCAGTTGTAGAGGTGGGGTGTATAGACTAATACAATTTTAATTTTTAAACAAGTGTTAACGTGAACTAGAATCGATGAAAACAAAGTGTAGAACAGCAGCCAAAACTTGAAGCATGCGGCAGAGTAAGTGGCTATGTTACATTTTGTGTAACGTTGAGTTTGTAGTGGAATAAAGATCTCTGGATTTACTTACATCGTTTACCATACACACTAGGTTTAAAAATAATATCACCAGACGCCAGAAAAAAGTATTCTGCTAGATAAAATGCGAGAACACTCGTTGGAATAAAAGTTTACGTTACTGTCATACGGTGTAAAGCAAGCGGTCATACTATATCATGTACGAGTAAGATCTGTATTGTGTAGTGTAGAGAAAAATATGTTTCCGCTCTTTCCATGGGTGGGAGGAAAGACATTTTAGAAAAGACTTTATAAATTATATCGTGGGGCATACTTTCCCTCTATTTCCTCTGAAATCAATTATTTTTCATACCGTAAACTGAGTTAAGCTTCACTACAAAATTCATTTTAACCCCACTGAACATATTTTTAAAGTTTTTTTTTAAATTCCTTAAGAATTTTTTTAATCTTAAGTCACTAACAGCGCTAATATGATTTAATTTATTTTTTGTATTGAAGTTAATCCCAGTAAATTTACAGTTTCCACACACAAGCCTAGTTTTAAGTTTTTATTCTACTTATAGGAATGTAATACACAATTTACATGTACTTATAGTTAAAATGATGTAGGTACCAAAAATATCAACGGACACAATTTTTATAATAAGGGAATTTTAATTTCAATTGAGTGGCTCAGTGCCAGAGTTGCCTAAATCACAATTACACTGAAAAATGTGACTGAAATCTAAACTTATGCGTCGGTTTTTTTAAATTATAGGCTTTCAATTGCAAATTATTTCCCTTTTACCATCATCTAATATTTATTTGACACACATATAAATGATAGTTTACAGTCATTCTATGCAGAAATCAGAGGCTTAAAAATTGGGTTAGCCAGCTCTGGAACTGAGCCACTCAATTATGAATGATTCGTCATTGTATTTCATTTATTCTACATAACAACCAAGAAATGTAGCAAAGGATAACGCCTTGGTTTCAATTGGCAAAGACATTAAGCTCGTATTTTGTTTCTTAAGCATTTGTAAATGTGGAATAATGTAATATTAAAATTATACTACTCACATTTCAATAATACTGCTCAATTATTATTATTATTATTTTTTAATTTTAAACGTGAGGGGCACAAAAATCGGGGGAAGGGGGATTTATCCACCATGTTCCCATAAATTATAGCTGTGAACAAAATATAGTGTCCATAATGTTTCACTGTCACAAAGCGATAAACTTATACCTGAACCGCAACGCATATTATTTTCGTTAATTTGTTGCATTTTGGTGTGGTAGGGGTACCGGTATAGTCATTTTTAATTTTTACTTATTTTTTGCTCATTAAATCTGAAAACGTAGATATTACGAATGCACAGTCCCACAAGAATCGGTGTTGTGCAGTTGCGTCATAGGCTGATAATTTAGTGTCCGAGTTTAAAACTCAGTTATCTCGGAATCTCTTTAACGGACTATAGGCCTAGATACCTTTTCGGTTGCTTGATTAAAATTATATCAGTACTAACCTCGAAAATCACTTTACAATGTATGATGTTCACTTAATATTATCGTGATATTTATTAATGTTAAAAACTAATCATAACGTTCAAATTTCAAATAATACTAGCTAGTAACTTCCGTTTCATGAATGTTGGCATCTTCTTCAAAGGAAAACGGTGATGCCAACGTAATAGAAAGTAACTGCCAGTTGTAATATTTGTCAGTACCGAAATTCGAACAAAGTCGGCAAAAGAAAATTCAAATTTACAACTAGAAAATCACTATAATCCACTCGCATGTAAAAACAGGGGGAAAATGATTAGGTTTTGCTTTCAGACTATAAAATAAGACGACCCGAACTACATGTAGCTTCTCATTTTATCCTTTACGTGGTCCACAATTAATATGTTCCTTATTTTGTTACAAATCACGATTCCTTACTTGGTCATTTAACGGTATTGTATCAACTACAAGGTTATGTAGTGTCGATGGGATTGGTGATAACTTGACGATATTTAGCGAGAAGAGGCCGAGGATTCGCCATGGATTACCCGACAATTTCTAATGGTTGTGGAAAACCTCTGAAAAAGCCCAACCAGGTAATCGGCCCAAGCGGGAATCGAATCCGAGCCCATACGCAACTCCGGATCAAAAGGAAAGCGCCTTTGCCGACTGAGCTACGCCTGTGGCTATAAATTATATTATAGTTTATTTTCTATAGATTAGTTTTTAGTTTTAAAAGCTATTGGTCCATTTTGCTACTACAAGGTCATTAGACAATGGCAAGAATAATTAAAAACTAACTTTAAAATTGATAAGGTCCTGAATACATACTGTCTGCAAAGGACCAAGTAACGTATTTTAGCGATTCAGAGGTCAGAGGATGGTACCTTACAAGACTCCACAATGCTACAAATTCGAATGAGGAAATAATGCGAATTTTGCCGCTTAGACATTCGTTACAAACAAATGCAAAGGAGGTTACCACTGACAAGATGATGCTTAACAAGCAGTTACTCCATGCTCGATGATAAAAGGTTTTGCGCTTGCAATTTTGTTAATTTTAGAATAACTTACATATATCACATAAAAAATCAATTTAATATAACTGAGAATCGCTTGTTGATAAAAAGGGTTGTCTGCCAAAATAATTTTTGTACATATCGTAGACACATAAAACAGTTCTTCTAACTACAGTTTCCCAAAATTTGACAAATGACAAGCACATAATACGAACCAATATGTTGTGCCTTTACCTGGGTGTATAAGAGGAGGTTAATTCACAACTTAGTATTTCACTGTTACAGGAAAATGAGAACATGCAGGAAAATAAAGGAAAAAACGAACACGACGGAGATTGAAGAAGGAAAAGATGGCGCATTGAAAAAGAAGAAGAGGCGCGTTGAAGAAAAGGAGGAGGCTTATTTAAAAAAAGGATGACTGATTAAAATATAGGAGGCTGATTAAAAAACGGTTCTGATTAAAAAAAAGAGGTGGATTGAGAAAAGAAGGAGGCTGATTTAAAAAAGGGGGAGGCTGATTAAAGAAAGGCTCTTATTAAAAAAAGGAGGTGGATTGAGAAAAGAAGGAGGCTGATTTAAAAAAGGGGGAGGCTGATTAAGGAAAGGCTCTTATTAAAAAAAGGAGGTGGATTGAGAAAAGAAGGAGGGTGATTAAAAAAGGAGGATCCTGATTTAAAAAAAAAGGGAGAGGCTGATTAAAGATAGGCTTTTATTAAAAAAAGGAGGTGGATAGAGAAAAGAAGGAGGCTGATTGAAAAAAGGAGGAGTTTGATTTAAAGACAGAAGAAGGCTGATTAGAAAAAAGGAGGCTGATTAAAAAATGGCTGATAAAAAAAGAGGAGGTGGATTGAGAAAAGAAGGAGGCTGATTGAAAAAAGGAGCAGGCTGATATAAAAAGGAGGAAGCTGATTTAAAAAAGGAGGCTAAATAAAAAAGGCTCTGATTAAAAAAAACTAGGTGGATTGAGAAATGCAGGAGGCTGATTGAAAAAAGGAGGAGGCTAAAAGAGGGAGTATGATTGAAAAAAGGAGGAGGCTAAAAGAGGGAGGATGATTGAAAAAAGGAGGAGGCTAAAAGAAGAAGGATTATTGAAAAAAGGAGGAGACTAAAAGAGGGAGGATGATTGAAATTAAATTTCAATTTTTTTTCTTTAAAATACCCTTTGATATGTGTGGAATGCATTGCATGACATTTTTAAACTTCCTGCGCTATGGATTTTTAAATTACCGGTACATGCCTGCTTTTATCGGTTTCCAGTAACTTATTTATTTATTTTTTTTTGCTACATTGCCAGACAAAAATGGTTATAATTTCTGAACTATTAAAGATACATGCATGAAATTTAGAACACACATTCTTTAGACTATAAGGAAACTTTTCTCTGTAACAGAATTTTGTTAATTGATTTCATTTTAAAAATAAGTCTTTGTTTGCAAGAAAGGAAATCAGAAAATTGTTATTAAATATTAATTGTTTATTTTACAAACGTAGGGACTAATATCAAAATTCTGTTACAGACAGTTTGTAGAACATGCTTTTGCAAATACATTGCAAAAAATTGTTTGAATCGATCTTTAAAAGCGGTGTAGATATATCGGTTTTAGTACAATCCTGCATTGAGTATGTTTTTTTTTTGTTTTTTTTTTTTTTTTTTTCAAATTTGGGCCCCCAAATAAATTTTTTAAAATATTTTTATTTGGTTGAGTTGCCACAGCTATGAGCTCTCTACATACAAAAAATTAATATTTTACACCAAATAGGAAAAAAGTTAAAAAAAATACCATCCTCTCCCCTTAAGGTGTATAATTATTTTAAAAACGTTGACAATCAGAACGCCGCCGGCTATCATGATGCTGCCTGCAATGTTGCCAATGCCCAAGAAACGACTGCAGAAGTATGTGGTTTGGGTTTGCGAACCATACAAAGAATATTGTTAGTGAAGGAAAGAGGGTTTGTTTGGTGTCATGCTTACAGTAATCAACGGCCAAGGTTGTTATTGTCGTTTGAGAATCTAAATTCTCTCCTGTGCTATTTGTATTGCACGCGTGCGTGAAGTACGATGTGGCAATGTTGTACGCTGCCTTGCTCTCGCTATCTGTCTCTCTCGACGCAAACGCTAGCAGACGACAGCCTTCCCAATTGCCGTTGTGTTCTAACATAATACTGTACAATATACTTTGTTATACCCCTGATTGAGGTACTGGCTGATATGTACCTACATCTATTATCAGGCAGTACATCTCACTTAACGATATGTGTCAGAGGAAGAACATTTGTTTTTTTATTTATTCATTAAAGACATCAGCTCAAAGAATTTGAGTGACCACAAGGGTCCTGAATACAATAAACATATAGGGCCTACAATATAATATAACATTTGAAACATTAAAGAAAAAGAAAGTTAATTGTTGAAGGCAAATATAAGTGAATTAATTTAAATAGAGATGATGATGTAATACTTGAAGAGAATCCTTGATAATATTTGTAAGAATAGATATTACATAATTAAAAGAGATGTGAAGTTCCTTGAATAATTCCATGTGAATTTTGTAATAGAACCTCTACTGTCAAACAGCAAACCAGTGGCAGACCATTGATTAAGAGGGATGTACTTTTGAGAAAGATAAGGCAGACCAGGCTTATATAGCCTATAGACTTCTTCTCAATATCAACTTCATTGGCCTGATTTAGGTTTCTTTCGAAACGGATAGTAGGGTCAAGAACAAGAGCCTGTTTTAAGCGTCCGTCAATGGCAATAATGTCTGCCCGTCTAAAAGAACCATCTATTGATACACAATGTACAGTAGTGGCAAAAAAAAAAAAAAAAACCGGACCGACCCTTGTAGCTGATTTCAGAGTCACAGATTCAAATTTTGCTAGTCACAAAACAAATCCATCTTCTGTAATCAATTGTAACAATGACATTTATTGCATTTGTTCGATTCTTACCGTCTTTTGTTTCCTTCAGTGCCTCAAACTTACAGACGAAAAAACTTTGAGAGTGTTATTTTCATCTGGCATCAATATTACATTTCTACCTCTATTCGGCAAAGATAACTGCGTATTTTTACATTAAATAGCAGTACATATCTCTGGCTTCACTATCCATATTGAAATTACCACAGTTTGACACAATACACAGCACAGGATTCTTTTGTATCAGCTACAAGGGTCGGTCTGGTTTTTTTGCCACTACTGTACTTCCTCATGAATCTTCCAATTTAAAGTCGCCAAAGCATGTCATACACGATGATGTCTAGCATTGATAAGCAGCTCGCCTTTAGGGCATTGTCCAAGCACGTGTCCAAGTGTTTCAAGCTCACTACAGTCTGGGTGACGGCAGCGGGTTGTGCTTAGAGTTCTGCCCGGTATTGCGCGAACCGCCGAAATATTGCTCGACATTTTTAAAGCATTGGTCCATTCTGAGGAAGATAGGCCCTTCGATTGCTTACCCATGAGTTAGCCTTGGGAAGATCACTATATACAATGACCTCTTTACCACCCAAGGTATGATTTGTCCCATCCTCACCTTCTCGTGATGCAACATGTTTTTAACAAACAAGACTCTGGGAACCGAGTCACAACAGTATAATACTGGTGACAGACTACAGTACTAATCGCGATTAGCAATTGTCATAGAGGAAACATTTTTCTCTATGTACATACGTATATGTTTGTTTCCCTCCTGGACAACACCTAAAGTTCATACTTTCTTTTGATGTTTGTTCATTGTTTTTTTTTTCCTTTTTTTCTGTTGTTTCTTGCAGCTTTATATGGGAATTTATTTGTTAAAATTGTTATATGCTTTACAATGTAAACTGATACAATTTATATCATTACTATTTATATTATTTTGAAAAGAGATTTTATAACCTATAAAATTTATATCATGCCAAAAATTTATACTATTTTGTAATAAAACATATTTTTAAAATCAACCCTAACCTCAACGATAGCGTCGTAATGGAGACTGAAATTGAAAATCTGAAAAAGAAACCAGTTCCAGTTTGTAATCCATTATTTATTGAAATGAAACATCTTTCAGCAGCCTTCTATTGCTCTCCCCCCCCTTCCCTTTCTCTCTCTCTCTCTCTCTCTCTATATATATATATATATATATATATATATATATGAAATATGAATAATTCGTCTGTCATTTGTTAATATATTTCTTTTTACTTTTCTCATATCTGCATTAAATTTCTCCACTACGTCTAATAGTAAGCCAAATTCATTTTCTAGCCATCTATATTCGTTTCTATTTCATATAATACAATGGAAGGGGTAACAAAATTCCACAGCAGAAGTTATCACGACTTCCTAAATAATATAAATCAAGGTGATTCGAAACTAAATATTACTAAAATGTTACTTCCGTCCACTGGGCCGTGCCTCAGCGCAATTATCTTGTTCTGGAAACAGGATTTAGCTCCTGATCGCGATCGGGACGGTGACACACTACAAACCCGATCGCGATTAGGTCGATAACCGCGATTAGTGACTGTAGTCTGTCCCCAGTATAACTGTTCCATCAAAATTTGCTGACCTGCCATAGCATGCACAAGCGTCCCCTCAGAGGTGAAGAGAAGATATGGTCGATGGAGTCGTCTGACAATCCTCCCGTCTAGGTCATATGGACCGGCTAACTAATAGCAGGTGTGGTCCTCCGAACAGTTTGAGAGTTGCGTGTAGGTGTATGACAGCCATAACATAAAAATGTGGTGCCTTCATTAAAACATACTTTTTGCTACATCACCCTCGTATATTGGACAGCAAGACAGACTAATTTGTTTTATTGCCTAAAACTCCACATTTGTGAGAGGTATGAAAGTGTTCATCATATTAAAGTACAAAATAGAAATATCAGAGTTAAAACCTGCAGTTTTATTTAATAAGTACCATTCACAAAAATAGAACAAAACATAATGTAAACTCTAGTACATTATTTTTAACTTTAATACACTTCAGTAGTAATAATAATAGGTCTAGAAAATGTCTGTCTTTCATGGCAAAGTGACATGCAATTAAAATATGACTGACATATGAAAGTAAATCTCGAGTTCCACTCAACTCTGTGAACCTTGTTCAATTTCATGTTTAGCTATAATCATATATACAGCATCAAGCATTGTGTGCAAAACATTCACTTCCTCCTTTCTACGATATACAGGTCCCTTTTCTTGGAGTATCTGGATCTCATTCAGAGCTTTATCTGCAATTTCTTTGCTATCCTTTCCATCTGAAACAAATTTATCAATCAATTTTTAATTTCAGAATAGTTCTATAAAACAGTGTAGTTTTTATAGAATTATTATAAGTTTATACAATATTATAAGATTATACAGTATTCTAAGATTATAAAATAATATTTTGGAGAAAGTGTTTCGGACAGAGTTACAGAGTTACGAAAATTGCCGAGTTTGAGTCCCTCCTCTTGAACTTACAAAAAACTACATATTTAGATTCGAGTATTTTTATATCCATAGGCCTAATCGTTTTCCCATCTCTAATTCTTCACATCTACATAAGACATAGTACTCCTACCCCCCCTTCAATATATTCATCATGCCAGTTACATTCTTCATTCTAGGTGAGTTGCATGTTCCAGTATTGTGTTCAATTATATATATTTCAATATTTTTTTATTGTTTCCATGAATTTTCCTGTTCGCATGCAAAGTGTTTCACATATCACATACTAAATATGATTACTGTGTAAGTGTAATAATGACCAACGCATGTTTTTATTATTATACAAATATAACAAAATTTAAAATTTGTTGAAAATTGGAGGGCTGTGAAAAAATTAACGTTTCAAAGATTTTATAAGCATATTCATAATATTAATAAATATACCTTAACATAATAATAATAATAATAATAATAATAATAATATACAAAATTTAAAATACTGATAATATAAATTTAAAACAATTTTAATGACTCCCTCCTTGAAAAAATTCTGCGTACGCTACTGGTTTGGGACAAAACTCACGAAAAGATACTTCAGTGCACATTATCAAAAATACAGTACCAGTAATAACATTATTTATTTTAAATAACAATTCATTATTGTTGTATTTGTAACTTGTACAGTGTGAATTATATATTATTCAGTTGATAGAATATATATCTCGATTACACAAATTTTAACACTATCACTTCGGAATATTTATTATATTATATTACTTTCGCGTGTTAAATATTAGGTATAGTACCTTGTTGACTAGAAGAAAAGAATGTTTTTTTCCTTGATTGCAATGTCATTTCCACTCAAAGAATCTAATTAGCCACATAAAATCCACATCATTCCAATATCTGATTTGTGGTCTGAAATATATGCCTTACATTATATAGTGTTTTTGTGTGTAACAGAATTCATTCTAAATTTTCATATATATTTCTTCTTTCTCTTGTATATTATGACCATAAATGAAAATTATTTGTTTATATTCACTTTTAATATTTTACTTCCATATCTCCATCATATCCATGTATTGTGGGTCCCTATCACCACGGCATGGCGCGTCCTCAGGTTGCGGATAGAGGAGACGGCCTCCAGATATGGAGAGTAGCTGCGAATATATTAAATAAGCAGTCGTGGACAGCCAATAAGGGGTGGTCCTCCAGCTTGAGGGTTGGGCGAAGGGTTAATAACCCATCACCGTAAAAAACAGCTTGTTACGAAACCACACAAGATGGGCAGAGTATGTAGCACATATGGGAGAATCCAAAAATGCATATAAAGTGTTAGTTGGGAGGCCGGAGGGAAAAAGACCTTTGAGGAGGCCAAGACATAGATGGGAGGGTAATATTGAAATGGGTTTGTGAGAGGTGGGATATGGTAATAGAGACTGGATAGAGACTGGATTAATCTTGCACAGGATAGGAACCGATGGCGGGCTTATGTGAGGGCGGCAATGAACCTCCCGATTCCTTAAAAGTCATAAGTAAGTAAGTAATCTCTAGCATATAAATTAGAATATCAGAAATAGACTAATTTTACTCAGAATTACTGACATTGACTCTAATCCTGACAGTCAATGTAATAGACGACTGACCACCAAATGTGATTATTGTTATCTTAATAATATTGTAACAAAAGAAATAAATTAAAAGCATCAGTACCAGCTGCAGAAGACACAGCTCTGCAGTATATATTGACTACACCCTAACTCTGGCTATTAGCAACAGGTATCTATAATGAACACCGATTAAAATACCCCTCATTTCTCATGAAAAACAAAAACTGAATAGACTTACTTACTTACTTACTTACTTACTTACTGGCTTTTAAGGAACCCGGAGGTTCATTGCCGCCATCACATAAGCCCGCCATTGGTCCCTATCCTGAGCAAGATTAATCCAGTCTCTATCATCATATCTCACCTCCCTCAAATCCATTTTAATATTATCTTCCCATCTATGTCTCGGCCTCCCTAAAGGTTTTTTTCCCTCCGGCCTCCCAACTAACACTCTATATGCATTTCTGGATTCGCCCATACGTGCTACATGCCCTGCCCATCTCAAACGTCTGGATTTAATGTTCCTAATTATGTCAGGTGAAGAATACAACGCGTGCAGTTCTGTGTTCTGTAACTTTCTCCATTCTCCTGTAACTTCATCCCTCTTAGCCCCAAATATTTTCCTAAGCACCTTATTCTCAAACATACTTAACCTATGTTCCTCTCTCAAAGTGAGAGTCTAAGTTTCACAACCATATAGAACAACCGGTAATATAACTGTTATATAGACTACAGTGGACTATAATGGACTTTATGTTACCAGCAAACAGCTGGATACATTAAGAAGATTGATCAATAATCGTGTATGTACAGGTAATGAAAATTAGAATTACGAGGAGTAACTGAAGTAGTAGATAAACAAGAATAAAGGAAGAGAAAGATCAAGATAGTGGTAGTGAAAATGTTTGTGATGGTAATGATTGTGATAATCAGTAACTAATAACCGACCTTTACGAAGCTGTCGTAGGTCCTTTAGGTTAGTCAAAAGACTTTTCATGGCTGAAGTGAGTTCTTTCTTATCATTTTCTGCATCCTCAAGACCTGGTAGATGTTCGTTTATGGAAGAGATGAGTCTCTCCATGGCTTTTGTGTTGTACTTGGTTGCTGTTAAGAAATATAATGATATTATTAGCAAACTGTTGCATAGTTACCGGTACTATCTCATCAGAATAAATGACTGAATAGAGTATTTTGTCTTTGACATCATAATGGTTTGCGTCACATTCTGCCAAATACACTAGTTGTATCATAATTCAACCTGTATTTTTAGTCAAGTAAATATATATATATATATATATATATATATATCCCTGATATAAAAATCATAAATACAACTTTATCTTTATGTAAATTAGCCAAAATTGCTTAATGCAGACACTAGAAACAAATAGCAATACATTATTTTACGATGTAATATGATTTCATTGCTATCTGATATTACTTACGAGCTCCAGAAATGAAGTAACCATTCTGAAAGATAAAATGTAATATTATATTATTTTGATTACTGTCTTTCAAGAGTTATAGCTACTTACAGACTTTTCATAATTTGCATTTAGTTATATTAATTCATTGTCGGTAAATTTAGTTAAGCATAAATATTCTTAAATATACGGGTATTTAAAATAAATTGAAATTACATTACACATTTATTTAAATACGTATTACGTATATACGGGTATTTTATATAAATAGGACAAAACCGTTTATGTACTTGAAAAATGAACTACAGTGAGTCCCAACAAACGTTCCCTGTGTTTTTGTCAGCCAATCAGTGGCTGCTCCTACTTGCATCTGTGTATTCATGGTACTTCACCAGATAAAAAGGACATCGAGAAGAGAGAAGATAAAAACACAGAGGTACGAAAAATAATGGAAGACATAAAATACATTAATTGAACGGAGATGACTACACTGGTACGGGCATGCCCATAGATTGGATTTGAGAGAATGCAGGAATGGGAAGTGGAAGGAGAAGATGACGTGGGCAACCAGTGTAAAAAATACTGTGCAACGATTTGGCGCATCAGAAGAGAATGTATAGCCTATTGTATATAATAGAAATGTTTGGAGGAACCTTATAACATTATATTTGTTCCCTATAAAATTTTAGCTCTTCCCTCTATTTACATTTTAGGCTCCATTCTAAAGATTAAAGAAAATACTGATAATTTAAGGTAAAGACATAACATTCACTCCTATAACACTAGATATAGACATGATATAGAAACCCCACAGGTTAGACTGAAGAAAACTCAAAATTACTATAAAAATATTGGCATAAAACTGTACAATTTATTACTAGATTGAGTTAAGAAAATGGACTCTAGAAATATGCAATTGTATTGCAAAACATGGTTAATCACCAGGGAAAGGATTTATATGTAAATACATATTTACTTATAAAGCTAATATAATTTATATTTTGCATTATCTTTATGTTTCACAATGTGTAGGGTTGAAAAATCCTACTTTTATTTTCCATATTTTTCCATATTTTAGAGTTTAGTACATATTTTCGTTAATTTCCATATATTTTCCATATTTCATATAAAACAGTCCATATTATATTAGGTTTAACAATAAAACAAAACAAAATTCCATTAACTTTTAAAAATACATTTCAACAATAGAGATTTAAACACATGTTCAGTAATCCCTTTAACATCAGAGTTATTTGAAAATTAGCAGTCCTATCAACAATGGGAAAGTAAGTTACAAAACTGTATTAATTTAATTTAAAATTTTTAACAGACTTCAGTTGTGCAGCTCAACAGTTAAATGCCAGTCAGAGTACACATAGGTTCAGTTTTGTAAATCATACTATAAAGACGGTAAATATGCCAAAAGTACGTCATTCAGTCAATTTAAAATCAAAACTAACAAGTTACATTTCAGAATTTAAAGAAGATGGTTTATCAACTGACAATAAAATATTATTTTGTAATTTGTGTCAGTGTGCAGTATCATCTACACAAAAGTTCCTGATGCAACAACACATTACAACTAGTAAACATCAGGCCAACAAACAACTAAATTCCAAGCAGAGACAATTGTTTTTAACACAACCAACAACATCGAATGTAAGATCTGAGTTTAACATCGACCTGTGCCGTTCTCTCATCTCTGCTGATATTCCTCTCTACAAACTAAAGAATAAGGTCTTCAGGGAATTCCTTGAAAAATATACTCAACATACAATCCCGGATGAGTCAACACTTAGGAAGACGTATGCTCCATCCATCTACGATGAGACAATACACAAGATAAGAGATGAAATTAAAGATAGTTCAATTTGGGTTTCCATTGATGAGACTCCCGACAAAGAAGGTAGACTTGTTGGTAATGTAGTTATCGGTTTGTTAAGTGAACAATATTCTGAACGAATTCTTTTACATTGTGATGTTCTAGAAAAGTGCAATAACAAAACTATAGTTAAACTGTTCAACGAAGCTATGGGTATCCTGTGGCCAAAGGGTATTATGTACGATAATGTGTTATTCTTTATTAGCGATGCTGCCCCTTATATGGTCAAAGCTGGACAAGCATTATCTGTTGTATATCCTAAATTGACTCATTTTACTTGTGTGGCGCATGCATTTCATCGTGTGGCAGAAGTGGTCAGAGACAATTTCCCTAAAGTAGATTTGTTGATTTCATCAGTGAAAAAAGTATTTCTCAAAGCTCCCAGTAGAGTTAACGTGTTGAAAGAAATGTACCCTGAAATTCCATTGCCACCAAAGCCAATTTTAACTAGATGGGGTACATGGCTAGAAGCAGTTGAATATTATGCCGAACATATAGACTCTATTAACAATGTTCTCCTTGCATTGGACTCTGAAGATGCAGTCTCAATTGATACTGCGAAAACAGTTACCTGTGACATAAGTGTGAAGAATGACTTAGCTCACATTCAGCATACATTTTCATGCATCATAAAAACGCTCAAAAGTCTCCAAAATAGGCACCTTTCACTATCTGAAAGTTTTGAAATTATAAATAGTACTGTGGAACAACTGAATCGTGGTAGAGGTAAAGTTGCAGATGCAGTAAGAGCTAAGGTGGACACTGTACTTTCAAAAAACCCTGGATATGAAGAACTACAAAAGGTTGTTGCTGTGATGAGTGGTGAATCAACAGTGAAGATTAACTTGGACTTATCCCCAGCAGACATTGTGAAATTGAATTATGTACCAGTTACTTCTTGTGACGTCGAACGCTCTTTTAGTCAGTATAAATCTATCCTCAGAGACAATAGAAGAAGATTCACTTTTCAGCACTTGAAAGAAATGTTTGTAACCTATTGTTATGGTAACAGACAATAAAAATTGTGTTTTGTTGAAACTACATTGGAAGATAAGGTACGTCCATTATATTTTTTGTTTAGTTTGATTAAAATGTACCAATATTTAACGTACATAGTCATTTTTTTATAATTTTAAGTCCATATTTAATTCCATATTTTGGTAAAAATCCATATTTAATTCCATATTTTGGTAAAAATAACTACATATATATTTACATATTTCATATATTTTTAGTCCATATAAATCCGTTCCCTGTTAATCACGAATTGCATATATAGTATAATACAGTGCGTTCGCTTCCCCCTGCGGCCTTGAGGCATTTTTTTTAAGCGTTTCAGTAAAGCAAACTGATTGTTGAAACAGAACGCAATTAGGTCAGCTGACTGCAAAATGATGGACAGCTGTTGAGTGATTCTTAAGCACGGGTGGCAGCACGTTTGTAGGTTATATTATTGCTGCTCCGCGTGCTTGCTGTTCATCGCCCGGCTGCAGGGGGAAGCAAACGCACTGTAGAATATGAAGAAAAAATATATCTTGCTATATAAAAGAAATACTCTACAATGAGAAACGTATTATTATTACTATTATTATTATTATTATTATTATTATTATTATTATTATTATTATATTTGCATATTATCTATACTAATAATAAATCTGCAGCCGAAATTTTTCTGGTAATTTTCGATTTTCCAAAAATAATTGGTCGTAACATATATTATTAACCGCCCTGAAACCGAAAATAGCTTTTTTTATTTTTTTATGTCTGTCTGTCTGTCTGGATGTTTGTTACCTTTTCACGTGATAATGGCTGAACCGATTTATATGAAAATTGGAATATAAATTAAGTTCGTTGTAACTTAGAATTTAGGCTATATGGCATTCAAAATATTTTATTTAAAAGGGGGGTTATAAGGGGACTTGAATTAAATAAATCGAAATATCTCCCTTATTATTAATTTCAATGAAAAATATTACATAACAAAAGTTTCTTTAAAACTAATTTCCGATAAGTTTTACTCCACGTAAAATTTTGATAGGACTGATATTTAATGAGATAAATGAGTTTCAAAATTACAATAACAACGCAATCTAAGGCGGTGTAATGAAATAAAAAAAACAAATGACTTCGTCTATAAGGGGCCTTGGATGACAACAACAATCGAAAGCTATTAAACATAGCCTACAGAGAATGTTTCTGTGTTTGTATGAAGTAATATCGGAAGCTAAATTAACCGATTTGTATAATTAATTATTAATTCACCATTGGAAAGTGTAGTTTCTATAGGTGGACATAATGCTATAATGTTATTACAGTAACTTCTGAGTGAATCGAGGACAGGTAAGATTAAAATAGCTTCTTATGCACAGAAAACTTGATAGGCATTCGTTTCCTGCATTTCCTAAAATAATTTTTATGACCAAATGAGTGGTCTCTGGATCAAAATGATCTCATTTTAATTTTTTAATGCAATTTAAATAACATAATAAGCGATTTATCCTTCTATCAAACACGAATGTTCCCTGGATCAAATGTCCTATTTTAATTATGTAATTACTTTATATTTATTTCTAACGTGTGCAGCGGAGCGCACGGGTACTGCTACTATGTTTAATATATTCATTCAAGTAGGTTCTTTGCATTCTTTTGATGTTTACTATGTATAATATAAGTATTCTAATTCGTTTTTAAATAATAATTGAGTTCTATAAAGCAGTATTATCCCGTTTTTCTTTAATTTATTGTTTAGATTATTCTTTGTATATTTGTTATATTCAGTTGAAGAAAAACTACAGTATTGAAGAATGATTTATTATTATTATTATTATTATTATTATTATTATTATTATTATTATTATTATTATTTCCAATACACAGTTATTTCGATTAAATCATGTACTTCTACACCTAAGTAAGGATCGTAGAGTATTTTTTTCAATTAAATAGATGTAGAAGTTCCCAACTGGTTACACATTGTATGCAATAAAATTCACTAGGTAACATTGATGTCTTTCGATTGTATCTGGAACTACTGTTTGAGAGAAAACATTGTATTGTTGTCCAGCAATATCGGACATAAATGTTAATGAGATGGGGAAAAAATTGAATGAACAATATGAAATTGGCTAGAATAGCAATTCAAGGAAATCTCTCAACATTGTCGTCGTTTCCACAGTCCAGCCTTAGATTCGACTGTATTTTTAGATACCAATTAATTAATTATAAAAATTGCTATGTAAAATTCTGAAATTTTGTAGAGGAAGAATACATTTTACCACTTACCTGATGAATAAGGCATATGGTGAAGACACCCAAAATGTACAGGACTTTGTATGCCATATTTTACACTGTAAAATAGAATGGTATTAAGTATAACAATAATTTGAAATGTGTCTTGTAACGTCATAACTTACGGTATATTACTGTAACAATAAAGCGTTTATTTTATTTTTATCTATCATAAATCCTTATCCTCTGATTGAGGTTGTGGCTGATATGTCCATCTATTATCAGGCAGTACATCTCACTTGACGATATGTGTCAGAGGAAGAACAATTGTTTGTATGCATCTGAAATCTGACTAGTGTAATATGCAGCTAGTCGGCGATGTATGCAACGGAGGGTAAAAGGATCTGGCCACCCTACCCCATTATCTCCTGGCCTAGTTGCCTCGTAAGTGGTGCCTTCTTGGTATTACTTGTGAGGTCAGACCTGTCTTCGGATAGTTGACTAAACAACAACATAAATCCTTTATTATTGTGATGTCTAGGACGTTTATGGATTTTTTTCTTTTGATTTCTAATGTGTAGCTAGAGTAGCTTTGGGTATATTTTATTTATGTTTTATTATAGAATCCAAGAAAAATTTGGAAAAACGAGACGAAATCGATATCTTTTCTATTCCCGAGATTCTGTAATGCACTTACCACGTGTATTGCATACAATTTTTTTAGACGATCATCATTTAATTAAATTAAAATAAATAAACTGATAAAGTGTTTTAACGTCAAAATTATATTAAACGGAAATGTAAAATCTTAATTTATTACTTAGAATTTCTCACGTTTATCTACCTCTGTAATTCAAACTATGTATCTTACATCTAGAAGCCGAATTTCAGCGATCTTGTCTATCATAATTTTATTGTATAAGTATGCTTAATAAATATTCGTCTTGTATTGAAGTGTCGTTTGTAGTTCACATAAAACTGTATTCTACGGATGCTCATTAAATTTATTTCTATAATATTAGTTTTATGATTTTAATTCAATAATATAATTAATCTAAATTTTTATTATTTTAATTACTCTTTTGTGTCTTAACATAAAATACTTTTCTTTGAGGACAAAAGTAGTAAATTGTGAGCAAGTATAACTGTTATATTGAAATAATACTTAAACAAATATTGTATTTCTATGAAAGTAAGCACTAATTAACATAATTTGTGCAATAAATTGTATTAAGACTCCCGCATTTATAAGAAAGAAATACAATACAGGCATTTATTTGAGCTGTATGACAGTATATTAATATTAATGCATAATATAATTTTCAGTGTAACTCACAATATGTATAAACACGTGATTTAGTTAATTCAGTTCTCACTAAATCGTTGAATTTCGTTAGAATTTTTCTTTCAATTTAAACGTGAAATGATAAATTAATAAAATGTTTGTAACATACCCATATAAAGTGCTTCTTGTTGTGTTTGCAACGAACTGCTGTTACGGAAAATATTCCAAATAAGTTACGTAATGCGCACAACTGTGAAATTACTAGTTGCTTGCTTATCACTTTTAAAACTTGTGTAACAAAAGAATAGACCTTGTAAAAATTTTCACTTTTGATTACTATACTTATCATTCTTAAAACTTGCTTGCAGAAAGCATAGACCTCTGTCCTCATTGTAGCGAATGATAAAGCAATTGATAAAACTGGAATTTTTTCAGGACAATCGTCTAATTATTATTTGTATTGCGTGTTTAAATGGCATGCAATTTTGGTAACCATCGACCCCACTTAATGTGAGCTCATTAGCCCTAAAACAATAGAAATAATAATTACTGGATTGGAGGAACTCTTCTTAATTTACTATTCTCAATATCAATTTTTCTTAAAACTACTTCTTTCGGGGGGGGGGGACAATAATTATTGGTTTCACAATGCGATTTTCCCCAAGCACTCTTTTTTTCCCCAGTCGACTTTTCCTATATGCTTTCTCTCACAAGAACTTATTTTCTCTTCTAATTTTGTAGTAATGTAGTATATGATATTAAGAATGTAAATAATTTCCTTTAAAATTATTAAGTCTGTAGTAATGCAAGATATACTTCGATAACAGGCAGAATAGCTGTCTGGTGAAGGGTGCAAGTCCAAAAAGAAGAATTTCAAGGAGAAACAAATTATTGTAAATATACTCGTACCGGTACCAATAATGATTAGTGAACTTAGTTCCTCAGAAAACTCATATAAGAAAGAATTTGCTATTGCTTTATCTAAAAAGTCTTAAAATTCAGTTTTGAATGTTAATGATAATAGCGAGAAAAGAAAACTGGGGAAAAGATCCATTAATGAAACTGCAGACATTGTAAAACTGTACAGAAAAACTGAAATGATTTTTTTTTGTAAAATAAACTTCTGTTCGAGATTGTCGTTGTCTACTACCTCGTTCCGATGTGGGTCGTGGGTCAATCCAGGACCGTGCTCCGTTCTTCGATTGTGCCATTATAAACCCACGGATTTATGATCCTTTTTTGCTTTTCTAATTTCTATGGCAATTGACACGCACTGAATAATATGAAATCTTCGTCCACTCATCTGCTCGAGCTCGCTTATAGATCAGGATGCATATTTCCGGCCATTTTTATAGGTCCAAAAATTTAATTAAATGTAAAGGGTATCAGAGGCAAAGGAGGGACTCAATTTTTTGGGCTGCTTTTGGGCTGCTATTACTAGTGCTGTGAGGCTCCTACCGTAAAGTGGGCAAGGTTCTCAGCTCATTCGTTTTCGTTTTAGAGAAAAACATCTTCATCGAATAGCCCATTTTGACTTTTATTTTTAATTTTGCTGGGTTCTACCAGCCATATGGTAGTGAGCACGGTGTTGTGCTTTGCACTGCGTTACAGGTCTCTGGAACTTCTCTGTCCTACAGACATCGGCTCCCTTTCCGCTGATGTGATGGTCAGAACTTCTCTGTCCTACAGACATCGGCTCTCTTTCCGCTGATGGCAGGAACTTCTCTGTCCTACAGACATCGGCTCCCTTTCCGCTGATGGCCGGAACTTCTCTGTCCTACAGACATCGGCTCCCTTTCCGCTGATGGCTGGAACTTCTCTGTCCTACAGACATCGGCTCCCTTTCCGCTGATGGCCGGAACTTCTCTGTCCTACAGACATCGGCTCCCTTTCCGCTGATGGCTGGAACTTCTCTGTCCTACAGACATCGGCTCCCTTTCCGCTAATGGCCGGAACTTCTCTGTCCTACAGACATCGGCTCCCTTTCCGCTAATGGCCGGAACTTCTCTGTCCTACAGACATCGGCTCCCTTTCCGCTGATAGCTGGAACTTCTCTGTCCTACAGACATCGGCTGTCTTTCCGCTGAACTTTCGGCAGAGTTGTAGTCGCGAGAATGTTCGTAGATTTTTTTTCTTTCGAAAACCAACTTTTATTCCTGATCCCAATTTTGATGCTACCACGTCCGACGTGGGTCACGAGTGAATCCAGGACAGCTCCTCGTTGCTCGATCGTGCCATTATATCCTCTGAGTTGTGACTAAAATATGCTCCGGTCATTTTCAATAGGCTTAAAATTTTTTATGAGCATCCGTAGAATACAGTAAAGGCTGTCAAAGGCAACAAAGAAGCTCGATTTCTTTGCTGGTTGCTAGTAGCCCTGCGTGTTCCTACAGTGAAGTGGGCTGGGCTATCAGTCCCTCTGTTCTCGTTTTTAGTAGGTTATTTTACGACACTTTATCAACATCTTAGGTTATTTAGCGTCTGAATGAGATGAAGGTGATAATGCCGGTGAAATGAGTCCGGGGTCCAGCACCGATAGTTACCCAGCACTGTTCTCATTTTCGGGGAGGGGGGGAAAGTCCCTTTGAACAGCCGAATTTGACGATTCTTTTAATATTTTGGGGTCTACAGTTCATATGCTTGGAGGAACAGGGTTGTCCCTTCGACTACAGTTAGGGTTCGGTAACCTCTCTGCCCTTTCTTCCCGCTTCACATTCAGTGGGATTATGACCGCGAGAAAGTTCGCAGGAAGGCTTTATTTCTCAAAAATTAACTTTTGTTCGGGGTCCCGATTTTGATGGTACCACAAACGACGTGGGTCACGAATGAATCCAGAATCGTGCCCTGTTCCTCGATGGTTCCATTATATCCCGGGGATTTATGATCCTTGTTAGTTTTGCTCTTTTTGCTTTTATAATTTCGACATAAGGCATCTGATATGCATGAAATACTGTGAAATCTTTGTCCACACAACCGCTCAAGCTCGCTTATGCTTCAGGATGCATGTTTTTTGTACTGTAGTATATCCACCCATTTTGGATAGACCCAAGAAGTTTAATTCCTCGTAAAGGATGCCAGAGGCAACAGAGAGGCTCGATTTTTTTTGACATTTGAGCCGTTCAGAGCAAAAGTGGTGTAAGTCAAAATTGGGTATTGAGGATTAAAGTAACAATTCTGTAAAATACAGCGCCAAGTAACAATTAATATGGCCTTCTTGCTATCCACTGACTACTAATAGTTTAAATAAATTGAATATTAATTGCTACTTTGCGCTGTATTTTACAGAATGTTTACTTTAACCCTCATTACCCATTTTTTACTTACACCACTTCTGCTCTGAAGAACCCCTGAGTAGCTGAGTAGTCGGATATCCAGCCTGTCACGCAGGCAGGGTTCAAATCCCGGTCAGGTGTGACACTTGTGGCGGACAAGGTCGCAGTTGGAGTTTTTCTCGAGATTCTTCCGTTTTCCCCATATCAGGCATTAAATCATTCCGTTACCATTTCTCCATTTCGTCATCATTGCAGAGCATTCCCCGATCGCTGGCTGGCGACGTACGGAGGGGGCTGGCCTAGGAACGAAGGGTTTGTCTTCTCGAAACCTGGATACGCAGCGAACCTTAGTGTAGTCAGCCGGTGTAGGTTTGGGAATGCGCCTAGCTTGAGACTTAGCGCAATAGATCGTGACTGGTAGCAGTTCTGGGCCATAGTGCCCCCTTCCGTAAGTTCCTTTCCACTATTCCTGCGAGGTTCCTACAGGAAAGTGAGCGGGACTCTTAGCATTGTCGTTTTATGAAAGAGTAGATACGACTTGGGTCCGAATAAATACATACTTTAAATATTCAATACTAATTAGGTCCCAGGGTAAAAAGAGTATGGTACTATTTGGGTCCCTTCCGTGCAGGTAATTGTGGATGTTAAGATACACCTACATATTAATCACTTTAAATATATGAGTCTGTTAGAATCATATTTCACATATCATATTGGCACACCAAAGATACCTGACCTCTACTAATCGATAGTGATCGATAATTTGTTCGTGTAAGTGTGGCCTCTTTAGTTATTACTTCTTTTGATAGATGACGAAGATGACAGTCATTGTTGCCAATAGTGCTTAAATGTATCAGCATCATAGAATTAAAAATTTCATCACTCTCTAAAGGTAAGCGTTCACTACATCGTATCGCATTCATAGGACGAATCGCACGGATCGGAAAAAGACTATCTTTGCTGTAATTGTTATGTAACCGCTTTCACTATATCGTATCGGACGCATCGCCTCTCGGCAAACCCGTCCACGTTTCTCGGATGGGCAACTTTTCCGATGCGTGCGATCATGGCCTTCTTTAATAAATCAATTTTAATTGCTCAACTGTTACTATTATGTTGTGCCATGTTCAGTGTCGCTCCAAAATGGCAGACGGAAAACTTATTTCGCGTGTAGAAAATTGCGAAGAATTATATAATTTGAGAAGTTCCCATTACAGTAATCAAGTCGTTTCTTGCAAATATATTATGTAACCAATATTTCTTTCGTTTCTTCCTCTTCAATTAAGACGCGTGAAGCAATTACAAATTCTTATTCGCTAACAGACGTAATTAATATACCTAACCTCAACTTCTCTGTTTTCAGTAATGTCAATATCGTACGACGTCATGTTTTAAACAGCTGATAGGGGAATCCGATGAGGCGAAGAGGCGAAGCCGTTACAGTGAACGCACTGCACTTAAAATATCCGTTGCGTGCGATTCGTACGAGGAGTGCGATACGATGTAGTGAACGCTTACCTTTATGATTCTAAAAAGCACTAGGTCTAACGTGAAACCGCTGATACTATCAATTATGAGAATAATTTATACTTAATCTACATCATCATTTTCCTCCATTTTTTATCCTTCTCAATAAAATTTTCAACTATTGAGATCTAGTAGAACTATTTCAAAGTTTGTCAATTTGTTATATCTTCGGTTCTGACTAGAGATGAACAAAACTAACTGCCGCTCTCGCTCGCTGTATTCGTTGCACTTGTCTTTCGAGTCTCGTCTCGTAACTCTTGTGCGCTCCGAGTCTCGCTCATCATTCTCGAAATAGCATTTGGTCGACGTGGAAAGATTTTGTAACTTTGAATAACATACCATCATTGAAATAAATAACATTAGAGATGTTTAATTGATACAAAAAGACAAAAGAAAACAGTATCACAGTTATCAAAAGCCAGATATTACCTATGATTATAGCTTATAAATAAAAAAAAATCTCAAATAAATTTGAATTTCTAAGAAACATAAAACATAACGTTAGTATCGTTTTACTTGAGATTGCACACTTGATCTTAAACATACGAAAAGAAAATTCCTAGCCTTTTAATAAGGGCCTAGTAATTAAATAAAGATTGGGAAACGAATTGTTATACACTGAAAGGTAGAGATGATGTTTCAAATAGGCTACTTGATTGTTTATACATATATAAGAGTTGCCAAAACAGATAAAAGTCCAGTCAGGTATAAACAACTGTGACGATTCAGGGCTGCTCGACGTTCGAGAGTTGATCACTCCCGAAGTCCCGATGTTTGAACGTTTGATTACAAGCAGTCAACGACAGGAATACTGTTGTGCGAGCTTTGGTTTTGCGAGCGCTGTTAGTCTTGCATTCTCGCTCGTTGTTCTTCTCTAGTTCTGACTTATCCCATAGTTAGAAAGTTCGTTTACGTGAACAAAAAATTGTGAGTTAGATATGAAGGGCTCCGAGAGATATAGTCATTACGCCACACTGATATAGTTTCGAGAAGTGAGTAAAATAAAGTTTGATAAAAATACGTAAATTATTATATCAAACTATCAAGATTTTTTGTATGTTTTATGATACTTTAATATGTTGTGAAACATATTCATGAATTCAGCACACAATTTTTTTTATTCCCAACACGTTTTATAGTGAATGTAATTAAGAAAGTAACTAACTGTGGGTTATGACCATATCTCACTGAGAAAGAATAGAAATACCTGATGTCATATATAATTCATTTATACATTTTCTTCAATTACAACTAATTTCTAACAAAAGCAATTATTGTGTCCGTTCTTACCAATGTCAGTCATCACCTGAGTACATAAATCTGTTAGCTTTAATACTGAACTAAGCAAAAATAACTGCACACTCTATGAATATGTAGTGGCACAGTTTAGAAAAAATGTAAATATCATTTAGGTGCTTTTAGAGCTATGTGTAGTCAATGCAGAACATTCAGTCGGCGAAAACGGAGTAACACAAGATTAGCCTATTTCACCACTACAGTAATCCATTGAATTCCTTTTGCAGCATCTCCAGTAATTCATATTTCTTCACTTTACCAATCACAGTTCTTGGGAACTCCTTCACAAATCGAATGTATCTCGGAATACGATATTCAGGAATCTGAAAATAGTTTAAGATGTAAAGAAATTAATTCGGGTACTCAGGAAAACTAAACTTCTACTTTTCTACACAACTTGTTGTTTACCTTGTCCTTGCAGTAGTTTATAATATCTTCAACGGTAAGCTCAATTCCATCCCTCAAGCGAAGAAATACGCAGATTTCCTCCCCAACTTTAGGATCTGGTACTCCTAAAACCTAAAACGGTTAAGTAATATTTTAAATATACAGTTCTTTCTGCTGTTGAATTTATATTTAGCAATGTATATAATTTTACGTATTGTCAAGTTAATTTGTGTGGTAAAATTATAAAATAAGATTATAGCGTAAGAAAGAGTTAAGGAATACCTGAGCTTCAATTACATCGGGATGTTTCATGAAGAAATTCTCCATTTCTACTGGAAATATTTTATCTGCTAGCCTGATTATCACGTCTTTGATTCTTCCCACCACTTTACCATATCCATGTTCCTGAAGAATGAATTGGTCCCTGAAGAAATTTCAGATATATTAGTAAACTACGATACATTAGCCTATAATAATAATAATAATAATAATAATAATAATAATAATAATAATAATACTGCCGTAAATCCCCAGTGGGGCAAGGCCTCCTGCTTGGGCAGGGGTGGCTCGAGTCTTGACCATCAGAAGAGCCGACCTGATGGTCTATTTACATCTCTAGTTCTTTGTCCACAATTTCACTAGAACTGGTTGTTGCTCCCGCTCAAAGTTGATTAGCTGCGTCCTTCCACCGTGTTCTTTGGCGTCCTATTCTGGTCCACAGTCCTCCTAGCTGCAACTTGAACTCGTCCCCCCATCTGGTTCTCGGTCGTCCACGGTTTCTCCAGCCAATTCTTGGATCCCACAGTGTCGCCGTGTGTGCCCATCCGGTAGGTTGCATTCGTACCACGTGTCCTCCCCAGCGCCATTTCGTCCTATTAGCAAGTGTGACCACGTCCTCTACGTTGCTTCGTCGCCGTACTTCTTCGTTTCTAATTCTGTCCTTCAGGCTTATTCCGAGTATTTTCCTTTCCATTCTTCTTTGGCATCTTCCTAATTTTAATGCCGATTTCTTAGTGAGTGACCAGGATTGCGCCCCATACAGAAGTACAGGTGCAATGCAGCTGTTGAAGATCTGCCTCTTGTTCTGCAATTTCTGGCTCTTGTCCATTAGGATGAAGGACAGACCCCAAAACTTTTTCCATGCCGATGCTATTCGTCTATCAATTTCTTTATACATGCTGTTCTGAAATGATATAGTCTGGCCAAGGTAAATGTATTGCGTGACAAATTCGATGTTCGCATTGTTGACGATCATTTGCCCTTCTGCGTCATTTGTCAGTACTTTGGTTTTGCTGGTGTTGTTAAAAAAATGTTATGTTTTATTTAACGACGCTCGCAACTGCAGAGGTTATATCAGCGTAGCCGGATGTGCCGGAATTTTGTCCCGCAGGAGTTCTTTTACATGCCAGTAAATCTACTGACATGAACCTGTCGCATTTAAGCACACTTAAATGCCATCGACCTGGCCCGGGATCGAACCCGCAACCTTGGGCATAGAAGGCCAGCGCTATACCAACTAGCCAACCAGGTCAACTTGCTGGTGTTGATTTTTAGGCCTACTGCCATGCTTTCTTCGCACAATTCGTTCAGCATCTCTTCCAATCGTTTCCTGGATCTGGCAAACAGAACCACATCATCAACGAAGCGTAGACTGGTCAGTTTTCTTCCGTTGATAGATATGCCGTGCTTGCGACCCCAAGGTAACTTGCGAAAGACCTCCTCCAATACACAATTAAAGATATTCGGTGACAAGGGATCTCCTTGTCTTACTCCTCGTTGTATGCTGAATGGTGTTCCTTCTGTATCCAGTTTCACTTTTGTTGTGTTTCTTTGGTACAGCACGCCAAACAGTCTAATATATTTAATTGGAACACCCTGATTCTTAAGTGCTCTTAAAACACTAACATGTTCTATCGAATCGAAAGCTTTTGCATAATCTACAAAGGCTATACAGGGTGTTTCAAAAATACGGGGCATAATTTCAGGTATGTATTTCCCACATGTAGACAATCAAAATAGTTCATTACAACATATGTCCGGAAATGCTTCATTTCCGAGTTATGGCCTTCACAACATTGAAATTCACCGGAACGTTTTTTCTTTCCGCAGATCGTCATTACAGAAGATGTTCAAAATGTCCACCTCCTGCTTGAATACAGACCTCACATCGATGTCTCATTGACCTGCGAACATGATCCCAAACTCCAGGAGTATTGCGTATGTCCTCAGAACATGCCACAATTCGATTCCGAAGGGATTCCAAATCAGGCACCGGAGACGAATAAACCAATGATTTTAAATTGCCCCACAAGTAGAAATCGAGAGGTTTCAGATCAGGTGAGCGTGGAGGCCAAGCAATTGGGCCACCTCTACCTATCCATCGATCAGGAAACCTTCGATCCAAGTACCGGCGAGCCGTACGACTGAAGTGTGCAGGAGCGCCATCATGCAAGAAGTGACTGTGTTGACGATTGATCAGTAGAGTGTCTTCTAAAACATGAGGTATGGTGTTTTCCAGGAAGTTTGTGTACGCTGCCCCGTAAGTCTGTTTACAAGTACATGGGATCCAACTAATCGATAACCAATGATACCGGCCCACATTTTGAGGGAGAACCGCACCTGGTGATGAGATGGAACAGTTGCACGTGGGTTTTCATACGCCCATACATGCTGATTGTGGAAATTTGTTATGCCATCTCGTGTGAACCGTGCTTCATCTGTAAATAATACTAAGACAGGAAAGTTCGGATTTACACCACACTGCTGCAAGAACCACTGACAGAACCTAACTCGTGCAGGGTAATCTGCTGGTGACAGGGCCTGTACACGTTGCAAATGATAAGGATACAATTGATACTCTTTCAACAGTCTCCAGACAGTCGTATGAGGAACATTGACTTGCATCGCTACACTTCGTGTGCTGATAGAAGGAGTCATGTTCACAGCCTCCAGAATCTCCTCCTGTACTTCTGGAGTTGTAGATCTTGGTCGTCCCCTTCCCAAACCAGGAGAGTTAAATTTTCCATACTCGCATAGACGGTAATGGAGACGTACAAATGTCTTCCGATCTGGACATTGTCGCTGTGGGTACGACGAGCCAGCGCAGCATTGCCGTCCGCCTTACCGTACATGAAGTGTATCTCTGCCAGCTCTTGATTTGAATACATGTCGCACAGTCTAACGCCTACATAACACTGAATGTAACCTTCGCCTCGGAATGAACTGTCAGAGTGCCATCTTAATGTCTCCTTTGACGGCAACGACCTGCGGAAAGAAAAACGTTCCGGTGAATTTCAATGTTGTGAAGGCCATAACTCGGAAATAAAGCATTTCCGGACACACGTTGTAATGAACTATTTTGATTGTCTACATGTGGGAAATACATACCTGAAATTATGCCCCGTATATTTGATTGGAACACCCTGATTCCTAAGTGCTTTTAAAACACTAACATGTTCTATCGAATCGAAAGCTTTTGCATAATCCACAAAGGCTATATACAATTTCCAATTGTGTTCCTCGACTTTTTCCATTATCTGCGTCAATGTCTGAATGTGGTCCGCCGTTGAAAATCCAGAACGAAATCCAGCTTGCTCCGGAGGTTGATTCTCTTCCAGCGTTTTGGTGATCCTGCGCAATATTATTTTCGAAAACACTTTATACATGTTGGACATGAGACTGATGGGCCTGCAGTTATCTATATTGTCTCTCTTACCTTTCTTATGTAAAAGAATTATTGTATTCTTAGTTCATTCTTCAGGTATAACTTCACTTTGCAGAATATTGTTAAATATCTCTGTCATTGGTGGTATGAGTTCGTCGGCGCCGAGTTTCAACAGTTCATTAAGGATGCCATCCTCTCCGGGGCTTTTGCCTGTCTTTAACTCCGTTATAGATGTTCTCACTTCGCTGGCGAGGAATGAAGGTACTTCATCTTTGGGAAGCACCTGTATGAACTTTTCTGTTGAGTCCGCTGTAACAATTCCTGTACTCGTGTACAGTTGTCTTTAGAAGGAAGTTGCCGATTCAACAATCTTATCTGTTTGTGTGATTTTCTCTCCATTTTGACTTTTTAAACTAAGCATCCAGTGTTTCCCTTCACTCAGCTCCCTCTTGACTCTTCTTACGGATTTGGAAGACTGCATGATTTCCTCCACCAGTCTGTTTTTAAAAGTTTGCAAGTCTTTTCTTATTTCTTTCTTCGTGACTTTATTAAATTCTGCATACTCGATCTTCTTTATGTCGGAGATGTATCTTTCTTGTTTTAATTTCTCCCTTTGATCTATGAGTTTTATTGTATTTTCACTTAGTCTGCTTCTTTTCTTGCCGATTTTGTTCTTGGGCGTTGAGGCCTTTCCCGCTCTCTTTATGCAATTCTCCAACTTTGAGTAGAGTTCTTGGACTTCAGTATGTTCGTTATCTCTCCATTCTAGCACTTTCCTCTGTAGTTCTGATTTGTATACTGGATAGTTTATGTTCTCAGCTTGTATGTTTCGGTCCCAGATATGCTTTCTGCCCCTCTTCCTGATGTTAATTATTCCTCTGACCATTCTGTGATCTGAATCGAATTTGAGATTGTTATTAACTCGTACGTCTTTTACGTAACTTCCCTTGTCGGTGAGAATAAAATCTATTTCGTTTCTTGTTTTTCCATCTGGAGATCTCCATGTCCATTTACTATCCTTCGTATTTTTAAAGAACGTGTTCATTATTTTCCATCTCTGTCCTGCGGCGAAGCTGATTAATCTACTCCCTCTCAAATTTCTAATTCCATAGCCGTATGGACCGATTGGGTCTTCTAACTCGTGTTGTTTCGTTCCCACCTTGCTGTTAAAATCTCCTATGACAAAGTTTATGTCTCCTCTAAAATTGTTGAGAGTATCATATAGGTCGTGTAAAAGTTTTCTACTTCTTCTTCTGTGCCTGAGTCTGTTGGAGCATATGCTTGAATTATAGTAATTTTTCTCTTCCTTAACTCTAGAGACAGCACTGTTACTCTTTCAGAGATACCTACTATTTCCCTAATAGGCCTATTGGATTTTAGTTTCTTGTTGATGATGAATCCAACTCCTCTATGACCTTTCGTCTCGCCAATATAGGAAAATATGTCACCATTTGGTTTTTCAATAATTTCTTCTCCCATTAGTCTTACTTCGCTTAAGCCTAGTACATCCACCTGGCATTCCTGTAATGCTGCTTCCAGTTCCTGTTGCTGTTCTTCTGTTCTAAGGGATCGTACGTTGTATGTTGCTATGGCTAATGCGAATTGATCTTCTTTCTGTGCATCTTCTAGTCTTGGTTTCCGGAGTTTTGGCTCGGGATCACCTGTGAACTCCGTGTAACGTTTTTTGGAGGGCTGGTTTCCCAATTCTCCCAATTCCCATTCAGCATGATCTTTGAAAGCCTATCTTGGCTTCTCTACCTGCCTCCCTTTCTTCTCTTGCCTTAATTCTTATTGCGGCTTGGATTTCCCTTTCTTTCTTTGACATATCGTCCTCTATGTAGCATTCTTCGTCTCCCAGTTTGCGTTTATTCCTCGTGATTTTCATTTTGTCTTCCAGTTTATTCAGGCGTACCAATGCCAGACCTCTCTTCTTCCAGTCTTCGCCTATATAGTGCATATGTTCGTAGCTAACATCCACTTCGTGTTTTTTTGAAGATTTCCTTCACTTCGTCCTCTAGTTTCTCCTTCTTTTCTGCTATGGTTTTGCTTTTGATTATGATATTATTTCTACGTTCTCTTCTTCGCCTCATTTCTTCACTGCTCTCAATTTCTCTGAGCCTGCTGTCGAACTTTGTTATTTTTTCTTCTAGGCCTACGTATCAATAAATTAGAAATTACTGTGGACTTATTGACTTCTGTAGGGCATAATGTTTGTTAGAGGGCAAATTACATTTTTAAGCATTCAGAGGATCGTTGATATTCAATTGGTTTTGTGTTACTGTATGATTATTATTTAATATATCAAACTAAATACAAAAATACATTATGAATTTTCAGTAAATGCTGGGATTATACTGGTGCAGACTACCTCCTCAGAAAATATGGAATACTTTTTTAACACCCTGTTTATATGTCGTTTCCTGATAAGTTCAACTTTTTCTTAAACATGAAATAAGCTGTAGGCCTACTGTATTTCAAAGAATGTGTATTACTTTTCACTTACCCAGTTTTGACCCATCCACCTGGTCCCATTGACTTGAGAGTCTGTTCCTCATCTCCCCAGTACTTCAACATGACAGAATATCCTCTGACCCACAATTCTCCAGGTGTTCCAATAGGAACCATACGTCCTTCTCTGTCCACCACTTTGAACTGACAATATGAAGAATAATATTTTATTCACTATTCATGAAGTACTACCTTATATCAGTCTGGCTGGGCGGAAGAGAAGGCCTACTAGCCTTAGCTCTGCCAGATTAAATAAATAAATAAATAATAATAATAATAATAATAATAATAATAATAATAATAATAATTTTTATTATTATTATTACTATTATTATTACTATCATATTATTATTATTATTATTATTATTATTATTATTATTATTATTATATACCAGGTGTTTCAGACCACCCGTGTCAGCCTTTTTTTCTCAAAAACTATGTGATACTGATTGTTCATAAAAACATTTTGATGACCAAAACCTATGTAAAGAACCGATTGGTGGTAGTATCATTTTCCATAACAAACCGGAAGTAGGTGTACAGCTGTCAAAAGAAAAAGTGGCCGCTCTCCTGAAACAAAATTCCCTTCGGGTATCTTCGCTACAATTCGGAGACAGGCGATGTTACATGTTGTTGGACCACGTTGCCTGATATCTACAGTTATAATTGAAGTATTCTGTGTGTTATTCGATAGCGTAATGGTAGCGTTCAGGCCTCTTATTCATGAGGTCCTGCGTTCGACTACAACCTCGTGCTTTTTATGTTCTTTTTTGTTCTGTTTTTGAGAGAGACAAATTATACATAATGGCTCCTTTCTTTTTACGATTATTTTAGTAATTAACATCAGGTTCGTTAATATATTATAACATGACTTTATCATTATGATATTGTGGCTGCAAATGGAAAGAAAAAAGATTTTATTCTCAACAAAAATATCTTTCGTGGCATAAACAAAACAAATTTACTGGCGTCGGCCTTAAAACATTCAAACAATTAAGCGTTCAAAAAACAAAACAAAAAGCCACAATTCAATATTTAGTCTATCTTCCTCTTATCTCGAAAACCTTGCAGTCGAGTGGACATGAAATTGACTAGTCTTTGCAAATAGCGACTGTTCTCAGACACGATATTCCAGGCATTCTGAACATACATACATAAGTGTTCTGTCCATGGGCAGGTCTTTCATTACAAACCCAGCAATCTCCAATATTTCCTATTTTCTGCCTTCCTCTTAGTCTCCGCATATGATCCACATATCCTAATGTCGTCTATTATTCTTTTCAACCAGAGACCCAACCAATTCCTTTTTATCTTTCTAATCAGTTTCAGCATCATTCTTTCTTCACTCACTTATTCAAACACAATTTTATTTCTTATTCTGTCTGTTCACTTCACACGCACCGTTCTTCTCCACATCCACATTTCAAATGCTTCAATTCGTTTCTCTTCATTTCGTCGTAATGTCCATGTTCCTTCCCCATACAATGCCACACAAAACACCTCACTAGCCTCTTCCTTAGTTCTTTTTCCAGAGGTCCGCAGAAGATCCTTCTTCTTCTATTAAAAGCTTCCTTTGTTCATGTTTGCAGTTTTTCTTGGGAAGGATAGGCCTAAATGCGGTAACATCCCGTTGCTTTCCGCACACCACTATCTCTTTCGCATCTTATTAAATTCCAGGGGGCCCAAGCGTGGAGATGAGGAGAGTGGATTTGACTAATTGGGCCCTCCGGACTTCACCGAAAGTCACGGCAAGAGTTAAATATTAATTCTATCAGGATGTTTGACCCAATGAGAGACCGGGAAATCTCAATTAGCCTTTGCCCCCCGCATCCTGGACTAGCTTCTACGAATCATCAGAAGAGTGTGATTGGGCCAATTTTTCTGAAAATGTTTCCACACTTTTGCCCTCGTAGCTCAGCGGACGAACGTCGGAATTTAGATGTCAACGTCTCAGGTTCAATTCCTCGTTACTCCTTTTCATTTTATTGTGGTTCAAGATAGTATAATGTAATAATACAAAAAGAAAAACTAATACTAGTATTATGCAACTGGATTTTTCCAAACCTAATATTAAATTTATGTTATTTATATCGCTAAAGAAGGATTACAATATAAATAACTTGAATATTATATATACAGTATCACTAAAGAACGATAACACAATATAAATGATAAATATCGGTTTGTTTAATTAATACAAGATATTATATAATACGTATTTAATTATCTAAATAAAATAAGCTATTTTACAGAGAAAGATGGTTATTTGTGTTATAATAATTACTTACATAAAATACAGATTATTTATATTGCGAAAGAACAATAACAATATAAATAACTTGAATATTATTTTATAATGCTAATGAAGGAAAACAGAATATAAATGATAACTTGAATATTATTTATATCGCTAAAGAACGATAACAATATAAAAAACGTGAATATTATTCATATCGGAATTTCACAGATTTATTACAGATGTATTTAAGAAATTGTAGAAGAATAGTAATTAGTAACAGTGTCCTATTTATTCTTCTTGGAGCCAAATTTGTAACTTTTAAAAGTGTGGATACTATGTTGAAGTGTATGTGTTGTAACGGATGCTTGATTTGTTATGTATGTGAGTCAGTTATGGGATGCTTGATGTCGTCGCAATGTCGTAATTATAGTTTGATTGTGTTTGTGTGACTATTGTGTATTAATTTATGATGTATGGTAGGGAAAGCTGCATATTTGTGTTACAGAAGTGTTACGTATGTGCGTTGTTAATGTTTTTGTATGTTTCAAATTGATAACTGATATTTGTTTTGCAATCGCAATGCCTAATTTACAGATTGTTTATGTTTTGTTTACATCGCGTAAGCTAATTTAATTTTCTTTTCCATTTCTCTTTATGCTTATCTTTTTTTGTGTATAAAACTATAGCCCTAACATACATATGTAAAATAGGGCTAACACCCATTGGAGATACAATAATAATTATTATTCATATCGTTATAAAACGATAACAGAATACAAATGATGACTTGAATTTTATTCATATCTCTAAAGAACGATAACAAAATATAAATAACGTGATATCCATAAAGAACGATAACTGGATATAAATGATAATTTGAATATCATTTACTATACATCGCTAAAGAACGATTAAAAAATAAAATGAAAACTTGAAGAAGGCCCGAACCTTTGAATCATTAAACAAGCACTCTACCGCTGGTCTACGAGGTGCAGATATGGAACACTTTCATAGTTCCGGAACTGCTTGTACAAGCACATGCATCGTGTAACATCGCCGCGACCCGAAGTGGACTTTGAAAATATTCGCTGTTCACGAGTGCGGCCACTTTTTTTTTTGACAACTGTACCTGTGGTCAATTTCGAAATTTCAAATGAGAACATGGATCATTGAAGGTACCATTGGAAACTACTTTTAAAAAGAAACAACTTTTACTGAAACTTTTTTTCTAGCTTTTATTGTTTACTCACAAAGCAACAAAAATGGTATCTTCTGAGAAATGCTGTATGTTGTTTATGTACGTACACTCTTCATAGTAAGTGTTGAAAATGTACGTCACCCTGTGCTAAACAATGTTCTGATCACCTCCTAACATCCGTGATTGCACTTCAGCACAGCTGAGAGACCCACAGGCTTCTCAAATTCTTTGTTTCATGTCTCCTCTAGTTGTTGAATAAAATGTGCACGTTCTTAATAATTTACCTCTACGTATATATTAGATACTAGCGAAGGAGAGCGATTTACGGCTCTATACTTTTATAATCGGTTATTTTACGACGCTTTATCAACTGCTATGGTTATCTAGCGTCTGGGAGAGATGAAAAACGAAATGAGTACACTGTCCAGCGCCGAAAATTACCCAGTATTTGCTCTTAATTGACTGAGGTAAAACTTTGGAAAATCCTCAACCAGGTAACTTATCTCAGCCAGGATTTGAACCCGGGCCCGCTCGTTTCAAGGTCAGACATGCTACACGTTACTCCACAGCAATGAACAAGGCCCTACGCGTAACTTATGACTGGAATCTTTGTTTCGCCAAGTCTTTGAAATGAATACTCAAGTCAAAGTTTAAACAATACAGATTTCAATAGGTTTTGGATTGAATGGGGCCGTCTGATGCTTATCTACTAATATAGTATTAATATGTTACAATTTATTCATCATGAAAGTTTTCGGCATATTTATGCCATCTTCAGATATTAAACTTTGTCTTTGTACATGCTTAATATATGCCACAATGGTGAAACATGAGTAAAAGCGACGTAATCGTTGTGTGCTACTTAAATGAACTTATGGATTACAGTGTTCATACAGCTATTGATTATACACTGTCACTTCGTAATGAATTAAAACACACACACTGAATGAATTTTATAGAACATGTAACTAAGTGATTGACATTAATGACATTCACCTTTGAATTTTATCAGACATCATCTACTAGTGTGTTAAAGCTTATGTTTTATATTTCTGTTTTAGTTGTTCCATTCTTTCAGTGTGTATTTAATCGTTTTAAAGTGGTTTAATTTAAAAATGTAACTAAGTGATTGACACTAATGACTAGGCTTCGAGACTTCGGACCCGATAGAGCAGTTCAGTGGGAAATCTGCATAACGGCGTACTGAGTATAGTGGTATATAAAGCGTACAGTGGGTGGGGGTACTGTAGAATGAATGACAACAAATACGCAAAGGAAAATGCTCTGGATTTGAAGGTTCTGATGAATAATTTGGTTTTCATACAAACCTATTTTCAAACTGTGTCTGAAACTATTACACGGTTAGAAAAGTCAGAGTAAGAGATGCCGGAAGCCCTCAAATTAGTTGAGGAAATGACACAGAGAATTAATGAGACCACCAAGTACACCGGTTACTGAACGTGTAAAACAGAAGTGGAAATCAATTTTATGTAAAAATAACGGATATGGAACATTGTGTAACATAAACAGCAAATTAGTGGACATAGAGTCACTCGAGAATAAAGGACTGTCTCTTAGAGACTGCAATGATGTTAAGTTTTTTCGCTTTGATCCTATCACGTCATGCGACGTAGAGTGCATCTTTTCACAATACAAACTGTGTTTGGTAGACAACTGAAAAAGACTTACGTTTGAGACACTGAAAATGTATCTTGTAGTAGGTACATTGCAATTCGGTACTGTAACTGCACTTCCTAAAGACGACCAATAGGATAAATGAAGAAATTAAAATTGCTACCTATTTATTTCCACCATTAACACTGTGTATAAAGGACTGGCGAATAAATGCTTTTCACATTCTTTTCACATTGTCATTGTGTAATGTATATTTACGTTCAGAATGTCCATATGTGTGCGTTTCCCCATACTACCGTACTCCATTCTAAATAGGAACGTTGTTACCTAAACACATCTCTACCTTTCACTACCTGCAGCGAGTCAACAACCTATAGTGCATGCACAGTAAACTTATTGTATCGGGTCCAAAGTCTCGAAGCCTGCTAATGACATTCACCTTGAATTTTACCAAGCATCATCTGCTAGTGTGTCAAATTTTTACACCTCTGATTTAGTTGTTCCATTCATTCAGTGTGTGTGTTTTAATTCATTACGAAGTGACAGTGTATAATCAATAGCTGTATGAAAAATGTAACCCATAAGTTCATTTAAATGGCACACAACGATTACGTCGCTTTTACTCATGTTTCACAATTGTGGCATATATTAAGCATGTACAAAGACGAAGTTTAATATCTGAAGATGGCATAAATATGCCGAAAACTTTCATGATGAATAAATTGTAACATATTAATACTATATTAGTAGATAAGCATCAGACGGGCCCATTCAATCCAAAACCTATTGTACCCTGCTTATCGGTCAAAACCTCAACAAAATGAAATGAAAAAAAAATGAAAATACAAATTTCGACTCACTGCCTAGTAGTGGGCTGTGATATTTGATATTTGGCTGGATATGGAGTGAGAAAATGTTTCTGAGTCCCTGTCCTTTTAGTTTCATTTTAACGCTGCGCCATTTTTCAGAACTTTGACCGTACTGAATCCAGATTCACACACACCAAAGACACGCCGCAGGTGTTTTATAAATTAGCGACAGCTTATATGAGAATGTTGTAATATAACTAAGTAATATCTGCATGCCCGTAGTGGCATTGTCGGTGTTTTTAGGAATTTACAGTAATTCACATTTAATTGAAAATGTGTTGAAATATCACATCTAATTAAAACGAACCGATGTGGACAACAGTCATTTCTTACTAGACGGAACAGAAAGGTTCCTGAAATTCACAAATCGAAACGCCGCGGCCTTAAGGTCATCCCTGGTGCATTTCGATCGGGGTAGAATTTTGTGTATTTTTTTAGTCTTACGTGTAATATATTGGAATATCACTGATATAGTAATTTATGTAACTAGTAGGCCTATATAATCTTGGTAATTATGGCACGAGTGAATGTTAAGCGCGTGAGCGTAAGCGAGCGCTCTACTTTTCACGAGTGTTATAATGAAGATATACACGTGTTAAATACAACGTTTTATGCTATTCTAGCATTAAAATATATGAAAAAACTATTATAAATTTACAGAATGTAATCATGGATAAATATATAATAGGATGCGAGACTGCGGTCAGCACCATCTGGCGGCGGGGAGCTGAAATAAGGTGATCAGCGCCCAACATCGTAGGTGGTGAACATTAGAACTACGTGTTGGTACATATAACGTCTTTGGTACATTACTCACGTCAGAGGCATGGATAAATATTTATCCATGTCAGAGGTCTCTATTTATCCGTTAGAGATATTGCTCAAGAGTCGAGGAGACGAGATGGCCGACAGAAACTTGCTAGTAAGTGAACATAAAGTGATACGTGTGTGTATAAGCAGTGTATGTTAAACAGTGATGTTTATGGACGTTGTAAAAATAGTGTTGTTGAATGAATTGTAAAGTAATAGTAATATGATAAATCGAACTATCTAAGTAGTTCTTGCAGATTTTTCCATTGCGCTGTACATAAATACCCAAAGAATACAATCCCAATTATATAACCTTTTGCAAATCAATATTTCAGGTATAACTGCCTGTAAAGTTGATTTGAACAATTTCGAGAGAAAAATTGTTCCGGAGCCGGGTATCGAACCCGGGACCTTTGGTTTAACGTACTAACGCTCTACCACTGAGCTACCCGGGAACTCTAACCGACACCGATCCAATTTTTCCCTCTATATCCACAGACCTCAAAGTGGGCTGACAACCGTCAAGCAACCAACTTCGAGTGCACACTAACTCTGTGTGACTTAAATTGTGGTTTTCTGTTAACGAACAGTGACGTGTATTATGCAAATCAAGATTTCAGGTATAACTCCCTGTAAAGTTGATTTGAACAATTTCGAGGGAAAAATTGTTCCGGAGCCGGGTATCGAACCCGGGACCTTTGGTTTAACGTACCAACGCTCTACCACTGAGCTACCCGGGAACTCTAACCGACACCGATCCACAGACCTCAAAGTGGGCTGACAACCTTTTGCTTTATTTTTTGTCTCTGTCTGGTTATATTTTAATCGGGTAGTGTAAAATAGATCGTCTCTTTTATCTTCCTGTTGGCTTTCAGTAGAAGATGCTGTGAGGAATAAAACTGTGAATGTTTTATTTTAAATTGGGTTAGTTTTGAATATCGATGAGGATGGGAGGGAATACTTTCTGCACAGTTTTACATTTTCGTCACCAGGTGCGCTGCTAAATGCATGGAGTAATTACTCTTTTCGCTATTTGGTGCGCTGCTAGATGTAATAACGCCTCTCCCCCCAACAGATGGCAGCAAGGTCAATTTCTACAACAGCGTCTCTAGTATGTGTTACGGGAAACTCAGTAAGTTTCGCATCCTATTATATATTCATCCATGATGTAATGTTATGACGTAGTAGAGACATGAGTACTACGTATGACAATATATTACACGGTTGCTAAGTAACCATTTCTAAGATATTGTTATTTTGAATATTTTCTTACAGGTACGTTGCATAAAATTTTGTTGTGAAGGCGGTGATGACGTCATGGAATACTAGTTGCTGGATAACATTTTCTGGCACCAGTGCCAGAATTAGGCAAATTGTGCACGATTTATAGCATCACAACAGACGTGTTTTGATGCTAGCATTGAATAAAATAATTTTTGTGAAATTTCCTATTAATAATAATAATAATTTGAGAATGTGTTTCACATTGTAGTTCTATCTTGACAGCTTTGAAAATAATAAACCCTACTTCTTGCCAACCTCAGGCCTTCTCAGCCCTTTACACAGTTACCTGCATTATGCATTTCAGATTTTTCTATGCTTTCAAAATAATAATAATTATTAATTATTGTTTCTGAACCTTGTAATATCAGTGCGATCTAATTCATAGATATTTCACTGAATTACATAACAAATTAATTGTATAATGTAAATTCCATCCATTTATTTATTAATGTGTTCATATTCAACATGCTGAATGAAGTGCTTTTAACTCGTGGCAATTAAAAATTACCTATTAACTTCATGTAAAAATAAATTCAAATTAGTTAATTTTCAAGTCTCTATTTAGTACATGTAGATGTGTAACATGATACTTGATAAATTTCAACTATACCTCCATGTCATCGCTCATGTGGCCCACATAGTTAGACATTTCCTCCAGGTCATCGCCAGGTTGTCCAATTGCAACGAAGCCTATTTCTGTCATTCCGTAGCATGACTGAGAACAGAATATTAAGGAGCAGTTATTAGATTTGCCCATTATTGCATGCTTTTGGTATGAATTAAACCAGCGGTGACCAAAGCGGATGTCGTGATTACATCGTGTAATCACAGACATTCAAACGGGTACGAGGAGTTTCCTGTACATTGCTGTGTGTTGCATTCACGTACTGAAAGCAAGCAGTGGTGGTATCATGTCGCTCTACAAACTCTGTCTCTACAAACAGTAAGAGGTGGTTTTGTAAATAATGAGGAGAACTTTTTTGTTTTTCTGTCGGACAAAATGCAATGTTTACTTTGCTCAACGATTCAATTAGGAGTATATAGAAACATTAATTGTACCCTGAATAATGTACTATTATTATTATTATTATTATTATTATTATTATTATTATTATTATTATTATTGTCCACTAAGTATGTCTTTCTATAATTCTTCTGTACATTCATGAATATTGATATTTTTAGATCTTCTCCCTAGAAGGATAAAATTATTAGGGTTTATCTCAATTTTATTCTCCTTAATCTTTAGATGAGGGTAACTATTTATTAGTTATTCATTTAATAATAATATTGTAGAGAAACTGATTCAATATTATGTGCCAACGAACTGTTAAACGCCAGGAATTGACATGTCTTAAATCATAGGCAGGAAGAGAAAGATGAGAAATAAATGTAAGGAAGTCAGCTACCTAATGGGGTTTGAAATATCTCATGCTTTAAAACCTTTTAATAGAACAAAATTTCTCAGAAGAGCAATGATTAAAATGGCTTAAATAACTTGTCCATAAGAACTTTTTAATTATGAAAAACTACGAATTTCTCGACCAAGTATCGAAATAAGAATTTAGAAAATTCCTGATTGTATTCAAGAGGAAGTTTAAAAAAAGAAGCAAGAAAAATTATATATTATTCACTGGCTGTTGAAGACAGCAGTAACAGTACTGATACAGCAAAGCTTGAGATTTTTATCCGCGGGATTGATCAAGATGTTAGTAAGGAATCACCACTGGTTGTAGTTTTCATGCCAAGTACCTTTCCTCCGTCTCCTTACTTCACAGGCTGTCTGTCGCATGTAATCACTGCAGTTCGAGTTTTGGTCACCGCTGTTTTAAACTGTCCTTGTACCGTATGTAGTTAAGTGCAAATAATTTAGAGAATTTCCCGGAATTTTCCAGGAGTACAGGGAGCGGAAGTACCACGCTCTAGTGAAAGAAAAAGCATAAACAATAAATTAATTAAATAAAAATAAAACGAAATAAAAGAAATGAAACGGATAAAGCTAAGATAGGGAAAAGCAAAGAAGGAAAGAACAAGAAAAATAAACTTGGTGGGAAAACTAAAGGCCACAACATGAATGCTTAAACGTACAGAAAGTACAAGAATATGGCAATGATGTGACAATGTAGGCTAAGTATAGGAACCTCTAAAAATTTTCAGCATTTTTCTTGAGATAACTTCACGCCTCATTCCGTCTAAAAATCTGGAAGTACTCGAAACAAACTTCACATATTGCGGACTTGACTTTCTAATTTCCATAATCTTGTATACTGAATGATTCACTTACTTTTATATCTTAAAACTAAACGCTTTGACTCTGTCACGTAAATATGGTACCAGCGAAACGTTTCCCTGAAGACTTTCGTTAAGATCATTTAATTTGGTAGACATGTCAGACAGGAATCCAAGGTCTTGCCACCAAACATCATCTTCCAATTCAGGTAGGCTACGTCAAGTTTTTTCTGCTTTAAAATATTTCAATTTCAATTTTCAAGTATGCAAATCTCGCCAATGATTCGCATTTACATGGCCCGCGCTCTGTTCGCTACGAGAACCGAAACATCTCACCTTTCGGTACGCGGCTCCCGGGACAGCCTCGAATATGATTGTCGTAGCCTTCAACGTATTCCGAATCTCACCGGTCCGGTGGCATCAATGACGTCACGTTGCAGCGAAATAAGGAACAAAACTGCTGGAAGGATCGATGGCTGTCATGGCGACTGTACAAGTTGTTGTCTGTGCTACGCTAGCAAAATTTTGCGAAATTTTCGTACTCCCATCTCGTTCAAAGAAAAGGTAGCATAAACAATTTATTTCTTGAACCGGTAGTAATAACTGGTCCGTTGACATGTTCGCTCATAAGCCATTAACATATTGTTTTTACGTTCTGCTCATTACAAACAATACAGCAGAACTAAAGCTAAACACACCGCCATGACACAACAGTGCACGATGTTATTCGTTTGCTAATTCCCTCCCTATACAAGAACCAATCAGATTCACTGATGGCGGCTGATGGAGACTGCCACCACCTCTGCAAGTTGATGGCACCGGTGCGACACCGGTGGAGCATCAATGACGTCATCGGTGGAATTCGGAACACTGTGATGCCATCGGATTGCTCACCGGTGAGATTCGGAATACGCTCTCGAGCACCGCAAAAGCCTCAGTTCGGTACCCCTGGCTTAAACAGTAGCCTATAACAGAAAAAGATAATGCTGAAGCCATACTTACGCATATCCTTTCCATATTAAATGTTCTAAGAATTTCCAGAGGAAGTTCTTGTGAAGATGGGGCTCCTCCTATTCCTGCACACTTAAGAGTAGTAAATTTCAGTCCCTGCGATTTTGCTATTCTTATCATTTCTACGAAAGGCGATGGTGTGGCAATAATATGAGTGCATCTGTAAAGGAGAAAATAAATGTAAGAAGATATTTATCGATAGGAAAGCAACCATATTCTAGTCGGCATCGTTTTGTAACTCTTCTTCAATTTATTGTGTTTCAAAGCACAAAAGTCCCCTATGTCTGGAAGCAGAGCCAAGTCACTGAAATATAATGTAATAATGTTATGAATTGACTTGCAATAATGTGAGTTTAACCTCAGTTCCTTGTTTGCTGTTGCTAGAAGTGATGGTGCCAATTAATTATAATTGTACACGTTACAAAGAACACATCACAGCCGTAACAAAATTACAAATCATTTCCACATATGTAGAACAATCACAAATGCTAACCACATCTACAGAGACATCAACACAGACATGGCAGTTCTACACATCCAACCAAAAAGCCAGAGACTAAACACACTAGAACAATACGAAATACACAGACACACAAAAACACATCCAAATGAAATTCTCAACACATAACTCCATTTCAGAACACACACGCTCTTTGACTCCACATTACACTACACAAACATACCCCCAAAGGAAACAAAACAAAATGCGCCAAGACCACCAACAACCAGTTCTGAAGAAGGCCAATAGCAGGCCGAAACATGTTAACCAGGTGCAGTAAAATTTAACACGAGGAAGACATATAATACATATTCCGAAATATTTTGATGTGTACAGGGACATCATTTTATTTTTACTTCAATTTTTGTTGTACCTGAATTTTTTAATGTACTTCACTCCCACCCCTTCTACTAGTAAACTTCCAATCGTCCTCCACACAGAACCAAGCCCACGTATACTGAGTTAGTGAGTATAGTACGTTCCAGAAATATGTTCGAGTTTTCCAGTCACGAAAGAGCTTTCAATATTGAATCATATTTTCGCACAAGTACTGTCGCGTCCGTTTGCCTACGTCGCATCCCGGTTCCCCCCCCCCCGCTTCTGTTTCCCTCTGTAAAGGCTTGTGGCTGGGCTGTCTTAGCTCTTTTCTGAAAACATAAATTTATGTTAGGAATTGGACATCTACGTAATATTATAAAACTGTTTAAAATAACTTAAATAAAAGGGTCTCGTTAAGCAATTAACTGTCACGTGATTTTCCCCCTTTCTACGACCCTGCGACAAAACCATTTGGATGTCTGAGTAATTTTATCTTTTCGGATCGGGCAGAAGTGGAGATTGAATTTACAATACGTAAGGCACTCTTTTATAGAGTAGGTACAGAATTATTTCACACGAGTTACTAGTACGAAGAACGAAACTACTAATTGGAATTAGATACAATAGTCTGTACTGCGATAATATGCACAAAAGAACTGTAACCTTTATCGAAATGAACGGCCATCATTTTAAAAAATGTGTTTAAATATACACATTATGGTTATTTTTCAATTTAACTTTATTCTCTAAATTGTACGCTTATGTGCTGTAGACAGTATAATATACACTGCATAATGAATACGTCCGAATGGATAGCTTAGTTCGTGAGTAAAAGCACTTACTGTTAATGCAGTACTGTATTTTGATTAAACAAAAACCTAATGAACATTATCAAACTCAAAATCGCTATATTTCCTAGTTTACGTAAATGGATGAACTACTTTTCTTCCCTCCTATATCTAGTAAAGTGATTTGTTTGTATTTTACGCCAGTATCATCGAACTCTAGTCGTGGAAGGGGGTAGCAAACGTGTTTCCGGTTCTCAAAAGTTAATGCAAAGGTATAGCCAGGTTAATATTAGAAATGTTAGTAAAAATAAAATGATGTCCCTGTATATATCCATGATATACATTTTAAATGTTAGTTCACATTTTGATGTTTTTTTAAGCGTAATTTAGATGTTTCTAATGACTTTTAGCCCGCCTATTTTTAATGTTTTAAGTCTCTACGTTTTCGAGCTCTAGTAATAAGACAGTGTATAATTGGTGTTGTAACTGGTGAAACGCGAATACACGAAGAAAACATATGCATACTTTACCGTTTTCAAGCATGAATTCTGTCTTCAAATTTGAACCCAGGTTAATGTAAAGACTCTTTACAACTTATTTGTTAAATTTCCTCATGTAGAATAAACTAAAAATAAAATTAGTTATTTAGTGAGACTTGCCTTTCTTTTTCAACGGTTTCCAATACTTTTTCTCCATCGTATACTGCTGAAGATATCACTACTGTGGCGCCATAAATTATGTTGGAGATTATACCTATTACACTTCCGGATATGTGGCAAAATTGCATAGTTATATTTATGCGTGCTCCCTGAAAAAAGAGCATAACATAAATATACGGTACACATAATTAAATTCCAATACAAGATCAGACTTATCGTTAAAAGGGAAAAGATAACCAAATATCGGAATATGTAGATATATGTCTTTCTCGTGTTAAATTTTACTGTACCTGGTTAACAAGTTTCAGAACACACACACACTCTTTGACTCCACATTACACTACACAAACACACCCCACAGGAAACAAAACAAAAGGCGCCAAGACCAGCAACAACCAGTTCTGAAGAAGGCCAATAACAGGCCGAAACATGTTAACCAGGTACAGTAAAATTTAGCACGAGAAATACATATTCCGAAGTGATATAGTGTTAAAAATTGTGTAATCAAGATGTACAACCAAACAATTTAGGGTTCAGGAGCTATAGGCCTATAAAACATATTTTCGTAGAGCTTTCGGTCATAGGCCTAGAATACAAATTGTAATAGTTCAAAATTAATCGTAATTATCAAAGTGCGTAATCACAACTTGTGCGTATAAGGTAAAACGTCTTTCAAAGTCACTCACAAGGGAACACTTCATGAAATCATGTCAAAACCTTCCCTCAAAATGCGTGTTGCGGACGAATAGAAAATATTAACTGCCACCACTGTTAGATTAGGAAAGTAAAACTTGAATAAAAGAGTAGTCCAGGCCTTGAGTTTATAATGCCCGAACATCTCTCTTAAATGTACTTAATCTCGCATGCCACAAGACAGAATAAGTTTTAGGGATTCAAGAAAGGTAGCAACAAGTAACGGCTCGTGGTTTTAAAAGTGGCAGACCACAAAATTTGAATATCAGTCATGTTGCTGTTTGTTTATTCAACTGTCCGAAGACAGGTTTGAACCTCATAAGTGACACCAATAAAGCATCACTCATGAGACAACTAACAAGGGAACCGTCCCAGGTCGTGTAGTTTGAATTTAATGAAAATGCATATTTAAGCTAATTTTCGTTCGTTTCGCTTTTTCCTCGTTTTCGAAATATAATGACTTGAAAATCAATGCTACTTATGCCACTTCTTGCGCGCTCTCGGATCCTCATAGTTCCGCGACACCGTATTACAGCTCCCGCATTACTGCTCTAGTCTGTTTTCTTTTTCTCTTAACTCATAATAATAGAGTACTCTTGCTGAAATACAAATTTAATTTGAATTTGAAATATGTATTAACTTTGTGACTCACCTTAAATATGATAGTGGGATTCGAAATTCAGTGGTCGGAACAAAGAGCCATTGAACAGTACAAACATTTTATATAGGCTGGCTTTTCACACTCTTTTGTAACACACGCACTGTTTCCAAAATTCAACATTGTTGCAAGAACGTTATCAAACTGTTCACGTGTTTCTCCGTCACATATCCACACTTCTTCCACGCGTATATTAGCATGTCTTTTGAGGACAGGTGAATGAAACTGTTGATACACAAAAGAATGCAATGTCATTATGAAGCCCCTATCGTGCAATGTGTCTGGAATGTTTTCACATATTATTTTGTGTCTGAAATACTTTTCTAGCCTTCGAATTACAATTTTATATCGCCTAAAAAATATACTGTACATCCAAGGGTTTAAAAAATCTTGTAGTGTTTGGAGGGATAATTTGTGTTTTAATTGTCTTACCATGTAAAGTATTGTTTACTCCTTCAAAAGTAAATATAGTGTCACCTATCTAACTACTCCAGGAATCTAGAATTAATAATGTGTCTTTCTTAACATCCGAGAGAAATACATCTCTTAACAAACTCACGTGATTTCTTTTGTCAGTTTACCGGAGCTACTTGCATCGTCCACGACATTAAATGGCTTATAATTGTCTACACGTTGTTTTACTTTCAGTCCAAATTCCTCTTTTTGTTCTTGAAAGCATAGTATGTACTGTCGTGTTCCTAGACTTCCAGCTGCATACCTATGTATTTGGACGGTGTACGAATAAGTAAGATGCTATGAATTGCACTACTACCACAGTCTAGTACAGGCATGTCAATTGATGCCCATAGGAGCAAGCGCGCGCTTTAGAGCTCAGGAGAGCCTGAGCGCTTTACAGCGGAAAGGAAAGAGACAGACGAAAGAGGTAGAATAGTATATGCCGCTTGGTCGAGCTATATTCAGGGATGGCCAGTACTGATTCAATAGATAAAGGGAAGAGAACTTATTAAAACTGTATCCATGTTAATTTTTAGATTTGCCTGAGAAGTATAAGTGCATTATAAGAATGTAAGTTATAATTTTAATGCTCATTTTTCACAAGTTTGATTTTTTATTCAAAAGAAACATTTTCTCAACTTTTCGTATAGAAAAGTGAAATTTTCAGGTATAGGCCTATTTATTTAGTAGCCTTACAGATTTTTTTTCGTAAATCTAATATACCGTATATACGTATTACTGAAGATAGCGTATTGAAAATTTTGAAAATATTCGCATGGAAATTGTTTGTAAGGAAATGAATTAACAAAGCAACTACTGTTACATCATAAGCAAAAGATACGTGTCCATGTGTTGTAAAAATGTCAGCTCTATAGCTTCAGCAAATTTCGAGAAAATAATTTAATATTCTGATGATAGGAAGCTGCTCACAAATATCACCTTAAAAGTATAATGCGATAAGAGTTTTGATATGTAATATTAGTTACACTTAAAACATATACAGTACCTAGATAACTATGCTTTGTACTGTAATATTGTTTTGATTAGTTTATTGATTACTTTTGTAAGACTAGAAATACCATCAATATCAATTCCAACTTATCATGTCATACTCAATCTCTTTCTTTGGAATATCACTTTCTTTATGAATGATGTGTTTCATTCACTTAATACAGTATAATTATACTACTATGGAATTTAAGTGAATATTCCTTCTTAACCCTCTATTATGTTATTAAGATTTAAAACACAAGTGCAATATTAAGAGATCAGTGTTAGTACTTTTGTTTTACAGACAATATAGATAATATTAAACATAAAGAAGCCATATAAAAATAACGACATAAAATTTCACATTCCGTTTGAAGTTTGTACACCACTGTTTTCTTAATCCAACAGGTTGCTTATTCATATACACAACCCTTCCTCTTTCCATACTTAGCGCTTGCTGCCCGCGCACGACGTCAAGGTCAGAAAAATGCGCTTGCTTTGATATCACTGGTCTAGTATATACAGTCACGAAGCTTGTGTTGTGAGGGTGCTGGGAACAATAGACTGTGCCGGTACTATTTCGCATTGTCTGTAATGAGGCGATATTAGCGACTGGTTAGCAACTGTCAATGAATGCATACTTACTACGTATTGAGCTTCGTGACTGTATATACTAGTCTGTGCTACTACTTTATTAATGTGACTTAAGAGAAAACAAATAGACTAGAGCATTATTACGAAAGCTGTGATACGTGTCGCGGAGCTATGAGGATCCGAGTGTGCGAAAGAAGCGGTATAAATAGCAACGATTTTCAAGTCATATTTCGTAAACGAGGAAAAAAGCGAAACGAATGAAAATTAGCTTAAGATTGAATTTTCATTAAATTCAAGCTACACGACCTGGGACGGTTCTCTTGTGAGAGTTGAGTCTTGGACAGGTAGTGTTCGAGTTGGGAACCCATGGTCACCGACGTAAAATATCTATGGTGCAGGACATTAAAGTAATTACAAGTTTATACTCATAAATCAACGGTAAAACGAAATAGAGAAATAATAATTTGTAATAGAATGACTTCACGTCTTCTTAGTGATCGGGAGAAATCTGTTTGATAATAGGGCAGCTTCGAATTTCTACGAATTTCAAAGTGGACAGCATCTTAACAATGAACACCTGCTGTATTTTCGCGTTCTTACATTTTCACTGCAAGTCCAATTTTGAGCAAAATTGGTTTAGAATGACGTTACATATGTTCCTGGCTTTAAAATACGACCGTATAAGTATAAAAAACGAATAAACAAAAAAATAAACAACATTGAAAGTATAGAACCTCAGAAAAAAAATGAATGTGTGAAAATTGTGTAAGTTCGAAACACATAAAATAAGTTTTACTGTAGGGTACAGATACGGAAATAAAATTTGGAGCTCCCTTGTTGTGTTTTTCGCTTACAACATACTGCGCATGCGCAGTAAACAAGATCCCCTGTGCATATGCTACTTATGGACAGTCGTGTGAAACTGTTGCCTACATACAGGTTTACTCCCATCAAGACTCGCTCCAAATTTTAATTCCGTATCTGTACGTTGTTCTAAACCAGGGCTGGGCATCGAGAGCGGATCCAGACTCTAAACGGGGACGCTTAATATTCATCCGTGACTGAATCAACGCTGCGCGGTGTTCGGCGGGGAAGAAAGGGAATGAAGAGAAATCATATGGCTCCCCGTGGGAGAGTAGAAACCGCTCTTGCTGCCCAGCTCTGTTCTAAACCCTTCAACCAATTTTGCAGATAGAACACGTTATTAACTTTGTTTCTTCTCCTTATTACAGAATGAATTAAATGATAATGTATTACAGAATATTATAAAAGACTACTATAAAATCTAGAACTTCGGATTATACTTAAATACTCAACATTGAAAAAAACTTCAGTTTTTCTTTATTAATTCTCTTCTATTTGCCTGACTACACCGCTAGTCTCTTAAGCTGATACTTCAATAATAGAGCAAGCTAAATAGTATTATTTTAACATTGAAAGTTTAGAAACAAATAGTCCAATTTGTATTTTTTCCGCAACTATTTACTTTTTAATCTTACCTCTTTATCTTGTTCAATTTGCTTGCCAACATAGACAGCATTATTAACAATGTTGTGATGTGATAATAGAACAGCTTTTGGGTTTCCTGTCGTACCCTAGAAATTAAAAGATAATAATTATTCTTCTAATAAAGTATTGAAATACTTAAGAAATGTATTCAAATTTAACTGACGTTAACTGTTGCATGTTTTCAGTTTTCAAGTATTGATATAATATGTAATGAAATGCAATGTGTCTAATACAAAGTATTTCTTAAAATAATCAGAAATATTGCAGGATTATGTAGACACATTTTCTGTTTTCATTTTGCAAAAGAAAATAGTTATTAATTTCATTGTTTGTAAAGTATGGCAGCCTCCGACGAGCTGATATTGTAGCGATCGACAGGAAGAGAGGAAGAGAAAAAGAGGCTTTATTCTAGATCCCACCTTGAGAAAGGAGCAGAAAATACAACAAGCAACACAAGTGAGCGACGAAAAGGAGGCAATTTATCGTCCATGCATCCCTCACTTCAGTGAGAGTTATAATATACCTATACATGCATGGAAGGGATCTTCTTTTCGGAGCTCGAGGAAGTTGTTTTAAATATACTAATAATTATTTGAACTCTAGGTATATTGCAGCATGATATAGAAAGTATTTGTCTACAAATTCTTAAAGATTCTGTATTTATACTAAATACTCATTTGTATTCTACATATTAATGTGATTTTATCAAAATTTTATAGCAATTTTTATACGACCTGTGGTCATTAAATTCCGAGACTGTGTCTACTGTGGGCGAAGGGATCACGTGATTGACACGCGCGCACAGCAGTGACACTAGACGACCTTGAAGAGACGCGACACAAAGTTTCAAAGCGCTACCTTCATTGAGACCTGTGTTACACAAGGTTTTGTTAGCACGTGCATCCGCGCATTTGCGAAATCACGATGGATTCGAAACTGGAGCAGAGAGCCAACATCAAATTCTTCGGGAAATCGGCACCCTAAACCCATGAAATGTTGAAGCAAGCCTACGGGAATGAAGCAGTGAGTCAAGCGAGGTATTTTGAGTTTCATTCGCGTTTCAGAATTAGCAGAACATCGCTGGAGGACGACGAGAGGCCAGGTTGACCACTTGCAACACTGTCGAAAATGTAAAAAAATTCGACAAATTGTGAATAATGATCCTCACGTACATTTTGAACATGAACGACCACAACTCTGGACAGAGAATAAAGGGATGCTCCACGACGACAATGCACCAGCTGACAGAGGTCTCCCAACACGCCTGTTTTGCACCCGTAACAAAATGGTCGTCGTTCCTCACCCTCGTATTCACCAGATTTGGCCCCCTGCGACTTTTTTGTTTCCAAAGATGAAATTGAAGCTAAAACGTCACCGTTTTGGCACAGTGGAGGAGATCCAACGCAAAAGGTGCTTGACAGGCTTCAAGAATGCGACTTTCAGGAGGCATTCCAAAAATGGCAGACACATTGGGATCAGTGTATAGCTGCCCAAGAGGACTACTTTGAAGGGAATGGGAGCCAAATTTAAGTCAGGTAATTTTATTCCCATTTATGGGACAAGTCTCGGAATTTGATGATCACAACTCATAGTTAGTAATGCTAGTTTCTAAATTAGTACAGTTTTCATGTTAATTAAATTAAATTCTTGTAAGTTTGTAATCTGGATCTGAATGATCTGGTCTGTGAGGCAGATGTCTCCCTTTCTTTGTGAGGAATTATTATTATTACAATTACAGAATGTGACAAAGTTATAAGAATTAACATTGAAATCGAAGACAGAGGGAAGGTTGACTATTTTTGCACAAAGCTATTAATTTATCGTTATCCCGTTGTCATCAAGGCATCACCTAACTCACAAGATTTCATTACATAACTTCAATTTAATGGAACTCTAAATGGATATCAGATATTTTAAGTTTAAATTGTAAGGTTACTGACTAAGAGAATGAGGATTACACCAACTTACAGATGAATAATGAATAACTGCTCCATCATCTGGCTGTATCAGAGTCTGCAGCTCTTGAATTCTCTGAAGGAACTTGGGTTGAGCAGACGATAAGACATCGTGAAACTTATAAGCACCCCTATTAACATAATGTAATTAGTACTACTGGCACCATATAATACCAAGCAGGATTATGAAAAAAGTAGGCTACTGTTAACCTTGTAACTGAGAATATATTTCAATCATTTTCAAAATTATATAAAAAGGAAATTAAGATTAGAACCTCGACATTAAATAAATTATGTTAAAGTTGTGTAATAATCACAAGTTGTTTAAAGACGTTATTTAAATTCTGATATACAGTAGCTACTCTAAATACTACATACAAGCAGGGCAACAGAAACACATCAACTTTAATTGACTCCAAAGCTTGTGTTTAATTTTCAGCGATGTAGACTATTTGTTCAATAAACTTACAGCAGAACACGTGGAATATTCTACTTGTTTTGCTTCCAGAATAAGCAAAGAAGTGAAAAAAAATGACTTAAAAGTGTATTGAAGAAATATTATGACTAAAGTTGTTTACGTGTAACGTCTATAAAAGCAACCTACTCTAATAGAAAAAATGAAAGGATTTAGTAAAGCAGAAATAACACTAACCTCGTTTGCATTCGGTTGTCATGGAAATGCTTACGTCTTATCCGATAAACTCAACAATCTGAACGAGTCCATTGCTATACTCAAGGAAAGACTGCATAATCTACTTGGAAGAGTTTATTACAATTCATGGGGAAGTTGCACAATACATGAGTAAATCTAGAAAGTTAATACGAAATTAATATTACTCACAAAATTTAGAGATGGATAAGTAGGGTCTAACAATAACATTTACAGGGTATTTTCATGTGTTTTTATGCATCCAGTTAATTTTAAATTGTCTGCAGCTCAAAAACAAGTTTTTTACTTGCCCTCTTACTGGTAACTACGTTGTTTTTTATTAGTTTATTTTGCAACGCTTTATCAACTTCGATAGTTATCTAGCATCTGAGTGAAATGAAGGTGATAATGCCAGCGAAATGAGCCCGGGGTCCAGCGCCGAAAGTTACCCAATATTAGCTCTTAATGGGTTGAGGGATAACCCCAGAAAAAACTTCAACCAGGGTTTAAACCCGGGTCCACTCGTTTCACGGTTAGATATGCTAACGTTACTCCACAGCAGTGGAACAACGACAGTTTTCATTGCATTATTTTTATTATTATTATTATTATTATTATTATTATTATTATTATTATTATTATTATTATTATTGAATTGACTGTATAAGAAATGAAGCTGTGCCAGGAGGAGTGGGCGAAGAAAGAGTAGGCTCTGATAATGAAATGGTCAGGAAGAGACAAACAAATGGTATAGGTTACTGGATAAAAAGAAACTGCCTACTAAAAGATGCACTGAGAGGAATGGCGGATGGGAAGAAAGTTCGGGGCAGAAGGTATCAGATGGTAGATAACATTAAGATACATGAATCGTATGCGGTGACTAAGGGGAAGGCGGAAAATAGGAAAAAACTGCCCTTTGACAGAATGATTGACTGCTATTCATACCTTATTTTATTCCGTTCATTAGACACATTTAAGTCTTACTGCAAATTTTATTTATTTATCCTAATTGCCGTCCATGTAGACAGACGTCACACGCAATCATAGGGATTTCCTCAAATCAATCTCCTCAAATCAATCATTTGGTGGAATAGAGAATGTATTAATTTAGAACTGGATTTAATTATGATCTGAATAATAAAATTGTAGAAATGTATAGTAACTTGTAAACCAACAATGTTATGTTTATGGCCAATGTTAAATTTTTAAGTAATAATTACCAGTGTATAGAACAACTGAAATGAAAATAGCCCATTTATCTTATAATGAGTTCAGACAGTGGTGTACGCAGAATTTTGTCAAGGGGGTCATTATGAAAATTGTTTACAATTCATATTATCGGTATTTTAATTTTGTGTATTATTATTATTATTATTATTATTATCATTATTATTATTAGGGGAAAGCTAGGAGAGAAGACGAGAGTAGGAGAGATAACGCGTTCTTTAGTTTCCCGGTTTACCGCTATGTTTCGCCTCATGTCTAATCTCAACGAGAGTAACAAGGAAGTGTGCTGATGCAGTGAAATTCTCCCGCGATTATATGTATTACTGTGTATTTTACATCGACTTTCTTCAATGAATTATCGTTGGTAAGTGCCTGAATTTTCGTTCAACATTTCTAATATTTTTATATAGCATATTTGTAGTAGTAATACTTAGGAATTGTAAAATGTTAGTGGAAGCTATACCCATCCACATGCAGTGTACACAGTTCTACGCCGTTCGGCCATGTTTTCTATTAACCAGCTGGGTGCGTCATCTCACCTACCAATTTAGGACAGATGACTTATCACAATGGCAGGAAAGATGACGCAGTTTATGATCTATTTTTTATTTAAAGAATGAATATACGGAAGTTTGTCTAAATTATTATAATAACGTTTCTTTAAATCGTAATTGGGCATTTATATCTAGTTTTGGCATATAAAATATTCCAAATTATACTACAGTAATAAATTATAATATACAGGGACATCATTTTATTTTTACTAACATTTTTAATATTAACTTGCCTATACCTTTGGATCAACGCCGTTTGCTACCCCGTTCCACGACTGGAGTTCGATGATACTGGCGTAATATACAAACAAATCACTTTGCTAGGTATAGGAGGGAAAAAAAGTAGTTCATCCTTTTACATACACTAGGAAATATTGCGCTCATGAGTTTGATCATTTTCATTAGGTTTTTGTTTAATCAAAATACAGTACAGTACTAACAGCAAGTGTTTTTACTCACGAACTGAGCTGTCCATGTGGACGTATTCATTATGCAGTGTATATTATACTGTCTACAGCACATTAGCGTACAATATAGAGAATGAAGTTAAATTTAAAAATAAATAGGCTAAATATGGATATTTAAACACATTTTTTAAAATGGTAGCCGTTCATTTAGATACAGGCTTCAGTTCTAATGTGCATGTTACCGTACTATAGACTATTGTACGTAATCCCAATTACCAGTTTCGTTCTTCGTACTAGTAACTCATGTTGAAATAATTCCGTACCTACTCTATAAAAGGGTACCTTACGTACTCTAAATTCAATCTTCACTTCTGCCCGACCCGAAAATATAAAATTACTCAGACATACTATCTATTGTCCGTCCAAATGGTTATGTCGTAGGTTCTTAGAAAGGGAGGAAATCACGTGACAGTTAATTACTTAACAAGGCCCTTTTATTTAAGTTATTTTAAACAGTTGTATAATATTACGTAGACGTCCAATTCCTAACAGAAATTAATGTTCTGAGAAAGGAGCTAAGACAGCCCAGCCACTAGCTGGCGAATAAAAGCTGGTGGGAGAAACCGGGATACGACGTAGGCAAATGGACGACAGTACCTGTACGAAAGTGATTCAATATTGAAAGCTCTTTCGTCACTGAAAAACGCGAACATATTTTTGGGACGCACTGTTCACTATGACCGTAAGGCTACTATGACTGTATATGCGGTCTTAGATCTGTGTGGAGGATGATTGAACTTCATTAGTAGGAGTGGGAGTGAAGTACATTCAAAAACTCAGGTACAATAAAAATTGAAGTAAAAATAAAATGATGTCCCTGTATAATCATGTCACTGTGAAGTCTCATTGAGTTTTCTAAATTATTTTAAAGTTACCAATATGGTAAATAAATAAATTAGAATGACAAATCGTGTTTCTTCAAATTTTAATTATTTGTTTTTTAGTTTTAGGGTTATCAAACATGCCAAATAAATACATTAGAATATATAATCGTGCTTCCTGGAGTGAAGAAGATTTAAGAAATGCTGGTCTCGCTGTTCTGGAAAAGAGAATGTCTCTACGAGCAGCAATTAAACAGTACAATATACCGGAAAAAACGTTAAGGACCGAGTGAAGAACAATAATTTCAACAAAAGTGTTCTCGGGCCATCTTCACAGCTGGGGAATGTGGCAGAAAAAAAGTTGGTGAAGCACATTCTTGATCTGCATTCTCCTAAAAGGAAAGATGTTCGGGAAATGGCCTTCACCATGGCACGGTTTCTCGGTATAAGGACAACATTTAATACTGAGGACGGAAAAGCTGTTAAAATATGGCTGGCTTCCTTCATGCGTCGAAATCCTGAGCTTGCCATAAGAAAGGGTGAAGGTACCTCACGAGCAAGGATTGAAGGGATGAACAGGAAAGAAGTTGCTGATTATTTTCAGCTTCTATCAAGAATTATGGTGGAAAACGATCTGGTAAATAAGCCAGGCAATGTTTGGAACGCAGATGAAACAAGCTGCAACTGAACAATATGCCTGGCGAAATAATTGCCGGAAAAGGCAGTAAAGATGTTAAAGTCGTTACTACGATGGAAAAGAGCGAAACTATTACTGTCCTTGCATGTTGTAATGCGGAAGGTCATTTCTTACCCCCTTATTGAGTGATGAAAAGAGTCTACAAGAAGCCTGAACACAAAAAAGGAGCGCCTCCTGGGACTGTTATTAAAATGAGACCTGAAAAAGGTACATTAACTCTGAACTGTCCCTGGATTGAATGACCACACATTTCATACCACGAAAGCTAGCAGGGAAAAATCTACTCATCATGGATGGACATGCTTCCCAAATGAATGATGTCAAACTCCTAGAATTGGCTTATACAGTAAGTATTATATAACTGTAACTATAATTATTTTGTGACAGAAAACACTCATAGTAATATTAAGTCCATAATGTGTGTACACAGTATGCAATTTTTTGTTCGGCATCTCTCCTACCCATAGTGCGTCGTCTATGAATACCATAGTAGGAGAGATGACGCATTGCAGGCCTTATGAAAAATGTTTAAAAATGAATATGTAATTGATTTCATTGTGAAACAAATATTTTTCCTGAAGTAGGTAAGTGATAACTCATGAATAAATAAATATTATTTGTTTTTCAAAATACCTTAGCCTATATATTGAAATGTGCGTCTTCTCTCCTAGCTTTACCCTATTATTATTATTATTATTATTATTATTATTATTATTATTATTATGTTACAGTATATTTATTAATATTATACTATGTTCTAATACAGCAGTCATCAGCACAGTGCTCTCGAAGAAGCGTCGCTTACCCGCGGATAAGAGAGGCACTAGCGTGTATCCGTGGCTGCTGGCGTGTATGCTTTCTCCCTCTTCCTTCTGCACGACGGTGCATATTACGATACATTCCTTACCCGTTATCCTTTTTATTTAGTGTTGAAGACCACTGTTCTAATAGAACATATTCATGAATAACCTTATAAAATCTTTGAAACGTAATATTTCCACTGCCATCCAATTCTTATCAAATTTTAACTTGTGTTTAATTTCGTAGCCTATAATAAAAAATGTTTGTGTCATCATTACATTTATACAATAAATATATAAAATGTATACAGTGTGAGTCGTAATTGTGTACTATAAAGTAGTGCCGAGTATTCTATACTCAAAATGAAACATATTTTTTTCATATAAACTTACGGTCGTGCCCGCTTCATTATGGAGATAATGATTGGAACAGTTAGAAAAAGACAACAGCTACTTTTCTGAGAGTGTTGTTTAATGACGTGGTTATTAACATTGCAAGTTCACAGAAGATGTTCGAAATGCCACCACTCACTTCACAACACAATTCCGCCCTCCTCCGCCATGACTGTTTTGCTCTTTGAACAATACCCCGAATCGCATTTCCTGCAGCCACAATTGCAATCAACAAATTCTCTCTCGTGGCGTGTCGTTGAGAGTGAACTAGTCTCTTCATGTGACCCCACAACCAGAAGTCGCAGGGACTGAGTTTAGGCCAGGGCCGGGCATGAGAGCGGCTCCATTTAGTCGGCCAGAGCTGCTCTCGCTCCGCAAGGCACTTCAATTCCAAGCCAGAGCAGAACGCTCACGCAGTGGCGGACTCGCATTACAGCTACCTTCCCTGCATTAATATAACAAGAGCCACGGTTGTTCTAGTCATTCAGTCTGTCAGTACATAGTAGTTTATAAGGATATTACATCAATCCATTGTACATTACAGACTTTATAACACTCTTATTAATTTAATGAAATAAACTTCGCTCTATGCACACACACAAATCATTAGGCTTATTTACATAACCCATACGCACATACTGCAATCTCCTCACCACGGTTCTACGAGACAGGCGTATGGCTTCCACTTCCCCTACTTGCTGTGGACAGAGCTAATTTGCCAATATAATTAAACATCGCTTGATGAATTCACCTTCGTTGAATGTTTTCAATTCCTTTGCAAGTTCGTGGCAAATTTTGTAGCTAATTCTCATAGCCGATTCACTAAGTGCATTATTGCCATCCTGTTAATATATAATTATAATATAATGTAATATAATATAATATAATATGATATGATATATGATATGATATGATATGATATGATATGATATGATATGATATGATATGATATGATATGATATGATATATATATGATATGATATATGATATGATGTGATGTGATATGTGATATATGATGTGATATATGATATGATATGATATGATATGATATGATATGATATGATATGATATGATATGATATGATATATTATATGATATGATATGATATGATATGATATGATATGATATGATATGATATGATATGATATGATATGATATGATATGATATGATATGATATGATATGATATGATATGATATGATATGATATATGACCATAAATTAATACAACTTAAAGGAAATGTTTCTCAGGTACATTATATTAGAGTATCTATTCGATATTTGTATTGCATTATAAGTTATTATAGTACATTTAGTAATATATAATTTTAAATTATACAAATATTATGATATATCATAATACTTGTATAATTTAAAATTATATATTACTAAATGTGTAATAACTTATAATGCAATGTAAATATCAAATAGATACTCTAATATAATGTACCTGAGAAATATTTTCTTTAAGTTTTATTAATTTATGGCGTTCATTGCCAACATATTTGTCATATTCAGTAGCATGTTGTAAAGAATAATGTCGCTGGATATTGAACTTCTTAATAAGTTGGAGTGTTTTATGCCAAATTAAACACTTTGCTAATCCACTGCTCTCTACCAAAAAGAACTCCTCCTCCCATGATACATTAAACGCATTGGGAATAGAGGGACGCTTTAGTGTATGAACGGAAGCTCCGTCTTCAAAGTTCGCCACCATACTGCAGAGTCACCACTGCACCGACACTGAATGACGTACAGTATGCATACGTCAGAGCGCTCGCAAGACCCGCTCTTTAAAGCACACAGCGCTCATTTCTCAGAATCACGTAATGTGCCCAGCCCTGGTTTAGGCGATCGCGTCGGCCATGTAACAGGCCCGTTGCGTCCATTCCATCTGCCTGGATACCGTTCATTCAAATGACGTTTCACCGCACGACGGTAATGCGCAGATGCTTCATCTGGAAGTACCCACGCGTTCAACCGTGTTGACAGTCATACCGTTTTTTTAGTTCAATCTGCAGAAAGCGCAAATGTAGCACCTGTTAACAAACTGTAGCGTTTCTCTCTCTTCATTTGTACTTACTTGTAAGTGTCGTCTGAATGACTGATGCTGAATACCTTCGAAGTAACGCCAACTCGAGCGTCCCACAGTGTTGTCACATCTCGATAACAAAGCCGTATGTTTATCTGACAAAATCTGTTTATATTGGAATATAGAATACTCTGCAATACTTTATAGTAGGCCTACACAATTACGACTCAGCCTATATATTTAGTCAGCAGTTATTTGTACAGGGTCATCATTTTATTTTTACTTCAATTTTTATTGTACCTCAGTTTTTGAATGTACTTCACTCCTACCCCTTCTACTAATGAAGTTCAACCGTCCTCCACACAGATCCAGGACCGATTATACAGTCATAGTAGCCTTACGGTCATAGTAAACAGTACGTTCCAAAAATATTTTCGCGTTTTCCAGTAACGAAAGAGCTTTCAATATTGCATCATTTTCCATTTGCCTACATTTGTAAATGCTAGTGGCTGGGCTGTTTTAGCTCTTTTCTGAGAACATTAATTTCTGTTAGGAATTGGACGTTTACGTAATATTATACCCATACAACTGTTTAAAATAACTTAAATAAAAGGGCCTCATTAAGTAACTGTCACGTGATTTCCCCCCTTTCTACGACGCTGCGACGTAACCACTTGGACGGACAGTAGATAGCATGTCTGAGTAATTTTATCTTTTCGGATCGGGCAGAAGTGAAGATTGAATTTACAATACGTAAGGTACTCTTTTATAGAGTAGGTACAGAATTATTTCAACATGAGTTACTGATACGAAGTACGAACCTGGTAATTGGAATTACGTACAATAGTCTATAGTGCGATAATATGCACATTAGAACTGAAGCCTGTATAGAAATGAACGGCGACCATTTTCAAAAATGTGTTTAAATATCCATATTATGATTATTTTTCAATTTAACTTCATTCTCTATAGTGTAGCTAATATGCTGTAGACAATATAATATACACTGCATAATGAATACGTCCGCATAGAAAGCTCAGTTCGTGAGTAAAAACACTCATTGTTAATACTGTACTGTATTTTGATTAAACAAAAACCTAATGAAAATTATCGAACTCAAAATCGCGATATTTCCTTGTTTACGTAAATGGATGAACTACTTTATTTCCCTCCTATACCTAGTAAAGTGATTTGTTTGTATATTACGCCAGTATCATCGAACTCCGGTGTTTCCGGTTCTTAATCATTGATCCAAAGGTATAGCCAGGTTAATATTAGAAATGTTAGTAAAAATAAAATAATGTCCCTGTATATGATAGATAAGACATTTTACATAACAGGAAAATCCATAGAAACAATCAAATAATTATATTGAAATATATTTAATTTTTTTAAGTTCAAGAGGCGGGGTTGAAACCCGGTAATCTCCCTAGCGTACGCCCCTGAGTTCAGATAAGCAAATTTCTTAAGTTTTAATTCTGCTCACCGATACTGGCAGTCACCCATGAAAATGAGTGTTTTAAGTGATGGCACATTGCTGCAGTTTAACTCGACTCCAGTCTCAGCACAACTGTCGAGCTCTGGCACAAGACTGCGCAGCATCTCATAGTAATTATTAGTCTTGAAGCTCTGTGCACAGACCAGAGCTTTGACGCCTACTTTGTTGAGACCATCCAGCAACTGTGGCTTCTCATATGCAGGATCAAGCTGAACCTGGAATATCCAAGCAAGCAAGTAGTAGTTTTGGATAGCGAAAAGTTTAATGTAACATTTGAATTTGGAAATTTTTAATTATATTTAACAATATGTAGGATCCGTATTCCAGCTAGAGGAAGCGCAAAGAAAGCTTGCCCATTTGACTGATGCGCAGAGAACGATATTCGGTCCTCGTGCCGCCATGCTCGTTACAGGGCTGCTATGAATCACCTAATGCTGATTACAGGGCGCATTCGAAAGCGCGGTCTTGAGCAGTTCGTATCGTGAAGTGTGTTGTGCAGAGCGGGTAGAAGCCAGCGTGTGCGTTATATTTTCTGCGTTTTATCCCTGATATCAGGAGTTTTATGTAGTCCAAAGTGTGTTTGTTAACCCTTTGAAGCGCAGTGGTTACAGTACATAACCACCTTTTAAATTTGAGTTTCCTGCCTACTTACAGTGTGATTTTTATTTCAAAACCACTGTGCTGCGTTCATTGATCCCTAGTAACTGTAGAAGAATTTTATTTTCCCTATATTTGTGTTGCTCCACTAAGATGGCCGATATTGTTATGTATAGTTGGGATGTGGAAGACTCGCTATGTGTTTTTATTTCAGTTGTATGCTAAAATATCACAACTACGTAAGTTTCTATTTAGTATTATTTGTCTTTCGGTCTTTTAGAACATATTTCAGTAACAAGATTGTAATTTATTCGACACATGTGGCGTCAATATAGAAATAATGTGGTGGTTTCAAAACGTAACCACTAAGCGAACAGGGTAGTTATGCTCACCATATTCAACAAAATGTTCCATTTTCGTGTCAGCTTATTCATCATGGCTACAAGGAAGAGATGGTTGGTGACAATCACTAAGTGTTTTTGACAACTTTTTCACAAGTTTGAATCTGATGATCTCTAAGGGAGCAAAATATCTATGCATGTGATACAGTTAGACATGGGCGTATTGGTTTACCACACGACGAAAGAAGAGACCGCGACATGAAACGTGGTGAGAGTGATAGCCGTACGTCATATGCTGGAGTGTCCTGGCTCAAGTGGAAGGATAGAAGGTCCATTCTTTTCCTTTCTAATTACCACGCAACATATGTGAAGTGGCACTTTGCCTTAATGAAACCAGAAACTGTTTCCTTTTGTATCATTCGCAGTAAGTCTGAAGACATTGTGTTCTGCAGTATTACATAGTGGTTTTACCATGAAACCACCCATTCTCTGTGTAAAAAATGGAAGTTTTTAAACTTTTTAAAATTTGAGGCACTTCTCTTAGACAAATAAAAGTTTAATTTCATTACAAACACAATTTTTATTTCCTTCCCAAATGCGTGCATCAAAGGGTTAAATAACAGAGTTCTGTATAACACTCTATGTACTTAACAATGTCCCTGTTTCGCTCTAAATTAGGAAGTGCTAATAAAACGTTACACAGTCAAACTAGGGAATTATTTATAACGTTTATAAATTTATGAAAAACGAAACAGGCTCCACTCTAATATAAGGAGTATATACAGATTAAAATAAACCGACCATAGTACCTTAGTTATCGGAACATTTTTATAAAATCACATAGTATTAGTGTTTTATTACAACGTCAAATATCAATTATTACAAATATCAATTATCTTATAACATCTTTGTCATTTCAGTCAGTGATTTTATGTGTAAAAAAATTCGTGCTTCTGTATTTTCAACAATGTTATGTTACTAGTTACTCTGCAACAAGGTTTACGTTACGTTACACGCGCTTTGATAAATCTCACTCGAAACATCAAGCCAGCAGACGACTGAGAACCGCCAATCGAATCGAAGCGAGGTCGAGTGCACCCGAACGTTTCCAAAAGTTCGCGCAGCTTTCCTTGGCAAGCTCTTCTTGCGTCACCTTTTTTTTTTCTACCTATAAACTGGAATTAAGTTGCCTGATTCGAAGTAGGATTGACGTCACAGTCCAGGTACAGGTACGTTCGTATACAAAATAGTTACATATCCTCCGCCCTTTTTCTCTAGAAAGTCAAAATCGGGACGCAGTCATAATGAGTAGTCTTATCGATCACTGCTCTTACTAGTCGTATTATTAACTACTGTACATCATTGTGGGTGATTGAAATTTCATTGAAGAGGTAAAATTTCTTAATTAGGGTAAGACGCTCAAGCGTGTAATATTGCAGGGCATAGATGAGAATATTTTAAGTAATATTTTCACTGTCAATATAGACAACATTGCATATAAATTGTGTAAAATAAACGTAAAAGTGATAAAAACATTGCACTGAAAGACAATGCAATACCAAAAGGCACAGAAAGTGTGTTCAACGTAATCCAAACAATCAAGACCATAAAAATCTGAAAATTATGAAGATATTAACCCGACATTTAGCATGGATTTGTGTAGCCTACCATGATGTTCAGTGCCAACATACCAATTAATAAATTAGATAATCTTCATTTTAGGGAATTTCTAGGAAAGTACACAACAATTAGTGGATTTTCATTGATGAGCGATATATGAAGTACTCTAATAGAACACGAAAAATTATCAGACAATAAGCATATCTTGTACTACATCATGCACCAAAAACATCATATGCTTTTTTTAGTTGGTTATTTAACGACGTTGTATCAACTACGAGGTTATTTAGCGTCGATGAAATTGGTGATAGTGAGATGGTATTTGGCGAGATGAGGATTCGCCATAGATTATCTGGCATTCACCTTACGGTTGGGGAAAACCACGAAAAAAACCCAACCAGATAATCCGCTCAAGCGAGGATCGAACCCGCGTCCGAGTGCAACTTCACACCGACAGGCAAGCGCCTTAACCGCCGGTGGCTTTATTTTTCGTAACCGGTTGTGGACGACTCTAATCCTACTCCACTCCTCTCTCTCTCTCTCTCTGGGATAATGGTATGCGGGTTTTGCATTACTATTACGTCACAATTTAATGGTATTTGGCAACCCTGCTCTAAGTGAGCGCCTATCTTCTCTTCCGTTTGGTGCATACTAAGCGATGTAACAGTATATTACGATACAAGGTTGGGAAGTGCTTTTCACAATTTCCGAGATTTTGTAATGCACTTCATAAACGTGTATTGTACAACATTTTTTGCACGATCATATTTTTAAAATTGCAAATACGATATACCTGTATTTTGCATTGAAAATTTAGAACAATACTAGTGGTTTGTGCAGCAAATGCTGCAAACTAAGTTCATTAGACGTTCAAATAAACATTTTTCAGATTTATTTTCAATGAAGAATACCAGACATTCTGAAAGTTATTTGCTTCCATAATAATGAATACTGCCAATACTGAAGAGAACCACGCATATAAATATCTACACCACCGGCCATTAAATATATGGAAAAGACCCAACCCCACTTGATTAATAACTATAAAAATATTTGATTTTTAATAATATTATTATCTTAAGTAAGTTTTATAGCTTTCAGTAACATATATTATATATAGTCTACTATATAGCCGCCACTCAGTAAAATATAGAAATCTAATTTAAGTTATTCTCTACATCTACTTATATAACCCCAAAACGTTTCACTTTCATATCATCAATATAACATTAATATGTATAATTAATGAAAAATAGTCACATCACGGCATTAACTACAATAATATTTCATTTCTAATAGTAATAATGTCATCAAACCACCTCAAGTTTTGTAGTTTTTAATATCCAATACACAGCTGTACCCAGAAAATTACACACCACAGAATCGAACCTGTAAATTATTTTTAGTAAGTTAAGTTTTTAATAACCAATTTAATTTAAGCTCTAACTATGTCAGCATTCTTGCAGATCATGGCCTTCGTGTATTATTGTTTACTGTAGTGTGTGTTTTGTTTTATTCTGAAATGCAACACTGTCGACTTGATGCTCGCTTCGCTTCTCCCGAATGCAATTAGCTAGTTCTCAAAACTGACGACAGATGAATTTTGGAAAATAGGAAAATTATGTAGGAAAATTGACATTTCACTGAAAACTACTATTTTTTCCGAAAAACTTTAGGTTCCAAGCTTTAAAATGAGGGGCCATTTATTAAAATCCGTTCAGCCGTTTTCCCGTAATTTCCATTACCAGTTCAAATTATATATATATATATATATATATATATATATATATAGATTATTCCAAAGCCTTCGCAAACCTGCACTGTAATGGTAACTAAATAACAATAAGTGCACTGTAATGGGTCTTTTCAGTATATTTTAATGTTATGAGGAATGGTTTCCCTAGCAACAAGTTTCTGTTTGGTAATTGTACATTTCAAGGCCTATAATAGCAATAGCTGTAAATAGAGTAAAAACACGATCATGCAAAAATAATTATGGTGCATCTTTTGATTTAGATTTAAAAATATATAGGGATTTGAAGCTAGTTGGTATAATCAGGAGGATTGTAATTTTTAGTAGAGCAACATTTTGTAGTCTGTCAATATCAAATGGGACAAATTAGAGATTAGCAAGTCAGCAAGCGGGACTCGTGTTTCGATACTAGTTTCGATTCTCGCTTGGGCTGGTTACCTGGTTGGAGTTCTCTGACGTTTCCCCAATTATGAGGCGTATGTCAGGCAATCCCATTGCGTTTCTTCGGACTCATATCGTCAAAATATGACCGCACCGACGATAAAGTTGTCCTTAGTGGCCATGCAGATAAAATTCTTAGCTTGGCTGGGAGGCCCATGTCGTAGAGTTACAAGTACTGGGTGTTCATTTCAAAGTGTGTCATGACGTCATGTTGATGAGTCAGCGATTTGAAGCGAGTTTCAGCTTTTGTGTCAGAGAAGTTGCCTATTAATCATGACGTTCAATCTGAACTTGAGAACGTGTACGGTATAACTTGAACGTCGTAGAAGCAGATGGCGGTCTGTACGGTCTGTGTGCTACCATAACCTCTTTCGAACTGTGTTTTGCGCGGCCAAGTCGTACGCAGGGTATTTGTTATCATCGGTTGCGTACGGCAACATTCCACAATACAAATCAAATGCTCCGTGTCCATGTTGACCGTCGAAGTTAATGTCAACAAATACGTAAGTAATCCTCTTAACCCTCTCCCCATATCCCGACAGTAAGAAAAAAAACTCACCTCAGTACATGTTTTGAAACAGTTCACATTCCTGCCACTACCGGGAAGAGAAATAAGTTACACTGATTTGTGAGAAAAAGTATGGGCTATTCCATATGAAATCGATCAGTAAAAAACCTCGCATTTTTTATACTCTAATTTTTTCCCTATTTATACAAGGTGCTGAGGAGAGTGCATTTGCAAAAATATATTATCGAAAGTCAAACGGTTTTCGTATTGTTGAGCGACAAATTTAGCGTATTTTAGAAAAACAAGCGTCTATCAGCGCTCAGAACTCTGGAACCATTTACTGCAGAACATTGAACGAGAGCTTATTTTGAAGCTGACATTTGGTAGGTTATGATAAGAAGTAATCCTTATTTTTATTGTATACAGAGAGAGAGATAATCTGATTTTACTTACTTTTAGGCTTTTTGCCCATTTGTAAAAATGTAAAAAAAAAAATATTGAGGAAAAACCTTGCATTATTAAGAGGGATTCGGCATTGTTTGCTTAGTGTCACGGCAATACATTTCGAGTGTATTAAATAGATTATTTTCATAACCCTAGACTTGAACGGCGCAGTACCGCTCGCACTGGCCGAGAGCTGAAGATAAGCGAGCGTTGGGCGTCATTTTACTCCTGTGTTTACGAAAACCTGTGATAAAGCTAGCCTAGCTATGCGCTACTAGACGAAACATCACGTATTTGTCTCCTGGCCTTGCTTCCCTCGGCTAGATCCCGCCTCACAGTCAGCTGGTTAGGTCACGCGCGTACTATTCATTTTCTTTATTTGATATTTTCAATACTTTCTTATCAACGGTGCACCAGTAAAAAATATGTGTTTATTTGTACTTTCAATGCGGAATCTAACCATATATTTTAAAAATATTTTTTTTCGTGGGCAAAGGCGTCTTAATGAAGAAAAATCTAAATTTCTCCATTTCCATAAAAAGTAAGAAAAACTGTTTACATGCCAATATAAACTCTAATTTCTCAGCATCAAAATAACCCATGATTTTGATCATTGGGTGAAAGGGTTTCGGAGCCACAACAGTTTAAAGTTGCTAATTTTATGAAAACACGATAAATTTAAATATTTTTAATTTAAACACTATGAAGTTCTGATGCCTCAAACTTTTCACAAAGCATTGTATCACAGTTGTCTACGGACAGAAAAAGTTTCATTGTATATAAAAATTGCAAGGTCAATTTTCTCTATATCTCGGTCGATTTGAGATGGAATAGCCCGTATATCTGAAATCTTATCTTACACTCACGCAAGCAGTGGCCAGAACATTGGAATGACGCCAATCAGATAGTTTTTGCTTTCCTTTTTGGCACTCTGAAGCCCAGGACACAGATAAGCACTGACATATCATACATCTAACATTGACGCCAAGATAACCGCGCAGTTGATAAATAATCGTTAAATAACAAATTAAAAGCACCGAATGCGTGAAATTCCTTTCAACTCACAATGATGAATCCTCCTCTTGCAGCTGCCAGTTTTGTGATGCACCATTCCGCCGAGTTTGGGCCCCAGATGGCCAGACGGTCACCAGGACTGAGGCCCAGCTGTAGAAGCCCAGCTGCCAATCTGTCCGCCTGGAATAATAATGTAATACATAGGCCCTATACATACATGTAATTCTAGCATCCAGGAAGGTTGATATCACTTTCAACATAGGTGCTTTGATAAAAGGTAAGATTAACATAACGTTTTCTTACTACCTCTTACCGGCGCATTATTTGTACGGGACTGTAGACCTAAATCACCGTCATTCACCATTCACCGCCGAGTCTGAATTCAGATACATAAAAATTTTTAAGTAAATTTAAGGCAAGTATTTCATAGAGAAATTTAAGTAAGAATATTTCAATAAATACGACTGGCCAATTGTATGTGATATGAAGAACGAGCTCTTTTGTGCATATTCATATTTTGGGGTAGCGACCCGCCTTGTTTAAAGACTGAATAACTTTGTTTTGAAGGCCATTTCATTACATTGTCTCTGTCACTACTATCGTTATTTTTATTGTTGCTAAGTTTGTTACAAGGCACTCATTTCAGATGTCACTAGTGATACCTAGTATAATATCTTTAGTTTAGATGATGTAGTGGAGATTTCATTACTACAACAGACCCTTCAAATAATTACAATAATCACAAAATATATATAGACTACTGATTTAGTGTTGAAAGTAAATCAAAACACTCTACATACCTTATCTTTTATTTCTCCGAAGGTTAGGCGTTTCTCCTGATGGACAAATACTAGTGCCTCTTTGTCAGGCCACTTCTTTGCAGAAATATCGACCAGCTGTCCTATTGTTAAAGGAGTCAGACCTTTGTAGCCCGGCCTATTCCAATAGCTGGGTTTGCTGCGGGAAACAAAGGAAATCGATTGCTTGTACAGTTTCACGAATTGTTCGTCCTTGATTTTTTTATATATATATTTTTTTTATCTTTTTGTTGTTGTTTATTTAAGGATGCTGTATCAACTAGGTTATTTAGTGTGATGGGATTGGTCATAGCGAGATGGTATTTGGCGAGATGTAGCAGAGGATTCGCCATAGATTACCTGACATTCGCCTTACGGTTGGGGAAAACCTCTGAAAAAAAACAACCAGGTAATCATTCCAAGCGGGAATTGAACCCACGCCCGAGCGCAACTTCGGATCGGTAGGCAAGCGCCTCAGCCGACTGAGTTACGCGATGACCTCATCCTCCTTAACAGTGTGGATCTTATATTTGAATTTGTATAAATTATATTAAACTTATATTATGTTATGATATGTTATGTTATGTTATGTTATGTTATGTTATGTTATGTTATGTTATGTTATGTTATGTTATGTTATGTTATGTTATGTTATATTATATTATGTTATGATATGTTATGTTATGTTATGTTATGTTATGTTATGTTATGTTATGTTATGTTATATTATGTTATGTTATGTTATGTTATGATATGTTATGTTATGTTATGTTATGTTATGTCTTTTTTTTAACAATTTATTGATCGATTAGCGCATTTAGCGCTATACAGATCATTTCTAAAAAATATAAATACAATTATGACACTGAATTGAGGGCAGCCTAGACTGGGCTCCTCAGTGAACAAAAATAATTGTTAATAAATAATTGTTTACATAGGTTGGTGTGATGATAAATTTTGATTATAATATGAGGTCCATTGGAAGTCGGCTCTTGATTCTGGTGGGAAATGTGGACTTCCTTCCGAGAGAGTAATGGACGGCGCCTGGAACATTTTCTAGGTTGTCATAGAACTTCTTAGCTTGTGAATGAATAAACTGTTTGATTGTATCAATACCAGTTTCTCTGTGTAGTTGGCTGTTATGGACAAACCAAGGAGAATTGAGTGAAATTCGTAGGACTTTATTTTGAAATGACTGGATGTGTTTAATTTCACTTATTGCAGCTCCTCCCCAGACAGGACAGGCATAAAGCAGTAGAGGTCGTAATAGAGATGTGTAAAGTAGCATGCAATTTTGTAGCTTTGGAGATGATTTCTTGTTGAGGAGCGGATATAATTTAGCGAGTTTTGAGTCTTACATTACATTGCAGTATATGTATTACAGTATATCATATATCATTATATTATATTATATTATATTATATTATATTATATTATATTATATTATATTATATTATATTATATTGTGTTGTGTTGTGTTGTGTTGTTGTGTATTGTATTGTATTGTGTTGTGTTGTGTTGTATTGTATTATATTGTATTGTATTATATTATATTATATTATATTATATTATATTATATTATATTATATTATATTATATTATATTATATTATATTATGCCTATTTACCTACCCATCTGTACCGTATGTTATGTAATATGAAAGACAGTAAACAGAACCAGTTTGACGTTAATGGCAGGAAATGGAAATGTGTCTCAGTATCATTCTAATAACAGCATTATCAAGCATGTATAACTAGAGCCCTGCTTTTGTTTACTTTGATTACAAGTTACTGTAGGCGTACGTAGATCATACTAGCTTCGCTTGATACGAAAAACACTGCGAGACAAAACAGTTCAATCTACAGTGTATCAGTCTCCGGTACTGTGTGTTTACATCTATTTAGTCGTGTTCCTGTATGTATAAGTCGGTGAACAACAGGAGTAGTATTCATATGCAAAACAATATAGAAAAACTACATATTTATTTAAAGCAACAAACGATTATTTTTACTACAAGTAAAACGCATGTATGTACTTCAGATTTAATTAAAGGTTTGATTTAAGAATTGAAAAAAAAAAAAACATAATTCTCAATACAAATGTAAAACACAATAAAGTATACTGACTAGGTGCTTTAATAGTTTCTACAATTTACAATGACCGACTGTACTTCTTAAGTGTTTCAAATGAAAATTTTCTCCTTCTTTCTGATCAAATGTACTTAGAAAAACTTTTTTCTACCGTAGACGACGTAATGGGCACAAACTTGAAATGTGATACGTCTGAGGTAACCATGTTGTTACAACTGATCTGTATTTTGTGTCCCAGTAACACATTCCGTATATCTCACATCACAAAATAATCATTATTATTCCTAAGTACGTTGAAGAATTTTATCTTTGTTTAATCACCGGTGATCCTGTTTTATTTTGGCATTCACACTACCTTACCCACAGAACAACAGACCTGAACTGTGTAGGTGGAGTTTACATGTCCTCATGCTATACTCCAAACATACCTACACCGTTGTGGATTGCTTGGAGACTCTAGGTCAGCACTCGCTGAAATGGGAAAAGGGTGAGCAGTGCAACGTAATATGCTCCGTCATGCAGCAGGAACAGGGAGAGAGTATACCCGCCAAGAGCCACGGATGCACCATAGTGCAGTCTCTTATCCGCGGGTAAGGGACGCTAGTCCGAGGGTGCACTGTGCTGATAACCGCTGCTTAGGTGTTCAAACCCAGGACTCTAATTATAACAGTAAAATCCGGAGATGCATCATCTGAGTCCAGCGCTAGCGCGTTGGTATTCCATTCAGGAGGACCGAGTTCAGTTTCTCTTCTGTAGGGGCGTGAGCATTTACAACTATGATATCGCACAATCTACATGTATATTGACATAGATTCTTCGAGCAACAGTGCATATTACTGTGGACTCCCGGCCATCAAGTCACTCAAATGAGTGCGCTCCTTGTATAATGGCAGTTGACTTAATATAAAAATGTCAACACACATGTCGAACTTGGAGTCAGGCCACAAAGGGAAAAACACTGGAGGAGGGGAATTCGATCCGGTGCTATGGATTGAACTTCGGCGTAGCTCAATGGTCCGTAGAACCAAAGACTCGGGTTCGATCTCCGGCGCCGGGGCGAATTTTTCTCCTCACAATAGGTTTGGGTGGCAAAGGAATTCCTGGTGCTAATTCTTTAAATTTCAATGTCCTAGAAGGCGCCTTTAAAAATACTTTTGTGCGAGATCGTGCGTATTTGCTTGGTTTCCGCACAAAACCAATCCGCGGAAAGTCTAAAATTCCACATTCAGTATTCCCAACCTAACACACATAACAATTTCCCTCTTCTTACCGCTTAAGTGATATATTGATTTTACTGCTTTAGATTATTATTTTTAGAGACGTTCAATATAGTAATAATTATAAATTGGAAACTTACCACTGCAATTTCACCTAAATTGCACTGTTAATTATTGTTTTTAAATATTTGCAAAAATTAAGTAAACTGTAGACTACAACTCCACTAAAGTTACTGCATTCGTGATGCAAGTAACATTAAGGAAGCAGTGAAAAAATCAACAAGATTCCAGACTCATCATAGACTGGGGGAAAAAAAAGACAGACGTATATCACGGCCAGCTGGAGTATAGTAAACACAGAAAACATTTTAAAGCAACAATGTTGAAGATAGATATTTTTGTTTTGCAAATTTGCCGTCATTGAACAGAAACCAAGATGGAGATTTCATTGCAACTAATTAGAAATTTCTCTTTCAGGTATGTAATAAACGATCTTCGCACAAAATAATGTACGATACACGAGCGGTATGTTTTCTTTCAATTCTCGGAAATTAAAAAAGCTCAACTACGTTTCGCTTTTTCAAACTTTTCCTCGAACATGAAAACTTCAACATACCGCCCTTGTAACGCATATTACTATTTTCACATTTTGAGATGAAATCATCTACATCAGAAAATGTTTCCTAGTTTGTTCTGCTACTCGGTGAAGACCATGAGCCAAACATGGCATGTATCATTCTGGGATAACGTTCCTGAATTTTGGAAGCAGCTTTGATCACAAAATATAGTAATATGTTCTCTGTTTTCATCCCGTTTGACCATAGAAGAAACATCGCATTGTTAAACAGTTTGTCTGGTTAACTTCGTTTAACATCTCGGATATTAACAAGAATTTTTGACCGGGACGTTCAGATTGTAATATTCCTATGACCACATTAGCTACAGATCTTCCAGTAGCATCTGTGGTTTCATCTATCGAAATCCGCCATAGAACTTCTGATGTAGTTTATAGTATCATCACAACACGGAGACAAATAATATTTGCGTAAAGTAGACTTACAAGGAATTTTAATAGCTATATAAAGGTTTTAAAAGCAGCATTTTGCAGCTTATTAAAAGGGATGTTTGCGCATACTATCATTTCACACAAATCCCTGTAAAATTCGGTGTGGCTATATGAGTTCGTGGTTTCTGATGTGAATAATTTGTCATCTCCCTCTCGTTTCTAGGAAGCAACATAATATTATTTTGTGTGTATTTTAGATTAACAGCATACATGTCTGGTTTCCTCAGTTATTTCCAGGCAAATGCTGGGATTGTACCTCTTGAAAGTCCGGCCATGGACGGCGATCCTTCCCTTAATCCTTTCATATGTGTGAGTGAATGATGTGTAATGTCTTAAATGTTTGTGTTGTATCGGAGGTGGCCCTGGCACTGAGCTGATCCCTCGTCCGGGGAGGCCCTCCATGTCCTTGTGTGGTCAAAAAAGTATGTATGTGATCCATAGCTTAATTCCTCTCCCGACAGGTCTCGGCCCTGTAAGGCCCGGGTGGCGTGGGTCGTGTAAATGCACCTAAAAGGGAGAGGTTAAACTAATGGAAAGAAAGAAAGAAAGAAAGAAAGAAAGAAAGAAAGAAAGAAAGAAAGAAAGAAAGCATAGATGTTCAATTATTGTAACGCATACGAGGTAACCCCTGGCGTAAGCAACCCGCAGCGCATATTCTTTAAGGTCGTTTTTTCTATTTTATATGGGAAGTTATTGACCTTAGCAGAGCATGCTTGACGTGTAATATCTCCTGGTTCTATAGGCGTTTGGATACTCATGATTTATAGTGTCTTTCAATAAAAGTCCTTCTCCCTCCTTTGATTCAGTGTGGCATACTTTACAAAAGACAGTATATGCTCGCCTCTTACATCAAAACACTCACGTCCGTATTCATTTACAAGTAAGACACTCTTCTTGGTATTTGTTTTCGGTTTGTTTCGTCAGTTGACAATGACCGGACTTCGTAACTTTAGAATAGGCAGTATGTTATGCAGCAACTGATCGCCTGCATGTAGACCAGGCATGTCAAACCCCTCCACATTGTGCAGTCGCGCACATTGTGCAGCTGTCTCTGTGCAATGTGCAGTTCCTATTCCCCTACCTGGAGGGAGTGAATCAGGTTGGAGGGGCGCGCGTCAGGGCTTTAGATTATCTGCAGCAGCAGACCAGCATTTGTCTCAGTAACACAGATCAGTACGGGTGCTGATTGAGCTGTGACTGTGAATGCGTTATGAAAAATAAAGTCAGGACTCCACAGATATAACGAAGAAGAGAAATCACGAATCATATAACACAGTGCTGCTCATCGGAGTGACTACAACCGCGGAGGAGTCGGAGATTACGAACAAAGCTCTCCACCGGTGATCTCCGGTACTACCGTAGGTAGAACAGGGGACATAATATGGAGGGATGCGGTGGTTCGGAGCAAAGCGACATTTAGCTCAAGGACGACCGGCGCGTACGGACTGACGGTAGTTGTGAGTGGAATAAAATGGCACAAAATTGGATATCCGTCGCATGGAAATTCTTTAATTTAGTTGAAGGTAATAATAAAGTTGCACACTGTAAACTTTGTGGGCGAATTTACTCTAAGGGTGGTGGAACTTCGAATTTGTTAGACCATTTGAAGCGATCGCACAATCGCGAACTTGATGAAAACAATTACGCAAAACATTTGATACGATTTATTTTTAAATTGTTGTAGTGCTATTGTTCCCAAAGGCTCACAGTCTAGGAAAGTCTTGAAATTTCTCTAAAACTTAACTTTCGATGCAATAAAAAAAACATATGAAATATTTACAGGACGACTTGAGTTATCTTTTGTTGTTTAGACAACTTGAGTTATATTTTACTGTTTGGATTAAAATACTTCTGAATTAAACTAAAGAAACATGTGGTAATAATATAATTAAAATTATTCTTAAGTTGATATCCGCTTATATTTTTATTACAGAGAAAGAGTGACGCGTTTAGAAGAGGCAGTTCAAATACTGACACCCTTTAACACAATGATCACAATCCTGTCCGGTGAAGAATCTCAATACATTATGTTGTACAGTAAACTTTATCCCATTGATAGCCCACTTTTCTTTTGTTCCATTCTGAAGCTCCCTTAATATATTTTACGTTAAACTAAACCGATTAGAATAATAATTGACAAACCCTGTTTGCGATTAAACGAGATTTTCTAGGAGAATTAAAGTATAAATGTTTACATTACCTACTGAAAAGCTTTACTTCTGCGTTAGTTTTGCAGTTAGATTGAATGTTATTAATTTGATCAATGATATAAAACTAATATGTATTTCCACATATACTATGAATTTCAAAACTAGAAAAAAAATCTGTCAGCTAACGTAGCACTTTAAGCAACACAAAAAGAGAGCCGAAGAAAGAGAGAGAGATTAGCATAAAAGAGAGAATATACAACAAATTACAACTTATTTTAAAAGATACGCGGACGTCAGCGGACTCGAATCACTACCTGATCCCATTACAGGAATGCTCAGCGGAAAGTGTATGTCTGTGCCACAGCACATATACAACCTGCCCGGCATCAATCGGAGGTAACCGGAGGTCTCCGATTGAAAGCACGCAAACAACCGCTCCGAAGAAAACCTAATCATAAGCAGCACTAATATAACATAATTGTTATGTTTTCCTCAGCCAACAATAGTTATTTTAAAATGAAAGGCTTTCATCAACCCATGTCGAGGTAAGAGCCTTGTGACAGTTTAGATCAGATGAGTAAAGTTCTCAAAATATGATATTCGCCAGCGCTTATTTCTTAATCAGTACTCTCGCGGCAAAACGAAATTGACAATGGCGTTGTTTTGGAGTCTGTACTAACACAGGCATCAAAGATTAGGCGACTGACGACTTTTATTTGATAAGCTGCTAAGTGATGAGAATATAGTGAGGAATACATGTGAGGCTCTTGAGGTTGTAAGAAGCGAAGAAAGCAACTATTTGCAAGGCGGAAAAATTTTTCTGGAAAAATATATAATGGCAAATTTTCCATCTATATTATGTTAATAAACTTACATTAATAAATCTTTAATCCTGACATAAAGAGAATGCCATCGCGTCACAGTTTGTGAACTACACTTCTAATTTCTTTCAGTAACGCTCCCGACTTGTCGATACTTGCTCTCAAAGTTTTCCAAATATACTATATGTGAATTTAAATTCTAAGCTTAATTTATATTATTTACTAGCCGTACCCGTGCGCTCCGCTGCACCTGTTAGAAATAAATATAAAGTAATTACATAATTAAAATAGGACGTTTGATCCAGGGGACATTCGTGTTTGATAGAAGGATAAATCGTTTAATATGTTACTTAGTTCAAATTGTATTTAAATAATTAAAATGCGGCCATTTTGGTCCAGAGAGCACTCAGAAGTTACTGTAATAACATTAAGTATAGCATTATGCCCATCAAGAGAAACTACAAACACAGAAACATTCTCTGTAGGCTATGTTTCATAGCTTTCGATTGTTGTTGTACATGGCCCCTTATAGACGAAGTCATTTGTTTTCATTTCATTATACCGCCTTAGATGGCAATGTATTTTAATTTTAAAACTCATTTATCTCATTAAATATCAGTCCTATCAAAATTTTGCAAGGAATAAAACTTATCGGAAATCATTTGTAAAGAAACTTTTGGTATGTAATATATTTCACAAAAATCAATAATAAGGGAGATATTTAGATTTATTTAATTCAGGCTCCCTTATGACCCCCTTTTAAATAACGTATTTTGAATGTCATATAGCCTAAAATCTAAGTTACAGCGAATTTAATTTATATTCCAATTTTCATATAAATCGGTTCAGCCATTATCGCGTGAAAAGGTAACAAATATCCAGACAGACGGGCAGACATGCAAACAAAAATTAAAAAAAAGCGATTTTCGGTTTCAGGGTGGTTAATTATATATGTCAGGACCAATTATTTTTGGAAAATCGAAAATTACCAGAAAATTTTCCGCTACAGATTTATTATTAGTATAGATTAATATTATTGTTAATTTATATTGACATACAGCAAGGAAATGATTTCGGTGTAAAATCTTCACAATGTTCTACTGCATGTAATTAATTGTAAGTATAATATTTTCTTCAACATTTGTGTACCAATGGTCCCTATAAATAATAATGGTCTATTACTTTAAAATAATTAGTACCTACTACGTAAAATGAAATACTTGTTCGTTTTTTTGTTGTTTCGAAATTACTGCAATATTTTTTTCTTCAAATACTATATAAAAATCATGTTAATAAATTATGCTTTACAAACCACTACTTTATAAAGTATAACTGAGTAAGCCTAATGTTTCTTGTATTACAAGTATCAAATGTAGACACTGATAATAACTATGTTTTTTTTTCCTTCTGCTAAGTGTGTTTATTATGTCCAAATGCCTATTTAATCCAACACTAGGAGCGCAGAATAGATTATTGTACACCCCTCTAGCCAAGAACTGGTTAGAGCAACGCCTGAATGATGCAGTCCGCACAGACCGGCGATCCGCGCACGTAACTGCACAATCAGTGCCTCATTTCTGTCATCCCTGATGTGGACTAAATGACTGTTTTGCTTGGGGGAGTGAAGGTCACTGCCAAACTGTGTACACTAACTCGTTTTTTTTTCCAGAGTGCAGCGAAATTGCAACCGCGTCCGAAATCTGCTAATTATAAAATTCACGATCAAGGTAGTCGTGTTATTAAGTTTGCAGATGTAGAGAAAGAACAAGGCTTTCAAATTCCCATTGAGCTGTAGCGTTCTCCGGTTTCGGTAGACAGCCGTGGCGAAAATGTGATCGTGCGCCGAGCCACTGTGTAACCTGCAACGTGAATAGCACCTGTGGAGGGAGGCGGACACCCGAAGAGGAAGTGAAGCAACTGTCTGACTTATTAACGGATTTTCATTTTCCTTACGTCAAGCACTTAAATATAATTTTATACAGTACAGGCTACAAACTAATGTTTAGTACATGTAACGAAGAAAAAAATGAACAATAAAACATAGGACACATTATCACAACCTAAAATTAACTGTCTTCAGAATATCTCTGTGACAGAGTTTCAAAATCAGGAATTATGTCACTTACTGCTAGTCGTAGTTGATCACGAAGGGTCATATTCATAGACATTCTTAGCGCGGGCTACCGGGGGATGATCAGTGAACTAAAGTTTTTCGTATTCATAAACCAGTGTTAGCGATATGATATGATATGAATCCTGTACAAGTAATCAGTCGATAGCCGGGGCTAGTTTAGCACGCTCGTAGCGCTGGCTAGCGAAATGTCTATCATAGCACCCTAAGGTATTTGTCTGCCAGTCGTGATCTAAATTTGGTTTTTACTATTTTCATTGTTAAAAATAATTTTTCACAAACGTAAGTTGTAGCGAACATGGCTTCAAAAGAGCAAGCGAAAGAACGAAGCTTCGGATATTTATTTTTTGGCAATGATTTGAAAAGTTCAACATTTGTCAAGTCCTTACATCTAGCTTTCTTTTAACATCACATTGTAAATCTGTGAATTTAAATTGAAGGTCTAACCGCATTATTCGTACATCTGCAGAAAAAGGATCGACGTATAGAGATGATGATGATGACGATGATGATGATCATAATAATAATAATAATAATAATAATAATAATAATAATAATAACACTTAATGTTTTAATGTTTCATCAGTAACATGTAGTATAATGCCTTTTTATGTTATACAACCGATTTCCTCGTAATACTTGTGAACAAATCATACATTTGAAGAGTCCACTGCAAGAATGATGGATGTCATTTGGAATACATTTTTCAGGAGAAGCAATTGAAAGTTTGAAATGCTTAGCACTCAAAGCTTAACTGTGATTTTCCGATCATTACTGGTCAACGACTATCAGTGTTAATGCCATATAACTCTGTATGTACATTCTATATGTCTTAAGCTATGCATTTACAGTCTTGGTTCATTTTCGACAAGAAAGTGACATCCATCATTCTTGCAGTGGACTCTTCATTTAATATTCTCATCATATTGGCAGCAAAAAAATGCGTCCTCCTATCCTACTTCAAACTTTCGTTTTTGTAGAGGTACATGGTTTCGAGAGAGACATTGCGATGATAGCAGGTCAGAGACAAATACAAATGGAACGGAGTTTGACTCCAGTGAGTGAGAGGGTGGGGGTTGTGGGAGGTAGGAAGCAAGAGAAATGCATAGCTATCATTGCGAGCCAGTCACATTTTCGCCATGGCTGGTCTACGTCTACGTGGTTGAAACGTGGATTCACACCGCTGTACAGTATCTAAATGTTGACAAAGCGATAACAATTCCAAGGACATACACAAATAGTAGTCTAAGACAGCGCCTAATATTGATTCATATAGGAGCTGAAATGGATTTATTCTGGGTGCGTGTAATGTTATGTTATTATACTTATTCTCAATGTTATTTCATGAAATATTACAGAGCGTACGATTAGGCTTCCGATTCATGAACGCGAGAATGACTGATGTGCCTGTTACTTGCTCGGAGGAGGGGGAGAAGTAGGTTATTTTACGACGCTGTATCAACATCTTAGGTTATTTAGCGTCTGAATGAGATGAAGGTGATAATGCCGGTGAAATGAGTACGGGGTCTAGCACCGAAAGTTACCCAGCATTTGCTCAAATTGGATTGAGGGAAACCCCAGAAAAAAACCTCAACCAGATAACTTAACTCGACCGGGATTCGAACCCGGGCCAACTGTTTCACCGCCAACGCGCTTCACAGGTGTAGACTACTTGCTCGAAACCGAGCATTATTATTATTATTATTATTATTATTATTCCTGAAAAACTGACCTGTTACTGATTTAATAACCCGGCGAGGCAATCCTCTCTATTCGTGAAACGCACTATAACACACTTTTTTTGTATTTTTATTTGAAGTTTATGATAGAAATGTAAATTTAGTGACAGAAAATTATTACAATGTAATATTAGTGTATTAATTATGGTATGTATTATGAAAGTTTTCTTAATTTGTTATAGAGAATGTATGAAAAAAACTGTTTTGCGTTAATTGTAATGTCATGTAAGAAGCAATCGGTACCGGTATTATTTTCATGTTGCCGCCCTTCACCGGTTGAAAATGGCTGCTCTAAAAAGGGTAGAATCGAACCCTTTTCCCCAGTACGAATTAGGAACGCTAAGCACCGTAATAATCCGATATTTCACTGCTTTGTGAATACGAACTCTAAAAATAAAGTTGACCGGTCTTACCTTGCAGTCATATTTTCTGAATCTCGTCTTACTTCGCCCGAACTAGCACTGATGTAAGCGAAACGAGAAGTGAACTGTTGGTATCACTGCTTGGCAAGAGAATGAGAAATTTTAATCCTATCAAGCCAGACCTTTGCGCTTCGTGATTCAGCGAGTTTATGTATAAAGCGAAACAGGTTTCCAAGTCTGACAAGAACTCCATCTTCTATTTATTTCTTGTTAATTTTCTTATTAGCTTGGTTTGGTAATGCTTCAAAGTGAGAGGTGAAAATCGTAGTTTAGACATCTAAAATGTTCAGTTCTCATGATCAGCGACAACCAAGAGATTCTCAGTCATATTTATGTAGGTGGAATGATTCCACAATGTTGCTTAGAATTCATGATGAACTACTACTACTGCTACAACTACTGCCACTACTGCTATTGCTACTACTAGACCTCCTGCTGCTGCTACTAATACTCTACTACTACTACTACTACTACTACTACTACTACTACTACTAATAATAATAATAATAATAATAGTAGTAGTAGTAGTAGTTCCAAAATGTATTTTCATGAACTCATTTTGAAAAGCGCGCCTTCCTTGTAGACACCAATATCATTACTTTCACGTATTTAAAAATTACTAGAAAAATGTATTAAAGTTCGATTAATGAATTATCTTGATAAACATAACTTAATATATTAAGTGATAATCAATTTGGTTTTCGAAAAAAATTCAGTACAGATAATGCAATATATCAAGTTACCAAAAAAATTGTTAGAGAATTTGATCATGGTAACAAATGTATTGGTATTTTCTAGGGCATAAGAAAAGCATTCGATACAGTGAAACATGATATCTTAATTGAGAAATTAGACTTATCAGGAATCAAAGGTAATGCTTTAAACTTAATAAAATCGTATCTTAACGACAGAATTCAAATAACGAAAATTGACAATTATTCAAGTGAACCTTTAATTATTAATATAGGTGTTCCCCAAGGCACAGTTCTAGGCCCTATTCAATTTTTAATATATATATATTAATGACATGTTAAAAATTGACTTACAACAATACAATGGTGTTCACTATTCTTATGCATATGACATAGTTTTACTTTTTGGTGGAAAAACCTGGTATGATGCATATAATAATTCAAATAATGGACTTAAATTAATAAAAAAATGGTTTCACATAAATTATCTTTCTATCAACGAAAATAAAACCATAATTATTCCATTCTCATTATCTGAAAAATGTAACAAACCGTCCACACCTGTGGAGTAACGGTTAGCGCGTCTGGCCGCGAAACCAGGTGGCCCGGGTTCGATTCCCGGTCGGGGCAAGTTACCTGGTTGAGGTTTTTTCCGGGGTTTTCCCTCAACCCAATATGAGCAAATGCTGGGTAACTTTCGGTGCTGGACCCCGGACTCATTTCACCGGCATTATCACCTTCATCTCATTCAGACGCTAAATAACCTAAGATGTTGATATAGCGTCGTAAAATAACCTACTAAAATAAAATAAAAAATGTAACAAACCTCCTACATCTATATTAAGTATTACATTACATAATTCTGATTGTTGTCTTATACAGTGTAAATGTCCGATTATTAAATAGTCCTCGGAAGTTAAGTATTTAGGCATAATTTTCGATAATCATTTAAAATGGAACCAATACATTAATTACCTTTGTAATAAATTACGTAAAATAGTATATTATTTTGTTTTATTGAGGAATTACTTGTCAATAAGTTTATTACGTACAATATATTTAACTTTATTTCAATCGGTAATTATGTATGGAATTATAGGTTGGGGTAGCTCATTTAAATCCCATTTTAATCCACTTTATTTATTACAGAAGAAAATAATTAAAATATGTCTTCATAAACCTATTGATTTTCCACCTCAAAATTTGTTTCTAGACTTTGATGTACTTAACGTAAGACAAATTTATTATATTGTATTAATAAAATTCATACATCAAAATCGAAATAATTTTGAATTGTATTCTCATAGTTATGAAACAAAAGGTATGAATTCTTTACGGTTGTTTGAACCAGAATGCAACACTGTTACAATATTTAATCATAGTATTAATTTAGGCCCAAGAATATATAACAAATTTATATTCAAATATCCTAATCTTGTCAATTCTAATAGTTCTAGTATTAAATTAAAAAAGTTATGTATGGATTTTATAAAAATTGAAAAATTGTAAATTTAAATTTATATACTATAATTGCACAGTAGACATAAGAGCTTCTTAAGAAATAGTATTAACTTTCTACCCGGGCCCAAACATCCGGCCACCAAATATTACGCTTCTAGACGGAGAAACCGTTTAGTGAAACAACAGAAAAATTACAAAAGTTCAAGTAATCCAGAGAGAGCCAATAAGAGAGATCGCGATAGGAAAAAGCGCAGTACAATTATGAACTCACGCAGTATCTTTTCTACAATCAGAGGAGGAAAGCGATCAGAAGAGTACTTGAAACAAAAAATGAATGGTGTTCAATTAACAATAATGATATTCATACTTTTTTTCACAAAGACTTTTTCTTCTCCTAATACTGCTGAAAGAGACGAGTTCCCATCCAAAATTAGCGAAGCAGCTCGTCTTGAACTTGACGATACATTTTTAACTGAAATTTCTAAAGATGAGATTATTCAAGCTACACATCGCATAGCTGTTGACACTAGTCCCGGACCAGATCGCGTCATTGTTAGAGCTATCAGAGATGACATGGTTAGTGAAGTGATCTCAATAATCGCAACACGAATGCTAAAAACGAGTTTCGTACCTGAATGCTTGAAGAAAGCACGGACAATTTTATTGTTTAAAGGTGGCGAAAACAAGGATCTTTCCAACTGGCGTCCTATCACCATCTGTTCGGTTATTCGAAGAGTCATCGAACGTGTTTTAGATTCACAACTTCGAATGTATGTTGAACTTATTGAAAATCAGCGAGGATTCGTCACTTTACCAGGTACGCTAATAAACACCTCCATACTCAATTCCGCTCTAAGATGTGCTAAAACAAAAAAAGATGACGTAACAGTTGTACTATTAGACATAAGAAAAGCCTTTGACAACGTAGGTCATACTACCTTAATAAAACCCTACGAGCTGAAGGAATTCCTTCTAGATTAACCGATTTAATCATGAATTTGCAATCCAGTAATATCACTCAAATTGAAACCCCTCATGGCAAGACGAAAGCAGTCTCATTTTTACGAGGCGTCATGCAGGGGTCACCGTTATCGCCAATATTATATAATATCGCAACTAACCATATCCTCGACGAATTAACTGAAGATAACATTTGCAAACATTATGGCAAAACACTGAGCACAGACCTGCCACCTCTTACAGTTTTGGGTTTTGCCGACGACACCGCAATCATTGGCAAAAGTAGAGAAGCAGCTATAGAATTAACACGCATAGCTATGCAGAAATTTAGCGAGATAGGCCTCGAAGTAAACCCAAGAAAATGTGTTGGCATTCGTATTGAGAAAGGGGAACTTGTAGAAGAACCCTTGGATCTAGATGTTAATTGTCGGATAAGAGTATTGGAACACGGAGAATCAATTAAGTATCTCGGCGTCACGTTTAATGATTCCCTAAATTTTGACTCTAAAGGTACAATTCAGAATATACACAAAAAACTCGATTTACTGGCTTCTACACCCTTATTGAAATGTGAACAAAAATTTCTGGTTTTAAACACATCTATTTGTACATCGTTGATTTATCCCTTCCAGACCGCGGAGCCGAACAAAATCCCAATTAAGTTTCTTCAAGACAGTGATAAACTTATCAGAAGTGCCCTCAAACAAATTCTACAGCTCCCAACGGACACGCCAGACTATATGATTTATTCAGATATGAAGTGTAAAAGTCTTGGTCTCTTCAAAGCAGAGTGCGAAGCCCATCTTCAGCACGCCAATACTTGTCGCGTCCTCGCACTGTCAGCCAATCCCTACGTCACAGCCACTCGATATCTCTTTACTGAAAGCACCGAATGCGTCAAATCTTTGCAGTTAACCGAGACATCCGACGTAATTAAAGACGCACGAACCAGTTTGTATGACGCTCGACGTATGAGGAAAAAACTGCGAGAAAAGGAATTAGAGGAGTGGGCTAAGCTACCGCAGAAAGGTCTTGGCGTAGAGCTATACAGCGAGTTTACTCCGGCGAATTCCTGGATACGACATCGTGAAGGCCTAACCTCTAGCGAGTGGCGCGAAGCTATTAAAATGACTGCACACGTGTCTTCCGTACGTTCCCTTCCGGGCAGGACTCGGGACAACATCCTCTGTCGGCGATGCCACAGAGAGCCAGAAACACTTGCACATGTCCTGGGCTCTTGTCCACACGGTGAAGTACTCCGTAACTCACGACACCATAGAATTCGTTCGATGATCGCCGAACAGTTTAGATCAATAAATTTTCAAGTGTTCGAAGAAGTTCACGGACTGGCAGACAATGGCAGTACAAGAAGAATAGACATGATTGCCATCCCGCCAAATAACAACAATGGCTACGTCATCGATCCCACCGTTAGATTTGAAAAACAAAAGCGCCAACCTGAAGATGTAAATAGGGAAAAAACGACATCTATGTACGTACCGTTCCATATTTCATGGACAAATACGGTCGACAACAAATTGAAGTAATAGGCCTTATGGTTGGAGCGCGCGGAACTATTCCCGGTTTCTTCTTCCAGACCTGGCAACGTTTCGGCCTACAGAGGAAGGCAATTGATGACATTGTTCTTGCAGCTCTGGGAGGATCAATATTTATACTCCGCAACCATCTCTACGGTCAACAATGATCTTCAACTAATTAATTAGTAGCTACTTATTTATTCAGTCATTTCTTGTCATTATTGTAAGACTCCCTTCAACTTAAACATATGTATGTTATTTATACTTCCAACTGCCTATTGCTCAATATGCTCTGTCTCTGTGGCAGCCTGTTAATACAGGGGCTGTTATCGTTTAGATAAATAAATAAATATTAATTTCAATTCAGGAATCCGCCCCTGAGCACGAGTTCTACTCTTTCAGGGGCGAGCTAAAGTTTTTCTGTATATATTATATTTTATGTTACAATTATTAGCAAAATAATAAATAAATAAATAGATTAATTAATTAATTAATGAAAAAATGGATGAATGAATGAATGAAAGAATAAATGAATAAATAAATAAATAAATAAATACATAAATAAATAAATAAATAAATAAATAAATAAATAAATAAATAAATAAATAAATAAATAAATAAATAAATAAATAAATAAATAAATAAATAAATATGCAAATTCACTAATAAATTTAAGAAATATACTGTATATGAAGTTCGTGTTTGCCACTCCACCTTTTTAAATGTCTTTTCTGCATTTTTCTGCAATCTATTTTTTTTTTCCTTTAGCATGTGAACTATTAAACCTAGAGATCTGAAACTTTGCACATTCTTTTATGACTAGACTGTGATGCTGAAACTCTAGAATGTTTAATGCGGCTTCAAAATTGTGCTAGATTATAAAAGTTTTGTATTGGGTTAATAAGTTATTAATTTTTCAGTAATGAGAATTTAAATAAATTTATTAAATTACTAAATATTAACCAAAATAAATAATTCTAGAATTCATATAGATCATATAGATCTGAACCTATTTAATGAGTCGTAAAAATTTGGAAGCATTGATACCAGTAGTTTTACTATAGTGTGTACTTATTAGAGATGAACAGAACTAACTGCCGCTCTCGCTCGCTGTGTTCACTGCATTTGTCTTTCGAGTCTCGCTCGTCATTCTCGAAATAGCATTTGGTAGGCGTGGAAAGATTTCGTAACTTTGAATAACATACATCATTGAAATAAATAACATAAATGTTTAAATGAGACAAAAAGACAAAACAGAACAGTATCTTAGTTATCAAAATGTTCTGGTTCTATTATATGATATTACCTATGGTTATATAAATAAAAAAAAAACAATTCTCAAATAAATTTGCATTTCTAAAACATGACATTAATATATTTTTACTTGAGATTGCACATTTGATCTTAAACATATGAAAAGAAAATGCCTAGTCTTTTAATAAGGGCCTAGTAATTAAATAAAGACTGGGGAACGGATTATTATACACTAAAAGGTAGAGATGTTTCAAATGGATTACTTTATTGTGCCAAAGTAGATACAAGTTCAGTCAGGTATAAGCAACTGTGGCGATTGAAAGCTGCTTGACTTCGGGACTTGATCAATATCGAGTCTCGGAAGATTTGAAGATCTTATACGTCAAGGACGCGACGTAACACAACATTGTCGTGCGGGTTTTCGGCTTTGCGGGCGCTGTTAGTCTTGCTTTCTCAATCGTTGTTCATCTCAAGTTCTTATGTAATGGCACGTTTCAGCAAGTCCTTGGAAAATTACTCAATTAAAAAAAAATCTTACACCAAATTATTAATCTAAATCTAATGAAGTGCTTTTAATTTGAACAAGTAGATTTTGAGTTGGGTTATTTTACGACGCTGTATCAACATCTAGGTTATTTAGCGTCTGAATGAAATGAAGGTGATAATGCCGGTGAAATGAGTCCGGGGTCCAGCACCGAAAGTTACCCAGCATTTGCTCATATTGGGTTGAGGGAAAACCCCGGAAAAAACCTCAACCAGGTAACCTGCCCCGACCGGGATTCGAACCCGAGCCACCTGGTTTCACGGCCAGACACGCTTACCGTTACTCCACAGGTGTGGATAAGTAGATTTTGACTTCACACAGTAAAATTTGTAAAATTCTGTCTTCAATATTATGGTAGTTAGAGTGATAAATGTTTGTTGTAGATTCCGCATCATTTCACTGCATATCCATGACCTGGACATGGTGCGGTTTCGTTGCACTCTTGACTGACTCAGTTTCGCTGCGCCTCCCCTCTCCCAAGCAATGCCAGTCATTCAGTCTACATAATATTATGCAGGCGATCAGATGCTGCATTACGTACTACAATTAACTATTGTGAATACTCACATTTAAAAAACATATATTTTAACATTATTTCCGTCCTCGTTCTCGTTGTCGTTTCCGTTCCCGGTTTGTTGTCAATCAGCCTTTGCTTGTAAATGAATACGGACGAGTATATTCTCATGTAAAAGGCGAACACATATTTTGTAACGTAGGCTATACCACATTGAAATCAAGGGAGGGAGAAGGACTTTTATTGAAAGACACTATAAATCTAAAAAACACTGACAAAATATTTCGTTGCTTCCTAGAAATGAGGGGGTGAGGACATATTATTCACATCAGAAACCACGAACTCATGTAGCCAGACTGAATTTTACAGGGATTTGTGTGAAATGATGGAATGCGCAAACCTCCCTTTAATAAGCTGCAGAATCCTACTTTCAAAACGTTTCTGGAGAAATATACAGCTATGAAAATTCCTTGTGAGTCTACTTATTTCTTATTTGTCGTTAAAAACTTATATTTATTACACAACTGTATACTTACTATGATCATGAAGAAGTTATCATGGCTTAGGTTACATGAGAGGAGAAATCTGCACTCACTTTCTCTCTTATATCGAATTATGCACACTTCATACCCCTATTATTTATTCGCTCGTTTTCATCCTTTCTCTCGGTATCATAATATTAATACTCGATCACAACGCGATAACACGCTAGAAATTCCACTTCATACACCATCTCTGTATTCCTCATCTTTCACTGTTGCTACCTCTCGTCACTGGAACTCTCTGCCGTCTGAAGTCAAGAGCTGCCGAACATTGAAATCTTCCAAATCCAAGGTAGAAAATTATCTTATGATGAGTTGCCAAACTAACTTACTATTATGACAAGTGTTGTATTGCATGTTACCACGTATTCACATTTTTTTTTCTGTTCTAGTGATATTTAACTTATTTTATATTTTTGTTTTCATATTTTCCGATAATGGTATATCTATAATGTGATAAGTTGAGCTATATGTAATCATAATTTTCCTTACTGTGTGTAGGCCTACTTAAAAATATTGTATTCATTGTATGCTTTGTACTGCACTATTTTATTACTATTATTATTATTATTATTATTATTATTATTATTACTATTATTATTATGACTATTCTTATTTATTATTATTATTATTATTATTATTATTATTGTTATTATTATCATCATCAATAATTATCTTATTTTTTATACTTTGTATGTCTCATTTATTTTGACCTGCTGTTCACATTTTATTATGCTTTCTCCTTTCTTTCTGTATGTTATATAGACTAAGTATGCCTGATTTCTACTTACTTGATGTTTACATTTTATTAATATTATCTTATTCAGTTTTGTGTGTAAAATTGTAGTGTACTTTGTAAATTTGTAGTGTTTTTTTGTAACGCAGTTTTACTCCTGGTTGAGTGTTAGAGAAGTACGTATGGCCATAACTCTGCCAGGTTAAATAAATCATCATTATTATTATTATTATTATTATTATTATTATTATTATTATTATTATTATTATTATTTGTCGTACGCCGGTCTCCGTGGTCGTTCTTCTCCGACGTGTTGTCGAGGTGGGGAGGGGAAACGGGAGTGACGTGACAAGATGGCTGTCGCTTGTGGGTGGGGTGATGATAAGAAACTGTGGTGAAGTTTAAAAGAAAGACTGCTTTTAAAGTAAGATTTGTTTATTACAGAAATAACAGTGAAATTGTAACTGTGGTTTCCTCCTAGTTCTGTGGTAGGGGTAACGGGAGAGTCGTGATAGAAATTGATAGTTTAGAAATTCGTCCCGAGGCTTCGATGCGAGGAGAGTTATGATGGGTGATAGTAAAGTACGACTTGAATGAGAGGGAGGTAGGGGTAACGGGAGTGCCTGGGGAAATCGGCTTGCTTTCATGTGTGTTGTGGGGTGGGCAGGATAACGAGAGAGATGGAATCGGGATAATGGTTGATTCTCTAGGTCGAAGGATCAAACACAGCGTACTGTGCGACTTATCGACGTTCGAGAACACACCCCTTTGGATTCGGAGGATCAACACAGCGCACTATGCGACTTACCGACTCCAAGAGGGGGAGGAATGGTGGCCTCTAGCGTTCGGAGGATCAACACAGCGCACTATGCGACTTACCGACTCCAAGAGGGGGAGGAATGGTGGCCTCTAGCGTTCGGAGGATCAACACAGCGCACTATGCGACTTACCGACTCCAAGAGGGGGAGGAATGGTGGCCTCTAGCGTTCGGAGGATCAACACAGCGCACTATGCGACTTACCGACTCCAAGAGGGGGAGGAATGGTGGCCTCTAGCGTTCGGAGGATCAACACAGCGCACTATGCGACTTACCGACACTAAGGGGGGGGGGTTGGTGGCCTCTAGCGTTCGGAGGATCAACACAGCGTACTATGCGACTTACCGACACTAGAGGGGGGGGGGGTTTCAGGCGAGGACTGTGGTTTATCGAACAAGCCGGGATAAGTGGGAAGTCGAAGTCAGGAAGAGAAGTGGGTGGGTTGGAGGTGGTGATGAGACTAGTAGCGAGACGAGAATAACATAAGTTTAGGATACGTAAGAAGTGAGGAAGATTCGGCTGGTGTAAGAAAGAATACAAGAGACAGGGGCGCAGCTTGGCTCCCTGTTCCCGGAGTGGTGGCCGTGTGTAGGCACGTCCGAACAAAAGACAACCATGGCGTAGGCTACCTCTTTGCCATCTGGCGAACGAGTGGTCTGGCCTTTTTTACCTTGGGGATTAATTGAAGTGAATTTTTATGGCAGGCCTTGAGTCCAAGCTATATTTATACCCCTCGGAACAATGGTGGTTGAGGACGCCGTTGACGTCACAGTGCCTGGGGGTATTTCTACTGCCAACGTGACTCGTCGCTGCGCGATCTTTGCTTTCTCCCTCACAAGAGGGAAAAAAGCGAGCCAACCTGCTTTCTGAGAGAGAGAAAGCAGCGACTCTCATTTGCGCGGGTAGGTTTGAACTGTTTAAAGTAGGACGCACAGGCATCGAGAATTGATATACACAACATATTATTATTATTATTATTATTATTATTATTATTTCTGGGCCCACCTATAGGCCTATCTGTAGCCTACGCAGTACTCAGCACAGCACGAACTCAATAGCTCAAGAGATCGTTGCCTCTCTCCTCTGCGCTCGCTTTGTAAACAAAGTACCAGTATAGTAGAAGTTAAGGTAACCTAAAGTGATGTCCGAAGCCTGCTCATGACTACTGGGTGTTCAGTTCAAAGTGTGTCATGGCTCGCTGTATGCCGTCACGTGGCTAGTCGATGAGCCTAGAGAATTCAATCTTCCTACACTTCCGCAGAGGTGTATTACTTATCTTCCAGAGAAGTTGCCTAGCAAGTACGGCGTTCATTCAGAAGAGTACTTACCGATACGTACGGTAACGCTGGTAGTGGCAGGAATGTGAACTGTTTCGAAACATGTACTGAGGTGAGTTTTTTCTTACTGTCGGGATATGGGGAGAGGGTTAAGAGGATTACTTACGTATTTGTTGATATTAACTTCGACGGTCAACATGGACACGGAACATTTGATTTGTATTGTGGAATGTTGGCGTACGCAACCGATGATAACAAATACCCTGCGTACGACTTGGCCGCACAAATACAGTTCGAAAGAGGTTATGGTAGCACACAGACCGTACAGACCGCCATCTGTTGCTACGACGTTCAAGTTAAACCGTACACGTTCTCAAGTTCAGGTTGAACGCCTTGATTAATAGGCAACTTCTCTGACACAAAAGCTGAAACTCGCTTCAAATCGCTGACTCATCAACAGTGACATCATGACACACTTTGAAATGAACACCCAGTATATGCCCTTAATAACTGTGAGGAGCACCTGTCCCAAGAAAGGTAAGGAGTAGAGTGGGACCGGTCTTCGTCGCCGCCCGACAACAGGTTTTGTTAGGTAGAAGTTGGAGTGGAACCGGTCTGAATAGGAACCTCTGTATAATCATATGCATAGTTATTTGATACGAATTTGTGTATAATTAACAAATAGGCCTACTAGTGGCTTGTGCAGCAAATACTGCAAATTATGTTCGTTAGAAGTTCAAATAAAGATTTTTCAAATTTATTTTCCACAAAGAATACTAGAAGTTATGAAAGTTATTTGCTTCTATAATAATGAAACATATTGCACTGAAGATTAACATTGAAAGCAAAGCAATAAATCAGTGAGGTGCAACCCTGTTAAAATATTTTGTCTATCAATGTCTTTCGATAAGTAGGCAATGGAATTATTTTTTATGTTGTTTCCGTAATCGTGATTTATCAATGAATCCTTTGTAATGAAATGAGAAGCAACTAAACTGAACGTAAATTGTCCATCTCCGGTCAAAATTAAGTTTGGAGTTGTTTCCGATAGATGGCAGTGTTCTCTACACATCTCTGTAATCAGAATTCTCCAAATCGCAGAGGTGAACGATCATCCAACCAGAATAGTAATATCGTATGGTTAGCACGATGATTCCCACAGCCGTTAGGCCTATAGCTGACTTTTGTAACCGGATTTCGCTATATATCGCAGCTCCCTAATTTCATAACGATGTTGGGTGAGCACCGGTCCTATACACTGGCCCGAAATATCATGAGAAAATTTCTTCCCCACAAGTACTCGATCCAGAGCGCATTCCATAACGCGAGTTCTAGGCAGGGTGCCTTAGACCACGACGCCACGGCGCGGAGCTCAGAAAATTATATACAAGATATTTTCTACAGCTAGCCTACTTGTATAAACCTATCATCATTAATAATAATTAATTAATTAATTATTAATGGCAAGGTTATAAAACCAATGAGAAAATTCTAACAGAACTCAACGTCAAACCAGTCAAAATAAAAAAATACAGAGAAAATTCAATCCATCATGTACAGTACAACGCATGGACAGAAACAGACTACCATTCCAAATTGTAAAGTATCCACCACACGGAAGAAGAACTCCGGACAGACTGATAAAAAGACTTGTTGACAGCTACTGAGACCTGTACAGGCTACTGGGCTTATACCTTGGATGATGATGATGATGTTGATGATGATAATTAATAATAGCATTAATGTGTATCATTTGTGGCAAAGACCCACATCACGTTTTTTTTTTCTACTTAATTTTTAATGGCAATAATGATACCTTACCTTCTTAAGTTTTATAATTTTTAGTAACCAATATACAGGGTGTTTAAAAAATACGGGGAATAATTTCAGGTATGTATTTCCCACATGTAGACAATCAAAATATTTCATTACAACATGTGTCCGGAAATGCTTCATTTTCGAGTTATGACCTTCACAACATTGAAATTCACCGGAACGTTTTTCTTTACGCAGGTCGTTGTCATTACAGAAGATGTTCAAAATGTCCACCTCCTGCTTGAATACAGAGCTCACATCGATGTCTCATTGACCTGCGAACACGATCCCAAACTCCAGGAGTATTGCGTATGTCCTCAGATATGATAAGGATACAATTGATACTCTTTCAAAAGTCTCCAGACAGTCGTATGAGGAACATTGACTTGCAACGCTACCCTTCGTGTGCTGATAGAAGGAGTCATGTTCACAGCCTCCAGAATCTCCTCCTGTACTTCTGGAGTTGTAGATCTTGGTCGTCCCCTTCCCAAACCAGGAGAGTTAAATTTTCCATACTCGCACAGACGGTAATGGAGACATACAAATGTCTTCCGATCTGGACATTGTCGCTGTGGGTACCTCTCCTGGTACAAACGACGAGCCAGCGCAGCATTGTCGTCCGCCTTACCGTACATGAAGTGTATCTCTGCCAGCTCTTGATTTGAATACATGTCGCACAGTCTAACGCCTACACAACACTGAATGTAACCTTCGCCTCGGAATGAACTGTCAGAGTGCCCTCTTAATGTCTCCTTTGACGGCAACGACCTGCGGAAAGAGAAACGTTCCGGTGAATTTCAATGTTGTGAAGGGCATAACTCGGAAATAAAGAATTTCCGGACACATGTTGTAATGAACTATTTTGATTGTCTACATGTGGGAAATACATACCTGAAATTATGCCCCGTATTTTTTAAACACACTGTAGAGCCGTTCTCAGGAAATTACACAAATGAAGATTGACAATATTGTCATTAATTATGACCAGGCCACGGATGTTCGGTACGTCTGTGTTCTCCGCGCGACTATGGCTTCAGATAGGACGGGGGGTTTGTGCTGGTAGTTTGCGTTGCAAGTGCACAGTGACAGTCACAACTACGGTAATAACAAAGCGGGCACATGCAAGTACAGCATACGGACGAGGTAACCGAGTCATGGCGAAGCCAATTACATTCAAAGAAGTGCAGGTAAGCGGACGTTTTGAGAACTCACAACATACGTGTTATTAGAAGTGGTGTTATAAAAGTTTAACAATACTACTTTGAATTGTAGGTGAATTGTTTCGTGGGGGAATTTGGAGGAGGTGAAATATTTTCTTCGAATGGAGAATTTATAATCTGTAGATTGTGTCGCACACAAACTAGAGGCTGGAAACGAGCATTCACTGAAAGACATTGCAACACAAAAAACATAAGGCAAGTGTAGCTTTATTGGAGCAGGAAGTAAACAAAGTTCCATTTACTTCTCTCTCAAGTCGGAAGTCTACATTTTTTCGGGACGTCTGTGAGATGATGGTGGGGGCCAACATTCCATTCCATAAAGTAGAGAATGTTTTTTTTAAGAACTTCATAGAAAAATATACAGAAAAACAACTTCCTTCCGAATCAACTCTTCGCAAGAACTATCTGCCAGATTGTTATGCAGATGTTTTAAATCAAATAAGGAAAGCGGTAGGAAATAATAAGATTTGGGTTTCTGTGGACGAAACGACTGATGAAACAGGGCGATTTGTAGCACATGTCGTTGTCGGAACATTGAGTCCTGATGGACCTGGTGAAAAGTTTTTGTTAACCGCAGAGGTATTTGATAAAGTGAATCATGCATCCATTGTAACACTATTTGAAAACCCAATGTCTCTTTTATGGCCAGACGGAGTTAAACGTGAAAATATCCTCCTGCTAGTCACCGATGGCGCTGCTTACATGATGAAAGCAGGCAGACAAATAAAATTAAGCTACCCTAACGTCTGTCACATGACTTGTCTTGCGCTCATTGTCTTCACAGAGTAACCGAGACTGTGAGGAGTTCCTATCCAGATGTGGACCGGTTCATATCAAATATGAAACAAATATTTTAAAAGGCACCTACTAGGTTACAAGTATTTAAAAATATAGCGCCAGAAATTCCCTTACCTCCGAAGCCAATCATAACACGTTGGGGTACTTGGTTGGATGCTGCAAGCTACTATGGAAAATACTACGAAAAAATAGTAGACGTGTTAGCAGTGCTCAATAGTGAGGATTGTTCTTCAGTTGCCATAGCTAAAGAGTTAGTGTCGCAACAGCTAAGAGACCACATTATGTATATTGAACAGAAGTTCAAGGATTTGTCGAAATATATTAAGCTGTTGGAAACAAGTGCCATGGAAATATCTAAGTCTCTTAAAGTAGTACAAGACTTGTCCACAGCCCTAGATCAAGTCAGAGAGGGGCCCTCCCAAGCAGTGACACAAAAACTGAAAACAATTATTGACAAAAATGTTGGATATTCTGATCTTTGCCAAATACGTGATCAGCTAGCAAGTACTGAAAATCAAACACATAACAGTGACAGTGAATACATTTAGTATTTTAAGTTTGCACCCGTCACGTCTTATGACGTAGAAAGAAGTTTTTCGCGCTTAAAATCGGTTCTAACTGACAATCGAAAAAGTTTTCAATTCGAAAACCTTCGAATGTACATAGTCATACACTGTAATAAAACGTACAGAGCACACCATTAAATTCAATGTATTTCCCAAGGTTATTAATAAAATATATGTTGTTCTAGACTGAAGTCACTTTTCAAGCGGATCTGACAGTACCTCCTTTACGGAAGCGGGGTTGGAATGAGTTTATGTTGACATTGAAGTCGGTTACTTACGTACGTGCAGCAACACAAGTCTCCAAGGTCCGGGCCTTGATTATGACGTTAGTGAATCTGAGCTGTACATATGCTGGCTTTATAGTAGGTCATACCCTTCGCGATAATGCTTATTAGAATCTGTTTTGTCTTCTAAAAGCCATTCTGAAAAATAAATTATTGCTGCAAATTGATAACAGATGGTTTTCGGAAAACAGGAAAATTAACATTTCATTGAAAATTTTTTTTTTTCCAAATCCCGGAATTAAATCATTTTTATTGATTTATAACACATACCTAATGATTTTACGGTTTCGTCGTAATTTCCATAACCACTTCAAATTATAATATAGATACTGTACCAAATTCCACTATTACAGCCCATGGTGGCGCACAGGATAGCGGCAGGTTGAGGCTCACACCTTTGCAGACAATAGACATTAGTAACAGTAGGATGTCAGTCCTCGAGCATGCCGCCTTTACTCCCCCCTCCTACTAATACCCCTGTAATTAATTTATGTTAGAGACTGGGTGAACCCCAGATCTACGATGCAGCCGGAGGAATTGGATCAATGGAGAAAATCCATAACCCCGTCTAGAATCGAACCCGCTACTTTCAAACTTGCAAAGTAACTGCTTAACCGTGACGCTACCATGCACCCATCTGCCTAAGTCGTAATAGTACATTATGTAACGAGCCTATAATGATAGTAATTAAGACGCGAGCATGTTTGTTTATGAAACGAGCGCACGTGAGTTTCATAATTTTCATACGAGCGTCTTAATTACCATTATAGGCAAGTTTCATATGACTTTTTATGCTCGACCATATTTCTAACTTGAAATTATTCAGAAGTATTCATTTTACTTGTATCTGACTGAAGATCGGAAGTGACCTTGTGCATAGCTCGTATATTGTGAGATGTGCGCAGACGCGAAAGTATTGATTTTTTCCGAGGAACAATAATGTCATTGACCTTGATGTAATGTAAAGAATAACATGAACTAATTTTGATATAACCTGGAAATTGATTTAAAATTGAAAAACGAGATGACAAATTGAATTTATTTGAATATTATTTACAATTAGCGCTAATTATTATAGTAAGAGAACATAACCTTCTGCGACAGTATTGGATTTCCAGCCTCCGCGACGTTTCCCTCGTTGTCTTTCGATTGCATATCCGAGAATAATCGAAAACCTGAACTTTAATGAATAGGTGTACTTTAATGACATGAGGACTGCTATCAGGTGTATAATTACTATATTTCGGCATGGTCGAGCATAAAATATATAGAGGGGCCAACAAAACTGTGCTATCTATAATTACATTTTCATATTATACGAGTATATATACGAATTTTCTCAAAGTTGAACTGATTTACGGTGGAAATGTGTAATGTCTAGACCTCGGACTTTTAGGCCCTTAAAATCAACTTTAGACACCTAAAAAATACCAGACAGCTAAAAATACGATTTTGTACATCTAAAATGTGTTTCTATCCATTCAATTACAATAACTATAAAGATACAATAAATTAATTAATGAGTATTACGTTATACAGTGACAAAAACAGTAGGGTTAAATAAATATTGTGGTTAGAAACATAATTTTTGTTATGTTTTAAATTATGAATAATAATTATTAATAAATTCATCAGCCTCATTGCTCTCTGACTGCTGATACGTGTTAATATTACAATTAAATTAATTAATTTACCAATGAGTTTATAAATAACTAACACATCATTCATAATTGGCCTTGCAATATATAGCAAAGATTTTCTCAAAATTTCCTGTTGTGAAAGTTTGCCTTCCTTAGACAGAACCATTTTATTAAGCGAAAAAAGATATTTCCAATAATACAGCAGTAATGGGTACATATTTAAGTCTAGCAATATTTGCCATGCACATTCCTACTCCCTGCTCAAGTGCTGAACACAACCAGTCACTTTCAAGGAATTTCTTCATGCCTACAACCAGTCTCTTATAAGGTCTTCTGGTAGAAATGCTATATTATAAAACAAACTGGTTTGTAACTTATCTCTAATTACAATGAAATATGTATAGTGTACATGGTGACCTTCTACGCCAGAGTTGAGACGATATTAGCTCCCAATCATGGATAAATATATAATGGTAGAAGAACTAATTGTAATGTTATTTGTAATTGTAATTGTAAATTTAATACTAATTGTAATTTTATTGTTCATATTGTAGTTGGAATCTCCTGGTAGAGGGGCAGAGAAGGCCTGACGGCCTTATCTCTACCAGGTTAAATAACTAAATACTAGTAAATACTAACTCGACCTTGATCACGAGCGCATAGCGCATCCACTACGTAGCGTCGTAACGTAGACAACAGGGATGTACATGCACACGCAGCGAATAAAGGCAGCAATTAGTACAATAACTTGCGTTACTAAATTTCTGGATATGTAATAGGGTTAATTATTCAGTTATTTAATATACATGTACATATATAAACAAATTGCAAAGGGAAGGGTTTTTTAGGAATAAAAAGAGAAATAGGAAAAGTTAATTGTATGCAAACCATTTTCTTGTTAAAAGCAATTATTTATTATGCAAATACTTCACTTTATTGGTTAGGAGGAACTAATAGGGTCTACCTGCTCGACGTGTGTGATCTCTAAGTACTTTTGAGTATTTGTTGAAAAAATAATAATGACAATATTGATTGAAATAGAGTAGTCTATATTGATTGTGTGATTGTGAAAATATAGTCCTTACTCTCAGTCGTGATTATGTAATGAGTTTTCTTAGAGTGATTTGTGAGATGCACTTAACACGAAAAAACAAATTGATTAAATTAAGATATTGAGAGCCATCGTAATTTTTGGGGTCAATCATTTAAGGGGATATGTGTGATTTTTAAAACTTCCACAATTTTCGGCCAAAATTTGTGAAATTTAAACTATATAAACAAATCTATAATAATATCATCTGTACAAAATTTGGTGCAATTAGGTCTAATCATTTTGAAATTATATTTTTAAGTATATTTTATATTGACGTTACTAAAAAAGCTCCTTGCATCAAAGTTTTCAAAATGTTTAGTTCATATTTGCTCAAAATCTTGAAAATAGTTATTGGAATAAAAGTGAATTAGCTTTTTGAGCTTAGTAGTAGTATAAGTTAAAGTGCAATCAAAGATAAATTATTATTTCTAAATTAAAAAACACGTAGTCTAATAAAAGTAAATATCCAGAAACAAGGAACAAATAAAATATCAACAATACATTTAAAATAAAGTAATAAAAGGAATCTAGATACAATTTACTGACCCAAATGTAAATTAATTTACCTTCGGTGTCAATTCCGAAATCAATTTATTTCTCTCTTCTCCTGAATAAGAATGCCTGTATTTTTTTTATGTTGCGTGTCATAATGCCGTTTTATGTTGCTTTTTTTGCAAATGGTATTTTTTCTTACACAACAAACACTGGACTTCATCACCATGTTCGAAGCATAAATATTGTATCTTCCACTCTTCCTTGAAAGCTTTAAGCGCTTCCGTTCCGTCATGATGCGCTGTGTACTAAGATCTGTACATCCTTTAGCAATGTTTACAGGTAAAAGAGCTCCGCGCGCGCGCAGCGGGCATAAAAAGAGCTCTAGCTCGAAATTACTAGTCACCATCGCAAGACTGTTCTACGCGCCAACCAGGCACAAAGAAAATGTGTGTCTATTCGTCCTCGAGGTTACACTGTTTGCCATGGACCCGAAATTCGAGTGTTTTGTACCCGGCTGAGGAAAATTCTTAGCATGTCTTCCTCAGGATGGGAGCAACGTCATAGATTTACTGCACGTAAATAAATAAGAAAACTTCAGGCAAAATTTTCCGTCCATTTCTTGTTCACGTCAAAATTAAAATTTAGAGGTAGTAAAATGGGCTCGTATAGAGGGTGTAATCATAGTCTAGTATATACAGTCACGAAGCTCAATACGTAGGGAATATGCACCCATAGATAGTTGCTAACCACTGGGATCGCTACTATCGCCTCATCACAGACAATGCGAAATAGTACCGGCACAGTCTATTGTTCCTAGTACCCTCACAACTCAAGCTTCATGACTGTATATACTAGACTGTGATGTAATAGCCCCAAAGATGTCTTTCAGGTCTCGCGGGCCCTGGCGTTGCCAAGGTACTATTTTTCGAGACCAGGCGGCGCCAGGGCACTTTTCAGATTTTCACAATATCGTAAAATTTTGTATTTATAAAAAGTCATATTTTGTTAATATTTAAATCATTTCATAGTGAAGTCTACTCTTCAGACTCAACAACCTCTTTATCTTTGCTATCAGGAAGTTCCTCCAATTTTGTTTTCTATGGGTGCTATTCATAGACATTTCGCTAGCCCGCGCTACGAGCGTGCTAAACTAGCCCCGGCTATCGACTGGTTACTTATACAGGACTCATATCATATCATATCATATCATATCATATCATATCATATCATATCATATCATATCATATCATATCATATCGCTAACACTGGTTTATGAATACGAAAAACATTAGTTCGCTGATCATCCACCGGAAGCCTGCGCTAAGAATGTCTATGAATATGGTCCTATATGCAAACAACTTTTCTGTTCACAGAATGGCCCAGGAGCTTATAAGTCGAAATCCCAGAGCCAGGGCACTTTTCCTTTCAGAAATACACCACCGAATAGCGCGTCAGTTTGTCTCATCCCCCACATGAAAATCATTCACGTTCAGTTATAAGATACTGAGTGGCCATTCTGAAGTTACACTGGGATGGAAGATTCTCCTTCAGCCGGATTTGAACCTGAGTAGTCTTTCGTTAACCGCAGAGCTAACTCGAGCCTACTGTCTTTATGTTTTGTGAACACCCTAGTACAAACGTTTTGCATATTCTATATCTAATCTCTATTTCGTGTTCCCGGAAGTGGGGAGACTCAGTTTTAATCATTCTCTGGCAGTTCAGAACTTGACCTTCAGCAATGTTGTTATTTTCAACGTGATGTGCAATTGCCAGTACCAGAGACTAGAAAGACATTCTTACGTCATGTATTTTGTGTAACCTAAATTAATACAAATGACTAATTACATGCATTATTCTTTTTTGCTACTTTCATGGTTCATTAGATGTTTCCATGAAACGTATGAAGTCTTTTATTTTTACTTCCCTCCTTTCCAGTTTCTTCCTTTTTTATGTTCTGTCTTTGTGTGTGTGTGTGTGTGTGTGTGTGTGTATGTGTATGTATGTATGTAGGCCTATGTATGTACAGTAGTGGCAAAGATCCGGACCGACCCTTGCAGCTGATTTCAGAGCCTTGTTCACTCCAGAGCACGATAGACTGGTAACCAAGACTTTCGTGGTTTGAATCCTGCCTGGGAAGGAAACATTTTTTTATTCCCTATTCAAATTTATTCCCAATACTTTTCGATTGCAGCGATATTTTACTACTTAATTAACTTATTATTCCCAGAACATGAATTTTACCAGCAATCGAAAAGTATTGGGAATAAATTTGAATAAGGAACAAAAAGGACGACCTACAACTTTACATACATTCCAGACCCAATACGATCAATGAATCGATTGACAAGTTAAATTGTGACCTAGCCACTGTCTCCACTTGGGCGGCCAATTTCGGACTCGCACTTAATCCAAGTAAGACTCAAGCCATAATTATTGGACATAAGCGTTTAGTTAACTCCCTTAATAACAGTAATCTTTCAGTTGTTACTCTTAACAACACGCTAATCCCTTATTCATCTGTCGTAAAAAATCTTGGCTTCTTTTTTGATAATAATCTAAGTTGGAATTTTCAAGTTAAAGAAACGATAAAAAAAATCTGTTCCTCCATTCACTGTTTGAGTCGCTTGAGAAACTTCTTGCCCCAGCAACTAAAACTTACCCTAGTGCAAACCCTAGTAACGCCGCACTTCGATTATTGTGACGTTTTGTTAAGTGACCTAAGTTCTGAATTGTCAGTCAAGTTACAGCGAGCTCAGAATATGTGCGTCAGATACGTGTGCAACATCCGACGGTATGATCACATATCACCGTCCTTCGCAAGTCTCTCGTGGCTCCGACTTAAAGAACGTAGAACTTTACACTCTTTGTCTTTACTCTTTCGAATTCTGCACACTTCAACACCAAATTACCTTTCGTCTCGTTTCTCTCATCTATACTCTAACCACGACGTAAATACCAGATCACTTATCTGTGGCACGCTAAGTATACCTCTTCATAGAACATCTTGTTATTCATCATCTTTTACAATATCCACCTCGCGTCAATGGAATTCCTTGTCACAAAGTATTAGGGGCTGCAAGACAATAAACACCTTTAAGAACAGCTTAAAAGATAACCTTATTAGCATTTCACTCCAATCATACTGATTTAAACTATCACTGACTACATTGTTACTTTTTTCTTTAGACATCATCCTGATTGTGCTGTATTTTAATTGTCTCGTAATAATCTCTTTCTATTATCTAATATTATTTGAAATATATTAACATTCTATGTATTTTAGTTTAATTCTGCTACACAGTTTATTTCAGTGTTTAATTAATAGTTCATAGTATTTTGTTGTTTAATTTGTAAATAACTTTTGTATACATGTAACTCTCATCTCAATCAAATTGTTGGATTCTTTGTAAGTTCATGCATATGTATATACACTTTTTGCTGGTTGAGTGGAAGAGAAGGCCTTACGGCCTTAACTCTGCCGGCTAAAATAAATCATTATTATTATTATTATTATTATTATTATTATTATTATTATTATAAAAAAAGTTTCCTTCCAGGCAGGATTCGAACCACGAAAGTCTTAGTTACCAGTCTATCGATCTCTGGAGTGAACAAGGCTCTGAAATCAGCTACAATGGTCAGTCCGGTTTTTTTTTTGCCACTACTGTACATACGTACAAACACACATACAGCTTACAAAATATGAATTCAATTAATATCTCGGATAAATAACGCTTTTTGCGTGCACAGTAAATAATTTCATGAAAGTAAGTCTTTTGGATAATAATTTAATAAAATAAATTATAAATTGTAATAGAATTCACAACATATTCGTTTACTTGTCTGAACAAAAATAATCATTTTCACATAGCTGACTGTTGATTAAAATTATAGATGGATTGTAATAGTTTGACAATTCATTTGACATAGTAAGTTATACAAATAGTGGTTTTATTAGTTACAGTGTTTAATAATGTAATGAGAAAGTGTACCTATTTGCTTGGCGCTTTTTGTCATTTTGGCTTCTTCCTTTCCTTTATGAAATATTATATTTCAGGTTGGTAAATGCTATATAATAGAGGTGCTTGCGCCAAGTTTTTTAATTCCCGAGACTCTGTTATGTACTCGACGTCTGTGTATTGAATATTATTTTTTTGCACAATTATAATTTATATCTTTATTTTATTTATTACGTATTCATTTTTGAACTGAACGTTTGTCGTTTTGTTAATGGCAATGTGTAATTTTCTAGGTGGCCGTGTTTTTGTATTCTTTTGTTTTATTTGTTGGATACGACCACAGTCTAGGTATACGACTGTCTTTTACGTGTATGCATTGTTCAGATAAATAAAAAGCTATTGCAATATGTGAAATTGAAATGTCTGAATCTTTTTCTATAAATAAAGAGAATGACAGTCTTTATCCCATAACATTTAATAATTGTTTAAATTTACGTTCAATTTTAATGTTAATAAATAAAGTTACAGCTTATTCTGTCAGAGTTCTTATTCTTTTTTTAATTTACAAGTGATTGTATATCAAGTTTGTAGAGAATCATGGAAGACCCTTTCAGGGCGGGGAAAAGGTGTTGAGATGTATAGCGAAGTAACAGCCGCCAACAGTTGGATTGCAAACAAGAAAGGACTTTCGACTAATGAATGGATATCTAGCCTGAAAATGACAGCAAATTTAGCAGCTGTTCGTTCCGTTCCCGGCAGATCTCTCAACGGTACCCGGTGCAGACATGGCTGCCCTGAGATTGAAACTTTAGCACACGTCTTGGGATTCTGTGAACAGGGATTGCTCTTGAGGAACTCTAGACATCATCTTGTAAGATTCAAAATTGCTGCCGCATTAAGAAATAAGGGCTGGATAGTAGAAGAAGAAATCTCCTGTCTAGCTGAAAATGGGTCAACGAGACGAGTATATATTTTAGCGTACAATGCTGACACTAAACAGGGCATCATTGTGGATCCCACGATACGTTTTGAAATACAGGGACATCACTTTATTTTTACCAACATTTTTAACATTAACCTGGCTATACTCGGAAACACTGTTACCCCCCTTCCATTACAGGAGTTTGGAGTTGCCACTGCAATATGTAAACAAATCATTTTACTAGCTATAGGAGGAGAGAAAAGTAGTGTATCCACTTATGTTACAGGGAAATATAGTATTACGATTTTCAGTTTGGTCATTACTTTACAGTATTTTTATCAAAACACGTAGGATAGCAACAATTTTTTTTCACAAACTCAATTGTTCAGGCGGTTATATACATTATATAATGTCTACTTTATTCAGCATATTACTAACCTAATTTATTCCTGAGAATTTTGTGAGCACTTCCTTAAGAAACCCTAATTTCTACAGCTAACTTCTTGACCGACTAATTACGACCTCGCTGCATCCTTTCTCTAGCATATTCTATAGCATCTTCTGTCACCTTTGTTGGCCATCTTACACTGTACGCTCTGTTACTCTAAATTTATATACCAGATTAATGACATTTTTACGAAAATATTCCGTAATGATATAATCAGGAAACTGTGAAAAAAAAACTGTTGTTCACATTCGGTTACATTGTAATTTCAGTTTCCATCATCGTCCTTCATACCTAAAAATAGTAAAACAAAACTCTTGTTTAAATAATGTTGTTAAGTACCGTACCATATTATAGGGTACCGTACTTTCGGTACCTCTAATCTTCACTTGTGCTCAGTCTACACAGATAAATTCAGTTATGCTACACACCATACTTGTGTGAAAATAAACTTCAATAATATAAGCTCTTTCTTCTATAGAAAACAACATATTTCTGAAACACACTGTACTTCACTGCTAGCAACAGCGGCCGTAAGTTTGTGTGACTGACGTTGGCAAGGACATTAGTGAAAGGGGTGAGAGTCAAGTACGTTTAGAAACGCAGGTACAATAAAAATTGAAGTAAAAATAAAATGATGTCCCTGTAGAATGTCATCAGTCAGCCGAGGTCCACCTTGAGAAGAAGTCGATCTAAGAGCCTACAGTCAACTATTTCAAGCTGAAATATGCCTTAATTCACGTGGAGGTATTCGGCTTGCTCATAGGTGCTCGAGGGACTATACCAGCTTTTTTCGAAGAATTTCGACGGCAGTTTGCTCTGCCAATATCTCTGAAGGATGACATTGTGATAATTGTGTTAAAAAAATCCTGCCAAATCCTAATTAATCACATGGTGCCACATTAATAGCAATTGTAATTTTTCACGCCTTTTCTTTATTTCCCTTCTTTAAAATTTAATATCTATATTTACATATTGTGTACAGAGTGATTTATATAGAACTGACACATTTCTTTCATTAATTGTTTCAAAACGAATTGTGCTAGCGACAACTTATTATACCTAAAATGTAGAGGAATTTTGGGAGATTATTTACCCCTATAGAAAATGTTGTCCGGCGTTGTCAAATCCGGAGATCTCGGTGGCCACAGGTTCCTGGAAATTATTTTGTCGTCACATAACCGGATAAATGGAACCATGCTTCATCTTTGAACCATGTGATGGACAATATGGCAGGATTTTGCACAATGAACGTCTGAAACCAACGACAATAAATCAATCTTTTATCCTTATCTCGTTCCTGTAGCTGATGAACAACCGTAACCCTATATGGCTTTAGGCTCTCTGACACATTGAGTAGGTGTACCCTATCTCCTGCGACAAACGTCTTAATGATTTTTTGGGTGACTGCTCCAGTCGTGCTCTTACGTCAACAACAACCGTGGGAAGCCTAGATGAACGATGCTTGCTCTTTTCACTCACCAGAGATCCAGTTGTTTCCAATTTGTTTACCAGTCCCAGTATTGTGTTTCTTTTGGGAGGATTGCGAACACCAAATTCTCTCTAGTATGCCCTTTGAGTAGCTGTAATTGAATTCGTAATCCAGTATTGCTTCACAAGGAAGAGTCGTTGATTTACTGTGTACTGCATTTTCACGTTGACACAAAATGTCGAAAACAGCTGCCAACAATAGGAATAAAACATAAACATCTGCGCATCTAGTGACAAGGAATCGAAACTCCATAACATTCTGCTGTTGGTTTCAAACGTTCATTGTGCAAAATCCTGCCATATTGTCCATCACATGGTTCACAGATGAAGCATGGTTCCATTTATCCGGTTATGTGACGACAGAATAATTTCCAGGAACCTGTGGCAACCGAGATCTCCGGATTTGACAACGCCGGACATCATTTGCTATAGAGGTAAATAATCTCCCAAAATTCCTCTACGTTTTAGGTATAATAAGTTGTCGCTAGCACAATTCGTTTTGAAACAATTAATGAAAGAAATGTGTCAGTTCTATATAAATCACTCTGTATAATAATTTTTTTGAGGATATACTGAGTCCGTAAGGGCTACCCTCAATGGGGGGCAGTTTACTATTATTATTGTTATTATTACTTAAAACACAGCTGTGTTGTAAGTAATTCGTTTACTGCACTGTTATTTCCAGCGTTTCCGTAGTAACCATTGAACGTGTTGTAGGCCTAAATTCAAGTAACATGGCATGCAACAATGAAGGTAAATATGCAAAAAGAGTATGATCGTGCAAAAACTTTTTTTAAGTAAGACTTTTTTACCTTTGTCTTTTCTTTCTTTCTATTTTGTTTCTTTCCTTCTTTTTCATGTTTCAATTAATTATAGGCTAATTATTAATTTATTTTTGACTTCTTCCTTCTCTTTACGAAACGTTTTCTTAATTAAGCCTTTTTTACTTATGTCTGTTTTATATTTCGGTACTTTTCTTCTTCTTTTTTATGTTTCAATTAACTAGTCAATTTCTCCCTTCTTCAATTTCTTTTTTTTTTCCGTAACCGTAGCACGTCAACTGAATGCTAATAAAAATGGATTTTATAAATAATGAAAAATTGTAAATTTTAAATTTATATATTCTTTATATATTCTTATTTATATATTTATATATATATATATATATATATGTGTAATAAACATAAAATAAATTGTATTATATACTTCTTAATTTAAATTCAGGAATTCGCCCCTGAGCACGAATTCTACTCTTTCAGGGGTGAGCTAAAATTTTTATCTATGTATATTATATTTTATGTTACAATTATTAGAAAAATAAATAAATAAAATGGAATCAGTCTCTCATACCGGAGAAATATGTTTTATAGTGGGTAAAAGACCTGCAGTTTGAGGTTCTCACGACTATTTTGGTTTTCTACGGCTCTTATTTATTATCAATTCATCGTCTATGAGCAACGTCTATAATTAAAGGGAGTGTTAAATAAAGAATTGTAATTTATTCTGTGAGGATCTCCCATATTGTTTACAAATTTTCGTTCTCTAAACTAGCTCGTAACGGAAAATATAATTTTTGTTGAGTCGGTAGACGTGGGTTTATCTTCAGAAGCTGCAAACATCCTGTCCGGGCCTCCCTTGGTACAACTGAACAGTTCAGACGCGCAGTTTGTAGGCAGCAGAACGTTTTTCAGCATGAAAGGTAAGCAAATGTTAATGGTATTTTGTAATATAATGATACTTTATTCTCAATTCATTGGTAATAAAAATTATTATCCTTCCTTTCACGTGTATAAAATATTACCTCTAATTCAGTCTATGCCATATAATTTGATTTGAATCTATAGAATCAGGGACATCACTTTATTTTTACAAACATTTTTAACATTAACCTGGCTATACTCGGAAACACTGTTACCCCCTTCCATTTGGTGTTACTAGTGCAATATGTAAACAAATCATTTTACTAGCTATAGGAGGAGAGAAAAGTAGTGTATACATTTATGTTACAAGGAAATAGGATATTACGATTTTCAGTTTATTTATTACTTTTACGGTATTTTATCAAAATAGAGTATAGTAGTAACAGTATTTTTTCACAAACGCAACTCTTCAGGCGGTTGAATTCATTATATAATGGACACTTTATTCAGTATATTACCGTACTTTCGGTAACTCTAATCTTCATTTCTGCTCAGTCCACACAGATAAAGTTATTCAGTCATGCTACACACCGTACCTGTGCGAAATAAGCAGGGGGGGGGTTTTTACGGAGATCGCGAAATTCACGACATGATAGATATACAATAGATTTTTACTAATCTTCACGAATCAAGTTATTCTGATTAATAATATAGGGATAAAACAATCGCGACAAATCGCGAAATAGAGTTCTAATAGCGAAATATGAACACATTCGCGAATTATTATTATTATTATTATTATTATTATTATTATTATTATTATTATTATTATTATTATTATTATTATTATTGCGTCGTTTTATAGCGAATTTCATATTCTGAATTTTTTTCGGACTTTTTTTTCATTTGAATTTGTTATACATTCAAGTAGGCTACATTATATGGTATTCCAGGTGTTCCTGATTACATTCGTGAACTCAAAAGACGGAGAATTAAACATTTCACTAATAATTTGTACGTGTTAATTTGAGGACTGCAAGTTTTTTTTTTTTTAATGAATGTGTGTTAAATACAGTCTCAATTTAACAAATATTGCCTATTGGCCATACCGCACCTTTACCAGAATCCAACGAACCTTTAATGTTAATAAAATTATTTTGAAAGTAATATTCATACTGAGTTAATACTCCAATTTCAAAATAATTGTATTTTCCAAAATTTCTATTAATATCCGCCAAGAGTTCAAATCAATCTCCAACAATCTCCTCCGACACCAATATTAAAAAACACAAATGATAAAATCAATCTCTATAAATACCTGTCCTGGAAATAAGTTTCAATAATATAGGCTTTTTCTTCTATAGGAAACGCAACCATATTTCTGAAACACACTATACTCTGTACTATTTACTTCACTGCTAGCAGACTTCGAATGCAACAGCGGCCGTGAGTTTGTGTGGCTGATAGGAGCAAGAATATTACTGCAAGGGGTGGGAGTCAAGTAGTACATTCAGAAACGCATGTACAATAAAAATGCAAGTAAAAATAAAGTGATGTCTCTGTATAATAATAACTGCTCTTATACAGTACGTTAATGAACATTTAATTTCATACATTCTTGTAAGAATTTCAAGAAAGTAAGATTTTAAGCCGAAAAAGGAACATAAAGAAACCTATTATAGATTTTATATTAATATTAGAATCTTTTCCAAAGGATCGAAGGTATTGTTCAACATTCATAATTTTGAAAATTTAGATTACATCTGAAACCTCAGAGCAAGCCTCTTGATCTGGCCCGGGTTCAAATCCTGGTTGGAACAAATTACCTGGTTGGGTTTTTTCAGGGTTTTCCTCAACCAATTGAAGCAGAATTGCTGGGTAATTTTCGGCATTGGATCTCGGACTCATTTCGCTATCATTAATTCAAATATCATCATCATCCTTACAATAGACCGGGTTAAGTTCACGGTGCGGCTTGTAGCAAAAAAACCGGACCGATCTTGTAGCTGATTTCATTCATTCATTCATTCATTCATTCATTATCTTCCATATATCTTACATGAGCAATGAAGCTTTAAGATGTGGAACAAGTCAAAATTTTACAATATTACAATTACAATTTTTACAAATTTTTACAATATTCTACAATTTTTACAGTTTTACAATGTAGTAATTTTCTACAATGATGAGGTGACATCCGAGGATTCGCCAAAAGATTACCCGGCATTGGCCTTTTGGTTGGGGAAAACCTCTGAAAAACCCAACCAGGTAATCCAACCCAAGCCCGAACGCAGCTCCGGTTCAGCAGCCCAGCGAGTCTGCCGACTGAGCTATAGAGTCACAGATTCAAATTTTACAAAACACATCCATCTGTATAATTAATTGTAACAATGAAATTTATTGCATTTGTTCGATTCTTGCCGTCTTTTGAGTCCTTCAGTGCCTCAAACTTACAGACGAAAAAACTTTGAGGGTTTTATTTTCATCTGGCATCAATATTACATTTCTACCTCTATTCGGCAAAGATAACTGCGTATTTTTACATTAAATAGCAGTACATACCTCTGACTTCACTATCCATATTGAAATTACCACAGTTTGACACAATACACAGCACAGAATTCTTTTGTATCAGCTACAAGGGTTGGTCCGGTTTTTTTTTGCCACTACTGTACAAGAGTGCGGCCGTTCGGCTACCCAATCATTCACAAACAAGAATAGGAATGGTAAGCACAATAAGCCTCAGGCTGCAGTGTAAGTCTTCGGGTTCCTCCTCCGTACAAGAGAGAGAGAGAGAGAGAGAGAGAAAAGCCTCTTGGTGACTTATTGTGCCCACTCAGGATACTTGAAACTATCAATCCATTTCCGCACTATACGATAATAAATTTAATTATACAAAAACTTGAACCTCCCAACTTTTATTTCCCTTCTGAAAGAAGTCATATCAGGATTTGTATTACCCGAAACCTGTGAACCTTCCATTCATTGGCAAGCCGTAGTAACAAATAGAACACATAGGGCGATGTTTTGGAATGGTACACAACTGGATATAAGTCAACAATATTATTTATGGGGAAAAAACGTATATACTACAATGTACATAATGTATGTGTACAAACTTAGAATCGGGAAATGAAATACACATGAAGGGAAATAACGTACTAAAATTTATATTTTGAGGATTCAAATTGTCATGAACTTTTAAAAGCATTTTTCTCAGAAGTAATATTATGTCCTCCTCTTTTACACTTTGTATTATTTTATTTTATTTTTACTTTGTATTTATTTGTATTTTTTATATTATTTACACAACGTTAATTTCTATTTACACAATGTAAACAAATAAATTTGAATTTGAATTTTTTATATATATAGTCCCCACACCTCGCTGGTCCAAGGCTGGTCAGCATTTATTATCTGATTTATAGAAAGATCTGCTTCTACATTTTACGACACATTCACACGTTACCTCAGACATACAAGATGTCATAATATATTCTCTAAAATTTATTGTCAATAGATAGTTTATTCGAAGCCTAGAGAAACAAACTGAATTCTATCATGATTACGCAACAGTAGTAGAGTTACAATGCATTCTTTATATTGGTATGCATTTGTTTCCTAACCAAGTCCTCCTAAGACGATGATAATTGAAATCGATTTCGATGAACGCTTCTGTATAATCTTTTCGCCGTAAGAAAAATCCTAATGTAAACAATAACACGTGACTGAAGTGAGGCTTCATTGGCCGCTGTTTGGCGCCATAGATTCTCAGTACGTGTTCCCGCCTACTGTTGTACATTCTGTTTCATCCCGTTACTCGTCAAGTAGGTCTAACCCCACTACTAAGCATTCGTTTGCTTAGGAAACATTTATTTTATAATTACTGTAATTAAATTATTTTTAAGTCTTATGTCTTCACAACGGACAGTTGAGGATGCAAAAGCCATACTTCAGTACCACGTGCTTACGTGAACAACTACGAGCTCAAGTGACGCCAGCTTGTTACAAGAACAGACTACCTCGGTATTACTGTTGGTAGGCTATTCATCCGCGTTCATAGTACATAACAAAATATAAAAGTAGCTTTTCTTTTACATAGCGTTTTACATATGAGTGAAGTTAAATGTTTCATCGTATTTAACAACTAGGATTCAATGTTTTCTTTTCAAATAATACAAGATTGTGGTTTCCAAATACGGACTATATTTTCCTGCGTCATGTGAGTGTTTCGACTGGAAGCCAATCACGGGTATGACAGCAACGTGCTTATGTTTACATTAGGATTTTTCTTACAGCGAAAACAGTATAGCTTCCTCCTTGCTTGATGTAGGTATACTTGTTTTTTTGAAAGATGGGATATGACAGGAGCGTTGCGATCGGAAAAACAACTGAATGTCACATAGCGTGGTAGGCCTGTTACTATGGTAACAACGGTTGAGTTGCCAAACTTACAGTTTCCGTATGGCGAGTGCTTAATAGCTCTCTTGGCAACATTTATTGTGCACACAATGTTAGCATTGGCACGTTTCGTCTTTGATTCTCTGTCGATTTTTGTATCGTTTTCTTACCTTCGCGTCAATTGTCAATGAATGTTTTAACGTCAGTCATCTTAACGACAATTGCTAGCTACCATCAGCTGGCAGCGTGGTAGTCCATATTGGCAACATGGCACTGTAGTTCCAAGCTCGGCCGCTTAACTGTCATGTCCCATCTTTCAAAAAAACAAGTATAGATACAACTTTCGAAATTTCGTGCCTTTTATACAAATTTTCAGAAATTGAAATAGGCCTACTCCAAAAAAGGACCTTTGGATTAATGATTTGGACATAATTATTTATTTCTAAATTGCAGGCAACATGCTGTTCAGCAAGAGAAAACTTCTCGCTGGCACTGCCATCCTCCTTCTCGTGTGTGCCTCCTCGACTTCTTCCTGTCCAATATCCTGTCGATGCAACGGCGGAGTTTTCGACGTGGCAAGCTACAGGATCGTGAACGGACCGGACTGTTCGGGTGCGTTTCTTCAAGATATCCCATCGGGAATGACCAATAAAGACATTGGTCTTAACGCATCGTACAACAACATTAATATCTTACGAAATAACGCCTTGAACGACGCTGGAGCTACTGGTCTGGAGATGCTAATTCTCAATAATAATGGTCTCGCAGTAATCGAGAAGGACGCTTTCAGAGGTCTTCTTAAGCTACGGTCGATCTCGCTGTCAAACAATAAACTGACCTCTATAGATCCAAATGTGTTCTCGTACAGTGCTCTTCTGTCAACGCTGTATCTTAAGAACAACATGATAGAGACACTGCATCCGGACACCTTCAAGGTAAACTTCGCACTGTCTAACTTGTATCTCACCAAGAACCGAATCACGTCTTTGAATAATTCCATATTCAAAAACAATCCTAGACTGTGGATCTTGGAGTTCAGTTTTAACAGTCTGTCGACTCTCCCAGACGACCTTGTAAATAGTACTCTTATCCTGAGACATTTCGACTTCAGCAAGAACTGTATACCTGTCCTATATCCGGAGATATTCTGGAACAAAACGGAGTTAGTACATGTTGACTTGAGTAGTAATAATTTATCTCTAATCCACGTGGACACTTTTAAAGATAACATGAACATAGTTCATATTGATTTAAGTAACAACTACATCACTGGAATCGATCGTAAAACGTTCAGAAACAATCCATACCTTCAATATTTGAATCTTAATGGAAATAAGATAGTTGCATTTCATTTTGAAGTACTGAAAGTCGCGACTAAGCTCAGATATCTGGATCTGGGAAGTAATGACATAGGCTATCTGCACTCCAATACTTTCACCAGCAATCTTGAGCTAAGATTTTTGGACGTCAGTCACAATAGAATAATTTCTCTTACTCATACAATATTCCAAAATAACCCAAACCTCGAATATGTAGTTATAAAAGGCAACTACATTGCATCAATTGATTCTGAATTGTTTAAATACAACAGTTTTCTCAGGCATATTGATGCAAGCTTCAATAGGCTGACGTACATCCTACGTAATACCTTTCTGACTAATTTGGAACTGAGAGAATTTAATGTCAGTAATAATGTTATAACATCCTTCCATCCTGAAACACTAAAGTTCGCCACGAAACTTCAGTCTTTTGACATCAGTAGGAATGCCATAAAATTCATTCAGCCTCAGTCTTTCGCCAGTAACACCCACCTTAAGTTCCTAGATCTCAGCAGAAATCGTATATCTGATATCGATCCTCATATGTTCATTAAAAATCCAAACATTATTGACTTTCGCATTAAGTATAATAAACTGAAATTTGTTAATGACGAGCCGATCTTGCATGCACCCAGCTTGAGATATTTTAGTTTGGACTTCTGCAATATAAGTTACTTGCCTGTGCAGGCGTTCCAGAACCTATCAGGCCTCGTAAGACTCTCGTTAAGTAACAACAGACTGATGAAACTGGATGAAAGCAAATTTGGACTTTCGCCAAATGTTATCACATCTTCGTGGAGTATATTTTCGTCCCTTACACAATTGAAAGAATTAGACTTAACAAACAACCAGTTCACAACTCTTGACGTAAGACTGTTTGCGAATCTCGAACGTTTGAGTCGGCTGAGAATAACTGGGAATCCAGTTCAGTGCAACTGCAAGTTGAAGATTTTGAGGTCGTGGTGTCTTAGATGGGAAGTAGACACTGGATTGGTTTTATGTGATGACATTGCCAAGTCTTCTTGGGATGTAGTGGATACACTAGCGTGTTTTACCACTTCGACAACTCCTACAACCACTACTACAACCGTAAAAACAAAGCCGATACCTGCTTGGAAAATGAAATCTAAACAATCACCTCCGACTTCAAGGAACGTGACGACAGTGATCTTTACTATTCTGGCTATTGTCATCGTCGTGCTTGTCGGCACCTTCCTTTGGAGACGCTACAGGACGGAAGGTTTTGCGTTTTTTAGGCGCAGAATATCCCAAGATAATACCTGCTTGATTCACGATTGTGAAAATGACATTTGAATTGAACTATTCTAATTGAAAATATTTCAAATAATAACTTTTTGATGCCTTGTTGTAAACTGGCAGTGTTTATCGGATATGTAGATTAAGACATCAAATTGCTGTTTGTAGATATAGCAGAGGAGGCAAGATCTGTCCTGTGACCTTCTCATGTGTCGTGGCTATATTACCAATGGATATTGAAGGGGAAGATATGCTTTAGTCTGAGATGAACTTCCGTACCGGTACATTCGTATAATATCAACCATCCTGAAACAAATTCTCTTTATCATAGCTCATTCTTTTCTCTCTCGCACAGCTCATATGCCAAGTCTCGCCTCCTCATCTGTGCTTAATGTAATCAGCGTGTTTATATGAAAATAAATTTTACACGTAAAATCCATATACTTGTAATCATATTTATTTCAGCCGGACATCAATTGAACCGACTAATAATATTTATTTATTTATTTATTTATTTATTTATTTATTTATTTATTTATTTATTTATTTATTTATTTATTTATTTATTTATGTATTTATTTATTTATGTATTTATTCATTTATTTATTTATTTATTTATTTATTTATTTATTTATTTATTTATTTATTTATGTATTTATTCATTCATTCATTTATTCATTTATTCATTTATTTATTTATTCATTTATTTATTCATTTATTTATTTATTTATTTATTCATTCATTCATTTGTTGATGAACATAACAGGCAAAGCTCAATTACAATGTTCAGGACTAACAAATTAATTGATAAAACATAAACAAGGAAAAGGAAACATACACTTATTAAGAACTGAAACATAATAGAAAAAAGGGAGAGAAAAAAAGAGAAATTGAAATAAGGTGTGAAAGTAGCTTCAAATTAACTAACAACAATATTCTGTAAAATAGGATAACAAATAATTCTGTATCTAGAGAAATTCATATTGAAAATATCAACATTCGGATGAGGATGTAATTTATTGTATAACTGTAACATTTGGAAAACTGGGGAATTTTTGTGGGATTCAGTATTTGTCCATGGTATGTAAAACAAATTTTGAAATTTCGTTTTAAGCTTAGGTGCATATAATGTTATATAATAAAATAAACCAACACAGTCCAACTTATTGTTAATAATTTTATAAAGAAAGTTTAAAGATTGACAATTTCGTCGAATTTGCAAACTAGTAAAATGGAAATGTTGAAGCATTGTAGCATAACTCTCATAGGTAGGATAATCATTATAAAGTCTGTAATATAACCATTTTAGAAATTTATTTTGAATTTTTTCTAGTAACAGAATATATCTGTTAGTAACTGGGTTCCAGATAACAGCAGCATATTCTAATTTAGATCGAACAATGGAATTATACAAAATTATTATAGTTTTCATTTTTATAGGACAAATTTATAATATTATTAATATGACTATAAAATGTAAAATTGCTGCTAAATAATATACCTAAATCTTTATGTTCATTTTTTGCTGGTAAAACTTTTGCCTCTATTTTATATGACAATTTAATTGTATTTTTCAATCTAGAAAAGGTCATATGTATACACTTATTTATATTAAATAACAATTTATTATTAATACTCCATATATGTAAGTTTGTAATATCTGTTTGAAGTAGCTTACAATCTGATATAGTTTTGATTTCTTTATACAATTTAATATCATCCGCAAATACTGTAATAAAATTTTAGAATGTTGTACACAATTCACAATATCATTAACAAACAATAAAAACAATAATGGACCAAGATTGGAACCTTGAGGCACACCAGAATTTACCGTAAAAGGCTTAGAAGTATGTCCATGAAAGTTCACAACTTGTACTCTTCCTTTCAAGTATGATTTAATTAACGATAGCAATGAGAAGGAAAATCCATATTGTTTCAATTTCAATAAAAGAATATAATGGTCAACCTTATCAAATGCTTTCTGAAAATCTGTATAAATAACATCAACTTGTAATTTATTATCTAGTTGGGAGGAAACAAATTGAGTGAAATGTAGTAAATTTGTAACAGTTGATCTTCCAATCATAAACCCATGTTGATCATGTGAAATTGATTGTGCTACGTAAGTATAAATTTGTTTATATATTAATGATTCAAATATTTTAGCTGGTGTCGATAAAACTGCAATAGGTCTATAATTTTGAATTTCGTTAATTTTACCAGACTTGAATATTGGAGTAATTTTTGTACATTTCCATGCTTTAGGGAAACAGCTGTATTTTATAATGAGATTGAATATACTAGTTAGTGGTGATACTAAATTATCTGCACAAGCTTTAAATACATAAGGTGGTATACAGTCTGGTCCTGCAGATTTTTTGGGACGTAATTGTCTTGTAGCACATTTTACATCTTCATGTGTAAAATACATTATGTATATTATATATATATATATATATTATATAATATTTATATAATATATAATATATTATACTTAATATATTAAATATATTATATAGGCCTATGTGTGTCTGCACCGGTATGTATGTGTGTATGTAGCCTACCGGTATGTTTTTTAGTAGGTTATTTTACGACGCTTTATCAACATCTTAGGTTATTTAGCGTCTGAATGAGATGAAGGTGATAATGCCGGCGAAATGGGTCTGGGGTCCAGCACCGAAAATTACCTAGCATTTGCTCATATTGGGTTGAGGGAAAACCCCGGAAAAAACCTCAACCAGGTAACTTGCCCCGAACAGGAATCGAACCCGAGCGCTAACCGTCTACCGGTATGTATGTAATGTGTGTGTGTGCGTGCGTAATGTATTTATCGAGTGATTGTATCTGTTGTATATTGATAGTTTACATTGTTCCTTGACTTGAAACTTCTAAATTATCGCGAAATGCAATGTAAGCAATAGACTTACTCCTCCAGTACAAGATATAGGCCTACAGCTAGTTCAAATTTGAAGGAATTGTGTATATGGAAAGTGGATAATGGCTAACATGACTATATTTTTTATCCTTTAAGTTATGCATCGACCCCCAGAATGCAGTGGCGTAGCATGAAATTTTGAGCAGGGGAAGCTAACTCAAGTTGTCTTTCATGCAATATGAGAAAACGTATTACAAGAATACAGTCTTAAAATAAATAGTAGTCAATTTCAAGTCAGCAGTCGAAGATTGGTTGGAACATCGTAAGTAACACCAATAAGGCATGACCTCAAATGAGACGTAATAAAATATGATTTCACGGTTTACACATATCTCTTAACAAATAGACACGTATACCTATAACATTAGCTCACTCCCTGTCATACTTAGGGAAATCACAATATTAGTATCATTACGTAAGTATGCGTCTGTCTTTTGGTTGTGTCCTTCATTGACAGCAAGGGAGTCAGTCATTTGTTTTTTTAAATTACACTTTTGTTCGTAAGTCAGTCTTGATAATACAATTGTCCTAAAAAAATTCAAGTAAATTAGTGTCAGGAACTGTTATTTCGCTCATTATTTATTATATCAGCCACAATGCACACTAACACTTCAACTGAACATAACTGACGAAAAGGGATAACTCGGAAACTACTTATTTTCAATGTTAAAGCTAGCTTCTTTTCGAGCCTTGCGACTAGGGTAGTTTAGTTAGAAAGGGGTGGAAAATCTGCGGGGTGGATTACACAGAAGAAACCGGTTTGCTTGAAAGCTGGTGTGTGCAGGCTTCTTGTTTACTGCTGCATCACAAATCATCCTGAGCTGCCGCATCACAATATTTAACGCGTAAATATAAATTCTATTAAAATTGATAAATAATTTTGTCCATAAACTGCAGGTTTAGTATGAAATTATTATTAACTGGGGAAGCTAAGCTTTTTAGCTTACATTGACGCTACGCCACTGCCAGAATGGCAATTTTTCTTCAAAAATTAAAATTTTGTTTCTTTTTTGTTTCTAATTATATCCTGATTCTTCTAGTTTTTAAACATTATATAACATGTTTAGGTTTTCCCACTATTGATGGACGAAATTTAATTGTTTTATACTCCATGCGCAGCTGCTTGCGCCAAGAAGTGGGTTGAAACTATTTACGAAAGGCTTACAGACCTCACTGTGCTGTGCAGGTGTTTGCAGGACAAGACTCAGATTGCAAACGAGTATTTTAATGGTTTGATTTGAAGACGTTGCCCCAAAGAAACATATGTAGGTCGTACAACCCTGAAACTTGGGGTCATGAATGCTATCTGTCACTTCAGTTATAGTGCAATACACAATACCCTAGACCATATATACCCAGATTGCTCGGCCTTATAGGCTTTGACGGTAACAACTTTTGTCAGGTTTACTATGCCGCCATCTAGTTATTACATAAGGAGTAACGTCATAACTCCCATTTTAATTGCGACTTTACTACCATCTCGTGTTCGTTTACAGCGGACGGGTGGCGATCCTGGCGGTTCTCTTCAAAGTGCTGCCGATTTTAACATAAGGTTGAGCAATCTGTTGCATATATGATCTAGGATAATACGTACACAGATTCAAGCGTTGGATGCACCGAGGCATCGCTATGACTTCCTATTCATAAAATCGTTGACTTACGACAGCGGTCATCAGCACAGTGCACTCTCGGGCTAGCGTCTCCTACCTGCGGATAAGAGACCTGGCTGCTGGCGGGTATGCTCTCTCCCTCTTCCTGCTCCACGACGGGGCATATTACAATGCATTTCTTACCCATAACCCATTTCAGCGAGTGCTGACGACCACTAGCTTACGAGTTCACAATTCACGATGATATTAGGCTGGGATTACGATCAACGTTCGTTTGCGTTACGTTTCGTTGCTTTCATTCGTACGTTGAACTTCTACCGAACGTTCAATCAGCTGTTTGTGATAAACATTGAATTTTACGATAACTTTGTTTGAGACAACATAAATAAAATCCTAGTATTACAAAAATATGTTACTTACTTACTTATGGCTTTCAAGGAACCCGGAGGTTCATTACCACCCTGTCATAAGCCCACCATCGTATCCCACCTCCCTCAAATCAGTTTTAATATTATCCTTCCTCCTACATTTCGGCCTACCCAAAGGTCTTTTCCCCTCCGGCCACCCAACTAAAGGCTGGTTCACAATAAACCGGGAACGAAAACGACAACGAGAACGGAAATAATGTTAAAATAAATGTATTTAAATGTGAGCATTTGTGAATGCATACATTTAATTGCATTTATTTTAATCATATTTCCGTTCTCGTTCGCTTTGTTTCCGTTCCCGGTTTATTATGAACCAGCCTTAATACTCTATATGCATTTCTGGATTCGCCCATACGCGCTACGTGCCCTGCCCATCTCAAACGTCTTGATTTAATACAAAAATATATTACAACAGAATAATATAGAATGACGATAATGATGAAGTAATAATATTAATAATAATAATAATAATAATAATAATAATAATAATAAAACCACACACTACTAAATAGCTGGACTAATGCGATTTACGGATATATTATTTATGTACTAAAATTCCCTTTATTTCGGGTTAAAATAAAATAACGTATCTAAAATACTGTCAGTGAATTATCAAAAAGATAAAAAAAAAATAATAAGTTAACCTCAAGTATGAACCTTGGTCCTATTACACTACGACCTTTCACTTTATCAATGCGCTAAAGAGAACTACGTGACCTGACATAATCAAACAAAAATCGTTCCTCGTATTATGTAATTTTTAATTGATATTATTTTATTTAATATTTCAGTAGCAATATGGCCGCATCTACAACGAAAGAATAGGTGAAAATCAATTAAGCGCGCGCCGAGCTTCTGTTCCGTGACTGGATGACGTTCAACTTACGTTTATCTGCGTTTGATAAAACTATATCTTGGCAATGTCGTATCAGCGTCGTCTTGCGTTCGTTCATTTTAACGTTAACCGTAATCAAATACACGGAGTTTGTATATGTCAAACTTCAACGAACTTCACCGTAACGAAACGTACCGTAACGCAAACGAACGTTGATCGCAATAATTTGATCTTAAAATTGATAATATTGGCATTGAAGTCACAGTTATTTCTTTAACTCATTAAAATAGAATATGAACATTTGTATTACCGATAAGAATAATCCCTAAAGGTAAGCGTTCACTACATCGTATCGCACTCATCGGACGAATCGCACGGATCGGAAAAAGACTATCTTTGCTGTAATTGTTATGTAACCGCGTTCACTACATCGTATCGGACGCATCGCCTCGCGGCAAATCCGTTCACGTTTCTCGGATGGGCAACTTTTCCGATGCGTGCGATCATGGCCTTCTTTAATAAATCAATTACTATTATGTTGTGTCATGTTCAGTGTCGCGCCAAAATGGCAGACGGAAAACTTATTTCGCTTGTAGAAAATTGCGAAGAATTATATAATTTGAGGCGTTCCCATTACAGTAATCAAATCGTTTCTTACACTTATATGTATTATGTAACCAATATCTCTTTCGTTTCTTCCTCTTCAATTAAGCCGCATGAAGCAATTACAAATTTTTATTCGCTGACAGACGTAGCCTAATTAATAGACCTAACTTCAACTCCTCTGTTTTCAGCAAAGTCAATATCGTACGACGTCATGTTTTAAACAGCTGATAGGGGAATCCGATGAGGCGATGAGGTGGAGCCGTTACAGTGAACGCACTGCACTTAAAATAGCCGTTGCGTGCGATTCGTACGAGGAGTGCGATACGATGTAGTGAACGCTTATCTTAATTCGATGTGAAATGACCTTGGTTACTTGAACAGCACGTGTAACAGCAGCACTACTCCAAATTAGGTAACCTTATCCATTTCATTGATTTTCTTTTCGTCGATAAATACTCGGTATCCAGGACAACAGGCTAGTCGATAAATGAACCTGACCCTCTGCCGTTAGTATGCGGACTATAATGTACTACAGTGGAAGCAATGTTAGCGTATTAAGTTCTTGTTCAATGTTTTTCTTGACGGAAAATATCGGAGTCAGAACTGAGAACAATTTCAACTACTTTCAATGAGTTTATAAGTAATAATGTAAGAGTTGCGAGAAGACAGATCTATTTGCGTGGTCTAGACAAGTTTCGGATAAAAAGAAATTGAAAAGAGGAAATAGTCAACGTTAAACACTTCAAGACCAAGACGTTTCACAATCGCGATTTGAATTTTCTGTACTTAATACAAATTTCCCCAACCAAAAACTACAATCAATCTTTCTCATTCATAACAATTTTCCGTCAAAATAATTTTACAGAAGTTATTGAAACAATGTATGGAGATAAGATTCAAGTTTTGACCACGAAACATAACAGTGGCCATGACAACCCCGTGAAGGAAACGTTCAACAATCAGAAGCAATATCAATTCGATATCAACACTCAATACTTGACAAGAAGGAGACGTTGTAATGCCGTAATGTTTGTTTAATATTAGGTGTCTTTTAAGCAGATTATCTTCTTTGAACTAAATAAGACTTTAGAATTCAATTCAAAAGTGGAAAAAATTCAATATACGTTTTGCATATTGTAGTGTTAATTTTTTGTCGAACTTGGTAATAGCCTATTGTTATGTTTGTTTTGTGGTAGAGTTTGATATATGGTTGAAAGCGAGCATGTCTTTAACAAAGAATAAGGTAGAGCAATTGAAAGAGGAGCTTGAATTCTTAGAAGAAATCTCGAATATTGTAGAGAGATTTACTCAATCTCTATCTGTAGTCGTGAATGAAGAAGACGTTCACAAACAGAACGCGTCAGAAGAAATGAACATAAGTAAAAACTCATCACACAGTATTCGGCAACAAAATCATGACAATGTATGTGGTGTGGTGCAACAAAATAACGTAATGAAGGAAATTCAACAAAAGAAAGAACCAGACCATGTTGAAAAACAGGGCAGTGAGAATGAGAACGAGCCTTCACCTAATGATCAGCATTCATTGCTAGAAGAAAATATAACAGAAAATTTGGAGTTCTTGTCCTGTAACAGTACTAAGGTGGAGAGTGAAAATACAAATTTAAAATCAGATTGTGATCAGGAAGAAGTGGAAGAAAGATATGAAGAGATAAACGAACATAGGAAAAGCGACTGTAAACAGGTACTAGAAAAACAACTGAGGGAGGAATCAGAGCTTCGTAAGGTTCTAGAAAAATTGTTAAAAAAACATTCTAAATTACATAAGACGCTTACTGAGAAGTGTAAATTCGAGAAAATGAAACGAAAACAGGCTGAAATTAAATTCACTAAAGAAGAGAAACGACGTAATTCTCTTGAAAAGAGATTGGAATCTGAAAAACACATTTGTAAATCTCTTGAGGAGAGTATAGTAAATGAAAGGATTTGTCGTAAAAAATTAGAGGAAAATTTAAAGAAAGAAATAGAACTTAAAAAAGCAGCAGAACAGAGATTACGATTTGAAATAAATGTCACAAATACCGTTGAAAACAAATTTAAAAAGAATAATGGAAATCTGCAATTCACTGAGAAAGATTTTCGATGGAAAATTATTGTTGCAGACGAAGATGACTGAACGTACTTTGGAAGAAGATGTCGATTCTGGAAAACATAATTATTTTATCGACTTGGGGTCCAGTTCACAATGCTGCAGACGAATATGACTGAACGTAATGTGGAAGAAGATGCCGATTCTGGAAAACATAATTATTTTATCGACTTGGAATCCAGCTCACAATGTTGCAGAAGAAGATGACTGAACGTAATGTGGAAGAAGATGCCGATTCTGGAAAACATAATTATTTTATCGACTTGGGATCCAGCTCACAATGTTGCAGACGAAGATGACTGAACGTAATGTGGAAGAAGATGACGATTCTGGAAAACATAATTATTTTATCGACTTGGGATCCAGTTCACAATTAGAAGTTTCGAAATTGATGGAGAAATTACAGAAACCAGGAATGGAAAATTTGGAAAGAAAAGAAAGGTATGCCTACATGGTATGAGTATGGGCAGTATTTGAAACAACTTTTTAATATTATTTTGTCAGTGAAAAGCTTAAATCTAGGACACATTTTCAATTGCAAAAGAGTATGATAATTTATTATCTTTATATTAAAGAAAAGACAGAACCAAGATGACTTCATTTACTTAATTGCAATTGGAGTGGATCGATTTCCGCTGCCATAAAATTCACATTTTACTATTATTTTATTGCATTGTGACAAAATCTGCACACCTGTGAATAATTTCAGGATGTGATATATTAATTAAATAATTGCCAATTTTTGTTACAATTTTTCATTGCAAATTACGGATATTTTTATGTTTTAATCCGTATTCATTAATTGTAACTTAAAATGTGGGGATACATTTCAGGAGGTGTTTTCTGACAGAAGAAGGAACATGTCCGAAAATGAAAATTTTCCATAATAATATTGGTATTCGTAACTAGGGAACGAAGTCTGGACACCAAAACATTGCCTAGAGACAGCTACAGGTTTAAGGAACAAATGATGACGACTGTTGTTTACTTTACTGATGTACTTTCAGGTCCGTATGCAAAATGAAAGACGTCGCATGAAGGGAACTCTGTTCATTCGAAGTTAAGGGTGCGGGTTTTGTATTGTTTACTACATTATAATACATTGTTTCGACACATCACGCCTATTTTCTGTTTAAAAAGTAAGCCTTCCGTAAGGAGTTCAGTGGTGACCTAACAAAGGTACTGTAAAGATGTATTAAAATGCCGCCAATAAAATATGTAACTTTGCCTGTGCTTGTAAAAGACTTCGGATATTACTATTTTTCAGTCAAGGACGAAAATATATTAGGCTATGCTGTAAAGTGTGTAAGTTAGACATAAAATTTAATAAGCGTCATGATTTACAAGAGCATTGTGACCTAAAAGACACCACAAACATCTGGAATCGTTCAGTGATTTGATTTCGGATCAGTCCACTTTTTATTATGACTTGTGTGTGTTGTAAGAATCCATATTTTAAACACTTCATTGAAAAGTATACGTTTAGAAAATTGCCGACTTCAACAACCCTATATACACAATATTCACCTTATTGTTAGGAAATAACTTTAAATTCTATACCATCAGATGTTGGTAACAAGAAAAGGGTTAAACTAAAACTGAAGAGTGTTCTTGAAAATATGTTGCATACCGTATTCGAAACTCTGTGAAGTGCAATATGAACTAAATAGTGAACAGACACAAGATTATTTTTGTCCCTTTTGCGGTAGAAACGTTTGAATCATGGTGTAGTGAAGCCAAAGCTCTCAACTCCACCATAGGCAGAAGTTTAGTGCAGCTTTCTGGGGACCCTCGAAGCAGTCAATATCTACGTCAGCGCATTGGTATCGCCGTTCAGCGCGGTAATGCTACAAGTATTCTTGCATCCTTCCCCGAGTCCTTTTATTTAGATGAAATTTTCTTCCTTTAATTATTCAATTTATTTGTATTTTATTAGGCTATAGTATACATGTCAATGTGAATACAGTTTCCTTATATTAATTACAAATAATGTATATGGTTTACACAGGTTTTAACTTAGATTATAATAAATAAACATTAGCTATCTCAAATTCGCATCAATAGCATCGCGTCATGTCGAAAGAAGTGTTTGATTGACAATCTAAACAGGTTTATATGTGACAATTTACGAATGTACACAATTTTACAATGCAACAAAATTAGTGACTCTTAAAGTACACCGTTTTTATTTAAAATGTATCACAATTTTCTACAAAGAAGGGAATGAAGTAAGTTGCTATTGTAAATGTGTGTTATAACTAGAACCCGGATGTTTGGCAAAATGCCTTTTTACTGGGTAGAAGTAAATCATTATTTTCATAGATATAAATGTGATTTGGGGTAATTCAAAGTGATAGGGAAAATTTTTATTTCGCCTTTTTAAGGTGTTTCTTGCTAATACGAGTATAATAATAAATGCCTTTTTTGTTATATTGAAGCAATATTTCTTGTTTATTTGCAATTTTCTAATTAATTGTAATGTAATGTGTATGAAATTTAACTATATGAAAAGAAGACTCACTTTACTAACAATAGTAAATAAAAGTAATTTATTTCGGTGCTTAATCTGCTAATAATCGTGCTTTAATACTATTGGTGTAATATGAATAATGATCGACAATCCACAGTTATAAAATATAATGTCATGTCTTCACGATACCAACAATCAGCTTTATAATTTTAAATATTAAGTTCGTTCTCATAGAACAGGCCTGCAGAACTGTAGCTCTTGAGAGCGACTGCTTTCCTCCACTTTTTTTACCCAATCCACCTTTTCTACCTGTGCGGTCACGTCGTTCTAGTTACGCTCGGCTGCATCAACATTTATTCTCGGGGCGGAAGTCGATCATCCCTTATAGAAGTGGAGTGAGGCTGACGTCATAGTTCCCCTCCTTGCGAGTTCTGCAGGCCTGTCATAGAAGTTGTCACGTAGCATTTTCAATTGTTTACTTTCATAGTTATGTTACAGTTTTGTGTTAAAAGTGTTTATTATTGTAGGAGAAAGAAATATGAGTGAGGAACAGTCAGTTATTGTCGGGTGACAGAAGGTATAAGCAAATACCTTCATATTAACATGGTGAAAGAAAAAATGTAACTTTTTTATCTGCCCCTATCAGAATGTTTGCTTGTAAGCCAAGCCTAGACACACGGGGGTTATTCTATCCACAACGACTTGTAGAACATGTTCTTCCAGAACAGGTGTGCGAACTAGAAGCGCCCGGTCTCTGTTTGCACTTATTCCGACAATTTAATGACTTCGCAATTATGAGAAACGTAAAAAAAAATAAGTTCGCCAGGGGCCGTTAACAGAAAGAAAATAAAATTTCATTGAAAAAATTTATTGCAACAGACACAGCAATTATTGTTGAGCTATTTTTCAACATATTCCCCACCGGAATTGAGATATCTGTCATATCATGGGATCAACAGAGAGGTGCAGACGGCTGTCAAACGCTGAGTCCGATCTCAGGCGGCTGACTTATACGACACAGGGATACAGAAATTGATCCCACGGTATGACAAATGTCTCAATTCTAGTAGGGGGTATGTTGACAAATAGCGCAATAAATCAATCAATAAATCTTTCAGTTGGTGAGAGTAAGTCACTTGCAAGATATTAAGCGAAGTTAATGGGTTATCCGTTCACGAGCTTTGTGATTATGGAGAGGAGGCAAGGTGTGTCGCGAGGGTAATGGTTCAGCTTTGTCATAAAGCTCTCCTCGGGATCGGTTTCATGTACTTAGTTTGCTGTCCTTATCCAAACATTAAGAATTAAGGCGAAATCGGTAACTACGAGGCGCATCCAGAAAGTAAGTTTCCCTATTAAAAAAAAAGAGCACACACTTTCAGGAAAACATTTATTGGCAACAGGTACAGCAATGTTTCAGCTATTTTTCAACATAGCCACCATCAGAATTGAGACACTTGTATCGTGGGATCAACTTTTGTATCCCTCTGTCGTAGAACTCTGCCGCCTGTGAATGGAACCAGTGTGTGACAGACGTCTTCAGCTCTTCGTCGTTGCCAAAACGCTCACTGGAGGACAGGAATTTCTTGAGGTGCAGGAGAGGGAGGGAGTGAGTGGGGAGGGGGAGGGGGAGGGGAGGGAGGGAGAGGAAGGGGGGATATATATATATATATATATATATATATATTCGGCCCATAGACCTGACAGAGCTGCCGATGAATTTCAATTGGCGCAATGCTTTGTGCATTAAAGAACTTTATCACCGACCGAACCTCGCAGGCGGCGGGAGAAGGAATAAGAGCTTCCATTTCGGACCACTGCTGCCACGCTACTGGCACCAGGCGGGACCTGTCCGGCTGGCATATGATTGATACGTCATAGATCTGTTACGCATGCGCAATTGACACGGCTAATTACGTTTACTTCCAAGGGGAAAAAATCGGGAAACTTGGTTTCTGGATGCGCCTCGTATATCAATGGCTACCATCCATCCTACAAACATGGCGGTTTATTAGTGTACATGACAATGAAAATTCGAGTTAAAAAGAAATTTCAGTAAATTCTTCTGTCCAGTAGACTGGGGTACACAGCCTATAAATTAATTATTGGCAGCTTCTATCATTTACAATCTGTATAGTTTAAGTGATTAGGACTACTTTATGGTTGTGTGGTTTAACTATTTATTTGCCTCATAAAACTTACATTGTCGTTTCTGTAATATGCGAAGTCTTATGTAAACAGATAACTTGTATTTTTAAATATCATTTTGAAATAGGCCTATTTTATAATTGAGGTACTTTGTAGCAATTTGTTATAACTGTCATAAATGCCTCAGAATTTTGTTACTTTAACTCAATAAAAGTATGTTACTAAAGTGTGTTGTTTTTCTTCAGCCCTAATACTTAATTTCAGCTACAATTCTTTCATACTGTGGAACTTAAATATAATCTCAAATTAAGAACCTTGGTTACTCGTCGACTTGTAAATGTTCATATAATGTTATTTTAGTGAAACATCATGTTTATCTCCAGTAATACACAATTTCATCTGCATTTCTATCATACATCGGAACCTTAATAACAACCTCGATCGCTTTTCGACTTGTAAATTTGTACATACAGTACTGTAGGCCTATGTGTTTTATAACATTTTAGGATCATCAGATAGATCATTTTCGAATGTACTCAACACGTAAAATGTTCATATCAAATTATTATTAATTCATATTAATAACAAAAGAGAAACAGAATACTTGCTTTGTAAAAAGATGTTTGTGTCTATATAAAAGCAAATATTCATACCTTTTGACTTCATTTCGACGAATTATTTGTGTCTGTTTCTAATTCGCTGCTAAATAAATGAAGGGTTCGGAGCCATAGTGGGCCAAGCGCCATTTATTAAAAACGGAGAAAGTAAGGATTAAAGTTAAGTGAATATCATAGTTTAATGAAGACTGACATATCTTTAAGTTTTAATGTGTATACTTCATATTACTTGCTATATGTTTCCATTGAATTATGGTAATAACTTCATTTTAATCCTTGTTTTCTACAGTTTTAGTAAATGGCGCTTGGCCCACTATGGTTCTGAACTCTTCAAGTGTTGTGTTCATATCATATAACTCTTGAGTCAAGTTATTATAAATAATTAATTTTAATTTTAAATTAATCACGTTTATTCTTTTGATTAATTATCTGTATTTCTCTTAACACTCAATCTTACAAGTTACATATAGAATATACTAATTTATAGTAGCTACTAATATTTCTACATGAATGAATATGTTGACATTCTTCTCTCACATAATAAAGAACTCCAAGAGCTGTAAAGACATTAAGAAAAATTTACACTGTAGCACACTCATTTCACCGAAGTCCAGTACCATTTTGCGATGGTCTGCTTGTAGGTATTTAAACATAATTATACAAGAGAAACAGGAAAACTTGTTTTGTAAAAAGATGTTTGCGTCGTTATAAAAGTAAATATTCATAGGCTACCTTTAGACTTAATTTCGACTTTATTTTTAATTCGCTGCTAAATAAATGTTATGTTCATAATATATAATTAATATATATATAATATATATATAATTAATCCTAATTTTAAATTAATCTTTTGGTTAAATCTGTATTGAAATATTACCTTTGGAAATAATTATATCATTTCGTTTTACGTAATTAATTTGTGAAGAATATCTGGAAAGTGGAGTAACGGTCAGCGCGTCTGGCCGCGAAACCAGGTGGCCCGGGTTCGAATCCCGGTCGGGACAAGTTACCTGGTTGAGGTTTTTTTCCAGAGTTTTCCCTCAACCCAATACGAGAAAATGCTGGGTAACTTTCGGTGCTGGACTCCGGACATTTCACCGGCATTATCACCTTCATATCATTCAGACGCTAAATAACCTAGATGTTGATACAGCGTCGTAAAATAACCCAATAAAATAAAAATCTGGAAAGTAAGAGCTGATCGAATATTATCGACGAACCAGAATTCTGAAAATTTTCACTTATGCACAGTCTATTAAAGTGAATAATTTGAAAGTCATATAGTCTAATATTAAATATGTGGTATTTTTCGTTAAAAATATTGGTTAAACGTGAGAAATACAATTAAGAATAGCGCCATCTGTGAAGTCTGTGCTTTGTTTCTCTTCCTTCATGCGCAGTATCTTCTGATCGCAGTTACGAGATATTACAGATCTGATATCAAGTACCGAACATACTAATGGGCGTTCATAACAGTTGCGAGAAGGATAACGAATAATTCCCCAGTCTCATTTTTTTTGTACCTGGTTATTTAACGACGCTATGTCACCTACTAGTTTGTTTAGCGTCGATGGTATTGGTGATAGGGAGATGAAGCCGAGGATTCGCCATAAATTTCCTGACATTCGCCTTTCGGTTGGAGAAAACCTCGGAAAAAAACAACCAGGTTATCAGCCCAAGCGGGCATCGAACTCGTGCCCGAGCGCAACTCTGGATCGGCAGGTCCTCAGTCTCATAGCCATTAGTAATGAAATGTATAATTCGTACTCAGTATGGAAAACAAGCAACAATGGATGTAGGGAATGCACACAGGTCCCCAAAAATGACTGTATTCATTTACGGCAAATTTATTTGGTGAAGACATTGGAAAGCTCGTACAACGCCACGATAAATGCGTCAATTATCGTGGTGATCACAAGGAGAAATAAAATATGGTTGTAAGTGAGGCTTAAATATAATAGGCCTAAACCATTTGATTTTATCTTTGTTTCTATATAAGAATCAAACGGCCATCTTATAATAAATACAGTCATCGAACAAATTCGTAATAATTACGTCACATTGACGTCGTTGTTTACATTCACAGTATGTCTGTCTACTGTGTTCAAGAAACTCTATAGTAAAGTTATGCGTACATTGGTTGCTAAAGTGCAGGGCGATTTCTCAGGGCATGCTATGCTTGCTGCGTAAGCCCATATTTTCGTAGCATGTGTATTTCTCAAAATGGCGTTACGTACATTAAAATTTATTTTGATTTTTGGAATACTGTATAGGCATATTACCATACGCAGGTTGCACACCGCAAGTATCGCAACGTTTGCTCGTTTCTCGGAGCTACAGGAAAGACGTAGAAATAGCGAGAATATGATGCGCGCGCAAGTGCCTTCCTCCTTAGTCCGTCCTAGGCGCACATGCTTCTGTTATGTGCTGTTTGAAGCTCTGGTCCGAGAGCTACACCAACGACTATTTAACGTTACATAGAGCAGTACTGACAGCGGGAATGTGCTGTGATTTGCGAGTGCAATGTAATTGTATGAGCGGAATGCATGCTGAATGTATTATTAATTGCAATGAGTTCGGAATTGTGTGTTATTGAAACCTTATCATTATTAAATCCATTTTCCCGAAGGACTATTCAAGAGAAGACAGACATTATAGAGAATACATGTGCGCTCGTTCAGTGCAGCTCAATACAATAATGTGCATTGGTTGGCACGGTCGAAAAAACTAAATAAACTGTTTTGTTGGCTATGTCTGTTATATTATATCGAACTTCTACATCCGATAAGCGAATATGATCCATGACTCATAACGATTTCATAATTATAAAATGAATTATTTATGTGGGTCTGATTATTTTTATTAATTATAAATTATTATATCCTCCCATCTTCCCCTATGAATAAAAGAGCAAGCCTAACTTTCATGACTAGCATTCGCCCCTGCTAAAGTGTCCCGGACCCTATGCCAATGACTATACAGCCTGATTAAAGATGAACAAAACTAACTGCCGCTCTGCTCGCTGTGTTCGTTGCATTTGTCTTTCTCGTGCGCTTCGAGTCTCGCTCATCATTCTCGAAATAGCATTTGGTCGACGTCGAAAGATTTCATAACTTTGAATAACATACACCATTCAATTAGATAACATTAAATAATTGATTAAATGGTGATCTTACTCGTGTTAATTATGTAAGCATGTGCGGCTTACAGCTATTTCGATGCTACTTGTCACCATCCTCAGAGCCTTCTGTGTCTCGGCGCCATCTCAACTTCGCTGTCTGTAAGATCGCCATTTAATCAATTATTTATATTCAAGTGTTAAAAGTAGTGTACGAAAGATTCAACATGGATAAATAACATTATAAATGTTTAAATGAGACAAAAAAAAAAAGACAAAACAGAACAGTATCTTACTTATAAAAATGTTCTGATTCTATTATATGATATTACATATGGTTATATGAATAGAAAAAAAAAACAATTCTCAACTAAATTTGCATTTCTAAGAAACGTAAAACATAACGTTAATATCGTTTTACTTGAGATTGCACACTTGATCTCAACCTATGAAAAGAAAATTCCTAGTCTTTTAATAAGGGCCTAGTAATTAAATAAAGACTGGGGAACGGGTTATTATACACTGAAAGATAGAGATGATGTTTCAAATAGACTACTTGATTGTTTATACATATATAACAGTTTCCAAAGTAGAACAAAGTTCAGTCAGGTATAAACAAGGCGATTGAAGGCTGCTTGACGTTCAGGACTTCGGGAGTGATCAATCTCGGCGTCTCGAAACATTAACAAGCAGTCTTTACGTCAACGACGCGACGTATAGAACATTGTCGTGCGGGTTTTCGGCTTTGCGGGCGCTGTTAGTCTTGCTTTTTCGGCCGTTGTTCATCTCTAATCCTGAAGGCATTCACTGCATACAGTAGTCCGCTGAAATCCAACTCAGGCGAACGTCCTTTCGAGACTCTGGGGTTTGTGGCAGATAGAACGAACGTTAGCTAAGCTCAGAAGGAGATTCACCTGTGTCCAGATGGTGTGAAAAATAGTGTCTTTCCATGTACTACATCTAGGCGACATGCAAAACTCCGGAATGTATGAAGCTGTCCTAAAGAATAAAATTCATTGCTAGGCAATATTACGTCCGTCTCAAGACAAGCGGTGCAATTATAATTAACATAATTCCCAGAACTTACAACTCTAAGTTATATTTCTTCTGAAGATAGAGAATTTCTTCCTCAGTTTGGAGCTCTTTTCCCTATTTAACCACTATTGTGTATAATAAAATAGTTTTTTAATTCAATTTGCGCGAAACTGTTCTAGATTCATAATGAATTATCGCCTTCAGCATCCTTATGATTCTGAGGCATTATCGTAATAGCTTTCTGAATATTTTCACGACGTTCCAATTCCAATTGTATGTTTTTCTCTATAATTTTATGTCGTTTTATTTCGTTGTTCAGATTGAATTCTATTCTCTTATTAAAATCCATTTCTTCTCTCAAAGTAATCTGCATAATTGTTTTCTGCTTGGAACATTTCCTTAAATTCTCTTGAATTAATTCACAACGTCTTGTTTCATCTTTAATTTTACTCATGAATGATTTCTTTTCTTTTATATACTTTTTTATTGCTTCTTTAACTAAATTTTGCTTCTTTATCTCGTTTTCTACACGTTGCTCCAGGATTCCACGCAATTTCACCTCTTTCTGTAGAATTTTCTGCAAAGGACTGATATCAGTAATTTCTGATTGATCGCTACCAGTACTTTCTTTCCTTGCACCATCTTGTCCAACTGATAACAAGCTTGTTTCATTTTTTGATTGCTGATCACTTTTCGTATCGATTTTCACACTTATTTCCTTGTTGCAATCTCCATCACTTCCGTCTATTTGTTGATCCTGACTTTGTTTCATGATTAAATTCAAAAGTTCTAGTAATTGTTGTAGAAAAGTCCATTGTTCCATAAGAGAATAGTCCATTTCAAATTTATCATAGCACTGTTTTTCCATTTTAATCACAATTTAACGCATCATCAATAGTAAGGTAAACTTATGAGTTTATTATATAGTTTTTGTCGTTTATTGCTATTCGAACTCTTCAGTTATTTACGAAATGACTAATCATACCGCATATTACGAAGTAGCAAACAATAACAACTTACACTTTCTAATCCTATCTATGATATTTAACCACAAATACAGTATCTACAAAATTAAAACATAAAGAGTCACAAAACGCACAAACAGCCATATGTCCTCCATATACACGCACTGATTTGCAAATATTCATTTCAGTATTTTGTTATTTAAACCTTTTCCTTCGCAAAGTTAAATTTTACGACAAAATAATTATTTATTTACTGCACATGCAAGAAGAAAAAGATGAACGTTAGCTGCTCACAAAGTTACAACAATGCACGATAATAGAAATCCAATTCATAGTTTCGGTTGCGCTCTAATTTGACTCAAAAACATTATCAGAATGGCTCGGCACACTTAAGTGATGCAGCATAATAATTCCAATAAGGTCAAATGTGAGACCCAAGGTTCTCTATTGATCGGTTTACCATGGATACCGTCTGTTTACTTCATGAAACATGTGAAGTCCAGAGGAATGAAACAAAAACAGTAGAAGTTGCAGTCTGAAACTAAAATTACTTTTCATTCAATTTACTTGTAATGTCACATTTCAAACAATAAATTGGAAATGATGTAGCTACTAATTTTGCTGTAAGTTAAAGTAGTTACTTTTCTTAGGCCTATAAGTTACGGTACCTTTCTTTCTTTCTTTCTTTGTTTCTTTGTTTCTTTGTTTGTTTGTTTGTTTGTTTGTTTGTTTGTTTCTTTCTTTCTTTCTTTCTTTCTTTCTTTCTTTCTTTCTTTCTTTCTTTCTTTCTTTCTTTCTTTCAATGTCTAATTTCACAAAATGAAACAATTCAATATTCTAACAATACAAAATTTCTTGGTATAAGGCTAGATGAACATTTAAAATGGTCTGTACACCTTCAGGAACTAGGGAAGAAATTAAGTAAAATTTGCTTTGCCTTGCGATTACTAATAAGAGCATCATCAATTGAATCTGCTCGCACATTGTACTTTGCATACTTTCACTCTATCCTAACGTATGTTATAATCTTTTCGAGTAATTCACCCAATGCAATCCAAATATTTAAACTACAAAAGAGAGCTATTAGAGAAATAGTTCAAGTGTCTCAAACTACCAGCTGCAGACCATTCTTCAAAAAATTACATATCTTGCCATTATCCTGTATTTATATTTATGAAACCTTAAATTTTATCAAATATAATTTGCATAGCTTTCCTACAAATTCAGACACACACCAGTACAATACAAGAAATAAAGATAATATTTTTATTGAAAGTTTTAACACAACTCTATATAAAAACATTTTCATTCATGCTGGTCTTCTTATGTTGTACAATAGCCTACCAAATTATCTTAAAGAAATATCTGCACATCAGAAATTTAAGAAAGCTCTTTATAAAATTTTAATCAAAAACTCCTTTTACAGTATGAATGAATTTATTGAATTTATTGAAAATTGTCATAATTGAATAGAAAAAGAATGCCTTACTCCAAAAGACTTTACTTCCTCTTTTCCAGATCCTGACTTCGAGAAGTACGTCTTCTCATGAAAGACGCGAGGGTTAAAATTGACTCCTGACTTCAAGAAATATTGCAAACGGGACTCATAGCTGAAATCGATCGATCTGTGGTTTTCTTCAATCAAGTTCCAAGTTTTTTATATTTGTATTTGTGTTGCATTTAATTATAGTTATTGCTTTTATGTATATTATGTAATTAATTATTAGTTTGTAAATATGACATATCCCATATCATGTATATGATCATTGGATGTAATAAATGATTATGATTATGTTAAAATGAATATTATTCCCATAAAAATAAATACAGAACAAACTTCACTTTCTTTCATGATATGGAATGACTGCTGTTACAAGATATTGTATTTGAATATCAGAAGTCGAAAATGACTTGACCACTTTCAATTCCTTTCGAGTTGCTGTCTTTGTCTTCCTAGAATTAATAATGTCACTGTTGTTTAAATTGCATTATTGTTCTTTTGGAAATAAAATTAATTTGTTATAATATGTTTATTTTTGTTTAAAATATAAGTTTACAAAAAAGCATAGTAATTAATTTTTAAAACCTTCATATTTTACACTTTTTTATTTAGCTGAAGGCTTTAATTTATTCTTGTATGAAATGTGTTGTTACAAATGGTTTTATTGGAATTTAAACCTTTACATTTATATGAAAGTTTTTCTACAAATTTGCAAACAAATTTTTTGTTGTTTACTGTAATCTTTCATTAAATTCATTTAATTTTCATACATGTATGATACTAACACCACAAAAATATTGGAAACTTCATTTTAAAGAACTACACTGCCTGCTCGGCGCATCCATGCATTCGATGGCTGCCATTAGATGCATTCAAGCAGGCGGTGGGCCCAGGATAAAAAGTTCCACAGCAGGCAGTGCAAAATAATCGTACGAATTACTTGGCAACCAGTATAATAACAATTCATACTCAAGAACCAATCAACATTCTTCTTACAGTATTGTAATTTTGTTATAATTTATTTTGAAAATAATTGATAAACAGCTGTGTTTCAAATTTGTAAGTTTCATAATATTCGGATATTATTTACGGTACAAATTATAAAGTACAGCTTTAATGTGATTCCTCTTATTTTATTCTTTACTGGTAAGAAACTTATTTTATGATTGTGCACAGATGGTTAAAATTTAAAATATTTATACTAATTTAGCCAAAACTAAGCTGTAATATAATAATACTCATTTATATGGAGAAACTATTTCTCTTTGTATATTGTACAACTTAAAGATCATAACATTTTTGTTATACTGTAATAGTTATGTTCGTATTTTCCTTCTAACATGAAAAGGATGTTTAATATATCCAGCATTTTCAAAGTACAGAATAAAATAAATATTTCTGATTAAACTAGAATGTTGTTTTACCACTCGGTTTTGGTAATTATTGTGACGAATAAAATTAACATATGCCTGCAGCACAAACCAATGACTTACCGTCTTCCATCTTGTTTATGATTAAACAGCGAAAAAAAATTACTCATAAAACATAAAAGAAAATTTAATAAAGTATGAAAATAAACACTGTAAGTGATTAATAGGCCTATCGAAATGATGAAGCATTATAATATGTTATGTCTTCACAGTCAATTATATAAACTAACGGTAATCTAAAAAAGATATCAGCAAGGAGCCTCTATCAGAAAGTATTTGTTTATTTATTTATTTATTTATTTACTATCATTCATTAATTCATTCATTCAATCATCCAATTTGCTTCCCATTAGGTGCCTTAGATGCAGTAAATGCGCTAGAACAATTAAGAAGTGCCAAGTCACATATCGTCGTTGTTCCTGCAATAACTCCTATGTGACATATTTACATATTTATCGATTTTCAGATTTTTGCTCTATTAAATAACTTAAATAGTGATACAGCAAATAATAAAATCTCCTGTATGTATTTATATTTCTTTTTTTTTTTTTTTTTTTTTTCGAAAATGTAAGAATTCGCAGTCTCCTATATACCACTGCCATAGAATGAATCAATGTGTTTTTTTCTTTTACTGAAAAATTTTATATTTTTACATAGGAGTTATTGCAGGAACAACGACGATATATCCCTGAATAAGAAAACGTTTACCACATTAATTAAAAATTGTATCCAATAGAGTACCAGTATATCATAAACTGAAATGCTGATAATAATAATAATAATAATAATAATAATAATAATAATAATAATAATGATGATGATAATAGTTATGAGACTAGCAATTATGTTATCCTGAATTTTAATTCGTCATAATTATTATGAAACAACCACAGTTGTAGACCTCATTGCCCGTTCTGATCCTACTTAGGCCCTACATCAGTCTGGAAGCCCCCTGAAAGGTCGACCTTCTTCTTCCACGAGGGTAGCAACTTCAATTCTAATTCAATTTTAAAACATATTTGAAATCTGAAATACAATAGCCTACCTAATATTGTTTGGATTCGTAGCATAACACTAATAAAAATAACAATATGAATCAAATAATTAATAAACATATTATAGCCTACATTCTGCCAGTCTGCTTGCTTTCTAGAGTGAGCTGTCTTTCAGATGATACTAGTCCCTTAAATTCTTTTATTATACCGGTATTGTTAAAATTAATAGCAGAAGCCAATTCTTGCTCAGTATTTAACAGTATGACAGAGTCTAGCTTTCTTGAGGAAATTATTTTGTTTTCATATGTGGTAACTGGGAAAAGCCTTTCCACACGTAAAATTGTCCGATTTCTGAAGCAATTTCGTGCATTCTCTGGAGGTGTTTGCAAAGATAACGTTAGAAAGTGACTAACCATATTCCCGAAGCTGTTTTACTTCAACTTATAGCTCATCAATAATATTATGAATTTGTTAGTCGTAATATTATCACTTACACTTTATTTCTTTTTTTCCTTTCCACGTTTTACCTCCCCTGTAGTACCAACTTACAGACCACTGCGGTTTAGGGGAAGGAGAGTACCGGTATTGTCTTTGACTCAACACTAGACATCTACATATTGCGGGTCTCTCTGGACATGGGATTGGCACAACGCTATTATCCTCTATAAACGCCGTAAAATGGCATACTTTGCACATCACAGAACAATCACAAGACATCAGACATCCATCCTGTCTCATATTCCTATGCCAGGAATCGAACTATGGATCACTTGGATGGACAAAGCGCATGCTATCCTTCAAATATTAAGATGTCCATTTATATGTTCTCCAATAGCACAGTCTTTTAATGCAATTTCACTCAGTTATAGTTAAAGCGTGTGATTCCAAAATGCGTTAAGTTTAAGTCCATTTTTATGAAAGGGCTGGGCTAGTTTTTGTATCCACCGGCTTACAGACTGAGCGAGTTTTCAAGTGACATGCACAATAACAGAACCTTTTAGACAAGGATTGGTGCTGTTTTGGAAGAAAACATGCTTAAAATATGATAAAGGGCTCAAAGAAATGCATAAGTCATTAAAACGCCCAAATGGACTGAGTGAGTTTTGTGATCAAACTCTTCAATTTTTCCTTCGATTTTAAAATTGAATTAATCTGAGTTTTGCTGCTTTCAATTTTTCCGCTAATTTTCTTTCATGTGAGCCACATTCACTTTCACGAATTACTTTGATTCGATCCTTAAAATAATGATAATACATTCTAATTTTACTAAACAAGTTTTTACTCGTAACAAATTTATACAATGCCATAAGAAATTAAATTGTTAAATAAGAAAGCAAATACCATAAAGACAAGCTGTGGTCAGAGCCTGAAGGCCATGTGCAGCGGTCCCAATCCTTAACAACAACCTCTTTTTGCTAGAAATTCCTACATTCCTTAGAGGATTCAGGCATTCAGTACTAATAGTTATCAGTGTTGTCAAATTTCATTTTAACCTTGGAAGATTCAGTGCAATACTCTTACCAAGCTCTCAGAATTTATTTAATGCATTAAGCTATTGCATTATAAAATTATAATACTGTACTTTAATTTTGGAATCTGGTCTCTTAAAAGGAGTAGAATTGAGTAAATGGCTATTCAATGGCTGGTTAGCAGTCGGGGAGAGAAATAGTCCATAAATAGAGGTAAAAATACATTTGTTTTATAGATTTTTACATCGGTTCTAAGGAAAATCGATCTCTAAGAGAGGTGGTCTTTTAATTTAAGTGATTTTTCAGAGAGGTTTCACTGTACTACATTATAAACTAAATTATTAACTCCGCTATAATTATATAAAAACAAAATGGACGTAAAATAATACTACTGGTATTCAAAATCTAAGTATGAATAGTACCGGTATCAAGCATTCTGTAAGAACTTGATCTTTTATTTGGGAACACAGTTTGAGTCCATTTTCATTACCGTATTAAATGATATGGACTTCCCTTTCACCATTCCTCATGTTCATTCGTTCTCATATGCATAAATAAATATGCAGTGACAAGACATATAATTGTGAATTGTGTGGCCAGAGATGTGACAGATATCACATAACAGTGTGTTATAACAGACTAAGAATACTGAGTGAATATAGTAGAAACTAAACCTCAATGCCCATTCGGGCAATCATTTCTTTATTATTATTGTTACATGCATAAATATCAAGTATTATTATTTTAATAATGACGTCTTAAATGCATAGTTAATTTTTTACATTACATATACTGGACGCAAACTCATTATGTTATCCCATTCAAATATGATATTAAAAGTACCGTCAGATGGGGATACTTTGTGTTCAAGAGGTTACTTTGTGCCAGTTCCTTTCTCTAAATATAACCGAATATTACCCATGATATAAGGTGCACTGGAAAGTTTTACTGGTCTGATGTGAAAATAGACATCTGAAGGCTGCGTTTAACATGCGGAGAGTACCTGATTGAAGGACTCGAGGAAAGACGTTCACCATGATGAAGCACCAGCATTGAAAAAAAAATCTCTACCACAACTGTCAGAACTAACCACCTTTGATGAACTTTCTATTGTACAATATCCTATCATCTGTTATGAAGATGAACTGTTTCCCGCCGAAGTCAATTACATCAATAAGAATGAAGGATGTGTGACTGTGAGATGCATGCAGAAGAGCAAGAAACACTGGAAGTGGCCCAGTGATAGACTTACTGGTTACTACATCTGTACTAATAATAAATCTGTGTACGGTAACCACAATTTTTCTGGTAATTTTCGATTTTCCAAAAATAATTGGTGTTAACATGTATAATTAACCATACCGAGACCGAAAAACACTTTTTTGACATTTTTGTTTGTATGTCTGTCTGTCTGTCTGTCTCTGTCTGTCCGTCTGGATGTTTGTTACCTTTTCACGCGATAATGGCTGAACCGATTTATATGAAAATTGGAATATAAATTAAGTTCATTGTAACTTCGATTTTAGGCTATACAGTATGTCATTCAAAATACTTTATTTAAACGGGGGGTTATAAGAGGGCCTTAATTAAATAAATCGAAATATCTCGCTTATTATTGATTTTTATGAAAAATATTACATAACAAAAGTTTCTTTAAAAACGATTTCCGATAAGTTTTATTCTATGCAAAATTTTGGTAGGACTGATATTACTACCAATTAAAGACTTAGGTACTTATCCATCCATTATCAACACATGTTTTAAATATAATATAGGGCAGTACAACACCTTATTTCAAATGGTATCGTTTGGTGACAAAGCCTTCTTCCAGCTGAGAGTAACAACAACATTCAGTTCTTACAAATATATTCTATTTCAGACGCTGTTAGATCTAACATAATACCAAACTTAAAAGTAGAATTAATCGAACACCTCCAGAACATTCATAGTTCTAAATACAACTTTGAAAGTAATTCAGGAGCAAACGATTTGTAATTGATAATGAATTAATTATTAACTAACAATAACAAAGCTGTATTTGGAAATATAACAGATTTAAGTAAAGTTATTTACAGCAAGTGCTGCGGAGCTAGTTGATAATATTTTGATGAATATCCGTCTCCTCTCTGAGTTTTCGCATGAAAGGATTGGCATACCTATGAGGATTTGCTTAAAAGTGGCTGAATTAATATTGACATGATATATTAAATGAATCCGTGATCTGTGTTCATTATGTTTTCAACGTTGATTATGATTGTGATAAAAACTCACATTTGAAGTTCTATAATAAATAATTTATTAAATAGATAATTTCTTAAACTTTGTGTTCCTGTATTTCCTTCAGTTGTATACTGTAAGATAATATTGCACAATGCTAACTCCTAACAGTCTGTCTTGTTCCACATATAAAAACCATATATGGCACAAAGTTAGCCTTTTGAGGGATAACTTTAGGTCACCATTAATGACTGTATAATAGATCATTATATTACATGACATGCAATTCAGCCTGAAGATCTTAAACTAGAAGGTTCAAGATAAATGGTGATGGGCAAGTTTTGCCATTAACCGCAATTTTTGGTTGTATGGCTGCAAGGTAAATTTAGAAAAGCTCATAAAATGGCAACAAAATATCCCCATCTGACGGTAGTTGCCGAAGTGTTATTAAATACTGTATCTTTGTAGAAATAACATTGTTTTAACGTGATTTCTAGGGACCTTAGAGTGAGTAGATAAGGAAGATTGAATATACAGCTGATACCTCATGGCTGAAATATCTAGTGCCCATAAGAGAGCTTCAGATACCGAAGAGGACGATGAAGTACATACGAGTAAGAAAATAGCATCTCAAGGGACCAACCTGCCTAATCATATACATCAATCTGCAAGCTCAAATTTTCTATTGCAAGAACGAGAAGAATCAAAAGATGCAGTAAAATTAGAATATAATTCAATTCAGGATCACCGAGCAGTAAGAAATCTTGTTATCTCATGTATTGAAGCATCGTCTTATAGGCCTCGCCTCTCAATTTCACCATTAACAATTACAACCAACGTGCCACCTCCCAGCAGATATGCAACTAGTTTGCCAAATGATTGTCTGAACCCTTCAATCAAATGCATGATTGTACCACCTTTATCAGAAACGAACTATCAAAAAATTAATTCTTCTGCAATTACATGTCCTAAAGAAAAAACTAGCGTATCAGATCCAAATATTAGAGACAGCTTTTCTTCTCTAGTAATTGCTCCCTCGCATAACTTCAGAAATATTTCAAAGGTGAAAGAGCATGCAAGGGAAAGTTTGACAAAAAAGCGGCAAACTGTTTATGTACGAAAAGTATTAAGTTTGGAAACGGTGAGAAATATTTCAAAAATATATTATTCAAAGTTCTTATCAGACACTAATATTTCAGAGAACTCACCTACAAAATCAATCAATAAACAGGCAACTAAGACTTCAAAAATACCCATCAAGACTGCTCAAAATGAAGATTTCCTTCACCAACAAACAAAATCCATGCGAAATGATTCTGTCGAGGAAACAAGAAATGATTGTTCACAAGTACTGTTCTCAAAACTACCAAAAGTGAATGAAGAAGGTTCAGCAAACACTTGCGTTAAACTTGCATCTTTGAAACTCTCCTCAGAGACATTACCGAGACCAGTATCTTCTGCAAGTATGTACAATCAAAGAACGCCTGCATTTTTGGCAAGTGATCAACCTCATGCTAGAGTGCAGTCATGGATAAATACGACTGTGCCTAAAATTACTGAAAAACCAGTAACCAGACCTATGTCAGCTGTAAATGTTGATAATAAAGATAAACAGATACGTTCTAAGAAAGAAAATCCATTTAATAAATTTAAGTCAATTAAAAAGAAAATTTCTTCAAAAAGTGCAGAAAAAATATGTTCAAAAGGAACTTCTAAGGATTTATACAGACAAACTAGGCTATCTCAAATGAAGACGTCAACAAATATTTCAGAAAAAAAGTCTGTAAAAGCAACTTCCAAAAACATAACAAAACAAATTTCACCTGTGAGTGTATATAAACAAAACAGACCAGCAGTATCTCTGAAAGATAGTAGCCCTGTACCTAAATTGCAGACGATCAAAAGGGAAATGTCGAAAAAGAATCCAGAAAAATTTCCTTTGAGAAAATCCGCCTATGTGTCAAGCAGACCAATATCATCAGCAAGCATTTGTAAACACAACATCTCAAAAAGTCGACTTATGACTAAAACCCGACCAATTGGAAAGGATAGTGCCTCTTCTAGTGTTCTCTCGGTTTACAGAAAGAAACAATCCATTAATTTATCGTCAGATAAAGACAAACAGCAACAACAGAAAGAAAACTATACTCCAATGGTTAAAGCCAACTGTGAGTGTGAATTTGCAATGCCGCAAATGATTAGAGTTGACACTGTTACTTCAAGATCACGCCCGGTTTTGAAGAATCTTACGAATGAAAATAACAATCTTCACAATCAGAACAGGAAAGACACCACAAATTCCAGTTTGCAGGCAACTACTATGAAAAATATGCTACCCAAGCTGAAAGAAGTACCTTCTCATCCCCAGGTACGCAGTTAATATTTAAATACATATAAATAACTGTGACAAATGGAATAGATGCAAAATAGCATGGTATTAAACTGAGTACTGTACCGGAATTCTAAACTATTCATAATTTTTGTCCAATTTATTGTCAAAAAATATGAAACAGTGCAATTGCATATGAAATACCAGTATAGATACCTAGGCTAATCTTTCAGAGGTTTGTTAAAAGTCAAGCTCAGCCTCATATATATGAACAGTGTTCTGGCACCTATTTGTTGTATTTTTATCATGGAACCGCTTAGGCCTTCAAAGTCTTAAAGTTGGGCGAAAAGAATGTTAAAAACGACAATTCACATGCATCGGGCAGTACTCATCTCTACATCCGCTATAATATATTCTTCGCAGAGTTCCACCACCTTTTTCTCCAGAAGAAAATCACTGTGTGTGTGTGTGTGTGTGTGTGTGTGTGCGTGCGTGCGTGAGTGTGTGCGTGCGTGTGTGTGTGTGTATCCGTGCGTTTTTTTTTAGCGCTTCAGTAAAGTGCTTCATGCCTTTGCTGCAGCAAAATGAGGGTCGAAAAAAACGTAAGTAGGTAAACTGACTGCAAAATGGTGGACAATTAATATTGGCTTCTATTTCTGTCGTAATAAATTTAACCCTAAAAGAACCGAACATGTTAAATAGTTTCGACTCCCATGATAATGACATGGAATTATTATTACTAGACGATTTTGACAATAATAAACGTTGCAAAACACCAAAACACACATTCCGCCATGATGGATCGTGCAGCAAACTCGTAAAGTGAAGTTTTGATTTGCTACACACTTACTACAGCGACGGTGAAGCAAATTTAATAAAAGAACGGTCTTGCTGCAGTGCTTTACTTCTTGCTTTAAGAAAAAACGCACGGTATATATATGTACAGTGATATCCTACTATATATATATTCATATATTCGATAAGTAATGGCAACAATGCCATAAATAAGTGCTCCTAGCAGTGACCATTGAAATCTTGTACTACGTAATAGAGCAGCAATTGTTTCATAAATTTGCAATATTTAAGCCTCGAAGTAGTCATATTTTGTAAATATAGTGGCTGTTTCTGATTTGTCGTAAACAATACAGCTCTAAAAGTACGAACAAAGATGCTTCATAAAAATCTAAGTTGCAAGAGAAAAACACACAACTCAGTGCTTTAGAGCATTACAAGAAGCCTGTGAGAGAGAAGTCCTACCATACTGAAACATTGCAAGTTGGGTGTCTGACTCTTTGATTTGCTAAATTTCTTTTCCGGTATAATTATCTAAATTTAGGATGATGTTTATGCCATTATATAAGCTCTTTATTCCTTCTATAAGTTGAGTGGGGTAACCTCTTACTCTCATTATGTTCCATAATTTCCTTCTTATCACTCTGTCGAAGGCTTTTTCAAGGACTACAAAAGTTAAATAAGCAGGCAAATTAAATTCTCTCCTATAAATTGTCTCATAATAAATATATTGTTAGAATACGACCTTCCTTATCTAAATCCATTCTGTTCTTCTAAAATCAATGCATCCATTATTGGTTTTAATCTGTTATTTAATATTCCAATATATATTTTATATATAGAGTTCAATATGCTGATACCTCTATAATTACTTGTTTTATTCCTATCTCCCTTTTAAAAATATATATCACATTTGCTGCTGACCATGATTCAGGAATTACTTTATTCATCCAACACCTATTAAAAATATGTAATAATCTCGATTTTAACAACAAACCACCTTGTTTTAAAAGCTCTGCATTTATGCAGTCAGGTCCAGGTGCTTTTCTACACTTTAATTTTTTCATCGAACTTTCCAACTCATCCAATGTAATTAGGTCACATCCTGTTTAATTACATCTATTTTAGCTGTATCTGTCTCTGATTCAATAGCAGTATTATGCCATTGGGTGGTTTTATTATCAAAAAGCCCAGAACCTCTCTGATCACACTTTGATTTGGTGAAAATAAGATACAATACTTACAAAATGCTCCCTTTAGGCGCCTGGTGTATGCCAGCCATGGAGAATATGTCTCCAAACATTGATGATTAAATTTCCTCTTTAAGAGGGTAACACTTCAGAAAAATTATAGGTCTTAGATGGAATCCAACAATCTTCCAGTAACTGTTCCTTTTTCACAGTCGAAATCAATTGTAATTAGCCCAATTCTCTATGACATTGATTATAATTAATTTTACTTCTTTAAAGTTTAAAGGACAATGACGAAGCCAGTGTATACATTATTGTATCAGATATGGTGCAAAATAAAGCAAGCTATTAAATATTAATAATAAAGTCAAATATAATATATTGAAATGATGTAATTTTATTCAAATACAAAGACTTTGTGTAAAAGTGTAGGTATTATTATGTGCTTTCAGAGTAGTAAAGACATTAATAGGTGTCATTACAACTAAGAGATGTAATATGTTATTTTCATAAGCAGGAAGAAGTACCAATGCAATGTGAATGCGAAGATATACATGAGCAAGAACATGATCTTCAAGACAGTAAAATGGAGGTGATTTCTGATAGTGTAAGAGACACAATAAAAACAGACAATTTTACAAATTTGGTAAGATTAATACCGGTAATAATAATAATAATAATAATAATAATAATAATAATAATAATAATAATAATAATAATAATGATAATAATAATAATAATAATAATAATAATAATAATAATAATAATAATAGACACGTAGTGACAGATAGGATAGCAAATAAAAACAACTGCAACATTATTTTGATTAGATAAAACTAAGAATGAAACATAGAGTTATAGATTTTTCTGTTCTTTCAATATACATTTTAAGAAACCGAAAACAGAATAAATTCTTCTTCCTCAAAATAACTTAAGCTTGTTTTAAGCAAAGATTAGTAATCCTTTCACATTTTCCTTGGCATTCTTGGGTTTCCTCTACGGTACGAGATATTATCACGTGAAGTTTCAATGGAAAATGAGACTTAAGGGTACTGTATAAGTTTTTTTTTTATTTTATTGGGTTATTTTACGACGCTGTATCAACATCTAGGTTATTTAGCGTCTGAATGATATGAAGGTGATAATGCCGGTGAAATGAGTCCGGGGTCCAGCACCGAAAGTTACCCAGCATTTGCTCGTATTGGGTTGAGGGAAAACCCCGGAAAAAACCTCAACCAGGTAACTTGCCCCGACCGGGATTCGAACCTGGGCCACCTGGTTTCGCAGCCAGACGCGCTGACCGTACTGTATAAGTAGATGCTTATCTACTTTCAGGGGTGTGAAAAACTTACTTTAAATATTACATAGAAACAATGAGCATACCGGTACTTGGAAAGAGTAGATGAGCATATGACATGCGAGATAAACTAATGCATTCGATGTACTTCACCAGCTAAATTCAGCTGAGTGAGAACTAATTATTCCTAGTTGAGTGGTAACGGGACTCAATTTTTCAATAACCTTTTATTGAAGCTTTAATTTCATCATGAATTTGTCTGAATATGTCTTATATATGTGGAGGTCTTACAATATGCGCAATGTAAGAGGAGGTTTTGACATGAGTTTACTAACAGTTCCCTTATAAAAAAAAAAAAATGTTGCAATTGTTTAAATAATTTAATAAGCAACATAAATATTATCGAAATCACTCACAACGGTAAACATATTCTACCTTTAATATCAACTTTAAAAAGAAACAACAATCAGTAATATTACAAACTGCTGTGGTATGGTAAGGTATGTATCAAGTTGTTTCAATCTTCACTAAAAATCTATATAATGCCTGCCAATGAAACCAGAAACCGGATAAAGTAAAGATTAATAATAATAATTATAATAATATTAATAATAATAATAATAATAATAATAATACCGAAATAATCATTCAGAAATGAAGTTAGGCATCACTTTTTGACTGATTAAATTGTTTGTATGCTACCGTAATGTAGAAATAGGTAGACCTACATAAAAAATACTTTTTTTCCATTTAGATTTAGACTAAATTATGAAATAACACTGAAGAACAGTTGTTTAACCACTGTATATAAATTCATATTTTGTTCACAAAATAATATAGTAGTAGATTAGCACCAGTCATCAGTTATCTTGCCCTCAATAACCATTTGTAGATTATATTTTCCATATTGATTTGAAGGTCCATTATTCCATATGTGATGTTTACTGTTAAAGTCACCAACTATGATAAACTTGCGATCAGATGGGATCAATAATTCGCAGGTGCTCGTGTAAAGGGGGTTAAGTATGAATTGGCTAAACTGGAATAAGTAGAGATTTGAACTATCCACAATTACTTTTTTCTTGTGTTAAAGGGGTTAAGTTATTCTTCCATTTATGATGCAGTTACAGTGCTTCATAGTTTGTGACAAAGGTGTTTTGTTCAGTACCAAAGGAGAGAAGTTTACATACCTTACAATTTGACTTAACCCCCTTTACACGAGCACCCACGAATTGTTCTATATCTTCCATTACTAGGTTTATTCCTGGAGGTACGTATACATTGACAAGTGAAAATGAAATGTTACTTTGAAGTACAGTAATAATTTTGTCCTAATATATTCAATTTGGCCTTTAAATTGTTGTTTAGATTCAATTACATGAATGGAGTTGTGTATCATGGTAACAACACCTCCACCCCCTCTATTTTCACGAAACAGAAAAAAAATTTTGTAGTCAGCAAATTTGTAAAATTTTAAAATATCATCAATCTCAAAAGATTCTTGTATGCATATTATAGAAGGCTTTTTGTCTTGAACTTCTTGCTTGCCCCCTCACCACGACAAGGTGAGTACCCACGAGACACAGCCCTGCAGTATATATTGACTACACCCCAACTCTGGCTACTAGCAACAGGCATCTATAATGAACACCGATCAAAATACCCCTCATTTCTCGTGAAAAACAACAACTGAATAGACTACAGTGGATTATAGTGGACTTTAAGTTATCAGCAAACAGCTGGATACATTAAGAAGATTGATTGATTGATCTTTCCCTCGGAAAAATGAAACAGTTTTATCCTTACAATGGATTCTGCATAACTGGGAACATCTTATTTAGCTATTTTTCTCTTGATTGTTCCGAAAATATAAAATCATAAAATAATAGTTAACAACTATTATGGAAAAATAAATTACTAATTAAAAATATTGTCTGGTACAGCTTCTTTATGTAATTGTAACTTTATCAGGATGAAGATATGAACGAAATACTGCTTAAGTTCAGTAATTTGAGTATATACGACGACGCTGAAGAAAAATCACAGTGGAATCTGCCATCACCTGATACTACATTCAGTTTCAAAGAAGTAAGTGTAATCATTTCACTGCAGTGAAACATGATAATTATTTCAAATTTTGGCTAAGCTTAGAGATTTATAGTAATACTATACTAAACCATTTTGCCAATTTACCATGAACTGGTTATTTTATGACCACTTGTCATCTGCATTACTTATAGCTTTATTGAATTCACTAATTCCATGGTCCTACAGCCCTTGGTGAGCCTTGACTTCTCCTACAAGAATTTTTTTAATATGACACTAAACAGACCGTAAAATTCCAATTTGGGTGTTCTTGTTGCCATTATTTCTTAATGTCCTTGTTATTGCGCCATAAATTTTTCATATTTAGCCGTTTTTTTATTTTGCTATCAAACTGAAATTATAATATTACAGACCAAACAAAATTAAAATGGTTCTCCACAGCATGACGCCGAGCATCCACCTAAAACAATGCAGGACATCTCACTGACAATGGGCAAACATCTAGGCTATAGGTGAGAATCGACCCCAGACCTTGTTTACACTGTGGTCAGTAGCTCATACTGAAGAGGAAACACAGTGACAATCTCACTCCACTTTTTGTTCGTGTACACAACAATGTCAATGAACTTGAGTACAGTCACAGTCTGCATCAGTGGCGTATTATCATCTAAAAAGTTAATGACATTAAATGTGGCTAATTGAACAATATCTTTATTTTCTATACTTTCATCTAGTGCCAAGGAATACACTTCATTGTTTGTATTAATTAATTAATTGTGCCTCTACATCAGAACTAAGTACTACCACTATTCTGCCCACAACTGTGTGAGATAACAGACTTATGCACTTGAATTGTTCGATTATGTTAGGGCAAACATCTTCTGCAGCTAAAACTAAACAGTCTAACATTCTTCCCCATTGCGAATGGTTTCGTTTTATCAGCAATATAATTATTTTGAAATGCGGAAGCTGGCACGAACCAATTTTTGTGCTGTGGTTTGATCACTATATTGTGCGATTTTTTTCAGTGTTTTGCCTTTTTAGACTTTCTAACAACTGCTTCCTCTCGTCCCCTAAAACAGAAAACAAATTCTTATGTTGATATAAAGTCATGTAGAATTACATTAAGCTAATCGTTAAATTTGGCGCAGCTGAATATTAATTGATGAGTTAATTCCGTAATTTATTACATGTTTATTTTAGAGTTAGAATAGTTTTGACTAATGATAAGAGCTTCATTAAAGGTTAAGCGAGTATAGTAAATGGATGCCAAGTTTTTTTAATTGCTTGTTAGTGTTATTGATCCCTCCTATCATGAATGGCGATTGTCTGCACAGGTGGGAGCTTTAATTTCCTGCTACTCTGTGGGCCTTCATGGGCTGTAAATTCTAGGTTGTGTTCAGGCATGGGTTCAATTCCCTTTTAGGCTGATTACCTGGTTGGGTTTCTTCCCTCAGTTTTACCCACTCTTAAGGCAAATGTCAGGTAGAATATGGAGGTTCCTCGGCTTCATCTCGCCAAATACCATCTCCCTATCACTAAATTCATGGACGCCAGATAACCTAGTAGTTTATATAGCATCGTTAAATATTCAATTACAGAATTGTAAAAAAGCCGCAACATAAATGATTCGGAATATGTATGATAAGAACTTTCTTGTGTTAAGGGGAGAGAATGGTATTTTTTAAAACTTTTTTCCTGTTTGGTGTAAAATATTAATTTTTTGTATGTCGAGAGCTCATAGCTGTAGCAACTCAACCAAAAATAAATATTTTGAAAAAAAAAATTATTTGGGGGCCCAAATTTGACAAAAAATATACCCAATGCAGGATTTTACTAAAATCGATATATCTAAACCATTTTTAAAGGTAGATTCATCCAATTTTTTGCAATGTACTTGCAAAAGCATGCTCTACAAACTGTCTGTAACAGAATTTTGATATTTGTCGCTACGTTTGTAAAATAAACAATTAAAAACACTTTTCTTCTGATTTCCTTTCTTGCAAACGAATGGACATAGTTTTAAAATGAAATCAACTAAAAAAATTCTGTTACAGAGAAAAGTTTCCTAATAGTCTAAAGAATGTGTGTTCTAAATGTTATGCATCTATCTTTAATAGTTCAGAAGTTATATCCATTTTTGTCTGGCAATGTAGCAAAAATATGAAGTTACCGTAAACCAATAAAAGGGAGTGAGTGATTTAAAAATCCATAGCGCAGGAAGTTTAAAAATGGCGTCTTAACATCCGATAAGGGCACAAATACCCACGAAATGTTATGCAATGCATTCCACACATATCAAAGAATATTTTAAAGAAAAAATTTTTTTCTTGAAAATTCAATTTACCAGAAACAACAATAAAAGGGGGCGAGTGATTTAATAATCCATAACGCAGGAAGTTTAAAAATGGCGTCTCAGCATCTCATAAGGTCACAAATACCCATTTTTCACCAAAAAATACCATCCTATCCCCTTAAATTTTAACGTACCTTGTTAAGATGTTTCGACCTATTTTCGGTCATCTTCGGTTTCCATATGACAGCCTACCAGATTACTAACTGTATCCGTCTCGTGTGGAGTTACTGGTCTCCTCAAGTGGCGGATAGGGGAATGCTACCAGATATGACGGTTACTAGGGAAATAAAATACCCTGGGCAGACCAAAACCAGTACTGCTGCCTTGCAGTGAGTAGTTGGTTCTACAAAGGCTTGGGGAAAACAACTGTGATTACAAATAACCTGGCCCTCCAGGGTGGGAGTTTAGACGTGAGACTGATGATCTCACTCTGGTGAAAAAAAAATATATAGTTGAGAAACATAAAGGATGCAGGCTGGGAGATGTCTAGAATGATCTTGCAAGGGCAGAGATAAAGAGATGTAGACAGAGGGCTTTGGAAAGAAAGGATTGGTCAGCTGTTCTTAAGGAGGTCAAAGATAAACTGAAAGGGCTGTAGCACCACAGATGATGATGATGATGATGATGATGATCATCATCATCATCATCATCATCCCTCTCTTGAGGAACTCGTCTGTGAAGTAAACCACAATGTATTGACTATTGGTTAGAGTTCACAGGTTGGTGATTCTGGAAGGAACTATTTCAACATTGGTAACTTGACTTCCTTGGTTGAGTACAAAGGAAGCAGTCTACGTGAGAGAAAAGGTACATTATTTATTCATACATTAATTTTTTTCATTACCTCTCTGTTAGGTTTTATTGGTATATTTTAGGTTGGTATTTAATTAATCATAAGTATTGTTGTAGTGTCACTAAAGTATTTTTTACCTTAACAGCAATCAGAAAATTTGAAATCTTATACAGTGACTTTCAGCAAACGTTTCCGGTATTTCTGTTGGCTAACCAGTGGCAGGTATCCTCTCCCTGCTATCACTGCTGCTTGCATTCTCACGTTCATGGTGTTTCGCTGAATTAAAACTTATGTACTATGTTATATTAATAACATTCAATACTCACCCTCCTAACAGAAGCTGCTGGGAGTCTTGTGTGATACATAACTCACATTACATCACTACGAAACCTGTTTCACTATGCCTGTTCACTAAATTTAGTATTTTTTTCTACACGGAATTTAGTGGAAATTTATATCTAAAATTGTCTTCTATTCTGGATATCTTTTTCCGTATTATATTTTCTAAATTGGACATCCCTGTTTTATGACTAACCATTAAAGATGATGATTCGACTATTCTCATTAGTTTGTCTCTCTTATCTGCAGTGCTGATGAATCCCCTAATAATGCTTAACATCTGACTGGCTTTTATGTTAACCTTCAGATATAAACTCGTTTCGTGTACTTGCCAAGAGAGAAGGAATGAGGGAAAGAGTGCTAGAGATGACCACAATCCCCATTCCCTGAATTAACTTCGTCAGTCTGTACTATAGTCTGTCATTGAATCCGCTAGTAAAGGCACACAGTTACAAAGATGAAATTGCCTAAATTTCCCCCTTATTGTTAAGGTAAGAAAGTGAAGTTTTAGCTAACTAGAGTGTGGAGGTGACGAAAATTAATAATTAATTGCATGAAGTCGAAACATAAATTAATGAAAATTGTTGTTGTTGTTTTCTAATGCCAGGCGTTTGACAATAAAGTCATTTGACCTCTTGCATTCCAATACTTTTCAAAGATATTATCATGGCCAGCCACTGAAGCACAGATTTTGAGGTGTTCCGAATCCATCTCTTGGTCTGAGTCGCACAATGGGCAGATAGGGGACTGATATATTCCAATTCTATGCAGGTGTTTGGCCAAACAATCATGGCCTGTTGCCAATCTAAATGCAGCTACAGACGATTTTCGTGGTAAATCGGGAATTAACTGTGGATTATGATGCAGAGAGTTCCATTTTTTCCCTTGAGATTGTATTATCAAATTTTGTTTCTTGAAGTCTAAGTATGTAGATTTAATAAATCTTTTCACAGAGTAATACGTAGATTTAGTAACAGGTCTGTAAGTAGCAGTACTGCCCATCTTTGCTAAAGGATGAAAATTGTACAGCGCACAATATGCAAATAATAATGTAAGTCGAAACACAAAGCCATGTAATAAATTTGTGGGAGGAGGGAAATCAACACGTGTTTGATTTTGCTTTGCTTTCCCTACTCTTCTATCCATTATTATTATTATTATTATTATTATTATTATTATTATTATTATTATTATTTTTTTTTATTTTATTTTTTTATTTTTTTCCATTTTTACTATATTTTTACTTCAACGATGTTTTCAAGAATGCATATAATCATTTCTAATATCAAATTTCAGCATCTCCAAGTAAATCGTCGTTCTAATAATATTTTGGTATTGCAGCGAAGACATGGGCATTGAGTTCCGCAGCCCACAGTCTGGATCTTAGACGCCGTCTTGAGAGTATCTCTGAATTTCGAAAACACTTGCTGGAGATTCTGTATGAGATTGAGGAAGAAAAACATCGGTTGGAGACGAGTCGAGAATTCTGCATATCAGAAATCATACACTTCAAACAATATTTTAATAGATACTTTTATGTTCCAATGTGGCAGTTATGAAAATGAACCAATATTCTGTTGAATGTGTTCCTTGTGGCAGTTATAAAATTGTACCCAGTGTTCTTTATTTTTACTGAACTCAGAAAAATTAGTGTTTTAAATATATTACATGAATATAACACATTAAAATACTCAACCAAGTTAATTTATAAACTGCTACAAATTTCAAGTTCATTTATATCTTGTGCAAAAGAGTTAGTGCCAAAAATGTTTCAGAAGATTTACTATTATCAGAGAAAACTTTTTAAAAAGGAAATAACCTGATGTGTTTTTATGTTGTTGTTTCTTTAATCTCTATAGAAATAATCTTTAGTTAGTTTTATGAAGTGCATAGTTCGAAAGTTTAATTGTATGGTCGATCAATTGAAAAATGTGCATCATATTTATAAGGCTAAACTTCTAAAACAAACATTTGAATTTAATTTAAGATTAAGTTATAGACGATCAGTAATCAATCTCGTTTCCAATTCCTCGACTTATAATCATACTTAACTAAAGGCTGTGAAGAATAATTCATATGGACAAATGCAAAATAAATTCTCACGATTTATAAATACAGTAAAGAGAGAATTTATAACTAATCAATGTTCGCAGAGTTTTTCCATCCATTTAAGACAAGTACAATGCTGACAAACACAAAACAATGAAAGTAATATGAAATTTCTTAGTACATGTGCCACTCTTCACTTTCACACAAACATCACATTGTACATTCTCTCTCAGTGGTAAACTATCCCAAAATTGCATCTGCTCATTAAAATGGCTCAAAGCCATTTGGAGTCGAAAAGGTCCCAGAAACAGATTTAAAAACTGAGAAGAGACAGATGATGTCTCTACTTGTCCAATGTTTAAATATCTCAAGTGCACGTTGTCCTTAGTAATTTCGCCTATCGGCTCCCATAGTAGATCTTGCAAAAGTCCACTGCTGTCATTGAATTTAGGAGGTGTTGGATTACTGCAACATAAACAATCAGTTTACTAATCATGAAAAGACTCAACACAGAATAAAATTGTATTGTATTGTATTTATTTACATTCCATGGAATTCGTACATCGCTTCACAGCTAGAATATGGAACATGTCAAAAAAATCGTAATAGTACTATAAGTCTTAATTCTAGTCACAGTCTAGTTGAAATATATACAGAAGAGTTTTACAATATAGTCTACTGGTTCAACACAAAGGTATAGTATCAATACTTAATACAACACAAGAATATTCATGAAGCATTGTTGAATGTCATAAATTCACCTAGAGAATAGAAGGCGTGAGAAATTAGGTACTTCTTTAAATTGGCCCTAAATAATCTTATGTTTTGAGTTTGATTTTTTATATCCATAGGGAGGCTATTCAAAATTTTTACTGCCATATGAGGAGCAACTAATCAAAACGTATATTGTCCACCAGTGGACAAAATTGAGTTTGATATGTTATCGTGTACTTTTTCATACGCTCTAAACGTTCCCATATTCAAATTACTGTACATCAAATCGTATAATTTGGCAGTGAAAAAGTGCTTTGAAAACCAGTGGTTGAAACAAATTGTATATTGTCCATGAAGGTGATTGAATCGAAACGTATATAGTCCACTAACATATTTTTTTTTCTATTTTTATTTGTTAAGGTTGGCAATTACTGACGAATTACAAAACGTTCATAGCGTTCATGTTTATGTTATGGATAATAAAATTATTATGTTCATTGTTGCGAGAATTGGCACTTTTATAACTTAATTATTGCCTGAGTATAAAGACAGTTAGTGATCAGAAACAAACCAAGAAGTGCGTTCTTCTAGTATTGCTTAATCAAATTATTATGGATTTAGAAGAGGAAACTGTATTAGTGGGAGAAGGAAGTGAAGACCGTGGGACAAGAAAAAGAATGAAAAAGAAATCAAAGAGAGAACAAGAGTACGAAAACAGGTAAAGTTTAAAAAATACAGATTGTATTATTATAATAGTATCGTCAGGTGAATGCATTCTGTTCTAAAATTAAACTTAATAATTTTTTCAATATAAATATTTTTACAGTCTCTTCTTGGTTCTGTCTTCCACAGATATCGTGATAATGATCCACACTTAATGCAATTTGAACCGCCCTGCCAGCACAAAGAAGGTTGCTTTCGTTGCTGTTCTATTCCTGTTAATGCTCTCTGTAAAGCAAAAAGGACAGTATTTGCTAATCCAAATAAAAAACAACAGGATATGCGGCTATCGTTCCTTTTGGATGTGAATAGTCCAAAATGTAGGCGTGTTCGGGGAGATACTGCTAAAGTAAAGCCTACTGCTTTCACAGTAAAATACCATGTAAGTTAGTGTTCAATTTTAACCAATTTGTACAGTATGCTGCTGATATATATTTTTTTATTATTTAAGAGGATTTAATGTAGCCTATTTTCCCCGCAAATAGAGATTTAAAAAATAAAATCATCACTTACTTAAGATTTCTCTCAGTTTTTAAATTGAATATTGTTTAATTAACACAATGCAGAGAGTTTTATTTTCACCAAAGTACTTAGAAACATTCTTACACTCTCCTAATTTTATTCACAGGTCAAATCAGCAGGAGAAAAAATTCCTGTATGTGCTAGATTTTTCAGAAAACTGTTTAGCATTGGTCAAACACGTGTAAATACAATTTCAAAGGCATTGCATCTGGTAAGGGAGTAATTGACAAAAGAGGAGGTGACCATAAGGTTGGGAAGTATGAAGCCAGAAGGAAGGAAGTCGTTAAATTCATATCAAAATTAAAAGGGACAGAGAGTCATTATAACAGAAGTAAATCTCAGAGACTTTACTTATCTTCTGACTTGAGCATAAACAAGCTTTTCAAAATGTACATCAACACTGTAGCATCCAATTTGAAAGTGAAGAAATCGTTTTTTACCAAATTGTTCAATACAAAATTCAATTTAGGGTTTGGCACACCTGCTAGTGACAAATGCAGCTACTGCCTTAGAATACGACATGAGATACAAAACGCTGAAGATGGTAACAAAAAGCAGCAGTTAATGTTAGAACTTCGTGCTCACAGATTAAGAGCAAAGGCATTTTATACGTTAATGAAACAGAAACAGCATGGAAGTCTATCCTTTGCTTTTGATTTACAATAAGTTCAGCCTCTTCCAAAGCTCAATATAGGCGAAGCATATTATGCCCGTCAGATATAATTTTATTGTTTCTGTGTAACCAATATAGAGGCTACAGAACCGGCTTTCTATGTCTGGAACGAAACACAAGCTGGAAGAGGGCCACAAGAAATTTCTTCTGCTGTTATAGATTTTCTGTCAAATACAAACTTTGATGAAGCCACCACTACTCTTCGACTCTTTGCCGATGGATGTGGTGGCCAAAATAAAAACCAACACTTAATACATTCAGTTGCATTTTGGCTCATCAAGAGATCTCCGCCAAATCTGAAAGAAGTGTGTTTCTTCTTCCCTGTTCGTGGACATTCTTTCTTACCCGCGGACAGAGTTTTTGGGCTCCTTGAGAAAAAACTACGTACAATTCCTGAAATTGTGACTCCACAAAAATATAAGGAAGTTCACAACGATGTAGGAAAAACAAGGGATATAGGGAAGATTGGAAATTAAACAATTATAAAGAATTGTCAAAGGTTTGGAAAAAAATAGAAGGCATAAGTGAAATGAAGAGAATTATTTTGAAGAAATCTAAACTGGCTGGAAAAAACAACAAAGAAGATGTCACATTCAAAACAGAAATCCACTATAATATTGACGATCCCTCAAAATCGTTCACAACATTAGCTAAACGTGGGTATAAGGGCCATGCTGTAGGCGAGGTCTCTGAACTCCCATTAACTAGTAGAGTAAAGGTAGAAAAAAGGGAAGATGTAAAAAGTTTCTCAGATTAAGATTTGGTGAAGACTGGATTTTGCAAGAAGAGTTGAACTTCTTCAAAGAAGCAATGGATCTGCCGCATGCAGCACAACGTGATGACGAAGAACACACCTGTGATTGTTTACATGAAGAGCCCGGATTTTGTAATTTGTAATCACAGGATAGTAACAATGGTTTAAAAATATATGGTGTATCATTAACTTCATAATATAAATAAATGCATTCCATTGTAATTTTGTGAACTTCCGTAATAATAAGTTTAATAATAAATTTCAAACCTTTCTTTTAGGTACATAATTAGCTTAAGAACATTATTTTGACTCATATTAACTCATCAAAATGTATATAGTCCAGTATTGCAAATCAAAACGTATAATGTCCAAAACATTATTGAGTTTTACAATGTAACCAGTGAATTAAAGATCTGCTGCAATATGGGATTTCATTCAGTACCTCTTCATCTAACTAACTGTAAAAAGTGCAACAGATTTCACTGGATACTTTTCCAGTAAACAGTTTTTCGCCTCTCCTAAAAAATTTATATTAATGGACAATATACGTTTTGATTAGTTGCACCTCATATAACGCACTCCTTTTTGATAGTACGATAGACTTGTCGATGGAGTATGAAAGTAATTTTTTATGCGTATTTATGCTATGAATTGTTGAATTAGTAGTTACAAAGTTTTCACGATTACATACGAGGAAATTTATTAATGAAAAATATACTGATAAACCATGGGCATTATTGTAGATTTTTAAAATGGTCCTACACGACTCCCTAGATTTGGCACCTGCTATTATTCGTATTACTCTTTTTTATAGTAGGAATATACTGTTACTATCTGTAGAATTTTCCCAGAATATATGCTACTATAATCAAAACTGTATTCCATGATCGATTGAAAATTATAAAATGATCTTAAATCTGAATCCATCTTACTGAATTCTAAAAACTTGATGCTTAAAGAACTACTAATACTCCTGAGAAGACTCTAGTAATTTGACAGACCAAAAAATAGACAGATGTTTGACAGTTTGCAGTTTCTTTTAACAAAATTTCGAACTCAAGATCTACCACTAATAAATTTGAACAGCTTTTACATAGACAAAGAAAAACAAAATAAATAAATAAAATAATAATAATAATAATAATAATAATAATAATAATAATAATAATAATAATAATAATAATAATAATCGAGAAGGTGAATGGAGTTCAAGTCTACTACTACCAGTGCTATAATACAGTAGGCCTTATAACAAGCTGAAGAACTGCTTACCTATATTTCATGAAGTTTGTCCAAAGTGTGATTACGACTTTCTGGACCTCCTCATCATTTTGACTCATAGACAGCACATTCCCTTCTAGTGGGAACAAATACATTAAATCATCTCCATGTTCCACACCTGAAATGAAGATTCTTCGTTATACATATAGCTATAATATTATGACAACAATATTGAGAATAGATTTGTCAGCAATGTTTGGTTAAGCAAGGAATATAGACTACTAGTATATGACAAATTTCAAATACCAGTAATTACTCCTATAGGCTTCAAATCATGCTTCACGAGAAGTAAACTGTAATGATAAAGAAGTTATATGTTCAGTTCATATTCGATTTATTGATTATCAATGCATGAAGTTCATATTTGTGCTGTAGAAACTTTTTATTTATATTTATTTTTTTAATCTATTATCATTTCAGATTTCTGTTTAATTTACATTTAAGTAAGTATGTTTTTTTGACAACTAACTTAGCTAAAGAGTCATATATAAGTATTTTCAGAATATTCAATTCTGTTTTCGGAGAATGGTGTACCCTTTATTATTCACACAGTGTGTTACCTATCATAATTTAAATAATTCAAAATAAGATCTTGAGAAAGAATCTGATTAAAAGTATTAAAGTTTAGCTTTGAATAAGATTCTTTGCAAAAATATAAATTTTCAGATAACTACTACAAGAACTAGGTACTGAGAAATGTTACCAATATAACATTATTTCATAATATATTTGTTAACTTTTCTCATGCGTTCGACTTAGTATACAGAAATAAAATAATAGATTGTTTAGTTCAATGAAATACCTTTTAAACTAATAAGGCTAATTGCATAAACATTGTGACAACAGAGTAAGAGTGAAAATAAATAATGACCTCAGTGAAAAATTTAAAATTGAATCAGGAATTAAACAAGGAAACAACCTATCTGCTACCCTATTTAGTATTTTAATAGATACTGTGCTAAAACAACTGGATTTAAGAAGTAATATATCTACAAAGTTAACACATTGTATAGCATATGCGGACGATATAGTATTAATGTCCAGAATCCAAAAGTCTTTAACTAATTTATGAACAACTAAAGAATGAATCCTTACATTATGGCCTAGTAATAAATGTACAAAAAAATATATATCTAGAATGTATGAGAAATAAAAATAACCTAGACAATGTTCTGATTAATAACGAACAGATTGAACAAATTAATTATTTTTAATATCTAGCACAATAGTGAACAGTAATAACTCCATTGAGGAAGAAATCGAAACAAGAATAATATTGTGAAATAAAGCCCATTACGCAAATTTAAATCTGTTCAAAAGTAAATTATTATCTAGGAAAGCAAAATTGAGGCTATACTATACTATAATAAGACCTGCAATGCCATATGCATGTGAAACATGGGGACCAGTAAGTTTACTTAAAGAAGCAGATACCCAAAAATTATTATCATTATTTGAAAGGAAACTATTGAGGAAAATATATGGGCTAATCAAAAAGAGGGATGGAAGTTGAAGAGTTCGGAGAAATAATGAATTACCGGTATATAAACTAAATAAAAGTGGAAACATTATTAATTTTATTAAATTACAAAGATTAAGTTGGTTCGGCCATATAATCAGAATGTCAGATGAAAGATTAGTCAAGGAAATATTTAAATTGAATCCAATAGGAACAAGAGCACAATGGAGATTATTATTATTATTATTATTATTATTATTATTATTATTATTATTATTATTATTATTATTATTATTATTTCCTCTGATGAGAGCCCCCTCGAAGGTTGGGGTCCTAAACAGAAGTTCGCTGCTGCTGATCATCATCATCATCATCATCAGCACTACCTTTTGTTTCATCTGTGTCATCACTGTCGATATATTTTTTAAGAAAGAAAAGTGGTTTGTTGTATCTGATGTTATATTCAGCTAATTTACCATTGTTCTTCAGTGTTGTTAAACGTTCAGGTACAAAAATGCGCCCTTTGTAGGCAAAGTTATATTTATATATCGGCCAATGTCCAGTTACAGAATGCAATAATGCTGCCTTATGCAGTCCATGAATTAGGTGACGATGTGACAATACCTGTAAAGAGATATTTCCATATAAAATAGTATTTGCTCACTAAAATATAAGATATGCTCCATCCTGTATAACTTTATCACATTATGCACCACCACCAGTGAAGTTACGCCCATCGTGGTAGGCATGATTCAAAAAGTAGGAAAAAGAAAGGAAGGGTACAGGGGAAAAAAAGATCAGGGTGACATGAAGCAAATTTTTCAGGAGAGCAAATTGAAAGTTCGACCTTAATCATTCTTTAATACAATGCTCAAATTTAAACTGCATGTTTCTCAGACGTTGATCGATTATGCTCAATAATATTTAACATGATGATACACTCACATATTAGGTAGGCCTACCTATTGGTAGTAATAACTCGTTTTTTACTTTTGGCGAATCCTGATCTTGTTTCCCTTCAAATGTAAGCCATTATTATATACTACTGTACTTAAGAAACGCGCTCCTTTTTGGTGACAGAAAATTCACAGAATGGTTAATCGGAGGACAAATAATCGAGGTTCTACTGTACATAATGCTGATTATTGCTTATTCAAATAACATTGGCATACATTGTTAAAAGCAATTAATTCAAGATAATATGTCAACATAAGCTTACTTCCAACAATTTCCCATCATTATCGCACAAATCCTCTGAATCCGTGAGATAATAATGTTTAATCCTTTGTACGATGTCATTTTTTACACTGGATGGCAGCATCAGCAATTTTGGTAGAATCTTAGGGCAGTGAGATTTCAGCAACATTCGAAGAACTTTAAAGGTGAAAAATGCTAGAATATGAATATTATAATATTAATAATAGGCTAATCATTAAAATTTACAAACACCATTATGCATGACTGTATCAAAATATGAGTGCTGAAAGTCAAATGTTGCAGTTCAGTGAATGTACTATGTAAACTGTTTTAAAGTGGATACTTACATGGCATGTAGTCACTGATTCCATTATTTGTGCTACCCATCAACCAAGGAACATTTTGATAACTGCCATTAACAATCAAATCCAGTGGATCATCTGAGATGAAAGGCTCAGGGTTATAGCGTGAACCATGTTCTACCACAGGTGTGAATCCAGTGCTTGGGACAAGCCATATATCCTGTAAAACAAAGCATCTGCTCTACTGTAAATAAAATCAGTTATGTTTTCCATTAATGCAATTTTATATGTGACAGTAACAAACTCTAAAATAGAAAGAACCTAAAACTCCACATCAGTTCAGGGGGTCGCGACCCACACTTGGGAATCACAGAATTAGAGTATATACAATGCGTGCCAGCGATTTTGGCAAATGGATTTTGTTAATTAGAACTTCAGAGCGAGTTACTCATTGTTGCAAGGTCGGTTGATATCTCTCTCAGGCTGCAGTGGTGACAGTTGTACAGTAAACACGCCTGAATCGTGGATACTACTGGATAGTCACCTCCAAGAACTAGGTACATATCGCAAACTGTAGAACTAAAGTATTATGTTGTCCTACGTGACTTTGCTCAAACCGTATCTAATTATAGAATGGAATGGCATTTTCTGGAGGGGGCACTATGACCCAGCACTGTGACCTTTCACGATCTATTGCACTGACTCTTAAGTTAGGCGCATTACCAAACTCACACTGCCTGACTACACTAAGGTTCACTGCATACCCAGATTTCGAGCAAGCCATCCCACTCATCTTTAAGTCAGCCCCCCTCTGTGCGTCGCTTGTTGGCATTCGGAGAATGCTATAGAATGATGACGAAATGGAGAAATGTTGGTGGAATGATGTATATATCTAATATGTGGAAACAGGAGAACCCCGAGAAAAACTCCAACTGCGATGATGTCCGCCAAAGTGTCACTACGAATTTTTCAATGAAAAATCCCAGACCTAACCGGGACTCGAACCTTGACTGCCTGCATGTCAGACTGAATGTCTGATCACTCAGCTACTGCAGGGGACGTATATAATTTTACTAGATACTGTAAATTTTCGATGACTGATTTATATTCTAACTCTTCCATTCTGGATATTTCTTCCTTTTCCATGAACTCACTGTTGATGACAAGATTCGTCACTGCTACTGCTGTCACTGGTTGATACCTACTCTTCTATTAGATTTAGTTTTCTTTTACTTGTAAACCAAGTTCTTTTACAATTTGTTATAAGGCTACTAATATCACTTAGAATCTAATTGTGTCTTAGTCTTCTGACTGTTCGACTGTACTCCATTTTATTGGTTGTCATAAATAAATGTCTTCCTTACTGTGACGAAAATCTTGTCTTCTTCTGTTTAACCAATCACAATCCTCATTCAGAAGAATTGACAGGCTCCCGTCAAATCCATGCAGAGGCAGAGTTGCCGCATCTTTTCCGAATTCCAAGAATCCCTTCAGTCTCACTGTGTCATTTCGAGGGTCACCAGGATTGTAGCAACTGTGCAATGTTGGGACGAGGGGACAGGATGGAATTGTCAGAGGTGTTTGTGTAGGAAATCATAAATCTGTAAGTGGATGTTCAAAAGAGCCACCGAACTGCACTCCATGTAATAAAATGGAGTATATTACCTCCTGTGTGTAAATATTCTGAATAGTATAAATACGTCGACTAGCATATTTATCACATCCTTTCTGTTTGAGATCGCCAGTACTTTTAATATCACCTCAAAATTTGAGACTGACCAAATACAAGAACAACTTCACCCTCCCATTTATTAGTTCATTATACATTATAATATAAATAAATAAAATATTATAAAATAAATATTATATTAAATTATAAATAATCACAAAGACAATTTTTTAATTTGGCTGGGACTAAATTGCCATTCAAACTTATAATTTATAATAAAATACATTAAATTGTTGCTATAAAATACGAGTATTATATTTGATGTATATCATTCCAGCACAAATAAAGACTTATGGTTTAAGAGAATTCGCTATACATAGAGGGCATCCGAAAACTACTTTTTCCATACCAGGGATGCTGAAAAAGTTATTTCCGCAAAAATATGGTAATGTATTTCGTAAAACTTCGTTTACCCTCAGCGTGCAACCTTCAACGAAAGATGGTGCAGTTAAAGTCGACGGAAGAACATTTGACTAAGAAATTATGTGTATATAGAACTATTCTTTTCGTTGCGAATTTTCTAGCTTTTAAAACCCAAGTGTACAGTACAGCAGAGCAGCTAGTGGCGAAGAAAAGGAGAGACTGGCTCATTGTCCAAGGATTATTATTCCTTGTAAACACATGCTACGCGTAATTTAAATCTTTGAAGGAAGTTCTCATATTCACCTGGTGTGTCGAATGATGATATTTCAATGTGTCTCTTTCGGTTACTTAACACACTTGAAATCGGGCGTTCCTGTTGCTTCTACAACTTGTTCTTGTATTTTCTGAGTGTTTATTATGAATCTTTGGGAACACAATTTGATGCAATTCATACCTACCTATTTTTCGCCTCTCGCTTAATGAAGTTATAAACATGAGTAATAATTCCTTTGTTCTGGTTATGCAGTGTTTTTCATTTTAATTTAGAAAATATAGGCGAACGAAAGTCGCTTACAGCAAGCTATTGAATCCACTTGGACTGTACCGTGGTTCATTTGTATGTTTCATAAAATGATGTAAAAATATAAACAACACAGAGAGTGTTATCGCAATTCATTCATACAGGACAACAGTAGCTCGTCTACTGGGCACTGTGAGCAAGGTCGTACACAAATTCGGTGGCTTCAGCTGTATCTGAGTGAATTTTGTTACACTTATTTTTTAAGCATTAAATACTTACAAACATTTTAATCATACTTTTGACGATCACATCTGCTGGTAACATACGCATGCATGTTACTAATGAAGCTGTTGATTCTGTTGAACAACCCAAAATGTGGGCTTGCTTTTGGGCTGTTTGTAGTGGATTGTCATTCCTTGCCCAGGGCATAAATATGGTCCCTTCCATGGATATTGCTCGATGAAACAGTCCTGTATGAATAATATGTATTCTTAGAAGCAAAAAATAAATACTTAAGCATTCATGCAATCAGCGTCTTCTCATTTAATATGTATTTCTACAATAGCATGGCTTTGCGCAGACATATAGATGTAACAAAATGAATTGAAAACTTTTAGAAAATTGCTTTTATGGATGTTTGTTGAAAGAAAACAGATGAAGTAATGGAAATGAAACTTATCAGTTTGAATTAAAATTTAGTAAACAGTGCCATACTCTGCAATAAAAAGTAAAATAAAAATGAACAGCTAAAAAGGACTATATTTATTTATTTAACACTGCCTATTATTATAGGCTGGCTACAAACATAAAATATAAAATAACAAAGGATACAATTTCATGTAAAATACTGTGATATATTTTGATAACATTCAAAAGTAATAATATAGGCCAAAACAATTTATATTTTGAAATCTTAAATTAAAAATTACTAATGACTAACTCAAAGATTTGGCACTTGAAAAAAAAAAAAACTCCTGAAGACAGTAGCAAAATAGGAAAAGATTTTGAATCTTACAACATTGTTTCTTATAAATTTGAAGTGATCCCTTTATGGCTAACAGAGCTATGCATTTCAGGTTATATATATAAAATTTGTTTTGAACAGTAAGTTCTGTGGAAGGTCATTTCATGTTACATAACAGTGAAGCATATCATACTTTGAATAACAAAACTTTTCAAGGGAAAGAGATAGTAAATACTTAATTTGAATAAAGATAGTTACAGTGACCAGTATAGCTTTCCAAGAAAATAAGATAGGAGAATTGATCTGACTCAAGACAACTTTTCCTCATGTTGACGAGGTCATGAGACTAATTATTCAGAGCTGACACATTTGCTTGCTGTTGACAAAACAGTATTGTGGACATAATTTTGCATGACAAAAAATGACTGTTCGGGATATCTATGAAGCACTTGAAAGATTACACGCAATTTATTTTGGTCAATTTTAAAGTAAAGTTCCATTAACGTCTGTTTTATTTTTATGTGAAAACAGTGTGTCTACTTAATCTATTACGTTACACACAAACTTAACCCACGGTTTTCTTGTTATTTATCTGATTGATAAGATCTTGCTATTTGTTTGCTAGAAAATTATATTTAATTAATGATTGTGGAGTATTATATTCGACATCATTTCCCATAACTTTTTACGATTTACATTATCATATGCTTTTGCAAAATCTACACACAAAATATATATCAGTAAATTAAACTTCTGTTTTTTATTTTTTTTAATTTGTTGCATTGTGAAGATGCATCTGTAATGCTTTTTTTTTTTTTTTTTTTTTTTCGAAAAATCATGTTTTCCTTCTTCTATGAAGTGTTCACAAAACTGATTTAATTTATTTTTTAATACCTTCGCATATAGCTTTGAGCAGAGTAATTCCTTGGTAGTTGTTATAGTCAAGTATCGAAATCAATTGTAACAAGATTATAAAAACACAGACTTGCCTTTCATTGGTTGTAACATAATAAGTAATATTATAACACTATGTATAAAATTTCACTCTCATAATTCGATGGTCAGTCAATATAGAATTGCAATAAAATATGTCCATTCAGTATCTGGTATTATGCAATGCTGTAGACGTAAGCACTATGTAGTTAAACAATTTCTGAATAGCGTATTAACTCCATTACAGGAAGTGAATTAAATTTAGCAACTCTTATGACTTGAAAGAAATTCCAAAATAAAATTACCAGCATTAATTCTTCTTCTTCTTCTTCTTCTTCTTCTTCTTCTTCTTCAGGTAGTTTTGACCTTCTTAACGATTCTCCTCCATTCGTTCCTATTCTGTACGAGTTTTGTCCAGTTCCATCTTTCTTAAATCTTCTAAAACATCGTTTAACCATCTATTTTTTTGTCTTCCCTTTTTCCTTATAGTTGGTGGTTTTCAGTTATAAATTTTCCTTACTATTTTTTCATCTTCCATTCGGTTCACTTGTCCAAATCAAGCCAGTCTCTGTGCCTTTATATAGTTTATTATGTTTTTATTTTGAATTGCATTATTTAGTTCTTTATTATTCCGAATTCGCCAATTACCATCTGTATCTTTAATTGGGCTAAACATTTTTCGTAGTATTTTCTTATCGAAAATTAAGACCAGCATTAATTAAATTTACTATTTCTCTTATAAGTACCGATACCGGTAATACTTCTTCCTCTTATTCCTACATCTTAGTTGTACAGGTCACTCACAAAAACGCTGTCAGGTAACTGGATAAATAAAGTTGTGCTGTGTAAGGAACAGTTTTTGGTCTTACGTTTTTTTACACCACTCATATTGAAGTATGTCATTTGTGTCTCTGCCTACTTTATTGGTGATTATGATGAAGAATCCTATTGTGAGGTTGGAGTACGGTACCCATTAGGTCGAATTCTTTTCGCCCCATATGTTGATATGACATGAGTATGGAAGTAGGCAGGGTGAATGAAGATGAAGGTGATAATCACGGAGTGACATGAGCCCAGGGTTCAGAGCCGAAAGTTACCCACCATTTGCTCTTAATGGTTTGAGGGAAAACCTCGGAGAAATCTCAACCAGGCAACTTGTCCCAACCAGATTTCAATTCCGGACCCCTCTACTTTTGCAGTCAGACCTACTTACCACTATTTCAAAGCAGTGGACTTCGGTCTCATGTTGCTGCTTTAAATTTGTCTAAAAATGGACTAAATTCGAACTTTTAAGTAATAAACAGAGCGCAAACCTATACTGAAAGAATAAGCAGAGAGTAGACTATTATATGAATACTGTCATACAGCTTTGTAAACTGAAGTACCAATAAAATTTAACTGAAATACTTCGTGCATATAGATATCACAGCAATATATCTTGGTGTAAATTAATTTAAAAATATATCTCATGATATGAGTAATTAACTGTACTGAGAGAATACATAGGATTTTAAAGAACATTCTTTTACAAACTTACCTACTGTTAGAGGTGACAGCATATGATAATGAACCGAGGCTCCTCCAGCTCCATAACCCATAATAGTCACACTTTTAGGATTACCACCAAATGCTTCTATATTGTCCTGTACCCAACGCAATGCTGCCACTTGATCCTTCATGCCATAGTTTCCAGGTGCTTCATCATCACCAGTGCTCAGAAATCCTTAGAATAAAAAATCATAAAGTTATATTGTTATTTTACAGTTACCGTTTTGCATTGTATTTATGTATATGGGCACCGGGAGCGATTCCAAACTCTAAATGGGGACACTTAATATTCATCCATTACAGCATCAATGCTGCGCGGTGTTCAGTGGGGAAGAAAGGGGTTGAAGAGAAGTCATGGCTCCGCGAGAGAGAGTAGAATTCGCTTTTGATGCCCAGCCCTGATGTATACTGTATAATGCTCATTATTTATGAAATTCGCCTTTAAGTGTGTTAGCAAGTGACGATTTGAATTAGATATTCAAAATTCCAATATGTACTGATACTCTGAAATAGACTACAGAATAAGAAATAAATTTCTGAAACTAACCATTCTTCTCTTGTTTTTTTATTTTCGTTTCTCTTCTCCCCCCCCCTTTTACAGAAGAAAAGAAAGAGTGCCAAAGGTAAAGAGGCCTACTGTTCACAGCCATAACTATTCTACAATTATTGTGTGAAAATAGTACCGTAATCCGTTGTTGTTGTTGTTGTTGTTGTTGTCTAGTGCCCTGCATCTGGCAATGAAGCCATTAGCAGTCGTGCTTTCCAATACTTTTGAACTGTAGTTTCTTCTGATCTTAATGCTTCACAGGTCTTCAAGTGATCTTCATTCATTTCTGCTGGATCATTACACAGGACACATATTGGTGAAGCTGAGATACCTATTCTGTAGAGATGACTTGCTAGACAGACATGATTTGTCAATAGTCTGAAGGCTGCAACTGCTGTTTTCCTTGGTCTCTGGGGGATTATATCTGGGTTGGAGAGTAGTGCAATCCATTTTTTGTCTTTAGCATTTGATTCTATTTCTTGTAGGTATGAATGAGAAAATTTTGTAGTGATCAAGCGTTTTATTGAGGAATATGAGAAATTAAATTTAGGCTTTTGTTTTATTGTTGTGCCTTTCTTTGCAAGTGTGTCTGCGGTTTCATTCCCCATGACTCCACAGTGTGTTGGAATCCATTGGAGATGGACAATCTTATTAACTTTTTGGAGTTGTGTTAACATTTTGTAGCATTCTCTTATTTTTGTTGACTTCTTTGTAGCATTGGAACATATTCCCTGAATTGCAGCTTTAGAATCTGAAAGAATTACTGTCTTGTTATATTTATTTAAGAGAAGGTTTAATAATTGTCGGAGAGCAATGTGTATAGCCTCTATTTCACCATCATAATTTGTTGTCTCTGCCAACAGAATGATAAAAGGAAAAATGTGTACATGTAACCCCAGCTCCAGTAAGGTTTTCTGAGGTGGATCCATCGGTATATATGTGTAGCCATTCTTCTGTAGGGTATCTAGTATTGATCGTTTCCAGTGCTAGAAGTTTTTGTATTTCTTTTGGTGTGTCTGATTTACTTATTTCCTCTGTCAATTCCAAACTGAAGGTAGGTTGCAATAATTCCAATGGATTTTTTTTTATGAGTAAATTTTCTCTGGTGTTATGAATGTTCAATTTGGATTTAATCTGTGTTACCTTTTCTAGGAAACTACTATGAGTTTTAAGGATTGAGGAAGGGAGGTTCTTTTCTGTCCATTTAGAGTTTGGCAGTCGTAACATTTTCTCATGTTGGAGCAGTGCTTGTTCTTCTATTTTTGTTGTTATGGTGGGATCCGTGTTAAGGTAAGCATGGCATCAACAGGTGTGGATTTAACTGCTCCAGTGATTAGACGAAGAGCCTGATTTTGTAGTTGTTCAAGTTTATTGATGTTAGCATTTGCTGCTGTTATTAATGCTTCAGAACAGTACAAGAGGTTTGGTTTAATATACATTTTGTATGTTGTATTAAGGACTCTCCTTGAGCAGCCCCATTTAGCAACAGCTAACCTTTTTAGGATTTGCAGTTTCTTTTCAACCTTTTCTGAGATGTTTGTTATATGTTTTTTCCAACTAAGTTTTCTGTCGAAAGTGATGCCCAAGTATTTGGCATCACCAACTGCTTTGAGTGGTTTATCATTATAATTTATGTTAATAGTCACTGGTTTATATTTTATTGTAAATAATTCATAAGTTGTTTTTTCTACATTAATAGTCATGAGATTTTTGTAGCTCCATTCATGTACTTAGTTTAGGGCTTTTTCTATTCTGTCTTTAATTAATTTAGGTTTTTTGGAGAGCCTGGAGTCCAAATGACTACGTCGTCAGCAAATAAAGCAATTTTGGTTTCTGAAGTTTTTATTATTGATGGAAGGTCGTTTATATAAATATTAAAGAGTGTTGTGCTCAGAACAGCACCTTGTGGAAGTCCTCCGTGTGTTTGTTTATATTTGGAAATGTATGTATTATATTTTGTACCATAATCTAAAATTGATAGTTTTTAGACAAATATTGAGCAGAATCCATATGATTTATTTTGCAGAAAATAATCCTTTGAAAAAACAGAATGATTGTCAAAAAATGCTGTCAGTCTTAGCAGGTTTTCTTTTCTCAGAGTACAGTTGAATATTTTTTGTTTGTACTACAATTAATCAAATACCCTTGCTATTGTAGTTCATACAGTCCGCTAAAGCAATATCAGAGAAATGACCCTCTAACAAATATTGCGTAAATAATGAGCTGATGTGTCAAATTGTCATGGCATCTTTACAGTCATATGTAAGAATTTTTAAGAATTACATATATGTAAAGTAGAACTTACCAAAAGCCCCTAATCTGTAATTTGGTGCGACCACTACTATGTCTTGATCCATTAGATACAGAGGGTTGTTCATCTTAAAACCAGCTGAACCCCTGTAGAATTCTCCATCGTGAAACCAGACCATAACATCTAGCAGTGTTCCGCCATATGGCTTTATCTGAAAGTTTTACTCTGTATATTACAATGATGGATGGAAATTGAATATAAATGGAACTAAAAAAATTAAACCTACAATATTGTTAAAAGAATTACAGAAGAACTATTGCTAGTGAAACATGAACTATACATACCGGTATTCACTTTAGCTTTGAATATCAATTATATTAGACTTCTAGAAAAGCGAATATATAAGAATGTGGTGAAAGAAATCTAGAGCAGACCTATTCAGCGATTTAATGTAATCTCTCCATCAAGCAACTTATGAGAAAAGTACTAAAAAGTACTTTGAATTGAATTTTATGAGGGAGGCACTATGACCCAGCATTGTGATCTTTCAAGATCTGTTACGCTAACCCTCAAGATAGGCGCACTTCCAGACCCATATTGGCTGACTACACTAATGCCGCGTATCCAGGTTTCAATCAGGCAACCCCAGCCTAGTTCCTAGCCAGTCCCCTTCGTGCGCCACCAGGTGGCATCCTGTGAGTGCTATGGATTGATTTGATGACAGAATGGAGAAATGTTGATGGAAATATGTAGATGCCTAATATGGGGAAACGGGAGAACTCCGAGAAAAACCCCAACTGCGACCTAGTTCACCACAAGTGTCACTACGCACTTGGCAATGAAAAATCCCAGGCCTCACTGGGTCTCGAATCCAGACCGCCTGCATAGCAGACTGAAGGTCTGACCACTCGACCACCATACAAAAGTACTTTGAAATATTACTTGTACTGAGAAATGATCTCATGTACCATTATAAAATAATTAATTTATTCGATCCTTTATTTGCTTGTGTTTTATGTATGAAAAGAGTGGATGAATATTCTGTTGCACGTGAAACATTGTTGATCATTTATGTACAGCTACAACTCGCAAGATGTAGACGAGAAATGAATGGAGATCCTTAGAGGTGGATTTTCAGATCCAGATATACTACCACAGAAGTGACTCAGGAATCACCAGTTATTGCAGACCAGCCTTGAAAATTAGCTGTCTCACCAGTTAGCCCTTAGCAAGCTGGTGGGGTCCATTTTATACTCCATACCCCTTAGCTTACAGCGTGTGCATTTCAGATCAACTTTTGGAGGATTAGACATCTCCTGATTGTCATCATGATAATTGCTAGCAACTCTCAACATGGGGGTATCTTTCGTCTAGCACAGAGAACACTTGCATATGCCAACAAGTCTCATCCAGTGGTCGCAACGGCACCGTACATGATTGTAAGTGCTTTTCAGGGAAATGCCATCAATATAGCTTAGGGGTAACGAGTTGGACTCGTATTTCAAGGCTACACTCGGGCATGGGTTCGAATCCCGTTCGGGCTAAATATCTGGCTGGGTTTTTCCAATGCTACATGCTACAATATATGCAGGAAAATATGAAATATGCAAAAATATACACCATTAACTTTTCATATTCGTCATCAGGTGTTCAAAACGTGCATAAAAATGTTTTAGCATGACTTTCAACTGGCCAGTAAAAATATGCTTTTGCATACGAATTCTAGCCCTACTCATGACGAATCCTTGGTCTCATATCACCAAAGTATCATCTCACTAGCGCCAATTCCACTGACGTCAGATAACCTTAACCTACAATTGATACAATGTTGTTAAATAGCCTAAGAGAAATAGTCTAGCTGATTATGTCCATCTGACATCACCAAAGCTAGTAGGCCTACACCTAATCGTAATTAATTTTTGATGACATGAAATGATACGAAATGTTGAGAGAAATGAGAGAACCTTAGAAAAACCCTCATCCTCTAGTCTTGTCCGCCACAAGAGAGTATTAACTCCATTTAACACCAGGGATCAAATCCCCAGTCTGTTACATAAGTCTATGCTCTAGCACTGAGCTACTGCAAGAACCCATTCCCAGTTTGCTTGTGTTGAAATCTTTATGAGACACGCTGCATTCAGTTTGTGTTATTTACAAAAATGGATAATACTAACTCTAGTAATTGCTTCCATTCCGCTGAGCAACGTATTTGTCATTTAAAACAACAATGATACCGGTACGAGTCTATCCACTTACTAAGTGCATTTCCACAAACTCTTCTGTCTTATGAAATTAAAAAAGTATAGTAAGGTAATTATTCAAATATGATAATTAGTACCGGTACCAGTAATAAAGGCTTTTGGTCTCTCTCTCTCTCTCTTTCTCTCTCTTGTTTTATACCGAATAACTTTTAACTATTCTACCCAAAAGTTTACTTTAGGCAAAATATATATTTATATGTATTACTTTTTGTCAATTGTTTTAGCAAGACTGTTTCGTTACCTGTGGTGTATATACATTGAGGTAAAGACAATCTTCGCTGCCTGACACTCTGCTAGAAATTGGTGAAATACTGATACAATCCTCTGCATCATGTTTTGCTTCTAGAACACCACTCCAAGGCAGAAGTTTATGTGGTGCCTGTACAAAAGAGAAAAAAAATTAATTGCTTAATCTACTTACACCGTATAATGTATAAATGAAGTCAAATATCTTACTTTTGGGGTTATAAAGACTACGTCCTTTTGTGTGCAATCCATACAACGAAAGTTTATGTTCTTATTTCATTGTATATGAAGGATTTCATCCACAACATGATAGAGGAAATTAATGTTTACATAATGCGTAAAACATGTAATAGGAAAGTATTGTCAACTTTATGGTGTCAGCCTGGCTGACCTTCTATCCCCAAGGTTGCGGGTTCGATCCCGGGCCAGGTCAATGGCATTTAAGTGTGCTTAAATGCAACAGGCTCATATCAGTAGATTTACTGGCATGTAAAAGAACTCCTGCGGGACAAAATTCCGGCACACCGGTGATGCTGACATAATCTCAGCAGTTGCAAGTGTCGTTAAATAAAACATAACATTTAATTTTATGGTAGCCTATGGTATTCATTTTTAAGTGGTTACTTGAGTTTGAAGTCAGTATTACATGATGACGATGATGATGATGATGATGATGATCATCATCATCATCATTATCATCCATTATCAATGGCAAGAATTAGACCTATTGACCTGTTCCATCTCAGAATTGTTCATATCATCTTTTAATAATAATAATAATAATAATAATACTGGTAATAATTAATTTTGAATTATACTAACTTTTACATATAAAAGGAAGAAAATGACTGCATGATTTGATTTATGGACTCCTATGCCTTTTAGTGCCATATACCAATATTTCATATTCTCATAATATTCTCATTTACACATTTCTTATATAGAAAAACTTGTCTGTGAATCAAGATGGTGCTTTAGACCAATAAATTATCTTTACAACTTGATTATGTTTCTCACAAATCTCAAAGAAAGTAGCCTACTAGTATACATATATTTCTCACCTGAACAAATGTATGTGGACGAACTAAATAATATAATCTTCCAATATGAAAATCCAAACGTTATTTTTATTTAATTTCAGTTATATTTATAATTCTTATATTGGAAATGGTCTCAAACTTTATCAGAAGTGTTCAATTTAAAGTGTACTATTTTCTGTAACAGCAACAAACAAATAACTTTTAATTATTATGTGTACCGGTACTTACTTTAAAGCGAAGGTGGTTAACTGGTGGTTGAGCATAGGGGATTCCCATAAAAGCACAATAGCATTTTCCTTCCTTAGAATAAAAGTAAGTTCCTTCTATTACTCCCTTGTTCACCAACACTTTTACTGGTTGAAAATCGCAGCAGCTATCATAAGATTCTACAAACTGCAGAAGAAATAATTTCAGTGAAATGAAATTGACAATATGAAGTGCGACAGTAAATGTACCTTTACATTAATCTTATTTAAGAAATTATTAATGAGTTATTTTCTTACCCTCAATGGAAAAATAAATGACAAATAAATTTGGAGAAAGGAGCACAGCAGTACATGTTTCATACTGCAAAGAAGTACGAAGATAATTCTGAAAATAAACACAAGATTCAGTAAAATAATAAATTGTAAAGTTATGCTACACCATAAATAATACTTTTAACTTACTGGAAACCATAAATATACTAACAGAAATGCATAGATAAATTGCCTTGATTATAATTACAAACTTCAATATTGAAATTAATGGAAATTAAATTCAGGCACACTTTTTCAAGTGTAAAAGCAAATCTTACCATATAACATATAATAAATAATTTAATTACTCTTCATTACACAAATTTCACTTTTTACCACATATTACGTTTAAACAACTTTAATTACATAATTTTCATTGCAGAGTTCTGTATTTTTTTAGCGTTCCGAAGTACAGAAATGAAAATGATACAGATTTATTATTATTATTTGTGTCTTATCTATCCGAAAATGTTTGATGTATAACAGTAACAGCAAGTATTTTTATAATGCACATATAATACAACTGCTAACATTTAGAATCTTAAAAGCACTAGAATGAACATTTATCAGAATGTAGAAATTGCACTCAAATGAGAGTGTTGGCTTCCCACTCACCAATTACTGAAGAAATTAGTCATATGGGAACAGTAAACACTACAGAACAGGTTCTACTTGTCATTATTCCAATAAGCAACCTTGAAACGATAAATGAATTGATAATTTCGCAAAGCAACTTATAAAGCTTCTTACTACCGTACTACCTACACCATAATGACGCACGAAAAATAGGTAGTTTGCAGTCAATAAAGGCTGGAGACAAGCGGTTATAATTAAGCTTTGAGAAAGAAACTCTCCAGAATGTTTTGAAAATTTTGTTAATCTTTCTAAATATAAAGCATGTTCTTCTAGTACCTAATCAAATGCTCTACCACACAAACTAATGATCCCTTTTTAAAGCATTCTGTTTAACGTGAAAAGGATGATGAAGATTTTTGTTAAAGATGTTGATAACAGAAAATAATGTCATTGTTAAATTTTCGGTCTTGCTAAAAATTTTAAACCACTTCATAATATTTTTAAATTCACAATTTAATGAAATTCTGTGAAAACCAGATAGATACTGTACGAAAAAAAAGGCGATGAAGGAATTATAACATTTATAACCTGCTGATTTCTTTTCCCCCCTATTAAATTTAAATAAGATAGACAATGGCAAAGTCTACATCCATAACATAATGCTAAACTGTTTTGAATCAGTATGGATTGAAAAAAACCTGTGAATAAAAATTAAAAAAATAAAAGGATAGATGTAGAAAGAATATTGTCTGAAAAATAAAGAATTACATTCTTGATCTTAGGACTAGCAGGAATGGTACACTTTCAATTAACACAGCCAGAAAGACTGGATTCTTAGGGTTCATAATTTGTATTAATAGTTTGTTAAAGTTAACAGCAAACTTTCCAAGCATGAAACTATTGTATCTGTCATTGTATAAGGACTCCCAAGATCATCTAGAAATGTTATTTATTTATTTTTTTAATTAGGAGGTCATGCCGAACAGGGATGCAATAATAACCTGACATGTAGACAGTTGAAAACAATTTTTAAGAAGCTTATTAGATATTGATTCTGTGATCCATGACCACTCATATTTGGGCAAAATAAATTATAACATTCTGGGTGAATTTAGTTATGTTATTGTATATTATATATATATATATATATATATATATATATATATATATATAGGAAGCTTTGTAGTGAGTCATTTAAAAGCAAAACTGAAATACAGTCTTTGTACAGAATGTTTAACTTCCCAAGATAATATGTATTCAAATTTGATATATGAAAATAATGTCTAATAAAATATTATTTTTATTGATTTAACAGGATTTATTCACAGAAATTTCGACATCCATCTTCCTGGATTTCCCTGTCTCAGTTATGAAAATTTCCCTGATGAATCATGAGTACTACTATGAGTGTAGCTCCATGTACAATTTTATATAGCTCAACTAAAATATGTTTTTATATTGACTTAATCTGTTTACTATGTATTGTATTTTTTTGTTTAGCATAACTGATGAATTGTATGTACTGTAAATTGAATAGTATACTGTATAGGTCAACTGATGAATTGTTTAAGCTTATAAATTGAATTAATCTACTTCATATGAATTGTATAGCTTAACGAAAATAAGTTTGTAAATTGAACTAATTTGATTGTATATGTTTGTATAGTTTGGCTGATGAATTGTATATGTTCTTAAAATGATTACTAGTCTGTGTAGCTCTACTGATGAATTGTATATAGACCTACTGTAAATTGAATGGTAATATGTATAGCTCAACTGATGAATTGTTTATGATTATAAATTGAATTAATCTACTTGATATTAATTGCACAAATTTGTATAGCTTAATGAAAGTATGCTACTTTGTATTGTATATATTTGTATAGTTTTGGCCGATGAATTGTATATGCTTTAAATTGAATAGTAATCTATATAGCTCTACTGATAAATTGTTTGTGTTTGTAATTTGAAGTAGTTTGCATGATATGCATTATCAATTTCTGTATATCACAACTGGTTGAATTGTTTATGCCTTAAATTTAATTAAATTGTTTTGTATTATAATATAGCTCAACTTATGAATGATCGTTTGCGTTTGTAAATTTAATAATCTGATTGGCTATGTATTGTATACTTTTAGTAGAGCCATCGATGTAGCTCAGTCGACAGACTCGCTGGGCTGCTGATCCGGAGCTGCGTTCGGGCTTGGGTTGGATCCCCCTTTGGACTTTGGTTTCTTCGGAGGTTTTCCCCAGCCATGGGACTGAAGCCGGATGGTCTATGGCGAGTCCTTGGCATCAACCCCTTTGATTTGATTACCTGGTTGGGTTTTTCCGAGGTTTCCCCCACCGAAAAGGCAAATGCCGGGTAATATTTTGGCGAATCCTCGGACCTCATCTCATCTCACTACATCTCGCCAAAATGTAAAAAAATGTAAAAAAATTGTACAAAATTGTAAAAATTGTAGAAAATTACTAAATTGTAAAACTATAAAAATTTGTAAAAATTGTAATTGTAATATTGTAAAATGTTGACATGTTCCACATCTTAAAGCTTCATTGCTCATGTAAGATCTATGGAATAAAATAAATGAATGAATGAATGTACAGTTTCGGTTTCGCGTCGGTTTTCAATCTCTAATTAAAAACTTTCTTATTTTTGTCATTTGCATTGTTTAATATATAAAATAATTTAATATACCATGTTTACATTAATATAAATACCGGTACGAGTATAAACCAATAAAAGTTTGGTAAAATTGATCTTTAATGTGCTTGAATATTTTGGTACATCCATTAAAATTAACTTAATTGCAAATACAGATTTCAAAAAAATATATAGGCCTACAGTATGCAATACATATAAAGCTTAATTGCATCTCTAAAAGGCTGCAAAATATCAATAAAACTTACCTTATTAGGACCTTTACGGATATGAATATACCCGAGAACTTTATGCTCTAACAAGGTTAAAAAGGCAACACCAACTATAACAAAAATAACTAACAAAATAAAAATAATAAATAAACCAAAAACCTCCTTAAACATAAATACTATTTATAGAATAAATCTATATTCAAAGATTCTAAATCCATTGCACTTATCTGCCAAAACAGTATAAATTTAATATATTGTAAATTTATTTCAATTCAACAATCGGATTTTATTCTTCCAACAATAATTCCTTTCTACAATTCACCTTAAACGCTCTCGTCAACAATTGGATCTTCACTCGACACAGTATTCGTTATAGCACTCCACCGACGACAATGACAATTTACTTGGACTATTACGCACAACAATGAACTGTTAATCTTAACTAATATTTACAAAGCACTATTTACAAATCAGAACTACCAGTTCTCAGTTCACAGTTCTTCTATCTCAGTCACTCGAGTTCACAGTATCTCGAACCACAGACCTTCAGAGACAGTTCACTGTACTCGAACTCAGGTCCCTCCAACTGCGGTCCACTGCACTCGAACTCAGGCCTTCGGATGCTGATACAGTTGCGGACGCACACTCGAGTCGAACTCCGGTACACAAGACTGGCTTGCTTGCTCTGGCTTACTCACTGACTGAATAACTGAAAACTGCTGTCGTTCCTTCGCGACCGTAATTTATAACCACAGCGACGTAGCCTCGAAAGTTCGAATTCGCGAGTCTTCCACTTCGACGGATTTCTCGGCCTCTCTAGGCAAGCAGAAGATGCGCGCGCAAACTCCCTCTCCACTCTCTCGCCGCGCGCCGTCCTAAAGTGCTCCGCGCGATCTTCTCTCTTGCGGGACGCTGGTCGTGAGTTCGAATCTCACGTCGCTGTCACAATATTTTTATTGGCCTCAGCAATATCTCTAAGTTGAATGCAACAACCGTCCTTCAATGTGGCACACACTGTCACCCGTGGTGGATGTGCTTGGGTGTCTGCATCGTTGGTCATCTTGCACATCTGTCTTGCAGTTATCGAACTCAGTGTACCAAATCCACACCTCTTTCTGCACCGTACATCTCAACAATTTGGCGATGAATTTCTGCTTATAAGGTGCTCTTCAGATGCAAAAATCAGATCACACTAATCACTTCCACATTTGACCATGTTTCCGTGCACGGAGCTATCGTACAATTAATATTGCGAGGGTCTGACCCAGGGGCGTATTTTGCGGGCTACCGGGGCTACCGGTGGTAGCCCAAGGAAATTACAAAAGAAAAATTTTATAATATAACATAATGTAATAATTTTGTATTATTAGTTTTACCATAGTAATTAAAATTAAAGTAATTGTTAGATATATTTTGTGTAATAATAGGGTCAGCGGTAGCCCAAACCCTTTAACCAGTATACGCCCCTGGTCTGACCACAGTATTGTGGTCTGATGATTTGACGCAACATATGCATGATAATGAAGTGGATAAGCTGTGATCTGCTGCTGCAGCTCTGGCAGAAAATCCGAACGAGAGGGGAATGTTACCTGTGAAAGCTCTTGTTATCTTACTTTTTTAATCACCCTTGTAGTCCATCTTCTCGATGTGTCATAGTCATTAGGTTTGCTCATTTAGCACTTTTCGACAGTTTTCAACTGTTGTGAGTATCCTCATGAGTCGATGTGCGCATGCTCATGACAGTTGCAAACTATCAGAAACTGCTGTACGAACAAACCTATTGTTGTTGATATTCTTTTGTGTCCTCATCTAATAATGATCAGTGTTGTCAAAACTCTCAATGAAAAGAAAGCATAATTTGAATATAGTGTACTCCTATACTAACAATGCTGAATGGTTTAATTTTAGTAGTCCACTGCTGTGGAGTAACGATTAGCAAGCCTGACCGTGAAACAAGCGGGCCAAGTTGGGACAAATTACTTAATTGAGGTTTTTTCCGGGGTTTTCCCTCAACCCAATAAGAGCAAAATAATGCTGGGTAACTTTTGACACTGGACCCAGGACTCATTTCGCTGTCATTATCACCATTTCATTCAGACGTTAGATAATAACCATAGTAATTAAAAAAAAGTCGTAAAATATCCAATTTAAAAATTTTTAATTTTAGTCGCCAAATTGATCGGAAAATACAGCTAAACACTATATAGAAAGTGTAGTTATAAAAGCTACACCTAGTTACAAAATAGCTAAGTTGGCGACACTAATAATGAAATGTTTGCAATTGCCAACTGTTAAACAGCAGTTTCTCCAGTTATGAACATTTTCACATATTAATTCCAAATATAATTTTTCAAAGTGTTTTATATAATTTATTACACAATATGAGTTATTACACATCTCTTGTGTTTGTGTTCATCTCAACCCCTAGGGCAGTACATGACGGGGACATGCTAAATTTTCTAGGGTTATTTTACTACATTCCATCTAAACTTGGTAAACCTGAGCTATTGTGTTTAGGAGAACGCCTTATTACGCAAGCAGGAGTTGAGAAAAATCGCAATTGCAATTGAAACGTGATTGTATTTGTGTTTTCGTATATTTAGCCGTATTGGCGAAAGAGGGCTATACGAGGGATGAGTGTATTATATAACCGTAAAAGGTTTGATAAAATAAATACCAAATAATATGCTTTATTAGACCTTATGAGCATGTTTGTGGATGCAGTGCAGTCCATTATAAATTGAGGTTAGGGAGAGCTCTATCTTTATACTTTATGTAGAGTATTGTTAAAAAGAAAACTTAAGTGGCCCTTGTCATCAATTAATATACAATCCGTGAACATATAACAATTCATGATAATTTGTTGCAACAGTTTGTAATAATAACTGCACGGTATACACTATTGTTTTGAGACTTGAGGATTTAGCAACGGTTTGACTACTGTAGGCCTATATGTCTGTTTATGTTCTAATGAATTTAATGCATAACGCATGTATGTAATCTGACAATTTTTATGCAGGCATACTCAAAAATGTATACACACTTCAAAATCCAAAATATCTGAATAAACATTTTATTACTAAAGTGATACATCAAGGGATGGCCGTGAGACATGTTTAACAACTACTATGACAACAAATGCTCGGAGTGCTCCCCATTAGCATTCAAACACTTCTGGGTTCGATGAACTGTTCCATGTGCACATTAATCAGTGCATCCATTGTGATGATTGCACACGCCATTTCAATTTCCTTATGTAGCTGGTTTTCTGTGATACAACACATCCTTTAGGGTCCCTCATTAGTGGAAGTTAAATCGGGTGATCGTGGAGGGTACTCAAAAGCACCTCTTCGTCTTATCCATTGATCTAATATAGTCTTAGTGAAAGTGTTATAGCGCCATCTAGTTAAAAATAAAATCGCTCATTCCCATAGAGTACATGAATGTCAGGTAAAATGGATGTACGAAGATGTAGAGGTACACAAGACCAGTGACAGTTTCAGAATGATCTAATTAGGTACATGGAGGATGACAGTCCATAACAGACAATGTCATTAGTAAATTGACTCGTTGTATGAATGTGTGGAGCTCAGTACACACAATAATGGTGATTCACTCTACCATTCTGCTTAAATTGCTCGCAAATTTCTTCTTCTCTTGTACCTTTTCCTTGAATGACAAACATGCAGCCATATTTTTTTTTTTTTTTTTACTATCCTGCCACTTGCATTGTTGACTCCGACATTTATGCGATTAGCATTATCTTTTAATAGAATGTCACACTACACATTACAGTATTAGGGCTAATTCAGTTAAACTTTGAGAGTCCACATAATATAACATCTGAGAAAGTGTGTAGTGTAGAATATTTTATAGAAGACAGGGAGATGTTTAATGTTCTGCACGGGAATTTTGCAGTTTTTAACCTCCTTTACGTAGACTTTCAACATATTAAAAACATAGTTATTCACACATATTTCGGTTCCGCGATGAAAAATGCAGCAAAAATGTGCTGGAACACCGTCCCAGTGCATTGCGCCAGAAAAAAAAAAACACTGTGTAAGACCCCCAATTGACATATTCATTGCAAGGAACTAAACATTGTATTAAACTGTTTTAGGTAAAAATGGAACTTTCTTCATCTTCTTCATTGACTTCAGTTGGTTTGGGGGATGTGGAAGGTTTTGGAGGTCTATTAGGCATTCCTCTTGATCAACCACACGCATTGGAAGCACTTGGTACTAAACGCAGAAGGTAAGTTTATGAAGTTCATAGTGTTGACCTTTTAAGTAATTAGCCTGTATTTATTTATTTTTCTTACAGGTATTCAAATCCAGTGGAACTTGACAATTTGTCATTGCCCATATAATTAGTCAATGTGTGATTTGTAATTTGAATGTATACTAATATTATGTGCTGTATTGAATTATATGTGCTACTATTTAGTCCATGTTCCATAAATGGATACGTTTCCATATACGCTGTAGCAGACAAAAGGACTCGTTTATGCCACATATGATTCAATAACAGAACCCGTTAAGGACAGAGGGTTACGAACACACATACAAAAATTATGGCAAAACATGCAGTATCACTTTTGACAATATCTACTACAAGATTTATAATAGCCATACATAAATTTTACCACTGAATCTTGAAAGAATGCTGAATTGAATGGCTGATAGTTCACTTAATTTAGATTATTAATTTTTCCTTTACCATTTGTTTAATTGTTGCAACAAATCCAAAATATACTGAAACATAAGATATCAGATAATAGACGACGTTAAGATAATGAGGAGACAAAGAGGAAGGCAGAAAATAGGAAAGATTGGAGAAAGCTGGGTTTGCAGTGAAAGACCTGACTTTGGGCAGAACACTGAATGAATGAATGAATGAATGAATGAATGAATGAATGAATGAAGGAAGATAAACTAATGATGCCATTGATCCCAAACTTTTGCTAGATCTTACATATTGCCTTGTTATAGTGAAACTCAAGTTTTAATTTTTATAACTTGAAAATTAACATAGTTTCATAATTTTATACATGCTGTGGAAATTATTTTTTCCAAACTAATGTTTTAAAATATCACAAAACCCACATATCTTTTTCAAATTAAGTAAAACGTGAGCTTCTTATAGCTGTATGTACATGCAAGATCCGATAAAAATTTAGGACCAATTAGATCATTAGTTTAACAGGAATTTGTACCTATGTGATCTTACATTTCAGTGTATTTTCGATTTGTTCCAACAATTAAACAAATTATTTAGGACAGATGAATAATCTAAATTTAGTGAACTTTATGTCATTAAATTCAGCTCTCTTTCGAGATTCAGTGATAAAATTTATGTGTGGCTGTCATATTGTGGTAGATATTGATGTATATCGAGATATTTATTCTGGGCATCCTCTGCACATAACTTTATAATATTTGCTATTAATTTTCTAGCCTCACTGTGAATTGTTTTATCACGTGATCTTTCTGCCATATTACTGATGTATTAGACCTATTTATATTTTTTTCTTTTAATTGGTTTATTTTACGACGCTTTATCAACTACATTGGTTATCTAGCATCTGAGTGAATGCAGGTGATAATGCCAGCGAAAGGAATCCAGGATCCAGTACCGAAAGTTACCCAACATTTGCTCTTAATGGATTGAGGGAAAACCTCTGAAAAAACCTCAGCCAGGTAACTTGTCCCAACAAGGATTTGAACCCAGGCCTGCTTGTTTCACGGTCAGATATGTTAACCATTACTTTACAGTAGTGGATTTATTTCTATGTCAATAATGGAATATAATCTGAAATTATAATAAACTACCTGATTAAACTTGCCTGGTGTAAAGTAAAAGACTACGGAACATTACAAAAATTAGCAATATCAATAACTATAAAACATTATTACGACAGTAAACAGTTCCGCTCATAAACCACCTTACACGACTACTGCCAATATGTGGGTGCAGTTTAGAAGTAGCGTGAGCTGCATTGTGCATGCTTGACCAAGTCCCTCTCCCTCCATCTATGTGCTTCGCTAGCTCATTTCCCCTTTTGCCTATCATACACTGAATTTTCTGTTATCAGATAACAGTGTATAAGTATAAATGATTATTTCTGTTTCTTGAAATTTGCAGTAGTTCTCGTTCTATCAAACGCCGAAGATTTGATGATGAATTGGTGGAGTCAAGTCTTGGAACACCCGGGAACCTTGCTTCTAAAGTGGCTCGAACTCGTACACAGTCAGCCTCTAGTCCTGGCCTCAGTCCTTACAACACTACATACAGTTCACGTGTGCCCTCAACTCCAAGTTCCAGCAGCGCTCCAGGTTGGTGCATGTCAGACTTGTAACTAATTTGAAGACCTGAATATGTGTGTGTGTGTGTGTGTGTGTGTGTGTGTGTGTGCGTGCGTGCGTGCGTGCGTGTGTTTTTTTTTTTTAACACCTTTTATGGACTTCATAACATTGTAATCAGGAGTAGGTAAATCCTGGGTGCCAGGTCATTATGGCGCATAATAATTTTTATGTGGTGCCTGAATTCTTTTATTTGGTTCCAAATGTTTCAATACTTTGATTTCTTTTATGTCACTACGACTAATATATAAAGTTAATAAAGGTTATCATATGAAGAAGTTTGAGTGTGCTTTTTAATTAATATTGCTATATTTCTTGTACATTTCAAGATAATTATTGTCCTCTGAGAGTGTGTTTGTATTGTGTATATATTTAATATTGTTTTAATATATTTCAGTAAATGTATGTTCATCTTGGCTCAAATGCTTTTCTTATTAGGTCAGTTGAATAAAAATCAGTAAAATCTTACATGATTACTTGGCACTGAAAATTATTACTGGTCGGTAAAAGCAATTACTAATTTTCAGTTGAACAACAGTTTATTTTTACTGACAACAAATATATATATATATATATATATATATAGAGAGAGAGAGAGAGAGAGAGAGAGAGAGAGAGAGAGTGTGTGTGTGTGTGTGTGTGTGTGTGCGCGCGTGCGCGCGGCGGGCGTGCGTGCGTGCGCGCGCGCGTGCGTTTTTTTTTTTTTAATAATTTTCATTAACATAGGCTTAAATAAGTTACTGTAGCTCTTAGAAATCTTAATGCCAAATTTGATTATTTTCAGTATAACTTACATATTGCATTTGCAGGATTTGTGTGCGTTAATATTGTCATAAAGTGTGCACTGATGTAGCTTGATGGCTTCCCTGTTTGATCAGTGAAATTGCTGTCGCTACAGAATATTTTTTCCCCCCCCAGTTCTTCTCTATCTTCCAGTAATTGTGGAAGAGTGTCATACATAAATTGTGACTTTCACTTCTCAGATAAATTTCTTATTTCTTTCTCATAACACTTACGTTAAATAATCAATTTGTTGCAAGCATTGTTTAAAAAAAGTGTAATTTTGTTATTAATCGTGAATCGAGTTTCTGTTTATTATAAACCAAAAAAAAAATTCTTACTGGTATTGCCTTGTTTTAGTGGAGCTGGGATCGTCGAGTAGTGTTGTGGCTTTACCATCTGTGATGACACCACTGACACAGCCAGAGAACCGACAGCCACGACGCAGCACAAGCAAACCTTCATCTTCATCTGGAGGAAGAAGAAGCAGAAGACCTCGACACACACATTCAGTTGCCACCAAAGATCTTGGCCGATGGAAACCAACAGATGACCTAGCATTAATAATTGGCGTACAACAGGTCAGGATTTACTTACCAATTTTCAAGTTTGAAATAATGTTACCTTGAACTGTTCTTATGATTGTAAACAGCTTTAGTTTAATTAACATGAATGCACACTGGTTCGAGTTCTGATGATGAAGGAATTTTCTCGTGAAATTTCGGCCAGTGTATGGGACCAGTGTCCAACATTGTGATGAATTTGGGAAGCTAAAATTGGTAGCAAAATCCGGTTATGGAAACCAGCTACATTACTGGTCAAAAGTTTTCGATCAGCTATGAAAACAACTATATACTTTATTTCAATGTACAAACACATCGGAAACTAAATAGACCAGCAAAATAAATATTTTCTCTCTTTAGCATTATGATATGATAGAATATTCAAAACGAAATCCCTCTTTTAACCACAAATCCATAGTTGTGATAGGTGATCGAAAACTTTTGACTGGTAGTGTATAACAGCAGGGGAGATCATCGTGTTAGGCACATTATACTTCTGTTCTGGTTGGTTGATCATTTACCTCTGCTGAGGCATGTGAACATGAGACCGCTGGTTGGCCTTGGCCCTTATAGGCTGTCATACTACGAATTTATTTATTTAATAAACTATCCTTTTATTGAAGACAGATTGATAATGTGATTCGTAAAAATTAGCTTCAGGTTTCCTGAAATGGCTGACAGTTTTGTAATCTTCCTGTGTTGATGTTTCATTAGTCTGTTGTGTTTTCCTGTAGACAAACGATCTCCGCACAGTTCACCGAGGCACCAAGTTCTCCTGTAGGTTTACAGTCCAGGAGTTGCAGCAGAGATGGTATGCCTTACTGTATGACCCATCTGTTTCACGTGTGGCGGTGGCTGCAATGCGAAACCTTCATCCTGAATTGATAGCAAGTGTCCAAAGTCGTGCCTTGTATTCAAAGGCCGAGGAACAGCTATTAGGTACAATCAAATCGGTATGTATAGTGTTTTCCTAATGACCAAAAAGCTAGAATAACGTTTTTAGGAATATTTTTCAGTGTTAATTATAATGGTTATGTATTTTGGGTCCCTATCATCACTGCATGGCGCTTCCTCAGTTGCGGATAGAGGAGACGGCCTACTGATAGGGAGGGTAACTGCGAATATATTGAATAAGCAGTTGTGGACAGCTGATAAAGGGTGGTCCTCCAGCTTGGGGGTTGGGAGAAAGGCTAACAATCTATCACCGTAAAAACAGCTTGTTACGAAACCTCAAAATAAGCCTTGGAATGGGACTGATTCCTTGGGACGATCACAGCAAAGAAATAAGGTTATGAAATTTGGTACTTGGAATGTTACAAGTCTATATAGAATAGGAGCGGTAATATAAGTAGCAAAAGAACTAGCTAGATATAGAATAGACTTTGTGGGAGTACAAGAGGTTAGGTTAGATGGGAATGGCATATCACAAATAGGAGATTACTTGTTGTATTATGGGGGAGGAAACAATAATCACCGATAAGGAGTAGGATTTTTTGTTCATAAAAGAATAAAATCAGCAGTAAAAAAGGTCAATTTTATCAGTGACAGGTTATCATATTTAGTACGTAAGGGTAGATGGTGCGATACTGGAGTTATAAATGCTCATGCCTCTACAGAAGAGAAAGACGACTATATAAAGGATAGCTTCTATGAGGAATTGGAACATACTTTTGATCAGTTATCTAGATATATGAAAATTTTATTGGGGGATTTCAATGCTAAAGTAGGACGGGAGGATATTTTTAAACCGACTATTGGAAAAAAGAGCCTACACGTGACTAGTAATGATAATGGCGTTAGGTTAGTCAACTTTGCCACATCATAAAATTTAATTGTCAAAAGTACAACGTTTTCCCATAAGGATATACATAAATATACTTGGACTTCTCCAGATGGATATACACACAACCAAATAGATCACATCTTGTTAGATAAACGAAGGCATACTAGTATAGAGACATTCGAACCTTCAGGGGGCAGACTGTAATTCTGACTATTATTTGGTAATTGGAGAACTAAGAGAAAGACTATCAGTAGCCAAGTGAGTAGAGCATCAAGTTAAAATAAGGAGATTAAATATTCCGAAATTAAAGGACGAGGAAACTAAGCAACATTATCAGGTCGAAATTTCAAATATGTTTGCCGCTTTAGGAAATTCTGACGAAGTTGAGGAAGGTGTGGTGGAGGGGTGGTGGAGGCGGCTGAGAGCAGGGGTGGGGGTAGTGGAGGTGGCAATACCGATTTAGGATGTTAACCACATGTAGAGTCAAATATGAAAACTATTCCGATTTCATCTACTTGTGGACTGTTAAAAAAACAAGCAATGAGAAAAAAAATGTATTATATGTGAAATATATCTACAGGCCTAAGATATTTCTCGGCAGAATCACCTCCGTATTAGAGTCGCTTATAATATTTGTGTACCGTATGAGCTTTTATATCTTTGTGTCAAAGAAGGTTGCCACCTGGGAGTTCAATCATATTTGATACAATCTGCCCAAGCTTCGCATTGGTGTTGATACTTTGTGATTCAAACTACTTCTCATATGGGTGATAATTGCATAGTTCAAGGTCCAAACTGTAAGGAGAGTGGAGAATGCCTCCTAACCAGACTGGTCTAGGAGTGCTTATTTACGTACATACTTTATACTCATGCAAAGTTGTGAAAGAGTACAATGGCTTACAGTTGATTGTAAGAGCCATAAACTTCACATATTTTACTTAATTTTTTAAGATTTCTGAACAGTTTAATTACAATAATAATGCATCAAGAATAATATTATTGGAGATTGAAACAGTTATTATGAACTTCTGTAGTTTAATAAATGTCTATTGTAAAGGCAGTTTTAAAGGGAGATCTAAATATTTTGAGGTCACTCTCAGTGATCTAGGGGTGAAGTACTCTCCTTTAGACCCAAGGCTTGTGGGTTCAACCCAGCTGGTGTTGATGGATTTTTCAGGATGCAAAAATCTGGAGTGCAAGTTCTCCAAGAAGAATTTTAAGCTGTTTGTCCTATGTCGGAATTTTCCAACATGTTAAAGACTTCCAAGCCTAAATTTCTCCTCTCTCACATCCTAATAATACCTTAGTTGCTTACTAGGTGTCATTTGAGGCGATAAGCTTATCACTTGTTTCTCTGCAAATAAGTGTAATTAAATTCCTTGTAGGTATTGAAGCCTCCACTAGGGGGTACCTATGAATTTAATCAATGAATGAAATATTTTGAGGTTGGTAATTATATTATTTGAGCGAAGATTACATTACATGCATGACCAATTTGATAATTCTTTTTCATCTAAAGTTTCATTGAAAAGAAAGATTTATTATTCATTCATTTATTGTTCAGTCTTCTGATTGTCTTGTCTTACTAAACTTTGTTATTATTTTCCAATGACTGTATGTTGGATTAAGTCAGTTTTTCTCAGACCCATTCTCTTTTGCAAACATCTCGTTCATGAAACCACAAGTAACTTTTTGTTTTAGTACACCCAATGTCAGTTGTAATTTATTTGTAATTATTTTACATTTATTATTATTATTGTTGATGATTTTTGTTTTTATGGTGGTGATGGGTATTTACTTTTGATTCATAATTGATACAGTATGTAATGCTTTCATGTGGTATGGTGGTAGTGGCGGTTGTTTTACAGCGCGTTTCATCTAGATTGTGGAATATTTAGCTTTAAGAGGAGAGGATGGTATTTTTTAAAACTTTTTTCCTATTTGGTGTAAAATATTAATTTTTTGTATGTAGAGAGCTCATAGCTGTGGCAACTCAATCAAATAAAAATATTTTGAAAAAAAAATATATATATATATTTGGGGGCCCAAATTTGAAAAAAATATACCCAATGCAGGATTGTACTAAAACCGATATATCTAAACCGTTTTTAAAGATAGATTCTAACAGTTCTTTGCAATGTATTTACAAAAGCATGTTCTACAAACTGTCTGTAACAGAATTTTGATATTAGTCCCTACGTTTGTAAAATGAACAATTAAAATTTAATAACAATTTTCTGATTTCCTTTCTTGCAAACAAACGGAAGTATTTTTAAAATTAAATCAATTAACAAAATTCTGTTACAGAGAAAAGTTTCCTAATAGTCTAAAGAATGTGTGTTCTAAATTTCATGCATGTATCTTTAATAGTTCAGAAATTATATCCATTTTTGTCTGGCAATGTAGCAAAAAAAATGAAGTTACTAGAAACCAATAAAAGCGGGCGTGTGATTTAAAAATCCATAGTGCAGGAAGTTTAGAAATGACGTCTCAACATCCGATAAGGGCACAAATACCCACAAAATGTTATGCAATGCATTCCACACATATCAAAGGGTATTTTAAAGGAAAAAAAAATTTTTTGAAAATTTAATTTACCGGAAACAACAATAAAAGTGGGCGAGTGATTTAAAAATCCATAACGCAAGAAGTTTAAAAATGGCGACTCAACATCCAATAAGGGCACAAATACCCACAAAATGTTATGCTATGCATTCCACACATATCACAGGGTATTTTAAAGAATTTTTTTTTTTTTTGAAAATTTACTCATTTTTTCACTAAAAAAATACCATCCTCTCCCCTTAATATAAGCTGTTTTAAATTGAGGCTGCTATATTTATGTAATTAGATCTAGTCTAGTGTGCACCATGAGGAGACAGACTGCTTTCATTCCCTGTTTTATTTTAAATGTGGGTGCATTGCAGACATCACAACCTGGACTAGAAGTCTTCCAGAATTTACTGGAACAGAATCCACATATCCTGTTCCCTGCTCGTACTGCTAAGGCACTTCTGACTCACTGGCAACTCATGAAACAATACCACCTGCTGCCCGACCAGACAGGTGAAACACCAAAATTTACGGCTTATGGTATGGAGGTATATTAGAATGACTCTAGAAATAATGAAGCAAAGCCTTATGCTATGTTCTTCTAGTACTGTCATTTCAGTAGCATACATTTTGTGTTATGCGTAGTACAGTAATTTCTCTCTTCTTGTCATTTCATACTAATGCAAATTCAAGGTGGCAATGTTGCTTTTTCACTTCGGTCTTGATATAGTTCAGAAAATTGGAATTTACACTGTGTTTTCATGAAGAAAATTATATACATGTTTAGAAAAGCATGGCAATGTGTCTTTTATGTACTTTAATTAAATGTGTCGCTTATTTGCATTAATTTCATTTACTGAAATAGTTCTCTTTCATGTTACAACTGTAAAATTTATGGACTTCGTAGTCAATTGTTCTAAGTTCGATTTACTGTGCTTTTCACAATGATACAATTTTTATGAAATTGTAATGAAATTCATTTCGACTCTTGAAATATTCACTGTTTTGAATCATGTTTTAAAATATGTTTTTAATTTTTCAAAGAAATTAGTGGAGTACAAATATATTTGTCTATGAAGAGTTTCCTTCTGAAAATACGGTCCTATTGTGATGTGGTACTGTAAATTCTACCTAGATCACTTGCTGTCCAAATATAAATTTCTTGTGTTTAATAGCTTCAGACTATAAAATGTATTCAAATGTATTATTGTAGCAGTAGAGACATGCATGGTTAGGTTTGCACAAAGTGGACCATGAAAATAAATAATATTATATTTCTTTTAAAAGTTGAGAGAAGCACAATAAAATAAAATTTTCTATGCTACTTAATGTGGGGTTCCTGCGACTATCACCAGCATGACATAGTTTTAAGTTTCATATTATAGAGCTACAAAACTTTGATAATTCTGTCTAGAAGTTACCATCATTATTTGTTTTAAACTGAAGAATAAATTATATTAGCATGACTTTAAACTATTGGTTGCTTAAGTATCAAGTTTTTATACTCGTCGACATATGTGATAAGCCTCTTATTGGATGTTTGCTTTTAAAATAACAAATAACATTTTACTTTACTCTCAATTAATTTCTTCTGTAAGAGACTCTGGGGGGTCATGTTTGTCAGGATCCATGTTCATAGAACACATTATATAATGATACTTTAGTCTTGTTTCTAAGTAAATAATTTTTTATTTTTATAACCAAAAATTTTAGTCTATACCATTACAAATGTTTATGTTTTCTTTCTCACAGAAAACAGATCAGTACTCAATAATTGCCCTTATGTTGAGTTTTTTTTTATGGTATTTTAGATTATATGATCTTTGATCCTGGCTGACAGATCCATGGACATGCATGTTGAATATATTATATTCATATAACAGTTTCTTATCTCTATCTGTAATTCTTCTTTTTTAAGCTCTAAACTTACGTGAAAAGCTGTTTTTTATTTCTTTTAGTACTGAAACTCAAGTGTCTGAAATATTTCAATCAGTGTTTGTTATACGTGCATATATTGACATTTACTCATGATTAAAAAGTCTTTTTGCTCCAAAATTCCTATGAAGATTACCTTACCAATCAAGATTTTGAAAAATCATTGCCTAAAAAAACAAATATCAGATTTTTAAATACAAAAATACCGTATTTGCTCGCGTAATTTGCGCCCCGCGTATTTTGCGCACCCTAATTTTTAAGGGATTATTTTGAACTTTATTTTTGCTCTGTGTATTTTGCGCACACATTTTACGTACATATTTTTTTCAGTGTAGTAGGGATTTTCCTTCCCTACAGTCCATCGTAGGTCATTCACCAGCAACTGAAGTACCTGCTTCAGAAAGAAACCCCAAAGTCCTGCTATTTTAACAATGCTTGTCCTTGGTAGAGACAAGTTACCGGTATAGAAAATTAGCCCTACCGTAAATACTTACCTATACATATACTAATTGAGATAAAGTCAGAACAGGACCTCTTATTTGAAAAATCCGCATATTTTACGCACCCCAATTTTTCAGTGGCCAAAGTTAATTAAAAAGTGCGCAAATTACGCGAGCAAATACGGTAACTGCTTTTAATAACACTGGTTGGTCAACAATGATTTTGTTAAATGAGTAATTCTTTTTTTTTTTTATCGATTTTTTTTCTCTCTTTTGATATATTGATTCTGATTATGAAGTCAGAATTTCTCTGTTGGGCTCGGTTTTTTTTGTAACACATTTACAATTTTGTTCTCTTCATAGCCCTTTATCTCCATATCAATATATTTGAAAGTGTACGCTGAGTTAGCTCTGTGGTAAAATTTCTACCTCGGGACCAGGAGAGATGGCAGTGCACAATCACTAAATTGTGCATCAATATGCCTAGGTTAAATCCCAAATTTCTCCACAGTGCATATGAAGAGAAAGCATATGTTACTGTTGATAGTTCGGATGAGGACGTTGAGCCTGGCAGTCCCCTTGGTGCTATTCGACAGGAGTAGACTACATGCCAGCACTGGGTTTCCCCTTCTCCCTTCCTCGCCTTCATCATCATCCTCACCCATTCGCTACACTATACTTACACGAACACTTACACATACACTCACCCTAGTACACTACAGAACTCTTCACAGATGCACATCATGCATAATGTTGCCTGCCAAAGTGGTGTGCAACTTGAAAATGGGTCACAGTCCTGCCATCTATTCGAAGTACGTGGAACCCGAATCACGCAAGTAAAGTGGGTGGGCATTGGACACACACATATATTTAAAAGTATATTAGTCCATATTAATATTTTCTGTATTAATTTTGATCATTGTTGGCATATTTCATTGCCATTGAGTACGAAGTAAAGCTAGCAGCTCACTTACCGGAAAAAATTCGTTCGCCCCATTCAGATTTTCATTCTTTGCAATATTTATTTGGATTTTCATTCTTTGGAATATTTTAAATGGAGCATCGTCCACTTCGCTGTATCGCCTCTGCTCGCATGACCGGATTTCAATCAAAATTCTTGCCAGAGAATTCTAAACGGATTTCCGTACAGTTCAAAATCGAAATACAGAATGTCATGGCAAATATATCGATTGCAAGGCCTCCAAACATGGTAATATTGAAGGTATAATGAAATGGATGACACGAAGGTTATTTTATTAAGTTCAACAGTATGAAGAGCTTTATAATTTATGAAATTAGAATTAAAGCAATGTAATATGGAGGAAGAACATATGGAATGAGATTGGGAAAATACTAACTTAACTAGGTACTGGTATGTCTTTCGTAGTTACAGAGCTATTCATTTTATTTCCAGGTTCAGTTCAGAACACTACAATGAAATAATGTGCTCTAGGGTAAATTACAACACTATTTGATTATTCATTCGGAAATGCGGACAGTGAGCGATACTGTAATAAAAATCCGAATGCAACGAACTAATTTTTTCTGGTAAGTGAGTACTACTTTAACTGTAATGAATCCTGTCACCTCTGCTTTTCCAAGAGCACAGCTATCTGGTTACCTTTTCCATCTGGTCCAAGCGTTTTGGAAATGTCTAGAATCAGAGGAACATCACTGAAGAACATCAGGCCGAAAGTTCCATTCACTAATAGCTCTGATATTTGAGAGAAAATGTCACTGCCGTTGATGACTTACAAGAGACATGATGATGATGATGATGATGATGATGATGATGATGATGATGATGATGATGAAGACGACGACGACGACGACGACGACCTTCTGAAAATCTTCGACTATGTGGAGGATAACTCTGTTAAAGGTCATATGGTTGGAAGAGGAAGGCAACAAGCAATGTTCCACGCTGCCATATGAAATTGTTATATTCGAATTTTACAAAACCTTACAAGAACTCTTAATACTTATGAAGCTCAATACTGTGCTGGGAAATCCTCGTATCTTTCGCTGTACCAGGTCCTGCTGCTTCTACAAAGTGAAGAGGCAAGAGTACGGAATGATGTTGAAAGACTAGAAGGTAACTCATCAACGAAAAAAAAAAAAGTACACAGACATCGACAATAGAATACATGGAATTGTCTGCAGTATGAACATCACAGTGAAGGCCATAACACCTGAGTCTATTTTCGAGGGATCGTTCTCAACCTCGCAGAAAATATTTTCTTAAATTACATACAGATGCCTCAAACTAGCAAGCTGTCTCGTTCGCGCAGGCGCATAGAGCACTTCTCCCCTACCACTGTCCGCCTACTACTGTGCACTGTGGACTAGAACGGTACAGCTCAGTTCTAATAACAGTTGAGAAGGCTGTATTCTGTATAAGAACGTGGCTATGTGTGACTCGTTTGTGATAAAGTATTTCTTCTATTATGATGAGTAGTACATTATCGGGCAAAGCTCTACATAGTCAAACTTGCGAGATGATTTATAATGTGACGGAATTCAAGAAAAAAGAAAGTGAAGTCAGGATATTTCTCATGGATGTTAAGAAGATGCGGGAAAGAGTGGCAGCAGCAATAGGAATTTCTAAGATGATGTTAACTAGGATTGTTGCAAAAAGCACTACATTCAAAGTGGATGACGTCATAGCACTGACAAGGGAAAAAATAATGAAATCACGGAAGAGTCTTTGAAGAAGAAATGTGAAAAATCCATGAACTATGAAGAGGAAGATGTGAAGTAGATTCCTCTAATAGAACAAGCTGTGGACAGTTGCAGTTATCATTTTTGTGGGGAGTCTAGAGAAGAAGAAGAAGAAGAAGAAGAAGAAGAAGAAGAAGAAAAAAAAAAGAAAAAGAAGAAGAGGAAATTAAAAATTTGTATTGGATTTATAGTTGGGCTTTGATATTTAACACCTTTCAATCTAATTTTTTCACTCTCAATTTTATTTTTCTTTGTATTGCAATCCCCTCCTGAGCATGAGTCTTACTCATTCAGGAGTGGGTTAGTTTATCTCACATTGTATTAACTTGTATTCATTTGAAACTTACTAGCAATAAATAAATAAGTAAGTAAATAAATAAATAAATAAAGTGAGCAGCGATTCAGATGGAGATTTTTCGGGAGTAAACGAGATCCCTTTGGAATGGCTAAATAGAAATTCAATTGTGTCTTCCTTTTATTGATTTGTTCATATTGTGCAGATAAGTGATCTGTTTTCCTTGATTTAAAGTGAAAAATTGAAGTTTAATGACAACACTATAATCTACAATTTGGGTACATATAACTAAAATAATGATAAAACATTTAAGTCAGTCATATACTGTGTTATACTAATGAATACATCTTTGCAATTAGAAAATAAATCATAAACACCAATAACATTAAACGAATTATTATGTATTAAAATACTGATCAATATATTATAGGGAGGGTGCATCTTGACTACATTTTCAAGAGGTCAACTTTTCAGGTAATATGACTATACATGGGAATCGGAGCGTAGGTGGGCCCCCTCCGTTAGCTCTACTACTTCCCCTCTCCAGGCAGCTTCCTAGTTTGAGGCATCTGTACTTACATCAGTCACTATCTTGATTTGACCACATCTTAACCAGTCACAATGTTTTACTCATAAAACCAATATTTGATATTAAATTTTCATAACACCTGGTTTCATTTACTACAGTGTTGACAAGTACAGTAAGCATGTGTGATGAATAGAAGCATGTGATGAATTACAGCATGTAACAAAATATACCACGTGACTATTCACAATTTGTGATGAGTTATTCATGGCGAGTCATACTGGTTACGATCTTGACTGTGATGAAGGGCCTTAACCTATATAGGGCATGCGTCTGAATTTTCCAGATATGAAGTTAGCATGCCACTGTGCAATAGTGAGATATAATTTTCTATGAAGGAGATATTATGTAGCATGTTATTGACTGTCGCTCAGATCAGCACTACTATTATCTGTATCCTTTTCTCAAAATATTTCTTTTTTACTTTTATTTCACTATTGCTCTGTTGAAACCTGCAGTAATACCAACAATGTAAGTTACTTTTATCATTAACAACTTTATGTCATGAGTAACTGTCAAGAAATCCGTATAATTCTTTTTATTTGCGTAAATAGAATTTGGCTGATGCTATAATATTTATTGTCTATTTATTAGTTCAATCCCTGCCACGAGGAGAGCATGTCCTGAATTTCTCTGATGCGGAAGAACTCATCAATGATACAGAGCTAGCAGAGACGCAGGATGAGGCTTTAGAACAAGAATTGGCTGTAGCAGATAGGTGAGTTATATAAATATTCTGTGATAAACATTACAATCGTAAGGCAGGTTACATAAGGTACATTTTAGCATAACTTGTTTCTCCTGACTAATTCCAGTTCTCGTGATATTGTATCGTCTTTAAGATATAAACTGAGACAACTGAGTGCTTTAAATGTACATTATAAAGCCTTTACTTACTTACAAGTAGCTTTTAAAGAACCTAGATATTCATTGCCACCATCGTGACTAACTAATTCAACAGTTCATAGCATAAATACACGTCAAAAAAATGACTTTCATACTCCATTGGCAAGTCTATCGTGCTATCAAAAAGGAGTGCGTTATATGGTAGTAAAAATTTTGAATAGCCTCCCTATCGATATAAAAATTGAAACTCAAAACATAAAATTATTTAGGGCCAAATTAAAGAAGTACCTAATTTCTCACGCCTTCTATTCTGTAGGTGAATTCATGACATTCAATAACACTTCATGAAATTGATACTAAAACTTCGTGTTGTACTAGTAGACTATATTGTAAACCTCGTCTGTATATATTTCATCTAGACTGTGACTATAAATTAAGATTTTATAATAGTATTAAGTTTTTTGACTTGTTCCATATTCTAGCTGTAAGCAATGTATGAATACCATGGAATGTTAATAAATACAATACAATACAATACAATACAATACACATAAGCCCGCCATCAGTCCCTTTCCTGAGCAAGATTAATCCAATCACTACCATCATATCCCACCTCCCTCAAATCCATTTTAATATTGTCCTTCCATCTATGTCTCGGCTTCCCCAAAGGCCTTTTTTCCCTCAGGTCTTTCAACTAACACTCTATATGCATTTCTGGATTCACCCATACATGCTACATGCCCTGTCTGTCTCAAACGTCTGAATTTAATGTTCCTAATTATGTTATGTGAGGAATACAATGCGTGCAGTTCTGCGTTGTGTAACTTTCTCCATTCCCCTGTAACTTCATTCCATCTAGTCCCAAATTTTTTCCTAAGCACCTTATTCTCGAACACCCTTGACCTCTGTTGCTCTCTCAAAGTGAGAGTCCAAGGTTCACAACAATACAACCAGTAATGTAATTGTTTTATAAATTCTAACTTTCAGTTTTTTTTAAAGTAGATTGGATGATAAAAGTTTCTCAATTGAATAACAGCAGGCATTTCCTATATTTTTTCTGCATTTAATTTCTTCTCGAGTGTTATTTATATTTATTACTGTTGTTCCAAGGTATTTGAATTTTTCTGCCTTTTCAAAGGCTAAATTTCCAATTTTTATATTTCCATTTCGTACTGTGTTCTGGTCACGAGACATAATCATATACTTTGTTTTTTCGGGATTTACTTTCAAACCTATCTCCTTACTTGCTTCAAGTAAAATTCCCGTGTTTTCCCTAATAGTTTGTTGATTTTCTCCTAACATATGCACGTCATCTGCATAAACAAGGAGCTAGTACAACTCATTCAATTCCAAACCCTCTCTGTTTTCCTGTACTTTCCTAATGACATTTTCTAGAGCAAAGTTAAAAAGTAAAGGTGATAGTGCATATCCTTGCTTTAACCCACACTGAATTGAAAAAGCATCAGAATATTATACAGCTTTTAAAGTTAAAAATTCATTGCAAGAAATGGCTTTATAGATTAACCTTCGAATCTCTTAGTGTAAAACCATCATTCTATTATGCAATTCCTGTTTCCCCCCCCCCCCCCACAAATGCTGTATAGTACAGAGGCTGCTGTGAGGCTTGGACATACAGTGTTTTCTATTAATAGCAGTTTTGTATTAAGAAACGGTTTTTTGGCCGTGCTCTTTGTTCCTCTGATGTATGAGACTCGCATAAAGAAATGGGGTATATAACAGACGAAAGAGTGTAAGGAATTGTTATCAAACAGAACCACGAAGGTCGTGGTTAGAGGTCATAATACTTTGTATTAGATAAACCCGAGTCTACTGTTATCGGGTTTGTAACAGTTGTTACTTTCAGTAAATAAATAAAACCAATATTGCCAATTTAATGTGAATGTGTATATAGAGTGATTAAGGAGGAATACTAAATATTTTAGGTGGTGACAGTATGAACTAGTCCACACCTGTGGAGTAATGGTTAGCGCGTCTAGCCGCGAAACCAGATGGCCCGGGTTCGATTCCTGGTCAGGGCAAGTTACCTGGTTGAGGTTTTTTCCGGGGTTTTCCCTCAACCCAATATGAGCAAATGCTGGGTAACTTTCGATGTTGGATCCCGGACTCATTTCACCGGCATCATCACCTTCATCTCATTCAGATGCTAAATAACCTAAGATGTTGATAAAGCATCGTAAAATAACCTACTAAAAAAAGTATGAACTATTCTCAGTAAAGAAGTATATATTAAACATGTGTCCAATTTTCAGTGGGTGTGGAGATACACATAAAATGCCTTACAAATTATATGGAGGAACGACAAAATAGACCATTGTGCATGTTGCTTTTCTGAAATAATCTGAGGGTAGCACTGTTCATAATGATTGTAGAGAAACAGCTGTTTGTAGTTCCTTTAACTACAAGGATGGGCTTGTTCTTCCAGCATCACGTAGCCCCTGTATATTTTAGCTGTCAGGTGACACATCATCTAAATCCCAGAACAATGAATTGGCCATTGTTATCACGTGTGTTTGTCGTTATGGTCCCCAGATCTTACACCTGTCGATTTTTTCTTCTGTGGGGATGGATGAATAGTGAAGTGTACAAAAACAAAGTAAACATAGGGAACAAATTGCTTGCTCACTTTATGAATAGGCTGCCCTTTTAAAAATTGACAAGACCACCTCAGAAGAGCAACACTTACTGTTGTACTGTAATGAACAGGACGAATGTAGAGACCTCTAAGAGATAAATATGTAACTATTACAGTTCTTCATTTTTCAGGCATGCAAAAAAGGAGATACGACACTTGGAGAATGAATTAGGACGTTGGCAGGTTCTTGTTGATTCTGTGACTGGTATCAGCCCTCCTGACTTTGACAACCAGACACTGGCAGTATTGCGTGGGCGGTTGGTTAGATATCTAATGAGATCGAGAGAAGTAAGTAATTTATACTTGTACATTGATTCATAACAAGTACCATTGTCTTTCAGTATTCATATGCTAGAATGGTTTGCTCACTTGATGCCCAAACTTTTTCCAGAAAAGTCCATGTGTAATTTTAGTTTTTAATGAAAATTTGTATGCACTTGCCTTAAACTTTGAACAACAGATCTCTTTTGCAGATGCTGAAAATGGTTCCCTTCAGAATCCAGGCAGTTATAGACATGGCATTTGAAATACTTTTTTTTTAAGTGCCCACTCTACTGAAACCTCTTAGTATATAGTTTCTTTGAAGTACGTAATTTTGCGAGCCTTATTCATGTATATCTTTCTTATAGGAAGGAAGTCTGTTGGTGCTGAATCATAGGATTTTAATAACCGAACATGTTTTTGACATAGTAGTTAAAAAAAAAAAAGAACTTTTAATTTCTCATCTTGTTGGAAATTGCCGTGCATTAATTCATTATCTATTTAACTGATTTGCAGAGTCACTGAATATTTCGAGATGTACTTCTGTAGTAACAATTTATAAAAAACGAGCTGGGCCCCACACTAATATGCTCCAAATGCAAAGATTCTATATGCACATCATGCGAATTTTCTTTTGTCATTACACTTGTATTATGAGGGTTGAAGTGCCTGCTCAGTTGAAACCATGCTTCATCCATAAAGCAAAATTTCAGGATATGTAATATTAAAATACTGAAATTAAATAAGAGTGGACACTTCGAAAATAACTTTTGAACCAACATTGCTTGATATGTGCATAATTTCGCTTTTGACAGCTCTTTGACACACACAATTTGGAAAGTTAGCCTCTTGGGTAAGTCTTAATGAATGTGATAGTGATGCCTGGAATTGCTCATTTAACAAGAATTATGACTGAATTTTTTTAACTTTTATACTTTTCAACCGATTTTTATGATATTTTAGGAACATACTTGTACCATAGTACTCATAGTTAATTCTCAAGATATTGCAAATTACATTATTAAATATCATTCGGTATATTGGAGTGCAAGAGGTCAAATGACTTTATTGTCAAATGCCGGCATTAGAAAACAACAAACAACATATCATTCGGTGAATGACAAACAGTCAGGTATCCGGCATTAGACCAAACAAAGATTTTAAATAAGTAATTGTCCTTGATAAATTCTTTGCATAATAGTTTTGAATTTTTATATGGGTGAATATTATAGCAGATAAAATTTTTTTAATCTTTAATTTTTATGATTTAAAAAAATAGACGTTATTTACCTAATTAGAAGGTCAGAAATCATATAAAAAATCACTACATATCAAAACTCAATATGAATTTCGTTCTTTGTATATATTACAACATTCTCACCAAGTTTTAACCTATTCCGACAAATATTCTGCAAGGAACATTTTAAACACAGAAAAGTGGTGAAAATTAAAAAAAAATGAGTATTCATCCCTTTGAAAAATATCTGTTGGTGGCTTTCAAATGGCGGAACAAATAAGATGATAATATTATGTGAACTTTCTTCTCACGAATATTATGTAAAGAAGAGAATTGAACTTTCTTCTCACGGAAAAAAAAAAAAAAAAAAAATAAAATAAAGTTTTTTTTTTTTTTTTTTGCCAAAATCTCAAATTTCAGTCATAACTCCACTTTAGAATTGTATCATATATTCAGTTTCTAGGCTACTGAGTTGGATTAATAAGATTTCCTATTGTCTCTAATTTTGTTATTAATTTTTGGGTAAGTTTTTTAAAGATACATTTTGTTCACTGAGAGTGTTCTGAAATAGCCTATGGCATGTTTCAAACAAACTTGTGCGCCAAACTTTTGCTTGATTATGTACACTTTTATTGGTCAACAATTAAGCCAATATTAAATTAAGCATGAATGTGTCAAAGTCACGGGAAAAATCAAATGAAATGGAGATGAGAGAGATCTGTTTTACAAGTTTCAAGCTTTTTGTTTGTACTTAACTCCTTATTAAAGGGTAAATATTTGCAGTGACTTTATTACGATTTTTTTTAGATCTCTAGCAAGCAAATTATTAGGTATTTTTTATCTTAAGTTTATTTATACACACTTCAATATTTATGGTCATATCGAGTGTAGTATCTTTGGGTATATCAGTAGGCTATTTACTATTGTTGAGTTTCTGTTTCTGTTGTGTTTTAGAGATGGCTTGTGCTCATGTAACTGATTGAAATTTTGTTTTAATGTTTAAGATATTGGTGATTAAGGCGGTGATGAATCATTGTGTGTAAATTTCTAATTCAGCATTTGCCTTTGTGGCAGAGGGAAGCGATGAAAAACATCAGTCAGATTAGTTGGCTACAGGATTTGAATGCGGAACCTCCCGAGTGCGAGTTTCAGACATTACTGTCTGAGCCACCTCACTCGGTTTTTTGTATAATTATCCATCTTACCAATTCCTAAATCGCAGTTGACCTATGCTTATTTGGTTACTCTCTTGCTAGCTCTTTTTGGGTATTATCTACATATCTCTTCTTGAGGTATCCAAATTATGAATTTTTGTGATCAACTTTCTTCAGGCATTCATTGTTTATGGCCATAGCAATACAGTCTATTTCTTTCAGAAGTGTGTCTAATATCAAATTTATCCAACATCTATCAAATCTCTGATACTATTACTATTATTTCATCTTCACAGAGAATTTATTTCTATGGCAAATTCTTTTCTTTTTATTCTGTCTTGAATTTTCCAAACTTCTGATTCGTATTTAATCCACACTTGTTAAATTGGAGTGTTTGTTGTTCTCTGGACCTCAGTCATTCTGTTTGTTGCTCTCTGGACCACAGTCATTCTGTTTGTTGCTCTGGACCTCATTCATTCTGTTTGTTGCTCTCTGGACCTCATTCATTCTGTTTGTTACTCTCTGGACCTCAGTCATTCTGTTTGTTGCTCTCTGGACCTCAGTCATTCTGTTTGTTGCTCTCTGGACCTCATTCATTCTGTTTGTTGTTCTCTGAACCTCAGTCATTCTGTTTGTTGCTCTCTGGACCTCATTCATTCTGTTTGTTGCTCTCTGGACCTCAGTCATTCTGTTTGTTGCTCTCTGGACCTCAGTCATTCTGTTTGTTGCTCTCTGGACCTCATTCATTCTGTTTGTTGTTCTCTGAACCTCAGTCATTCTGTTTGTTGCTCTCTGGACCTCAGTCATTCTGTTTGTTGCTCTCTGGACCTCATTCATTCTGTTTGTTGCTCTCTGGACTCAGTCATTCTGTTTGTTGCTCTCTGGACCTCAGTCATTCTGTTTGTTGCTCTCTGGACCTCATTCATTCTGTTTGTTGCTCTCTGGAACTCAGTCATTCTGTTTGTTGCTCTCTGGACCTCAGTCATTCTGTTTGTTGCTCTCTGGACCTCAGTCATTCTGTTTGTTGCTCTCTGGACCTCATTCATTCTGTTTGTTGCTCTCTGGACCTCAGTCATTCTGTTTGTTGCTCTCTGGACCTCATTCATTCTGTTTGTTGCTCTCTGGACCTCATTCATTCTGTTTGTTGCTCTCTGGACCTCAGTCATTCTGTTTGTTGCTCTCTGGACCTCAGTCATTCTGTTTGTTGCTCTCTGGACCTCATTCATTCTGTTTGTTGTTCTCTGGACCTCATTCATTCTGTTTGTTGTTCTCTGAACCTCAGTCATTCTGTTTGTTGCTCTCTGGACCTCATTCATTCTGTTTGTTGCTCTCTGGACCTCAGTCATTCTGTTTGTTGCTCTCTGGACCTCATTCATTCTGTTTGTTGTTCTCTGAACTTCAGTCATTCTGTTTGTTGCTCTCTGGACCTCGATCATTCTGTTAAATGTTTCAGTAAAGTGGTAGCTAGTTTTATTAATTAACATTTTAAGCATAGTTTTTTTTGGCGCTCTTTATGACATGAATCATTTTGACAATGTTTCCAATTCCAGTAACATTTTTTTTGTTTTTTTTTTTTTTTCAGCATTTTATTGCAATAACATTTTGAAAGCTCCCTATTAGATATGCACGAGTATGAGGAAATATATTTTTGTGTTGTCATTTCTTCCACTACTTTCTTGCGTTCTAAAAGTTTTAAGGGCTTGGTGATGGAGATCTCTCAAGAGTTTTGTTTTCTCAGATCACAGTGGGACGCTCAACCCACGACCACAATGTTGATGTGGATCTATCATTGGAGGGCCCTGCTTGGAAGGTGTCACGTCGGCAGGGCACAATCCGACTCCGAAATAATGGCGATTTCTTTTTATCCAGTGAAGGGAAGAGGGCAATATATGTTGATGGACGCCCAATATTAGCAGGGAACAAGTACCGCCTCAATAACAACTCTGTTGTAGAGGTAAGTGTTAGTTTTCTCGTTATATTTCTAATAAATGCTCAGATTAAAAATAGAGTTTAATTGTCGATTCTTGTAGATTGCAGGTCTTCGGTTTATATTCCTAGTGAACCAGGACCTGATTAGCGTGATTCGGCATGAGGCTGCAAAACTGAATCTTCAGCCCTGAGCAGATTGTGGTTTGGGCCGAACTCTCATCATAAGCATCAACTTTTCTGGCGAGAAGTTCACTAGAAAAAACGGGTCTTGTTATGTACCTGGGATTTCCCTCCACATTCAACCCTTGTAGAGGCTGTTTTGCCTATGATACACATACCACACTTTACGTCAACTGAAGGTATACTAGATATGTAATTTGTATTTATAACCATATTTAGTTCATTGTCTTTGTTTACTATGTAAACCAATGAGGGAGAGCTTGTTTTATCACTGAATTACTTACCTCCTTTTTACTGTAAATATAGTGAAACCTCTATCGCTTTTAAAGGAACTGGAAAGAAGAAACTACACAGACAAGAAAAGCTGTAGTTGCAGAAGAACATTAAAATGCACAGCACAATAAAATAGAAGAATATTATTAAAAAAGTGTCCCTATAAGACACTGAGCAAAAAAAAAAAAAAAAAAATTTTTACAGTATCTATTTCAATTTTCTTTTTCTGAAGTATGGTGCCTAATGGATGCCTATTTTGGTGGAACTATGTGTTTCAAAGAAAACAGATTCAGATTCTTCTTCACTTTCAAATTCTATCTGTGACTTTGTCATCTTTTCCCTTGTAGAAAGTAACTTACTTTTGGCAAATAAAGCATAGGCTTTGGCAAAGTTTAGCAATGATTGAGGTTCATGTTTGCCAGATTCGTCACCTTCGTTGCTACAAATTTCATCATTTTCGTTGCACAAGTTATCAATGCTCGAAATCCAGCAGGTGACGAATAAAAAGAAAAAAATAATCTAATTTTCTTGCCACATCAGCTTATTGCTCTGTATTTGCTAGGTGATAGACAAATAATTGTAGTGATTGGCTATGTTAGTCTCTTTTACAATTCCGTAATATGTAGATAATATAACTTACAATGATAGGATTTGTTAAGCTGTTATCAACAGCTAACATACACCATACTCCACATTACAAACCATGATTATAAAGTAACTTTCTTCTCTTCATGACTGTAATAAACTGACTTCCACCTGCTTGTTGTAACAGTCAACCAGGTGAAAAATGTACTGTACATTGTAAGCATTTTTGTATTTTCTTTTCTTAGAAGTGATTGTTTTAAAAATGTCGTTCAAGAGCATACATTTTGATATAGATTGCGAAAATTTGTGACTAACGTCAGTTTACTAAACTACTAATTCAGTTTAACATTGTTTAAATCAGGTTTTTTTTTTATGGACCTATAGAAATTTAGTGATATCCAAGTAAATGATACAAATGAGAGCAGTAGATAGAGGTTTTACTGTAGAGACTTAAAAAAAAAATAGCTTCCAAAACAGTGGGGTGTTAAGTGCACCTAAATATTAAGCTTGCAGTCACAGATGTTTGCCTAACAGACGGCCAAAATATTTGCTAGTTGTATTCTGTGGAAATAGTGCTAAAGTACACTTTTGAAGTGTTTTGGTGTTACGGATGTCTATTCAAATATTTTAATTTTCAACATACAAATTCGTTAACATTTATTGGGTAGTTTCCTAGTACCCGGTACTCGTCACGTAAGTCGTTTTTATGTTTGCACAGTGGTTCCTTTCTGAAAAGAATTTCAATAGTTTGTTACTAGATGTGATTTTAGTCAGTTTGTAATATATTTTTGGTCCAGGGAAAATACACATTTCTTATGAATAGACCTATACAACAATGGCTGACTTAACGGCTTATGTAACGAGTACCAGGTACTAGGAAACTTTCATTTATTGTAATGAGGTCTTGATGTTTAGTACATGAGGTCTCGTACAGACAAGAAATGGATGTAGTGCTTGAGACATCTAATTACTGTAGTAAAACCTCACTAATTTCTGTCATAAGTTAAAAACTTTGCTTACATGAAGGAGATGAATTCTGTCTTTCCCTATGAAGTCATATTTTATGAACAGCAGGACAGAGGGATCCTTGTGACAATAAACAGTTTGTGTAATATTCTGAGCACTTCACAACTAAATTGATGAACACATAGGAACTTCAAAAGCTAGTAATAATTTTTGTCGCCATGTGAACTTTAGACAATTATAACGAATTTTGATGCAAATAAATGGTAGTCATTGTTATGTTTTCCATTAAAACCACAAGAAAAATTTGTTTATGTAATAATGTACTCTTATGTAGAAAATCAAAATTACAATACAATTGCATAAAAGTTTTCACAGGAGTAGTCATAAGACAGTAATCTGTTCATGCTTATTGATGATGAAAAATCATAGTTTCTACAATGACAATACAGTTAGGTTTCCTTCCAAACTGACCATATGAGTGCGTATCAGTATAGCTATCAGTTTTGAAAGAATAGTCACTTTTTCTTACTCAACTTTGAAAACTGAGTCTTCTATAGGAAATAAACATTTTGGCATATTGAAGGATGTTTCCTATTCTAAAAGGATATAAGTAAATTTTAATCCTCTGTGTCATCTGTAATTTAAAGACTATTTCTTACACAATATTTATTCTTCAGTTTGTCAAGGTTATAATGTGACTTCTTTTGCAGTCGCTAGATGATAGCATAGTGAAACTGATGAAAATTGTCTTGAAAGTGAATTAGACTGATCAACCTGTTATGTGTGATCAGGGGTTTATATTGAGACAATGGAATTACTTAAGGGGGGAGGTACACATTTTGCTAGTATAATTTTGCTATATTTGAACATTTTTTCATCAGAATCAATAAGTCCTTTGGATATAAAACTTGGCATGCTTAATATATACTATCTGTACATCACTAAGCAATTTTATTGTTTTTGAAAAGCTAATGGTTATTTTTTTTTACAAATTATGCAAATTTGTACAGTATTTTGTACAGCCGGGTACCAGGAATCGATAGCTTTAGGGCAGAATGTATGAACTTGATTTTCATCTGTAGGTCTCTTTTGATACCAAATTGTCCAGATTGCTCTTCTCATTTCATCAACAGATGCATTATTTGCTCTAATTGCATTACCATAATACACAGTAAGTGTATTAATGACAGCATTTGTCAAAAGGTTCTTCTGACAAGAGACTTGCCATCGCTAAAGGTACGGTTTGTTTATGGCGATCATCACCGGATGCACATTGCCAGCAATTATAATCGCTGGCGATGATCGCTGAGAAGTAGTTTCTTTATTGACGCACATCGCTGTCGATTCTCATTTGTTTATTCCTTTATCTACTGCATATTGTAAGTAAGTTAATGTAAAATTTGAGGTTATGGCAGCCGAAATGTAGTGCAAGGGAGCTGGTGGAAAACTTACAGAAGAGAGAATTTCTGCCTTACCGAGCATTGAACGGAACCCTGTGGATGTGATAAAAGTGTAATCTGTAATGTAAGGATATTTTAAGTAATAATTTTTTATAACTTCACATTTAAGACACTTGCTAGTTTTCTTTAAAATTTCACCAAGTTCTTGCCACATAAATTTCTTCGCCTGTGTGTCCTTATATTCCTTCAAGCTCATATGAAAAAGAGCATTATGTTGTGACACATATCCAATGATTATTTAGTTTTCAGACTGCGAAAAATTGCAAAAGTCTTCATTTGTTTTGCAGCCATAACATACAGACTGGTTAATGTGTACAGATTAGACATTCGATATTACAACATGGCCTTCTCTAAATATCGATTATTGAATATGAATGAGGTGATGTGCGTCCTGAATTTTCTTCAGAAGCAACCTCCAGTGATCTGCATCGTGTCCAATGATCTGCATAAAGAAACCGTGTGCATCCATTTCAACAGCTAGGAACTCCAGGCGACAATCGCTGGCAATGTGCGCCCGGCGATGAGCGCTGTAAACAAACCGCAGCTTAAGCATTTTCCCTATCATGCTTTTAACTTCTGCAACTGGATCCCCATTCTCTTCTGTATGTGTAACACATTCCTTTTTCTCTATTTAACTTCTACTCCATATAGTTGGTCATCTGTTACAGCTTTGTAACTGTTCATGTTACCACAGTTCAGATAGCTAAGACCATGTTTTTCAACACTGCGATTGAAAATTGTTTTCATGCCCTCCACCTCCATATTACCTGCAGTGCCTTCGTGCTTTATGTCGGATAGATCTTCATGAGTCTCAAATCATTCTGTGTACTCATTGGAATCAATCTTACCTTTTCACTGGCCACAACCTTTACATATTGTCGACAAAACCTGTGTATCGATAACTTTTCCTGTCTTTGCACAGATTACATGGCACACACACCATCATGTGAACTATGTCCCCTTGTTAACCATGTTTCATCACATGTAACAGATATGTCACTACTTGTAGTAAGAGATGCCTTCTCTTCAGCTGCCCTGCTTACAAATTCCGAAACAAGTTGTGATGTAGCAGCAAGAATTTGTTCCTGTACAAGAGACTATGTTGCCTTTTTCACAGGTGGTGCAAGTTATGAGCCCACAAAACACAAAGAATCCTGCTAATCCTTGCTATAAGCATCTCATTGAATACATGGCATGTCTGTTTACGGAATATATATGGTTATTTTTACCTAATTTATAGCAGCTGTCAATAGAACTTACTTCTTCACTTACTACATACTATTCTAACACTGCAACCTAACCCTACTATTCTATGTACCGGTACACTAATATTTACATTTTTTTTCTACATATACAATGCATTCTTGAAACTTTCCAAACATTATATTTATATTAAATGTCATATTTGCATCATTATCATTAACAAATCAATGTTGCTGGAAAGTTTCTTGGCTGAAGCACTACTACAGTCTAGATTAGGTAAATCACGTGGTCTGTTATATTCACTTTTTGTATGCTTATTCCCATTACATTTGGCCCTTGTATTCCTATTACATGACTTACTTTACTAATTTTATGCTGACTACAAATACTAACCTGAACTTTACTATAAGCACAAATAATACAACAATTTTCGATAATAACAAGTTCCTTGCTTTCAAACATATAAGCAACGCTTCTCCAGCAGACGAAGACAGAAGATAACTTCCTATTTCTCAGGTAGTATGAGAAATTCAGTTGTCATTACTATGGAAACAGCTTGAATGCGTAAAATTCAAATTAGAACGAAATATTACAAATAATACAACATGAAGTAATGAGGGTGTGGCAGTACCAAATTTAAAGGTATGACCTCTAATACACACTCTTACATTTTCGAACGTACTTCTGGAAGTATTCGAGATATTTTGAATTTTTTTTCACCAAATTAAAGATGAAAGAACATTCTATAAAAGTAGATAAAAACAAAAAAACAATTTTGTCTTCAGAGATATACCTCCCTCCTTAATTCAATGATGCAATACAGAAAAGATTGAAAATCATTTATGTATACATTTAAGTTCACTGAATACAAGTAAAAGTGATAGTATGGAATAATAAAATGATTAATGTTTATGGGCGATGACACTCACAGGCCCTCTAAATAAGGTAGTGTATAATAAATAGTACATTTTGACACTGAAGTTTGGGAATTCTACTTTATACATGAAGTTAGTTTAACATTGCTGTTAGACAAGCCCATAGCTTTCTTTGAATCTATGGTGTAAAGATTTGATTAATTTCTAAGTTGACAAATGTTTCACTTTTGTATACTTTTTGTTTTTCTTTTTTTCACCCCATATATTAAAGTCTTGGAAAAGTAGACTGATAGCAGGTGTTCTTAATCCTTTGCATTGCAGTATCTTCTGTCCATGGTTTAGGATATGCATTCAGTTATTGTTGTATAACAAAACATTATTAGTACATGATGCTTTGCTATAGTTATTGCTAGCATCTCAGTGCATTCAAACATATACAATCAAAAACATTCTATATAAAGGCAGGACAGCTCAATGATAAAGCATTGCAATAAGAGTGGAAAAGCTATGGTATTGCCATCTGTTAGTCCTGGGGTGATCAATCCAAGTTCTTAGCTTGTATACACGAAATTTGTGTAATTACAGACAGTCACAATTTTTCTTAGCAGGAGGAGAATAAGGATTGATGTGATGTGTAGGTTACTAAAAATATTAAATTATTCATGAATAACTTGTGAAATTGTATTTATTTTCAATAAGCAACCATTGATCAAATTTTATTTTTATTTTGTATGTTACAAACGTGTACTTTGCTATGCTTACAAATGCTGAAATTTTTTTGCTTCTTTTTTTTCCTGGGATTTCTTCCAAAATCTGCATTAATTTTCTTCAAGTAACAGTTATTGAGCATTACATTGTAATACCACAGTCTACTATATACAGTCACGAAGCTTGAGTTTTGAGGGTGCTAGAAACAATAGACTGTGACAGTACTATTTTGCATTGCCTGTAATGAGGCGATATTAGCGATCCTAGTGGTGAGCAACTATCTAATGTTTGCATATTTACTATGTATTGAGCTTCGCAACTGTATATACTAGACTGTGGTAATACTGTATTTATTTACAAACTCAATCCAGCATGTTTTAAACAAAGTGTTCAGAATTGTTTAAAACATATCTGTTGTTTTAAACACAATGTTTAAAACTTCTCCTTCTTATTCTTCCTCCTCCTACTCCTCCTCCTCCTCCTCCTCCTCCTCCTATCACATGTTAAGCCTGGTGGCATATTACGGTTTCACTCCATTATTTCAGTGGACAGCCCAAAGATAATGTTTAAGACATGTTTTTTAAAATTCATTTCATACTAGTTGTTTCTAGAAAAGATGCAGTAGCAATGTTCAGACTCAACACACACCATCTTGTTTGGCTGGTCATTTGCACAAAATTAACGTCAAGGACTCACCAGCATGCATCATCTGTAAAGACCCAACCTCCACCATGAATGCTGACCATCTACTTCAATGTTGTGCAATAGAACAACATAAGAAGCTAGAATCCAATTTACTAGCGATCTACTGGAATGCAAGAATCACATCTAATGAATGCCATTGGAATAAAATAAAAAACAAATTATTTCGTTTTCTGGTGGCTTTATTTTACCCTAATTATTTGCAATATATGAGGTCTGTTCAAGAAGTTCCAGAACTTTATTAAAAATCTATCTCTAGGCTTGAATAATTTCAAGGAAAAATTGTTCCGGGGCTGGGTATCGATCCCGGGACCCTACGCTTAGCGTGCGAACGCTCTAAGGACTGAGCTACCCCAGGAACACGACACCGTCACAATTTTTCCTTTGTATCCACACAACTCAAATGAGCTGACAAAATGCCAGAACTTAACTATGAGTGGACACAAATACCGTGTGACTTAAATTGTGGCTTTCTGTTAACGTACCTCCAGTAACGAATGTATTATGCAATTCTGGCTTTCAGATAGTAGCTCCCCATAAAGCAGGTTTGAATAATTTCCTTGAAATATACTTGACAAGTGTGAATAGAAGTATGCCAGTTGTAGGGCTTTCTACCCTATATTCTAAAATTGTTTACATTTAGAGAGGAACTTAATTTTAAAAGAAAGTTATGATTTCGGGTTGAAATATAATTTCAAGCTAAAATGTATGTAGATCATATTTAACAACATTACAACTTGTATCGTGTGCTATAATATGTATGTGGATACATGTGAGGAAGAAAGAAGACAACTTTTATATACGGTCTTTTGTATTTGTTGACAATAAAAACTGTGAAGTGTGTTCGAAGATATATTTTGTATTTATGCATGATTATTTAATCTCTCTACCATCTCTGTCATCAGATATCTTTATCTTTTAGTGCTGCTTATGATTAGGTTTTCTCTGGAGCGGTTGTTTGCGTGCTTTCAATCGGAGACCTCCGGTTACCTGCGATTGATGCCGGGCAGGTTGTATATGTGGTGTGGCACAGACATACACTTTCCGCTGAGCATTCCTTTAATCGGATCAGGTAGTGATTCGAGTCCGCTGACGTCCACGTATCTTTTAAAATAAGTTGTAATTTGTTGTTGTTTATTCTCTCTTTTATGTTAATCTCTCTCTCTTTCTTCGTCTCTTTTTTTTAGTGTTGCTTAAAGTGCTACGTTAGCTGACAGATTTTTTTTTCTAGTTTTGAAATTCATAGTATATGTGGAAATACATATTAGTTTTATGTCATTGATCAAATTAATAACATTCAATATAATGCAAAACTAACGCAGAAGTAAAGCTTTTCAGTAGGTAATGTAAACATTTATACTTTAATTCCCCTAGAAACTCTCGTTTAATTGCAAACAGGGTTTGTCAATTATTATTCTAATCGGTTTAGTTAACGTAAAATATATTACGGGAGCTTCAGAATGAAACAAAAGAAACGTGGGCTATCAATGGGATAAAGTATACTGTACAACATAATTTATTCATATTCTTCACCGGACAGAATTGTGATTATTGTGTTAAAGGATGTCAGCATTTGAACTACCTCTTCTAAAACTCGCCACTCTTGCTCTGTAATAAAAATATAAGTGGACATCAACTTAAGGATAATTGTAATTATATTATTGCCACATGTTTCTTTAGTTTCATTCAGAAATATTTTAATCCAAACAGTAAAATATAACTCAAGTTGTCTAAACAGTAAAATATAACTCAAGTCGTCTTGTAAATATTTCATATGTTTTTTATTCTCTCGAAAGTTAAGTTTTAGAGAAATTTCAAGACTTTTTCCTAGACTGTGAGCCTTTGGGAACAATAGCACTAAAACAATTTAAAAAGAAATCGTATCAAATGTTTTGCGTAATTGTTTTCATCAAGTTCGCGATTGTGCAATCGCTTCAAATGGTCTAACAAATTCGAAGTTCCACCACCCTTAGAGTAAATTCGCCCACAAAATTTACAGTGTGCGACTTTATTATTACCTTCAACTAAATTAAAGAATTTCCATGCGACGGATATCCAATTTGGTGCCATTTTATTCCACTTACAACTACCGTCAGTCTATATGCGCTGGTCGTCCTTGAGCTGTCGCTTCGCTCTGAACTACCGCATCCCTCTGTATGGACCCTGTTCCACCTACAGTAGTACCGGAGATCACCGGTGGAGAGCTTTATTCGTAATCTCCGATTCCTCCGCGGTAGTAGTCACTCCGATGAGCAGCACTGTTATCTTTCCTTTAGTAGTTTCATGTGTTTTATCATAAAATATTACTTTTCATGTGTTACTGTGATGGATTAGCATAAATATTAAGCCTTTCATTTAAAGTATAGGTAAATGTTATGGTATTGCAAAGTATTGATTTTGATGTTGACGAAAAAATATATTTTGGGCATTTTAAAACTTTCTTCTTCAGAAACGAGCTTACAGACACATCGGCAAAAAAAGGAGCAAAGGTTGTACCAATTTTTCACACTGATGCATTATACTATAGCATAAAACTTCTATTAAACAAAATTTGTCAGAATAAAAATCAGAATAATTTGGCTTTACACGTACAGGAAAAACATTGGAAGGATGTTATGGAAATTCCAGGTTGGCCAAGAAGAGCGGCAGTTGTGTCTTTCCATCTTACAACAGGCCACGATTGTCCAGCAGAACATCTGCACCAAATAGGAATCCGGACCAATCCATTCTGGATGTTCTGCTATTCACAAGAGGAAGTGGACAGAAAACATATTGCATGCTGCATGGCTATAAGATCATCCAGTGAATACGACAGATACTGGGAAGCAAGAGGTCGTATGGATTAATGGCGGCTACGCCAAAGTTCTGCCACTGGAAAAAAGAAAATTATATTACTGTTGCCATCTGGTTTATGGTTTATCTCTTCTGTTTAGTTGCAGCGGCAAAAACGTATTACGGCGAACGCCAGTAGGGGAAGTTATCTCCACCCGCGCTGCTCGGCACCTCGCTCGCATGCTCTCTCTCTCTACTGCCTCTCTCTACTATCTGTTCTGCTTCGATGGATCACTGCCTACCACAATGTAATACGCATTAGACAACTGTCCACAACCACAATGCAATACGCATTAAACAACTGTCCACAACATGTACTGACACAACACAACACAACATAATGTGGTTTTCATTAAACAACACTCACCTGTCAACTTTGCACGTCCTCGAAGTAACACAATAGTCTTTTTTTTTCCCACAGGTTGGACCCTCGTAATGACTAGCAAGTAGCGCGTTAACACTTATGCCACCCCCGTAGTCAATCCCTACCAAACGACATTCACTAGCCCACCAGTTTCTACCCACGCTATTCGGTCATTGTCCCCTTCTACAATACGTTATGGCAGTTCCCTTAAACATAAATAGATTCATTTTCCCTTCTACCCCCCACTCGCCTCGGTAGCCAAGAGGTCTAAAGCGTGAACAAAAAGCGTGCGTTTAGGTTTAGTTACGGACTTTCTCGGATCGAATCTCCCCTCCTGCGAAGTCGTAAGAAAAAAAAAGAGAGAGGCAAGAAGCAAGGAACAGAGAAGGAGAGGCTGGAGAGAGAAAGAGAGAGAGGGTGAGAGACTGACAGGACGAAGTTCCTCTTTTGCTTCGTAGATGTCGTTACTCTTTTTGTTCCACTTTCCTACACTAGATGTCACCCCACCCTAAACCCCTATTTCCACTCTTTCCCGCTAGGGTGTGTGGTGAGCTTGTAGGGGAAAAGTGGAAAGGGGACGTGGACGGAGCTTTGCGTTCGCCGTGTTACGTTTTTCCCGTTGCAGCAACATCCGACATTTCTATGTCATCTGGATTTGAGTTAGTAGCATTTTGAGATGTCATGGTTATCATTTTTAAAATGTTTTTGTATTTGCATTGTTCCTGTTCTTTTTTCTCTTTAAAAGTCGAATATATCCAGTTCATTTCTTATATCTCAATTTTATTTTAGTTGAGAGTGTATGAATCTTTGATTTTTATGGTTTTGCTGGAACATCGCATTAATAAACCTCAATCTTACCCCTAGACTATAAATATGTTCAAAGAAGTGTAAGGAATCGTACAGTGTATGTTCCTTTTCAATTGTGTATGTTGTTGTTGTTTTCTAATGCCGGGCGTTTGACAATAAAGTCATTTGACCTCTTGCATTCCAATATTTTTCAAAGATATTATCATGGTCAGCCACTGAAGCACAGATTTTGAGGTGTTCCGAATCCATTTCTTGGCTTGAGTTGCACAATGGGCAGTTAGGGGACTGATATATTCCAATTCTATGCAGGTGTTTGGCCAAACAATCATGGCCTGTTGCCAATCTAAATGCAGCCACAGACGATTTCCGTAGTAAGTGGGGAATTAACTGTGGATTATGATGCAGAGAGTTCCATTTTTTCCCTTGAGATTGTGTTATCAAATTTTGTTTTTTGAAGTCTAAGTATGTAGATTTTATAAATCTTTTCACAGAGTAATATGTAGATTTAGTAACAGGTCTGTAAGTAGCAGTGCTGCCCTCCTTTGCTAGTGCATCCGCATTCTCGTTTCCCAGGATTCCACAATGGGATGGTATCCATTGGAATACAATTCTTTTATTGCGTGATATTAATTGAGAGAGCATTTTAGTTATTTCTTCTGTTTGAGATGAAGGTGTGTGTTTAGAGACTATTGATAGAATAGCTACTTTGGAGTCTGACAATATAACTGCATTATTAAATTTATTGATGTGGCATAGAAGATTCTTGAGACTTTCACTTATTGCAATGATTTTTCCACCAAAACTTGTTGTTCCATATCCAAGAGATCTATAAAGTGAGAAGAGACAGCATGTAACATCTGCACCGGCACCTTGTTCTCTGGAGATCAAGGATCCGTCGGTGTATAATGAAGCCAGTTTTGTGGAGGGTATCTAATATTAATTTTCTCTAAAGACAATTGTTTCATTATTTCAATGTTTACTTCTGATTTCAGTATTTCTTCTGTTAAATTTAGATTATATTCTATATTTAATAGAGTTAAAGGGTTTGGTTTAATTTGTAAGTTTTCTTTTAAATTCGGGATATTGATTTTCTGTTTTAATTCTTGAACAATGGATATGAAACTTTTTTGAGTTTTCAATCTACAGAGAGGACTGTATGAATGCCAATTGTTTCTTGGTAATCTGATAAGTTTTTCATATTGAATCAGTGCTTTTTCTTCTATTGTCATTTTGATGCTGTTAATATTAGTGAGGAATCTCATAGAATCTATTGGAGTTGTATATAATGTATATGAGTTTGCGGTATGAAAAATAGTTCAGTTCAGAGGAAATAGGGATTGCCATGTGATATACCCTATAGCAGTGTTTCTCAAACTATGGTTCGTGGACCACCTGTGGTCGTCGAGGTCTGCCCTTGTGATCCTTCAAAATAGACAGAACAAAAATAAAATTCAAATGAATTGCGTATCACACTATAGCTGAAAATCTCAGAGTTTGGAAATGACATATGACAATCACCTTTCACTTTTTCTCCCAATACTGATATTTTATGAAATTTCTTACCTTACTCGTCTACCCACTTCCCGCTCTACTCTCAGCAACAAAAGAGGGATTTTTAAAGCCCTATGAACGTGGATTTTCTCGCCATCTTTTCCCTGCATATCTGGCGCCGAGCCTCTAAACCAGCCACTCGAATTCATAACAGAGGACCAAAGTACCGAACCTTTTCATGTATTTATGACTTTATTAATAGTTTTGCTGACATCCAGTCTGCACATTGAAATGAACACGTAACTGTACATTGTACACCAATAATAGAATGTGCCAAATTGCATATTTACTTGTTGAAAATCGAGTATGTTTCTCCATTAATATTTTATTTGTTTTTCCATATGATGATATAACAAATTTTAGACTCCACCTATTTTAAAATCCGACAAGTTTACTTTTTACACTGCGTGTTTCATCTCTAAGTGCCGTTTCAATTTCGCGGGTTTCATACACTCCTTTGAAAGCACTTTGTAACAAACAACACACCGAGGTTTTGGTTCACTCTCATTGCCACACCAAGCAAATCCAAGTTCCAAATAACTCTTGACATATTTACGAAAGTATTTTTTCTTTGAATAGCTACCACTAGAACTAGATATTTCTTTAATGGCACTATAATCACTGATATTAATATATTTCTTCACACACAGCTTCTGAACTATTAGCACTACCTAATGAAGCATATCATCATGTTCCTTTCTTTTCAAAGATCCGGATCGAAGTCAGTTTTCCATTATTTATAATAGGTGCTATTTAACAGAGACATGGACAACTACTAGCATGTACCACATAAGGATTTCAAACAACTAACTGCTAACAGGCAAGCAATGAATCAACAATGCACAGAATTTCTTATAAATTGTGATTGGCTACAAAAAATATAATTAGAAAAGTATTATAATAAATAAATTAATTATATTTTAAAATATAAGTATACTGGTATTAAAATATGCAACAAAAATGATAAATTTGCTTTCGTAGGGAACAAGAGTAAGATGGTCCGCAGAACTGTTCTGACTTAAAAAGTGGTCCCCAGTTGAAAAAAGTTTGAGAAACGCTGCCCTATAGGATCATCCCTAAAAACCCTCACCCCCACCACAAGCAAAAACTGAAGTAATATCTGAAGGAGCAAAGTATCTTCCCCCTATGAGATACTTTACAACAGTTTACTTTTAGCTTACAGTGCACCGAGTTAGCTCTGTGGTAGCATGTCTGCCTCCAGACTAGCTGCCCTAGTTCGATTCCCGGTGGGGTCAGTAATTTTCTTGTAAAATTTCTACCTCAGGACTAGGAGAGATGATGGTGCACAACTTCTAATCACTAAATTGTGCACCAATATGCCTGGGTTAAATCCCAAATCTCTCCGCAGTGCATATGAAGGAAAGGCATATGTCACTGTTGATAGTGATTCGTCTGTCGGATGGGGACGTTAAGCCTGGTGGCCTCCTTGGTACTATTCGACAAGAGTAGGCTACATGCCGGCACTGGGTTTCCCCTTCTCCCTTTCTCGCCATCATCCTCACCGATTCCCTATACTAGACTAACATGAACACTTAACATACACTCACCCCAGTACACGACATAACTCTTCACAGATACACATCATGCATAACATGGCCCGCTGAAGTGATGTGCAATTTGAAAATGGGTCACAGTCCTGTCATCTATCCGAAGTATACGCAACCCGAATCACGCAAGTGAAGTGGATAGGCATGTCACACACACGCACCCCCCCCCCCCCCACTGTTTTAGCTTACAGTTACACTACTGTTTTTTTTAACGCCATTTTAATTCATATATAAACTCAAACTTCCTCCAATGTTCATTAAAAATATATAAATATATACATGTATAAAGTAATTTTTGAAAAAAAATTGTAGAGGTATTTGGAATCGACACTCTGAGAGGAGAAGGATGATTATAGAAATTTGTAAACAAAAATACTTATACCATATCTGCTTAAAGAGTACAATTTATAAATGAAGTAAAACATGTTTTAATTTTGGAATGCAGGAGAATGCCTTTTGTGTGTAGTATAGAGAACGAAAGTTCAAATTATTATTTTATTTGGGTGCATTTTAAATTAATCACCATGTGATTGTTATTATTATTATTATTATTATTATTATTCATAAGCTTGTTACGAATCCTTCAAATAACTTGGACTCTCACTTTGAGAGAGGAACATAGGTTAAGGGTGTTTGAGAATAAGTGCTTTGGAAAATATTTGGGCTAAGAGGGATGAAGTTACAGGAGAACGGAGAAAGTTACACAACACAGAACTGCACGCATTGTCTTCTTCACCTGACATAATCAGGAACATTAAATCCAGACGTTTGAGATGGGCAGGGCATGTAGCACATATGGGCGAATCTATAAATGCATATAGAGTGTTAGTTGGGAGGCCGGAGGGAAAAAGACCTTTAGGGACGCCGAGACGTAGGTGGGAAGATAATATTAAAATGGGTTTGAAGGAGGTGGGATATGATGATAGAGAATGGATTAATCTTGCTCAGGATAGGGACCAATGGCGAACTTATGTGAGGGCGGCAATGAACCTCCGGGTTCCTTGTAAGTTAGTTTATTCATTTTTGAAGTCTAGAATTTCTATGCTTTCAATCCTGACAATTTATTGATTTGATCTACTGTCAAAGAGGGAAGAGGACACTAGGAAAACCTTTAAAGAGACGGCTTGAGAACGGGCCATTAGGCGCAATACACTTGTTGGGGCGATGATGAAATATCATACTGCCATCTATGGTATGCCATAGAATACCGAGTTCCTTCGTAGTTCATTGTTTGCTCAACAGGTTGATCCAATGTCGCTGAATGGTCTTTACAATCTATTCTTACCGGCAATCAAAAGTAAAAGCCCAACATGGCGGCAGAAAAGCCGCTGGAGCAGAACACATTGGAAATAAGGACCAAAAGTATCGAGCAAACTCTTATCCCACTAGTAAAACAGGTAAGAAAAGGAGTTTAAGTGCTTTAATTTCGGAATAATGCTAATATTTTAATGTATATGCGGCAAACCAGTGAACATATTAGAAACTTCATTACTGTTTTGACCCTGTGAACATATATTCAGCGTGCTTGTTCTGGGTTTATGCTCCGCCCCTTACCGGTGAGGTGGATGGAGGGTTGGGATTGGTTAAAATGCTAGTACAGAGAAGGACAAGGGAAGAAATTGTTCAATGAGATATGTCTGATATTTGTTATTGTAAGGATATAATGGGGCAGAAAATCAATTATGGGTGAGGATGATAAACATTTGAAATCTGCCATAACATTGCCAGCATATGGGCAAAAACAAACATTTCAGATCGTTAATGGGCGACATAGTACATGTTATTTTGTACGTATCATGAGAGGGAGGGCCACACCTTCCGATAATAAACACATCATGTTTTGTGAACGATAATGTACCATTCGTGAAAAAAGCATTTGATGATTAATTAAACATAGACTTTTTTATGATTAGAAGTATAATAATTATTTTTTAAACGGTCTTTATTAAAGCAGGCTTCCCGTAAAATTATCCGTCAGTTGCGCTTATTTTTAGTTTTAGAATTCGTATTTTGTTCTTCAGATTTATTTGTTGATTGGACTAGTAGAAGACTTAATAAACAACAACATTGTATGTTTTAAGAGTCTATGAGACATTACTATCTGTACCATATGTTTCAGTGTTAGAACTTATCACCCGATTAATGGGAAGCCGATTCTTTAATTACGATACTTGTTTTTATTTTCAGTTTTCATTTGTAGTCATGAATTGATACAAAATAATCAACCTGATTATAAGTAATTTTATTATACGATAATTCTCATACAAATTACTACAAACGAAGAAACTCTTGTGAACAACTCATCATGTTATAGGGCTATTATTGATCTGTAGTATGGGAATTTTAGTCATTTTACTAGAATGTTTCAATCATCACAATACCGAAGAACTTGACACAGACTATTCTTACTGTTTTAGAATCTATTACATCATTGCCACTAATACGTTGTATGTATTAATCAGCATATCGCTGGAAAAAGTGGAAAAGCTCGTAAGTCCTGAGAAAATTTTCATGAATGCAATAAGATTGTTCTTTGTTAAATTTGTTTTGACATACGAACCAAAATATGATTCATAAAATCGTGTGAAATAATTTTGAGATAATTTTATAAACCATACTTTTGTTAATTTTATGAATCGTACTTTTTCCCTTATGTCAAACAAAATTTTACACAGAACAGTTTTATTGCATTCCTGAAAATTTTCGTTCTCAGGGTTTACGAGGTTTTGCACTTTGCCAGGGATGTGTTTTGTATCTAATGTTTAAATAGGGCCCATTTATATGGTCATGTTCCTTTACATTTTTTAACTTAGTCTTTAAATTTGTTTAGATTTTCATAAGGACCACCATACATTTTATTTTAAATGGAGATGCCTTGCCATCGGTTTGAACTAAAATTCCATTTTTTTCTTTCAGTTTTCATTTGCAATACATTTCAAATGGAATTTAGATGACTGCGTTTCTACGAAATTTATACCGCAGCCTTAAATGCCGAAAACAGTGCTCCAGCACCTGGTGTTTATATACTGATGCATAGCAGTTAATTATATAGTGTCAAATATTTATTAAATTAAGTTAGCCATCAAACTGAGAAAGGAGTATTCTTTCAAATGCGTTCGTGTGGGGAGAAGAAAATAATATACCTTTATAATTATTATAACGTAATGACATTCTGAGTTTTATCAACTTATTTTCAGAAAATTGACTGATCTGTGGTATCTGCCTCTTTTTAGAGAGAGGGAAAACAGGTCGCATGTGGTTTTTGTTCAAAATATTAGTCTCACTAATTTAAATATTGCAGCACAAAACCATATTTGCATTAATTGAGTTTAATAAAATATGTGTATTTTCTTTTTTGTGTGAGCATGAAACTACAGTACAGTGACATACTGTACTTGCAAGTGCGATGAAATTATGTTGCAAGATTATGCAGCATTTGTCGGGTATGATGACTTGAACATGGTGGGGATAGGTATGTTGACTTGAACGTGGTGGGGGTATGGGGATCGTAATAATTCGCCATTATCTTTATTTCATAAAACATTTCTCCACAATTTATAACTGAACAAGGTAATAGTAATAGTACCCATCTCTGACACATCATAGCATATTTGGTTCATGAATGTAAACTATTAAGTTCTCCGATTCTTATTTTTATATTCTACTATATTCGATCATTGATTAACCATTTTTGTACAAAAATTTTAAATGTGTAGTTCTCTTCTAAACTACTTTCTTCGCGAATATATACATTTAATCATTTTCTGTAAACAATGTACGAATATTTAATTACGAGGGAAGAAATGTTACTAATTATGTTTGCTGCCAACGAATACAAATACAAATTTATGTTGTCATTCGGCTATTGCATGAGTGTCCAAACTCCTATAGAACTAAGAGATATTGCACGTCAAGCATGCTCTGCTAAGGTCAATAACTTTCCATATAAAATAGTAAAAACGACCTTGAAGAATATGCACTGCGGGTTGCTTACGCCAGGTGCTACTTCGAACGAGTTGCAATTGGACATCTATGGGCTAGCAAGTTATTTAAGTTTATATTAATTTGATTACGTAGAAGGATAAACGACATAGACAGGAAATGTCTTTTTTATGTGTGTATTATATAGAACAATTCATTCCCTACCGAATATCCTAATAAATAAATTTAAACCTGATGTTTATTGGCAGGGTAAATGTGATTTTATATAATTAAAAATTATAAGAACCTTGCATGTGATATAGGACTTCTGAGTTCATAAACTATGTGAGAATCTCATTTACTTCTAACATAAATTTATTACAGCAGTCGTCATTTTTTATGAATTAGCTTATCAGATTTACTGATGATTATAGGTGTGTTGGTAGACTGCGTCATCCCGAAGAAAATATTTTAATGCGGTATTTATAGCTGTTATTGTCAAATGAACAGCATAATATAATGAACCTGATGTCATTTCAGCTTCTATCACTTGTCCGCGGATAGTGAAAATTGTTAAAGATATAATTTTGTAGATAGAAAAAAAAAAGATTATATAGCTGTGTAATGTATTAAACTATTACAAATATTTAGTTTATTTACCGAGTTCATTGTGTATTAACGGAAGTCGTATTTTCATGATGGGACTCCATGATAAACATGAGAACTAGAAAGATCTTAATATGGAAGTAATTAACACACATTTATTAAAATTTAAGATAAATTATTTGAAACATTTTTAAAGAATAAAGTATATTAATTAAAATTTAATTTTAAAATTCATTTGAAAAGAGCGTGTGTTAAATTTCAAACCGAGAATAAATTATAAGTCTATTATAAAATTGTAAATTGAAATTGATATGAGTGTACATTATTTTCTTAAATTTGGTAAATATAAAATTGTTATGCTGATGTATGTTTAGTTGTTACGGCTGCACGATATCGGAGAAAAGCCGTCAACATGCTGATATTTTGCATTTTGCAAGTAGGAGAGCAATAATCTTGTTTCGAGTAAAATCGAAATTAATTACGTCGAGAATGGAATAATGGAGGTTAATTGATTAGTTCGTTACGAATTATACATTCACATCTTAGAAGACGTGGGCCTATTTAACACGTTTTTAAGTTATTATAAATAGCAAAATCTGAAATCCCGTACGTTTTTTTCTACACGGAAATTACATCACATAATTATTTCCACTTATATAAAATAAAATAGAAATAACCATCGACGATCGATACGTCGCCTCCGAGTTGACACGTACTCACTACTTGCTAAGCAGCTCCCATTCCCGGGATTGGAACATGACTAAAAACTAAAATATTGGTCAGATTTATCTATAGTATACTGCGGAACAACTGGGGATCGCTTCTATTCTAAATGGAGCTCAAATAGCACAACTCGGTCGCATAACTAACAATTTACTAATTTGCCATGCATATTGCTAATAATTGTTTTAATGGTCCATAACAATCCATCAGTCATGCCGAAAGCGCGGGATATTTGTCGCTACTCAGCTGTCATGCATTTGTGGGCTGCATAACAATACTTAACTGTCATGCTACTCATCGACCATCGCTGTGGCTGTGCGTTGCGCTACTGGCGCGGCGCTCTCCACTCATTCTTATCTAGGCCCAGTTTCGATCACAGATACCACCCCTACGGTCGGACCACTGTTTCTTGCCCCGTGAAGCCGTTTGTTACGTTTGATGCCAGTGAGAACTGTACCAACGATCTAGTGCAGGGATTTACTGAAAATCGTTTTTCGAATGAGGTTAAGAGAGAAATCTTTGTTGCAGTTTTAATCGCATTATTTGGAAATAATACTAATTTATAGTATAAGAGAATAACATTAAATTTTATGCGCGAGTAGAAAGTTTAGCACAGGGGGCGAAGCCGAAGGTGATAATTTCCACGAGCGCATAAAATCTGTTTACTCTCGTGTGCTCTACAATATTTTATCCATTGCTGGAATCTAAATTTAATTATTTGTATCTAAATTTAGTTCTAAATTATACGCGTTTTCTTTGTGAATGAATTTATGGATTTTGTGATTGCTAATGCGCTGGTTGTCATGGAAAAAGTTTTTAATTCACAACAGTGAATTAAAAACTTTTAATTCAATGCTGTGAATAAAGACATTGTTTAGGTTGCTAAGGGCTGTGAAATAAAGACCAGTTTAGATACCAGCTATAGACAAAAGCTTTTACCTACTTTTGTTGTAGTTGGGTTTCCTCTATTGCAAAAGTATCATTTTATTTTCATATATAGTAAAACACACGTTGCTATGTATTTTTACATAGTAGCATGTTATAAACATTTTATAACACGCTACAACAATAATTGCACTTGTTGATTTTACGTTACCGGTACTATAATGTGGTTACTAAGAAACACTATCGCGGCATCCTGGGTTTTATCCCTGCACTTTTATAATAATAATATTATTAAACCTGATAGTTTGTATGTTTTCATTATATTGTAATGCCAGACGAATTTCTCACGTTTTTCTCATCCCAAGTAAACATTTATTTGTTATAGCAATTTGTCAGAATCTGAAAAGTGCGATTAACTTGTATCCTAAATGGATAAAAGATACTTATAAATTAAAAATAGAGGAAAATACGTAAGCTAAAACACTCTTGTTTTTTTTTTAATCTCCAACTTCAAACGCCGTGTCCTTACAATAGACATAGAAGAGACATTGTTATTGAGAAAACGCTTTTGTCATTTTTTTTATCTGTTCTGTGTTACCACTTTTGATACTGATTCGTCCGTCGGACGGGAACGTTAAGCCTGTCGACCTCTTGGTGCTATTCGACAGGAGTAGACTACGTGCCGGCATCAGGTTTCCCCTTCTCCCTTTCTCATCATCACTCATTCCCTACACTACACTGACACACTCAAACTAGTACACGACATAACTCTTCACAGATATACGTCATGCATAGCATGACCCGCTAAAATGGTGTGCAACTTGAAAATGGGCCACAATCCTGCCATCTGTCCGCAATATGCGGAACCCGAATCACGCAAGTGAAGTGGGTAGGCATTAGATACATTATTATATTTGTGAGCTCACGTATCAGATTAGTGAAGAGTAAATACTGGAAGTAATATCACTAAGCACAATGTTAAGTTATTAATATTACCACAGTCTACGAATATAGAATGCGACTAAATTCTATATTTTCTATAAAAAATCTTCTGATTAAGACGCTAGGCGCTAAAATACGTAAAAAATGTCGCCGAGATTAACCGCCGACAACTGAAACAGCTATAAGGGGGGAGTTACTGTACCTCCTTGGTTACTCGTAGGTGAATTTTCACAGAAGTATAGTTAGAATGTAAGGAAGAACTATATCTGGAGCCTCATTATAAACCAAATTGATATTTTAACATTTATATCGCTTTGAAGTGCCTGTTTTCATGTATAGAAAAATATTTAAATGATTGCAATCTGACCGATAATATAGCCGATAGAAGTGCTTAGGCCGGGTCCAGTTGTCGACAGAACATCGGTCAATAGCCTTTCATATTCTTTTAACTTATACTGAGTGTTCATTTCAAAGTGTGTCATGACGTCACTGTTGTGAGTCAGCGATTTGAAGCGAGTTTGAGCTTTTATGTCAGAGAAATTCCCTATTAATCAAGGCGTTCAATCTAAACTTGAGAACGTGTACGATATAACTTGAACGTCGTAGCAAAGATGGCGGTCTGTAAAGTCTGTGTGCTACCATAACCTCTTTCGAACTGTGTTTTGCGCGGGCAAGTCGTACGCAGGGTATTTGTTATCGGTTGCGTACCGCAACATTCCACAACACAAATCAAATGCTCCGTGTCCATGTTGACCGTCCAAGTTAATGTCAACAAATACGTAAGTAATCGTCTTAACCCTCTCCACATATCCCGACAGTAAGAAAAGACTCACCTCAGTACGTGTTTCCAAACAGTTCACATTCCTGCCACTACCGGCGTTACCGTACGTATCGGTACGTACTCTTCAGAATGAACGCCGTACTTGCCAGGCAACTTCTCTGGCACATAAGTAATACGCCTCTGTGGAAGTGTAGGAAGATTGAAATCTCTGTCGATCTGGTTGGAGAGTTGGTATAGCGCTGGCCTTCTATGTCCAAGGTAGCGGGTTCGATCCCGGGCCAGGTCGATGCCATTTAAGTGTGCTTAAATGCGACAGGCTCATGTCAGTAGATTTACTGGCATGTAAAAGAACTCCTGCGGGACAAAATTCCGGTACATCCGGCGACGCTGATATAACCTCTGCAGTTGCGAGCGTCGTTAAATAAAACATAACATTTTTTAATTCTCTAGGCTCAACAGATAGCCACATGACGGCTTACAGCGAGCCATGACACACTTTGAACTGAACACGCAGTATATGTAGAGGAGACTTAAGGTTAGAATTTCGATAACATTCCTGGAGAAATATCGAACGGTACAAGCGAAATGGTAGAAATAAATCAGGGAGTGCGACAAGGGTGTCCCCTCTCACCCACTATGTTTAATATATACATGGATGAAGTCATACAAATATGGATGACGAAGATTGAACATTTTACCATTAATAAGCTAAATTTTACAACATTATTTTATGCAGACGTTCAAGTGATAATTAGTGGCAGTGAAAATGAACTACAGAGAGCAATTTTCAGATTGAATAAAGTAACCATTGATTTTAATATGAAAATCTCAGCAGAAAAAAACAAAAACTATGGCATTTGTAGGATCACAACCATTACGGGTGAAAATTGAATTAAATAATATAATTGTACAACAAGTAAATACATTTAAATATTTAGGCTGCAATGTGACCTACAAGGCAAACTCAGAGATTGAAACTAAAATCAATGTTTTTAATCATTTTTGCGGAACTATACGACAAACATTGGGCAGAACAGTGAGGAAGGAAACTTTATTAAAATTTTACAAAATTATGGTTCTACCAGCATTCCTTTATGGCAGTGAGAGTTGGACATTAAGAAAAGATCAAGAACGTAGAATTGTAGCTAACGAAATGAAGTTCTTAAGATATGTGGCAGGTTACACCTTGATAGATAAGAAGAGAAATGAAGATATAAGGAAGGAGCTAAAAATGGAAAGTTTAATCGAGACGATTAACAATTATAGAACTAACTGGATACAACATGTAGACCGAATGCCTGAAACACGCATAACAAAAGCTGCTCTACAGTATATGCCTAGAGGAAGAAGATCGCTGAGAAGACCTAGAAAGAGATGGCGAGATCAGTTGTGAGGAGACGTAACAGGCCATTCGAGAGGCCTAATACTTGTTTGAAGAAGATGATGATGATTCCTGGAGAAGAGATGGAGTCCGGCGGCGACTGGCGTGGATAATATCAATAACGGATCTAGGTGGTTGGATCCGACAGCCGAGGGGAGAGATCAGACCTCAAACGAGACCGACGGCCGACCTCTTAAGTAATCCCTTGCTTTGTTCCATGTGACTTTCAGATTGCACAAACGTAACGTAACATAACATAACTCTTCACGAATGCTAGACCAGAAGTCCGATTTGACGAACAAGTATATGCGGTAAAGCCTAAATTTCAGAGGTCCTAGTCTTGCTGGTGATGAAAATCGTAAAAAGATTTCTCCAGTTTTTCAACAATATCTGTATATTATAAAAGTAGTTTCAAAATAACGGCAAATTAATACGTTTTGTACTGATTATAAGGAAGGAGGGAAAAAGTGAGTGGGGATTCATAGAATCCATAGTTCCTTTAATTGCGTAAAACATTTGAAATAGTTTGGCCAAGGATTCCATAATTGTCAGCTTTGTGTCTTAGTGTTCTTTTTGTATTAGCGGTAAACGACACCAACCGCTCAGATATTAAATGCAAAGGAGGAAGGTGATTCGGATATTCTGGATACAGTACATTTACAGTTGATGTAGTACTTACAAATGGCTCTTAAGGAACTCGGAGATTCATTGCCGTCCTCACATACCTAAGCCCGCCATCGGTCCCTATCTCTACCATAATATCTCACCTCCCTCAAATCCATTTTTATATTAACTTCCCATCTACGTCTCTGCCTCCTGAAAGGCCTTTTTCCCTTCGGCCTTCCAATTAACACTCTATATGCATTTCTGGATACAATTAATGTATATAAATTATTATATTTCATAGCTACTATACCTGATAAAATTGTTTGTCTTTTTTGCGTTGTTTACATTCACTAACACGTTCTTTTCCATTTTTTAAAAATGTTTTGATTACTTATTCACCATTTTTATTTTAATTATTAGACCCTACCTTGTCTCTTTCGTCCTCATGAGGGAAGAAATTTTCTCATGAAATGGCCAGTTATGGAACCGGTTCCGACCCAGCATCGTATGCACTTGGGAAGCTACGATAGGTAGCGAAATCCGGTTACGAAAGCCAGGTATAACGGCTGGGAGGATCATCGTGCTAACCACACGATACCTCTGTTCTGGTTGGATGATCGTTCACCTCTGCTGTGGTATGTGGACATGAGGCCAGCAGCCGGTTGGTCAGTCTTGGCCCTTTATGGGCTGTCGCGTCACGGCTGGAACGTGATTTCGTAGAATAAACTCATTGAAGCCGAGATCGGGAGTAAAACTTAGTAAACTTGTTTTTTGAATTCTGAAGTTTTACATGTATCCGATTTGAAAACATAAATATAATTTTTCTTTCTAATTCGTCGTATTTATACGTCAAGATTTAACATGCAATGTGAAGTTAAAGCGTTCTCCTCTAGACCCAAGGGTTGCAGGTTCAAACCCAGCTGGTGTGGATGTATTTTTCAGGACGCAAAAATCTGAAGCGCAAGTCCTCCGGAAGGAACTTCAAGCCGTGTGTCCCGTGTCGAAGTTTTCCGGCACGTTAAAGACCTTCAGACTTAAATTAGAGCCTCTGGACCAAATTTCTCCTCTCCCGCGTCCTAGTAATATCTTAGTCGCATGCTAGGTGACGTTTATTCCTCTGTCCCTGTCGGCAAATAAGTGTAACTAAATTCCTTGTGGGTACTGAAACTCCGTCAGAGGGTATCTATTTTCCGACATCGGAACGATGGGTTAAATACATACATAAATATAAGAGGCACTCAATAAGTTTCCGGACTGCTCTGTATGCAGCACACAGGGCATAGGAAACTGAAACCAAGGAAACGTCTGGAATCTGTACTAAGTGCATCACTTTGAAAGGCAGAGAAGGAGACTATTCATAAGGCGTATATGAAGAGTTTCCAGAAAAAAAAAAAATCGCAATAGATCCTTGACATGTTTGCACAAAATCACGTGTAGAAGTTCAGTTTTGAAAACAATCTGTCGCTGTTTGATAGACTGATTCAACAGGCATGCAAGCAACGATCTTCAGTGACACGCACATACATGTTATATGTTTAACGGAGTAATAGGCCCTAAATACAAATGCAGTTCGAAAATATATTGATGGGACCTTGTACAGTACATACGAAGGTCACTAGTAACTTTTGGAGCGATAATGTGTTACACTCTCGCAACCATTCTTTTTAAATGGAATGGTAGGTATGCATACCTGACTTTGCTTCATTCACACAAGCGTTTCCATCTGTGAGTAACGAGCCGAAGTTGTAATTATTTTTGATGCCGAAGTTGTTTCCCTCGGTGCACCGTTGTAGGCAAACTACATAGCCCCGCACGATGATTATTAATGGTGCAATAACGAAGTATAGAGGGGGGAGGGAAACTCCGCGGAAACCTACCACAAAACACCGTCTTTTCCATCACAATTTCCACATGAACTTCCCCAGGTTACAAGCGTGAAAAGTCCATGCTTTAGCCTTTCGGCTAACTGTGCGCCTGTTCGTTTCCTTCTTTCTTACGTTTCAATCACTAACAACGCCTGAGAACACTGCACACCCGCAACACAGCTGCGACAGAGAAGTTGCCGAACAATCTGAGGTACGATAATATAGAATTTATTTACAAAAGATTAAACACAAGGTCATTCAAAACAAAGAGGCAGTATGTAAACAAACTTTAGCTTGTACATTATGAGCCATTATTATCGACAATATATTGCCATTTCTCTGGAAGTTTATAAATTCCTTACTTCCAAAATCTAGCGGTTTTCTGGTTGATGAACTGTTCCATGTTGAATCTGCAGTCCTCCAAGGTAGTGAGGCGTTTGCCATTAACCCTTAAATTGACAATGTATCCTATAGGATATAAGAGGATAATATGTTATCTATATATATAATTTGAACTGGTAATGGAAATTACGGGAAAACGGCTGGACGGATTTTAATAAATGACCCCTCATTTTGAAGCTTGGAATCCAAAGTTTCTCAGAAAAATAGTAGTTTTCAGTGAAATGTCAATTTTCCTACATAATTTTCCTATTTTCCAAAGTCCATCTTTCGTCAGTTCTGAGAACTAATTAATTGCATATCAGAATAAAACAAAAAACACACTACAATAAACAATAGACTATTTCACATCATAATGTCAATATGTCGATCTTCATTTGTGTAATTTTTTGATAATGTATACAAAATAATTTACAGGTCTGATTCTTCGGTCTGTAGTTTTATGAGAACAACTGTGTATTGGATATTAAGAACTACAAAACTTAAGAATGTTGGATGACATTATTACCATTAAAATGAAATATTATTATAGTTAATGCAACACATAATGATATACTGATGATATGAAAGTGAAACCTTTTGGGGCTTTAAGTAAGTAGACGCAGAGAAAGAATATTTTATATTAGATCTTCATTTCTATAATTTACTGAGTAACGTATATATATTACTGAAAACTATAAAACTTACGTTATTAAAAATGAAATACTTTTGTAGTTATTAATCAAGTAGTGTGGGTCTTTTCATATATTTAATGGCAGTGTGGTATAGATATGTATATGATGTCTGATTCTCTAATTTTCCTTGGTAGTAATTGAGTCATGCTTCCTATTTTAGCTGCGTCTTTAAACTGCATAAAAATTAATTTAATATTTCTTTGGTTTAATAGATTAGATTTGTGATCGCTGCCAAGCATATTTTGTTGTAGGGAAAATAGCATGCCATTTACTTCTTGCTACCGTGATGAGTGAGTTTATTTCCCGCAACCAGCAACGAATGAAACACTGAAACTGCTAACGATTTACGATGGACAATTTTATTTAGGGCGCATATAAGATTCTACAACTCTGACATATCATTCGCCTCATTTTCTGCATCTCAGCAATAGATTCCTCACAACAGGATATATTACAGAAAATATACGGGATAACATTCATTGTTACACAAATTAATCCAGCAGTATTTGGTAGATCAGTATTGTCTGGAGGAAGCGCAAAAATTACAATTCCTAAGAAAAGACCAAAAAGTATTACTTACTTATAAAATAAGAGGCCTACAAGATTTTGTCGTCTCTTGATCACCTCAGCAAGATCTCTTAGTGGGAAAAAGTGATTTTTCCCCTCTACATTTCAGGATAGATCACGAAACATGCAGCAGCTATACCAAGATGCTAAGTCTTTTGTTCAAAGCATACAAACCTTACATTTTCTTAACTTTCACCTACAATCCGCAATGACCTGAAATAGCTACTTCCTTACTCCCACATGAAAAACTCGCTGATCGTCCTGACATTGTTACTTGCTATTTCGCATTGAAACTCAAGAACTGAAGACGGATAGGTGCAAGGAAAAGTATTTGGCATAAAAAAACATTAAGAGGGGGTATGTTTAACTATTATGGAAGCAAATAACTTTCAAAATGTCAAGTATTCTTCACTGAAAATAAATCTGAAAAATTTTTATTTGAACGTCTCACGAACTTAGTTTGTAGCAGCATTTGCTGCACAGGCCACTAGTATGCTATAATTTTAATAGAACAATAGAAAAAAATTGGTAGGAAAATTAAAATTTCACAATACTATAATATTGCACAACACATAAAAATATGGACATTGCGACAGTTGTTTTCTTTACGGTCCGACAAGGTTTAATAAAGTAGTGTGAGAAATTAAGCTTTGCCAAGTTAAGGGTTAAGGAAATTCTGAATAGATCAGCTCCCCTTCACCATTCCTTCCAGTGCAGTTTCTTTTCAACCAGTGATCCAGCCAATTCCTTTTCCTCTTCCTGATCAGTTTCAACACCATTCTTTCTTCATCCACTCTTTCCAACACTGCTTCGTTTTCGTTTCTTATTATATCTGTCCATTTCACATGTTCGATCCTTCTCCATATCCACATTTAAAATGCTTCTAGTCGCTTCTCTTCACTTCGTCGTAATGTCCATTTTTCTGCTCCATATAATGCAGGCATTATTGCGACACAGAAAATGTTTCTTTCATTTTTAGATTATTTAAATAATACAAAAAGGATGTTGACAATTGAGCAAATTTATAAGTTGTACCAGCAAAAGCCAATGCGCTTATGATATTGTTGACAAATGAGAAAAAAATTAAAAAAATCCTTCTGAATGAAGGAAAAAAAGTCCCTGTCCAAAATATTCGCGGACCCCCAGATTGAGCTTCGGGGACTCCCGGGGATCCGCGTACCCCACTTTGAGAACTAGAGTATTATGCTGTATGCGCCATTAGTGGCCAACACCTCTTTTTTTTTTTTCAATTTTCTGTAACCTTAGTTATGACATTATCGTTTCTATGTCCTTTTATTACGAATCCTATCAGTTCTACAGCTGCCTCTGACATTCCATAAAATTGCATTTCTGCTATTGTTAGCGAGCCTTGTTACTTTTCTTCATTTAGTAATTGCTCTTATGCTGGATTACATCTTTCTAAACTTGTTGATACTGATGCGAGGATTTTACGATTTCAGGATGTGTTATGGTTTTTAAAACATCCAACGTTTCGGAAATGTGCGTCGACTTCAACATTAGTTCAGTCTTGGAACATGGCTGTTGTTAACATAAAAAACGATTCCTTTTCTTTCCCATTCTTCATGATTAAGCCAACACGTAGTTCCGAAACGTTGGATATATTTCATAGACTATGTTTGACGCTAAAACACTAACGTTGAACACAGTGAAATTATTAAATTATATTTATTAATTTTACGTAACATAGGCTTACATATCTTTATGTAAAATGTGATCATATCCACAAGTAGCAAAAATGTTAAACATACAGTAGTTACAGGTTATGTAATAAATTTAAATTTTCTATCTGGTTCAATTTCGCCTTAAAATGTGGGCGGAAAGGGGAAGATCCATCTAAGATTCATGACAGTCAACGACTTGTGAATAGAACTCGAACATTCGTGCTTTAAAAATGACTAATTATGGCGTTAAACATTTCAAGAAATACGCACTAATAAACAAATAAATTACGTTTCCCTAAAAGTGACAAGAATACTAATTCTCGATTGTATAATTTGAACCAAAGTAGCTTCGTTGTCTAAAATAAGCGATAACTAGCACTTTATGGCCATCACTTGACTGTTGCTCCTCGCAATGGTTTTCTGTCGTGAGAAACTTTTCCACGCTACACTCTGTTATTGAGGTGTATTTAAATGTTAACTGTTCTACAGGTAGAGGAAAGTATTTGGTATTATATGGAGAATTTGCCTTGCACAATAACTCCAGTTTCTCACATCTGTTAGCGTTCAGAAATTTTTCAAATTGTGGACATTAACCATTCTACCCCTGAACAATGGCTATTCCTCGACTCGATAGAGAACAATGTTATGTCCGGGACTCATATGTTTTGTTCGAGTGTTTTGTTTCGTAATCAACATGGGAATTCGTGTATAGCATCTCCCTTTCATGTCCACATCAGAGTAAAGAGTATTAATATCGATAATGTAACGTAAAAAAGTATATAAAACTTCTTGATTTGCCATATACTGTAGATGTTAGCATAATTATTGAGAACACTGCATTATTTTGTAAGAAACGCGAATATATGTAGTTGTATATAACCTAACTTATACCGGTAAATTGATAGTTTTATACAAATCTAGCTTTCAGGTATAGCCACAGCATAAGAAGAGTATCTTCCTGTGAAGCTGATTTGAATAATTTTAAGGGAAAAATTGTTTCGGGGCCGGGACCTTTGGCTAACCGAACCAACGCTCTACGGATTGAGCTTGTGTGCACTCAGTGTTGAATGTTTGACGGTTTGTCAATCCACTTTGAAGTATGTGGATAAAAAGGGAAAAATTGAGTCGGTGTCTGGTAGAGTTCCTGGGTAGCTTAGTCGATGAAGCGTTGGTGCGCTTAGCCAACGTCCCGGGCTCGATACCTGGCCTCGGAACAATTTTTCCCTTAAAATGATAGTTTTGTAGTTAATTTATGTGCATAAAGTTAAAGCCTCTGAAATAAAACAAACTATGAAACTTCCGGAAGATACTTATCGATAATTTAATCAGTGAAGTTATAATATATTAAAGAAATCTGTCTTGAATAGGAGCCCTAAATCTGTGTTATGACAGGTTCGAAATATGGAGTGTCTCAATATAATGTACTCACACTTTGAATGTTATAATATCACAAATACAAATTAAGATAGAATTGCTTGATAATTATTGCATAGGATATGGTAGTGCGAAATCTATGCGTGCGTTCGTTTGTTTTGTAGTATAGGACGCGCCACCGATTTTGACATGTGAAATAAGTAATGGGAAACTTAAGTGCGAGTGTCTAACTTTTGTAGCAGTCTATAAACGATAAAGCTGGCAGTTGTGATTGGCAGATTGTTGATGTGACGCGTATTTAGGAGGAGGTACCGTTCTCAGCTGCAGTGGCAACAGAAACTCACTGACTGGATACTGTACTCAAGGACACACCGCAGGAAAGTTAAGTGCGAGTATCTTACTTTTGCCGCAGTCTGGGCAGCAAGACTGACAACTGTGGTTGGCAGATTGCTTAAGTGACGTGTATAGGAGGTGGTACCATTTTCAGCTACACATCAATAGATGCTTGCAGACTGTGCATTGTACTCAAGGACACGCGTCAAAAACCCTGGCGTCAGCAATAGCGGTCAATTCTACCAGAAGGCACCACAACATTGTAACCGAAAATGACAGAGCCACTTTTATCGTTTGAGCAACGTGAGTGGATTCATAAGTGTTATCGGAATTCGAAGAATGTGAGTGAGGTGCGATGTTGGAGAATTTGATTTGGAATACCACCACATACATGGAGAACAATATTGCAAGATTACGTGACAAGTTAGAGGCTGATAGAACAGTGCAAAAGGAGAAGAAGAGAGTGACCGAGAGTGTCGACGACAACGATAGTGTTTCAACAGTGTTGCTGACATTCACACAATCCCCGAAGAAGTCTAAGGCAATGCTCTTGTGAGATTAATTATGTAAATCCACTGTCCACCGCATTTTGCGGCGTGAAAACTGGAAGGCGTACATTCCGAGATTCCTTCGTGCAGTGAATGCGGACGATCCAGCTAGACGACTTCAGTTTTGAGTGGAGTCCGTCAAGTTAGCTCTGTGGTAGCGCGTCTGCCTCCAGATTAGCCGTCTCGGGTTCGATTCCTGTCGGAGTCAGAGATTTTCGTGTAAAACTTCTACCTCGGAACTAAAGGCTGTGTGATGTATCTTGTCTCACTGTGAAAAGAAAAAAGAGGTATGTCTTACTTCGTCTGTATTTTTATGGCGATGGGGGAGTGGAGCGATGCCGTCCATCTATCCAGTGGCGGAAGGGACTGGTTGATACATTCTGTAGCGCAAAATAAAATAAAATATATCTCTTCGTACTATATAGTTCCGTCACTGAGTTTGTCTTTCAAGAAACTGAGTTCCGGTAGCCTGTACAATAACAAGGTTTTGAAAGGAATCCTGAAAATGTACAACCCTCATTTGAAGGGACTTGGTTTTATTGCTACTGAGACAAGATAAACCTTACCAGGTATAGGAGAGGTGGCGGTGCACAACTTCTAATCACTAGCTAGATTGTGCACCAATATGCTTGGCTTAAATCCCAAACCTCACCGCAGTGCATATGAAGAGAAAGCATATGTCACCGTTGATAGTGATTCGTCCGTCGGACGGGGACGTTAAGCCTGGCGGCCTCCCTGGTGTTATTCGACCTGAGTAGACTACGTGCCGGAACCAGATCACCTTCATCATCATCCTCGCCCATTCCCTACACTGCACTTACACGAACACTTACATATACACTCACCCTGGTATGCGACATAACTCTTCACAGATACACATCATACACAGCGTGGCCCGCCGAAGTGGTTTGCAACTTTAAAATGGGTTACAGTCCTACTATCTATCTGCAATATGCGGAACCCGAACCACGTAAGTCAGTGGTCGTCAGTACTCGCTGAAATGGGTAAAGGATAAGGAGTGTAACTAAATATGCTCCGTCGTGCAGAAGGGAGAGGGAGAAAGCATATCCGCCAGCAGTCACGGATGCACGCTAATGCCTCTTATCCACGGGTAAGAGACGCTAGCCCTAGGGTGCAATGTTTTGATGACTGCTGACGTAAGTGAGTGGTTTATGAAAATGTATGGAGAAAGAAATCTTTTCAGGAAATAATTGTTTGGTGTGATGAAACAACTTTTAAACTTAATGTTACTATTAACTGACGTAACTGTGTACTGGGCTAATGAAAATCCCCGCGTAGTGGAAGGGCGAGCAATTAATCTACGAGGGATAACACCGTGGTGCGGTCTGTTTTCCAGAGGAATGATAGGGTCTTTTGCTTGAAACGACTGTTACAGGTGCCTACTTTGTATTGCAAAACAACACCATTCCGGTTTCTCAATGAAGAGTGTAACTTTCAGCAGGATAGTGCGCCACAATATTACCACACCAATGTGAGAAGATTTTTTGAAGTCACTTTCTCCGGGACGTGGATAAGACGAAGAGGAAATATGGAGTATCCACCTCGATCTCCTGATTTAAAACCTATGGATTTCTACCTGTGGGGTACACTGAAGAACACTTTGTACGCCACAAAACCACGGACACTTCAGACATGTCACATCAAATGAAAAATACTTGTGCTGCTATTCAGCTAGAAACAATACAGTTTGTATTTCGCTCTGTTGCACGTCATCAACATGCATGGATGTTGGTCATAGATATTCTGAACACTTGTAACTTTAAGTTAACCAACACAAGAGAAAGTAAAGGTCTGTTCATTTATTTAGTTCAAATAAATTGGGATAAATTTTGTATACGTTATTTTAGAGCACTCTGTATAATCATTTTTACTCGGAGTAAAACATTAATGCATCTATATTTGAAATCAAAAACACAAAATGGCGAATCACTTTAAGAAACGATTTTCTTCGTGATTTTTTTTTGTATTATGTAGAATAACTGACAAATGGAATAGTCTGATTCGTATCGTCCCTCTCCTCTCGAGCGTCATTTCTTCTCTCAATTGTCTTAGAAGGCTAGAATAGAATAGTATTCAACATTGATAGTGAAGTAATATAACTGTGCAGATTTTAACAGCTTATTCCTTGAATAGAGTACAACAAAAACATTCTATCAGTTCCAAATGAATACTTTTCTCAGAAAAAAATAATTTTCCCCTAAATGTTAACACTGTTTTGCTCGATCAGTACTAGCTGTGCGATTCTGATCTTTGCTCTTATCGTTAGAGAAACTGATAAATGATTAATCCCTTTGCATTTTTTCAATAAAATGGACAGTTTTCTTGCAAATTAAATGAAAAGATTAACACGTATCGTATACACACATACACAATTTTCGCGCTTGACTTTTATGTGTCTAACAGCATTATCATGGTTACTTTCTCGACAAACAGTTCATTATTAAAGAGAAATAAATACGTAAATAAATCTGATATCATGTCACCATCCAAAATTGATGCTTCAAGAGAAACCAATACCATTGCTGCTTACCTTTAGCTTTGACATCTCGAATATTGGCGAACATGAAGTAGTTATCTTTGATCAGAATATTAACGATATATAAATTTACATATGGAAGATGATCGGATTTTCCCTTCCTGTATCCTGAGAAAATTGAACAATTACTATGCAGCTAATATTATTACTATATTTGAAAACTGCCCCCCCCATTACGGACTTAGTAGGTATACCCTAAAATATATATATATATATATATATATATATATATATATATATATATATATATATATGCAAACATAGATAATGAAATTAAAAAAAGAAACAAAGAAAAGGGCATGAAAAATTACAATTGCTATTAATGTGACACCATGTGATTAAGAATTTAACAGGATTTTTTAAACACTGTTATCACAATGCCATCCCTCAGAGATGTTGGAAGAGCAAATTGCCATCGAAATTATTCGAAAAAAGCTAGTGTAGTCTCTCGAACACCTATGAGCAAGCCGAATACTTCAACGTGAATTAAGGAATATTTCAGGTTGAAATAGTTGACTATGGGCTCATAGATCGACTTCTTCTTAAGGTGGACCTCGGCTTCAAAGCGTATCGTGGAGTCCAGAATGATGCCCTATTTAGTGTCAGCATTGTACTCGTACGCTAAAATATCTACTTGTCTCTTTGACCCATTTTCAGTTAGAAGATTTCTTCTTCTACTATCCAGCCCCTATTTCTTAATGCGGCAGCAAATTTGGATCGTATAAGATGGTGTCTAGAGTGCCTCAAGAGGAATCCCTGTTCACAGAATCCCAAGACATGTGCTAAAGTTTCGATCTCCGGGCAATTATCAATTGAATTATCGCATTTTGAATGTGGGCATAATTTGAACAACAACTATGACTATTGACTGTCTGCAAAATATACAGTATAGAGATCTTGTACAATAATGTTAGTTTCATTTTCAGATGCATTATAAAAAGGACAGTTAAATATAGGCCTATATTATTTTCTGCAATAAAACAATACTTTAATCAAACTATTTATCTTTCCGCTTCCAATTAAAAAACATAGAATCTCTTTACAGTGTAAAAAATAAAGTACATATTTCATGTTGTTAAGAAACGCCTAAAACTTCTGCAAAACTTGTGTCACTTTAGTAATGCCTTTTTTTTTCTGTGAAAACTTCAGACTGGTCATCTTAACTATATAGGCCTGCAGTACATGAAACGAAATGAAAGAAGCGGAAGTAATATTTTAAACGGTTATTTTATGCGTCTTGTTTTAGAATAGCGTAGCTTTAATGATCATACGGACTACAGTTGCGTTTTATTATATGTAAGTGTCGTTTGATTTAAAGTGAAATTTAATTCCTTGCAGACGTTTTGGGCTCGTGATACTGGCGCCACCGTACTTGGCATGTCGTCTGATGGGATCAGAAGAAAGCGCGTAATCGGATTTGGACGCCCAGTCTTGGCAGTAGAATGTAGTAGCCACGAGAAATTTAATTGCTCTGTTCAAGTTTATTCTAAAATGGACAGCCTCTGTTTTCCCATTAAAACATATTGCAGAATTTAATACCCTTAGTAACATTGTCGTCCTCAGTGACCTACCCGTTACCGTTTTGTTGGATCCGAGGTCTGCGGGTTTAAACCCGGTCTAGGGTGATGAATTTTAAAAAATGATGAAAGTTCAGAGCATGGCTTCTACGAAAGAACAGTTACGTAAAAATAAGTCCTAAATGAGACGACTCTAGGTAAATTTACTAGCCGTTTTCGTCCATATCAATATTCGGAGGTGGCACTTACCTATATTGGTGTCCTCAATGCTCGTTTATTAACGAAAAGTTACATTTGTTCAGATAAAATTTCTGCACATTTGAAGAACAAACCTAAAATTCTTTCAATCACAATGCACAGCTCTCTTAAATTGACTGAGTATATTGGTAAATAAATCAACGACTTTCCCAAAACACACTATGAAATGTTTAATATAAAACAATTTTATCTGGAAAAGGAAGCAATACCGAGCAATGTTTTAAACATTTTTGTTTGAAATATCACAAAGAATAACCCTCTGAAATTAATGACATCACTTACGGTTCACGCTGTAGATTTTTAATAATGAAGTATATTGACCAGGAAAAAAAAAAAAAACAAACAAATGCACACTTTCATTGTAGGGAGTCGTAGCTTCATTTTAAACTTTTAGGAAATTGATTACCTTTGTGTGAGGCCCAGATAAATGTTTACTAAAAATATAAATTATTTTCAAATAAATATGCAGGGTGCCCCACTTAACTCTTTGACCTCCGATAGCGTGTGAAGTATTTCAGATATACACAAACCGACAATTACAAGTTGAATTACATCGATTTATTTATTATTTTATTTTATTGGGTTATTTTACGACGCTGTATCAACATCTCAGGTTATTTAGCATCTGAATGAAATTAAGGTGATAATGCCGGTGAAATGAGTCCGGGGTCCAGTACCGAAAGTTACCCAGCATTTGCTCTATTGGGTTGAGGGAAAACCCCGGAAAACACCTCAACCAGGTAACTTGCCCCGACCGGGATTCGAACCCGGGCCACCTGGTTTCGCGGCCAGACGCGCTGACCGTTACTCCCACAGGTGTGGACAATTACATCGAAGGGAACATCTGATACACGCAATGTATTTTTTGTACATGAAATAATTTTCAAGATATTAGAGTCAACTTCTTTTTTTTAAATGGGAACTAACATGTTTTGTATTGCAAATGTTGCGTGAGCTCTGTCTAATAACAACTGAGTACTTTATAGACTATTTGAATGTCACCGCTAAGAGTAGAAACAATGTCTGACGCGGCCTTCTTTATGTCTAGTTCATAATGTTGACGTAATTGAAGATCGAACACACCCTAGTATTGTACACTATCCAATACAACCCTTATTTTTTCAGTTCTGTACTGGACACCGATAAGACATCGGTGAGAAATCTGATTGCACACCGGAAATTTTGTGTTTTGAGAATAATTGTTTGTTTTTTATTGTACACTACTTATATGTCTCACTTCATGTGCAACACTTCCATAATATTAAAATGTACAGTACAGGTGATTGTGATTTATTTGACACACAACTCTAACCAGAATTGTCCTCCCTCTGTTCGATCCTTGTTTACCCTTACCGGTGACATTCAAGCAGTCAGTAACGTAGCCGGATTCCAGTTCATCGTATGGTAATGCAGAATTCCTGCACGAAAATATCATACGTACTTCGGTACATCACAATAATATGATATGCCTAAATAATCACTTAGTGATTTAAGACGGCGCTTATTCCGTCGGATCCCGGCCACTTAGTCATTCGTAATGAGTGCACCTCTGCACATTAGTGTGTTGGATATTGTGCCACTGTCACACATCTTTGACATAGTGTATGGGGGTTGGCCACTAAAGGGAAACTAAGAGCTGGAACTTAAACTGAGAGATTAATATTAGAGGAGAAAAATTCTCTCCGGCGCCGGGGATCGAACCCGGGTCCTTGGTCCTATGTACCAAGCGCTCTCACCATTGAGCTACGCCGAAGTCCAATCCACAGCAACGGATCGAACTCCTCTCCTCCATTGTTTTTCCCTTTGTGGCCTGACTCCAAGTTGGGCATGTATGTTGACATTTTATATTAAGTCAATTGCCATTATACATGGAGCGCACTCAGTTGAGTGACTTAGTGACCGGGATTCCACAGTAATATGCACAGTAATCTGTACAGAAATATGCACTGTTGCTAGAACAATCTACGTAAAGATTATTACTTTTTGGTCTTACAGAATATATGTTATGGTATGGATTGGACTTCGGTGTAGCTCAATGGTGAGAGCGCTTGGTACATAGAACCAAGGACCCGGATTCGATCCCCGGCGCCGGAGCGAATTTTTCTCCTCTAATATTAATTGTTACCATAACAGATATATTCTGTAGGACTAAAAAATAATAATCATTACGTAGATTAAACTGAGAGGATTCAATCCGGCATCGAAACTGGAATCCGGTGTGGCTTTTCCAACAGTATTATTTCCCCCTTTCAGTTGTACACCTTTTGTATGAAACAATTTTTCGTTTGGTGCTTGCGTACAAGATAAATGGGTCACCCTGTATATAATGGAGTAAAAGGTAAAGAGCTATTTATTTGCGTTGTACCACCATAATTAAATTTGTTATTGTCGATGAATGGACATTGAATTTTGTCTGGAGTTCTCTCATTCAGGAACAAGATTGTTTTACGTTCTGTGAATCTAAAAGACACAAGACTTAGCTTCTCTCTTCCGAAGGAAGACATGCTATAGTAATATACGTTGCAAGAGCGGTATGTTGACGTTTTCATGTTCGAGGAAATGATTGAAAAAGCGAAACGTAGTTGAGCTTTTTTAATTTCCGAGAACATGAAAACAAACATACCGCTCGTGTATCGTACATTGTTTTGTGCGAAGATCGTTTATTACATACCTGAAAGACGAATTTCTAATTAGTTGCAATGAAATCTCCATGTTGGTTTCTGTTTAATGACGGCAACTTCGGAAAGCCAAAATATCTCTCTTCAACATTGTTGCTATAAAATGTTTTCTGTGTTTACTATACTCCAACAGGCCGTGATATACGTCTGTCTCCCCCCCCCCCCCAGTCTATAAATGCGAACTTAAAACAAACGGTACGGTTATGTAATGATTTATTTTTCATTTTAATATTTTAACAATATTATTTATATAACATATTGCAGTAATAACATCGGCATCTGGAATCTTGTTGAGTTTTTCACGGCTTCCTTAATGTTACTTGTATCAGGAATGCAATAAGTTTCGTGGAGTAGTAGACTTTGCTTAATTTTTGCAAATATTTAAAAACAATAATTAACATTGCAATTTAGGTGAAATTGCAGTGGTAAGTTTCTAATTTATAATTATTACTATGTTAAACATCTCTAAAAATAATATGTTAAAAGCCTAAAGCAGTAAAATGGATGTCGCGCTTAAGCGGTAAGAAGAGGGAAATTGTTATGTGTGTTACGTTGGGAATACTGAATTTGGTATTTCACACTTACAGCGTATTGGTTCTGTGCGGAAAACAAGCAAATACGCACGATCTCGCACAAAATATTTTATCGCTTTTAAAAATATATCCCCTCGGGTGTGTTTGAACCAACAAGCCTGGAATTCAGTGTAACCCCTAGTCCACCGGAGAAGAATATATATATATATCTGTGTGTGTGTGTGTGTGTGTGTGTAAGACCTAGCCCCTGAAGTAATAATAAAGTTCGACTTGACTTACCGAAGCTACGTGGACAAGGAAATGTAATTCCTAATTTTTCGGAAACTGAAATCGATCTACGTGCAATCGTCTTTGACCAGATATACGACAGGGGCACGTAGATAATTATAATTCGAAAAGATGCGGGACAGTGTAGGTTATAGCCTGTGGGTTTGTTAGTACTATTTGCTTCAGTGAGAGTGAATAAAATAAAAAGTAATTTCGAAAAATATTCCCCAGTGATTCGAGCGCTATGAATGCGAATTGAGTGCTTTCCATTATACCGTGGCTGAGTCTGATCGGTTTTGGGATTGGAGCATACGGACAAGACCTCAATATTGAGCGAGCCGTGTTCACATTGGCGCGATAGTGAGGCGGCTTCATTAGGATGCTGGATGATGTCTCCTTCAGGTAGGGCTCAGTGGTCGAATCTTAATCGGAGTGTTGCCTATTGATCAGGAGGCGCCTGCTGCCGGCGCATGCGCAGACGCCGTCCCGTGCGTTGCCCAGGCCCCATGTCCCCGCATCGCGGAGGCCGTCAAGTCTTCCGAGTACAGTTGCCGGCGTATCTTTCTTTATAATGTGGTGCGATTTTTAATAATTTATATTCGACAAGACAATATGGCAACCATATCAGACAGACAGGTAACATACTTCATGCACCTGTCATTACTTTCCACACGCTAGTCTGTAGATTTGCTGTACTTTTGTCACAAAAATAATATTTTATTTGCGTATTGACATTTGGGGCAGTGCAATATGGCGTGAATAACTTATTCGTTTTGATTGGAAAGATTCGGCCATGCCAAGGTCGCCTGTTGATGCATGTTAAAGCAACAAGGATCTAAGTGACACTGCGTGTCGCTAATGTTTGGGCCGTTTTTGTGTGTTAAGTAAAATTGTTCGATGTCTGAATGTGACATCTGATTTATGTTGCTAGCGCTTTTTGAAGTAGTGTGTGACGTGAGCTAGAATGCAAGTAGGTGCTCATTCTTTGTGCTCATGTTATCGCAATGTCTTTGTTCTTCCCTCTCGGCGCTGCATGAGCGCGCAGCGGATGCTGTTGAGGCAGTTTCCCCTCCAGAGTCACTTCGGGCTCAAAGTTGCCTGAATTAATTTGTTGTGAATGGGTGAACTTCATTGAGATCTCAAGAGCACGCTTCATAGTGATCTGAATCGTTTTACAGTCTTTCGATTCATAGATTTCCCGTGAGTTGACAACCTGCTCGTGTTTCATAAAGTTTTGAAGTCCCCTCCAAACAAAAGTTGCCTACTTTACAAGTCACGATAGCTATTAACTTAAAAAGTTTTGTCTTGAAGCATTAGAATTTATAAGTCTCACTTCCTCGTAAACAGTACTTTTTAAGTCATAAGGTTCAGAGTGCTTGAATGAATACTGGCACATGTGAAAAAGTCAGCTGTGTTCAATTCGAGTAAACAGCTTCATAGTGATTTCAGTCATTTTACGTACACTTTGTAGTTTTTGTTTATTGGCAACCAGTTGATCGTTAAATTTCTTTCTCAAAGTGTTGCTTTTACATTGGCGCCAATTTATGAATTTCCTGTTATTTCTTTTTTGTACTGTGGAAGTATTTTGCTGCGTCCACCGCTGTGGAGTAACGGTTAGCATGTCTGGCCATGCCCGGGTTCAAATCCTGATTGGGACAAGTTACCTATTTGATGTTTTTCCGGGGACTTCCCTCAACCCAACAAATGCTAGGTAACTTTCGGCGCTGGACCCTGGACTCATTTCGTGGCATTATCACCTTCATCTCATTCAGACGCTAGATAACCTTAGTAGTTGATAAAGCGTCGTGAAATAACCAATTAAAATATATTTTGCTAAATTTACCTTGTTAATAATGTATTGAGAATCGGACGTTGCAGATTTTTTCTTTCAAAAGTTATGTAAATCAATTCTAATTTGTAAGAAACGTTTTCTGATTATCGTGGAAACGTGGCTGTAACGAGAAAACCAGTCTGGAGATGGTATTTTTTCATCGAAGAAAAAAATTATTTAGTCTCGCACGCTCAAGGTTCTAAAATAATGTAAATAACTACAATTACTAACGGTGTGTCTTGAAGATTTGTAATACAACACACCAAACAAAGCTTAGGACAGTTACTGCTTAGACGTGAAATTCGTAGTTAAAGAAATGCATAGAGGAAAAAAAAAAACAATGAATAAGTTCCATTAAAATTTGAGGATACCATTTGTTGATGTGATTTCGTAACATGTGTCTATTGTATATTTGCCAAATATCGATTTCAATCCATGCGTTTGTAAATTATAAAGGTTTTTTTTTATTTATGCACGTATTAATGCTATATTTGAACTCTTTCGAAAACCTAAGAATATTAAGGAAAAAACGCTGGCTCAATTCGTTACACTTTCTTCGAGTCGTGTTTCCTTAATAATTGTTGAAATTCATACGCACAAAATTTCCCTCTTGATCCTCAAACTTAGAATGTATTTGTGAAACCCATAAGACAGTTAGACTGGTAAACTGAGCTAAGGTATTTTTTTAAATTTTATTTCCCAGACAATGTCAAAAATATAAATCACATTGTAAAGAGTATTACACATTCGTAAAAAGAAATTCACTGAGGGACTGAAAAAACATATTTTCTCTTACGAAATGATAGTATCCCCTTATTCTTTTAAGTGATTTCGAATTATTTTCATAATTTATGGCTTTTAATACTGTGAAGAAACTAGCTATCCATTTTGTAAAAATATTCAAGTGGTTTTTAATAACTCGTGGTTTATTTTATGAAACCTCCTATGTGACAGTACAGAGCATAAGTTTTGAAGAGAAAGAAAAAATTAATTAAAAATCAATAGGCATATCCATCATATTCACCAACGGTTTCTACCGAATTATTTAATATCCCTATGCAGGCCTATTGATGTTTAATTACTTTTTTCTTCCTTCTGAAAAAATTATGCTCTGTACTGTCACATAGGAGATTTCATAAAACCAACGACGATGTATAGCATGAAGATCACAACGTACCATATACATTCTCGTGACAAGTCGTTATTGCATTTTTCAAAATTGAAGATTTCAGACTGCACTGGATACAATATTTTGTAAATTCATGCGGAAGAAATGAGAACACCAATGCCGCTATTATTCTAAGAGCGTGCAAACAGTGTTCATTGCATATACTAAGGTCGAATTTCATTTCGTTTCGAAATGCAGGTTTGCTAGCAGTCAGATTTGAATGTTGTTCATTTTAGTAAGAAGATTCGGGGAAAACAATGGCCCCATCGTAATTGTTGAATCCTGAAAGTAAATACTTTTGAATAATAAGCATGTCATACATAATGAATTCACCGACATAATTCAGGCAGTATTACGTTTACCTAGTGATATTCGAGACTACGTTCGGGCGTGGATTGGAATCCCGCTAGAGCTGATTATCTAGTTGGAGTGCAAGGCGAATGTTAAGTAACCCTGTGGCCAATCCTTGGACTCGTCTCGCCAAATACCATGTCGCTACCTCCAATTATACCGACACTAAAAACCTCATGTGATTCAGCATCATTAAATAGACTAATATTAAAAGTACATGTCAGTAATAATAATAATAATAATAATAATAATAATAATAATAATAATAATAATAATAATAATAATAGATCCACCTGAATTTATAACGCGTTGGGCAGTCTCGTGGTCCAGGCAAAATGATTTTCTCCGAGTACTTCGGTTTCCCCATGACTCTCGTAAAGTCTGGACAAATAACGGCAAGACAAGGCCCTGTCATTGCAAAAGAACGTAATAATAATAATAATAATAATAATAATAATAATAATAATAATAATAATAATAATAATAATAATAATAATACTAGTAATAATAATAATAGTAATAATAATAGACCAGGGGCCCAGGTTCAAGTTCCGGCCGATCCATCTGAATTTATAACCCGTTGAGCAGTCTCGTGGTCGAGGCTATAAAATGATTTTCTCCGAGTACTCCGGTTTCCCCATGACTCTCGTAAAGTCTGGACAAATAACGGCAAGACAAGGCCCTGTCATTGTAAAAGAACGTAATAATAATAATAATAATAATAATAATAATAATAATAATAATAAATAATAGACAATAGACCTGGGGTCCAGGTTCAAATTCATGCCGATCCACTTGAATTTATAATGCGTTGGGCAGTCTCGTAGTCCAGGCAATAAAATGGTTTTCTTCGGGTACTTCGGTTTCCCTATGACTCTCGTAAAGGCGGGACAAATAACGGCTAGGTAAGGTCCTGCCATTGCAAAAGAATGTAATAATAATAGTAATAATAATAATAATAGACCAGGGGCCCAGGTTCAAATTCCGGCCGATCCACCTGAATTTATAACCCGTCGGACAGTCTCGTGGTCGAGGCAATGAAAGGATTTTTTCTGCGTTCTCCGATTTCCCTATGACTCTCGTAAAGGCGGGACAAATAACGGCTAGGTAAGGTCCTACCATTGCAAAAGAATGTAATAATAATAATAGTAGTAATAATAATAATAATAATAATAATAGACCAGGGGCCCAGGTTCAAATTCCGGCCGATCCACCTGAATTTATAACCCGTTGGACAGTCTCGTGGTCGAGGCAATAAAAGGATTTTTTCTGCGTACTCCGATTTCCCTATGACTCTCGTAAATGCGGGACAAATAACGGCTAGGTAAGGTCCTGCCATTGCAAAAGAATGTAATAATAATAATAATAGTAATAATAATAATAATAATAATAATAATAATAATAATAAATAAAGAGAAAACTGGTTCAATTTACCTTGTTATTTATTCATCTGTCCAAAGACTGGTTGGATCTCATAAGTGACACCAATAAGGCATCACTCATGAGGCAATTAAGTCAGGAGATAATGGAGTAGAGCAGCGTTGTCAGACAGAGACTAAACGGAGCGGAGCGCTCCATTAGAGTGGTTGCGTGCTCCGGTGTTTCCACAGACATAAACAAGTTCAAGCTCCGATCTAACTCCACAACTGGTTTTGGAGCTTACAACTCTGACACTACTGGGGTAGAGTAACTAGTTCCTTTTCCCCCTCCATTGCATACATCGCTGACTAGTAATATATTTCATTAATTAGACTTGAGATGCGAAAATAGTGAAATGCAACTTAAGGAAAGATTAGCACCTCATCTTAAAATAAGAATTAAAATTAAAATAGAAACGTGGTGAACAAGCGGAATAAAATAATTATATCTGTCTTTATTTGCTAATATTTAGTTACATGTTTCGTACAATAGAAGACAGCATCAATGATGAACATTGTGGGACCGTATCCATGTTAAATCAGTTTAGTATCTAATCGCTGATTCTGTGTAACAATGTCGACCGATGTGATTGTAATCCGACTCTGACTGAATTCGCTCCTATAGATAGCCGAGACAGATGTGCTGTATGTCAGTCACTTGTGCAAAGCACTCCATAAACCATTTCAGATTCGTTTGTTTGGAAATCCTTATGCATTCCAAAAGATAAGTGTCGCTCTCTAATTATTATTATTGAAGGAACTCAAGTTCTAAAAAAGTCGCACTTGACCAAACCGCTTTCTAGAAAAGTTGATATTGTAAGTAGGAGTGAAAGATAAGTACAGTCAACTCTGGATATAGTGAACTCGGTTATAGTGAACATTCGGTTATAGTGAACCTAAATCATTGGTCCCGACCTGTAACTTATACATTAAAAAGTACATTAATATTTCCGTTTATAGTGAACCCTCACTTCGATTATAGTGAACCTTGTATCCTGACATATTCTTATTTGAAGTCAGACCTTCTTGTATAAAATTGAAAGAATATGTTGAGAACAACATTCTAAGTATCTTACTCCTTTAGTCAAAGGACAAAAGTAGGATTAGTGATTCCTAGACAATGAGCTGTACTGTAAATCCAGGCAATGCGTGACGACCTTGCCTCATTCTACCATTGACATTCTGTTATTGGGTGGGTTATTTTACGACGCTGTATCAACATCTAGGTTATTTAGCGTCTGAATGATATGAAGGTGATAATGCCGGTGAAATGAGTCCGGGGTCCAGCACCGAAATTGACATTCTGTTCTCAGGCACTCTACTCTACTGATATTTAAAATTCTCCACCGTCAAAGTGTTGCTTTTTGTTCTCAGAAACATTTCCATTATGACGGAAATCGAAATAACGGAACATGAAATTGCCTTTTTTTATTAAAAGGGAACGGACATTATGTCCAGAGCATAAATGATGATAAGACTCCGATGACTTTCAAACTCCATCAAACCCTTCCCAGTTTCCATTAAGTGACTCGGGAAATTCCAAGGGTGAGTACGCAGTCACACCATAACAGCGTTTGTCATTTCTACCTGATCAGTCTGTTTTTAGTGTTCCAACAGTGAATGTACTGTATAAAAATGTCGAAACGTAAAGTGTTTTTTGACATTGAACGTGGTCTTTCCAAGCGGACGTGGGTCGACAGCATAGTTTAAGTAAATCAACTGTGAGTAACAGTATGCAGTAGACAGTGTAATCCATTCCACAAAAATGAAATATTTCATTTTCTTGTTCACAATTTCATTGAAATATTTTATTTTCTTGTTCACAATTTCATTCATTTCTGTCATTTAAGGTTAGGAGCGAGATACTTCGGATATAGTGAACCTCGGATATAGTGAACAAAATATTCAAGTCCACAGGGGTCCACTATATCCGGAGTCGACTATGTTAAAGTGCTACATTCAGTACAAGTGTATAATCTTACTTGTGAAAATGGCACCGTAATTTCTACTATTGTGTAATAATTTTCGGTCAAGATGTAACATACATAATATATACATACATACACACATAAGTGTTCTGCCCATGGACAGGTCTTTCACTGCAAACCCAGCATTCGCCAGCCGTTCTTATTTTCCGCCTTCCTCTTAGTCTTCCCATATGATCCACATGTCTTAATGTCGTCTATCATCTGATATCTCCTTCTGCCCCGAACTTTTCTCCCGTCACCATTCCTTCCAGTGCATCCTTCAGTAGACAATTCCTTCTCAGCCATGACTCTGTCCACTTCACACGTTCTATTCTTCTCCATATCCACATTTCAAATGCTACTATTCGTTTCTCCTCATTTCGTCGTAATGTAAGAAGTGATATAGAATTAATTTCACAGCTACGTCGCATTTCTCGTAATTCACATTTAGGTGCTTTGTTTATCGTGGGATAACTAGTCTATTTATATTCACTTTAGAGAAGTGTTAGGCCTACATTCCGAGAAGCTATGCGGCTTAATTAGGAAATTATTTATGAGCGTGTTGTGCTTCGGGTACAAAGCAGCATTTCATTATTTTTGCAAATCACGTCCAAAAATATATAACTTCTATAAGCCGGCATTAAGCAGAGCAGCAATGGGGATGATAACTAGAGCCCGTTGCGTCCAACGATAGAATTAGGAAGCGGACAGGGTAAAAGCATTGTTTCCACCATAAATGAACAGGTCTTCTCCGTAGACAAGCTTACATTCTACATAATACTGTATATTAAAAAAAAAAAAAAAGAAGAAAACTCTGCTGCTTTGTTTTGGAGTTAGATGTTATTGTGTAGACCCTATTGATTTAAAATAAATATCCCTCAGTTTTACTAGGTTCTGACTGATATGTACAGCAGTGGCAAAAAAAAAAAACCGTACCGACCTTTGTAGCTGATTTCAGAGCCTTGTTGACTCCGGAGCACGATAGACTGGTAACGAAGACTTTCGTGGTTCGAATCCTGCCAGAGAAGGAAACTTTTTTTCTTCCTTATTCAAATTTATTCCCAACACTTTCCGATTGCTGGTAAAATTCATGTTCTGGGAATAATAAGTTAATTAAGTAGTAAAATATCGCTGCAAACGAAAAATATTGGGAATAAATTTGAATAAGGAACAAAAAAAAAAAGTTTCCTTCTCTGGCAGGATTCGAACCACGAAAGTCTTAGTCACCAGTCTATCGTGCTCTGGAGTGAACAAGGCTCTGAAATCAGCTACAATGGTCGGTCCGGTTTTTTCGCCACTGCTGTACATTTATTATCAGGCAGTAATCTGACTTAACGATGTGTGTCAGAGGAAGAACAATTGTTTGTATACATTTGAAGTATGATTAGTGTAGTACTCGTATGTAGCTAATCGGCAGTGTATGAAATGGAGGGGGAAAGGAACTGGCCACTCTACCCATTATCTCCTGGCCTAGTTACCTCATAAGTGGTGCCTTGTTGGTACCACTTGTGAGGTTCAGACTTGTCTTCGGACAGTTGACTAAACAACAACAGTTTTACTAAAATTATATTGCATGTGCATCATTCCCTAATAAAGTGCCTAGGAGAAGGTGCAGCTTGAACTTTTTCCATTGCTAGTGATGAAAAAGGAAATCACAATGTTTCGAATATTGGTTTTATCTTAGACTTAGGGGAAACAAAATGAGTTGAGACGGAGTTATTATTCGTTGGGTTGGTCCCGGTTAAGTAAGCAGATTTAGGTGTTTGTAACGACCCCAACGAGTAGGAGTCCCTTCTCAATTCCATTCTCTGTTATCGCTTGTAGATGAAGACAGAGCCAGTCTTCGAAATGTGATTTCGTTTTTCATCATCAGCAACGGAAAAAATCCAGCTTACACACTTCTAAACAATTGACTAATGCGTTTACCTTCATTTAATCAGTAAAGAGATTCATACGTGTGGATGGATTAATATGAACGTTATTATTCCAGAGGATAAAGAGAAATTGCTATATACAGACGCTGTCCAAAACGACATTTTCTATATTAGAGACGATGAGAACATATATTTATGTGAAAATATCTAAATAAAAGTTTTGCAGTTATATGGCGTACCGTTATGTGAACGGCTATAGAGTGTCGGCTTTCTCTCTCTAGTAACCCGGGTTCGAGTCCTAGCAGTTCCAAGTGAAAAAAAAACCTATGATTGATGGCAGGTTTTGCGGAGTACTCCCGTTTCCCCTTCCGACATTCCACCATTACTTTATGAATCATAGTGCAATACTATGTAATTCGCCGTACAGCAAGGGCAACGCCTACGGCGCCTGAAAGAACTACAACTTTGGTGCGTCGCCCACAGATGGGGATCTTGAGTGAATGACGTAAGTCAAGTACCCGCCATTAGATAAAAATAATATTTTGCAGCAACGTGCTACTTTCTTATTGTCCGAACAGCGAACAGCCCATGAAGGGTCAAGGCTGGCTGATGGCCTCGCCCACATGCCTAAGTAGAGGTAAACGATCATCCAACCAGAACGGAGGTTTTGTGTAATCAGTACGATGATCTCTCCAGCCTTTATAGCTGGTTTCTGAGACCGGATTTCGCTAGTTATCGTAGTTTCCTAAATTCATCACGATGCTGGATGGGTACTGGCCGGAATTTCATGAGACAGTTCCTTCCTCGTGAGGACTGGAACCAGTGCGCATTCCGTAACGTGGATCCTGATATGATGCCTTGGACCACAAAGTTACGGAGCGAGACCTTTCTTATTGTACTTGGTAAACTGAGAAAGTAAAAATGTATTTTTGTAGGACATACAGGAAACGAAAGTGTATTGTTTTGTTTGTGTAGATAGGACATTATTTCTTATTTGTATATACTAGTTTTTGAATTGAGCCGTTCATAGCAGAAGTGGTGTAAGTCAAAAATGGGTAATGAGGGTTAAAGTAAACATTCTGTAAAATACAGCGTAAAGTAGCAATTAATATTCAATTTATTTAAACTATTAGTAGTCAGTGGATAGCTGTATTTTACAGAATTTTTACTTTAAACCACATTACCCAATTTTGACTTACACCACTTCTGCTCTGAACGGCTCAATTATTAACGAGAATTTGACTCGTGGCATAACAGAAGAACAAGATAGCTGCTTATCGCGTAAAATGTATAATGAGAAAAGTGTATGCTATCTAAAATTCTAAACTCTTTTACAATGGCACATCATTTATAGCTTGTCATGTTTTTATTTTGAGCTGCAGAACATCTACAAATCATCAGAATTATAATAATAATAATAATAATAATAATAATAATAATAATAATAATAATAATACATTTTTATATTATTTTATTTATTTACTATTATTATTTATTGTGCTGTGCAACAGCCTGAAGCCAATAACAATTCAGTACAAAGCATAACGACAAAAATAATAATGACAAAATTACAATAAAAGTGCATAAAATAATTATTACACATAAATACAGTAGTTATTACAATTAATGACAATGAATGTACGGAATAAAATGGATGATTTTAAAATACATAAAATAATGATTGTAATTGAAAATAAAAAGATGGAATCATGTAAATTAATAAACTTTAAAATGATATAAAAGATAACGAGAATAATATTATAATACACATCTAAACAAAAGACATAAATTAATAACTGACATAAAACTCCGAAAGTAAATACTACACATTAAATGGATCGAAGTTCAATCATGCAAATTAGCATGTTTTATACATCTACAATAGAATTTCTATTGTGAAAAATGTTATGAAATTTTAAACCCTTAGCAGGAATTCGAAGACTGATATTGCTTAGGAAGGATTCACAATCAATATCACCCTTAATGACTTTACAAAAAAATAAATAATCAAGATCTTGACGTCTGGCAAATAAACTATAGCAATTAAAATATTTGCAGTTAACCTCATATTTATTATCATCAGAATTAGGTAGAAATCTATAAGAGCACAAGAAAATAAATTTTCTTTGAATATTATCCAGCTTAGCCGAGTCAGTTAAAGTAATGGAGTTCCATATAACAGATGCATATTCAAGCTAGGATCTAACCAACGTTAGTATAAAATTAATAAACACATAGGAGTAGAAAAATAATGTTATATATCTAATTAGACCAACCATTCTTAATGAATGGTTATACATATATTGCACATGTTCAGGGAAATATAATTTAGAATCAAGTAAGATACCAAGGTCTCTAATACAATCTTTTGTAGTAATTATGACATTATTAAGAGAATAATGAACTTTTTGGGAAGTTGTTTTACGCGAGAAGGAAATAGCAAAAGTTTTGGATTTATTAATTTTCATTCCATTTAATAATAATAATAATAATAATAATAATAATAATAATAATAATAAGAAGAAGAAGAAGAAGAAGAAGAAAAAATAAGAAGATCCGTTCGGATCATAGTCTACAGAAATAGTCGTCTGCCCTTCGTCGTGGGCGTGTGTTCGACAGGTCTGTGCGTCATAGATTGTCGGAATGCCATACAGAGATCAATCTTTTATAGTTACTCATGCTACTTGCTTTTGCACTCAGCATTCTTGTCCTCATTTCGAATACTGTGGTAATGGTGTTATTTCATCTATCAGAGTGTAGGCCTATCCTGCACTTTCCCTTAAGAATCCATCGTCTACATACAAGAACATTAATAATGAACACGTCGAGAAGTTTGTGTTTAAATCTGTCTCAGCGCTGGCCACCTGTTGTTCATTCAATATGATCAACTTGTCTAGCAAGTAAGCAAGTAAAGGGAAAAAAGAGTAATGGCTTTATACTCGTAGTTTTTTCTTGTGATATCAAACCTATTTTGTTATGTAATGCAGATGCTTATTGCTCCTTGTGCAACCAATATGAATAATTCACGTCGAAACGATTTCCCCGAAGAGGTATTTCCCCGTTTACTTACTACATAAGCCACTAGCGCAGTCCAGCATTTTCCCAATTTTATTTTTGTGGTTACGTAAATCATTATTCTTGTGCACAAGTACAAAATACTGCGTCTCAGGATGCGATTTGTAAGGCAGAATGAAAATGATCCAAAACAGTTATGACGATTCCTTCCCCACTGCAAACTTACTAATAGAGCCCGGATGTTTAGGCATTTATTTTGGTTAAAATAGGCAGGCATATAGGCACTAAAAATAGTAAAAATAGGCAATGAAATAGGCATTTATTATTCATGGAAACAGACAAAAAATAGACAAATAATAAACTATCCCATACGGTACTCACTTTCCTTGGTTACATGTCACAACAAGATGCTTTTTTAAGTTGTCAACTGCCATAGTGAGCCGCCTGTCAGAGAGAACGTTTTTCATGGTGGAAAATGATCTTTCTACTTCTACTGAAGTGATTGGAGCAAACTTAAAACAACTTATTTCAGAAGGACTGTTTCTACTTTCTTTCAGAGATCGGGAAAAACCGACTGTGTATTGTCTAAAAAAGAGGGGTGTGAGAAGGCATCAGAGACTTCAAAGTTCGCGTGACTTGTGCGTGCAAGTAACGGGACTTGGAGACTTGCTTTTAATACTTCCCTCATCCCCTTTCTTTTGCTGGTAAACCCTGAAGTGACCTGAGCACTGAGGGTTATACTGTTCAAACATCTTTGTTAAGTGATATAAAAGATGGAACCGGTAGGGGAGAAAAGTTTACGACTTCTTGGAAACACATAGTGCTGGAGAATAAGATTCTCAGCAAATATTTGTGTGAGGTGAATATATATTTTTAATTTGTAGAACCGTTCTGTTTTGTTTTTTTTATATAGTTTATGTGCGGTTTATTTTAAATGCAGTAAAATATAGAAAATATACAATAACGACGTAAAAGGCTAAAAAAGACATTTAATCTTAAAATAGGCAACGGGAGTTAAAATAGGCAAAAAAGGCAAAATAGAAATTGGGCCTATTCTCCCCAACTGTATGGAAACGTGTTTATCCCTAATAGATCTTTCATAAATACACTCAGTTAAAAAAAGGCATTTTGTCTAATATTAATATACCTATTATAATACACATATTTCTAGGCATAATAAAACACAGAATTAACTGTTCACAGATGAGATTTCTAAGCTCATTAAATGGAGTTACTTTACGAGATAGAATTAGAAGTGAGGGAATTAGAGAAAAATTGAATGTCGAAGACATGGCAACAGAAATAAAAAGTTCCATTCCAAATGGAGTCATTACGTTCAGAGGATGCCAGTTAAACGCTTGTCTAGAAAATTATTAAACTATAAAGCAAAAGGAACCCGAAAGATACGATGACCATTTCGCCGATGAACAGATCAATTTTTGTAATCCCAGAACGGGCATTTGTTACCCACAACTGCAAGTGGAAAAAGAAGAAGAAGAAAATTATATCCACTTCTGCTGCTTTACTTTATACATTAATGTGGTCGAAACTGAAATGTGCGTCTGCAGTTTGGAAATTCTGTTCCAAGGCTAACTCGGCTAAATTACAAAGTATCATATGCAACCTGATTCATATGATTATGTCCGAGATTTCTGCCCAGTGACTTCAAGAATAGTTACGATAAAACATGTGTCTGACTCAAGTATTACATTTATATTCCAGACGTCTCGATCTTGATACCCTGTTTTTATTCAAGGTTCTTAAAGGCATTTAGACCTAGTGTGTGAATCTTTCATAAATAGCGTTAACTTTCGTATACTTCAGAAACACTAAAGAAGTCACAATCTTTTCTACAACCAAAATTCTAAATCACTTTTTTGCACGATCGTGTTTTTTTTATGTATTTACAGCCACAGTTGTTAGGCCTTGAAAGTTATAATTCCCACACAGAAACTTATTGCTAGGGAAGCCATTCTTCATAACATAAAACTATACTGAAATAGACCCATTACAGCGCACTTATTGTTACTTAGTTACTATTACAGTGCAGTTTTGCGAAGGCTTTGGAATAATATTGCTCTAAATTTTCAATGCAAAATAATTTTATTCGAAATTTTAAAAATATGATCGTTCAAAAAATTTTGTACATACACGTTTTTGAAGTGCATTACAAAATCTTGGAAATCAAAAATCTCTCTCTATTTGTTTTCCAAACTTCTCCTCCATTTTTTAAAAACCACTTTCCAACCTTGTACCGTAATATACTATTCCCGGTCTCCAAATGCATAAAAACTGTCAATTTCTATACCAATAAATTTGATCCATTTAGCTTTTAATGTTTACAATTTACGTAATGGTAAAATATTTAGCATATTATATTATTCTATCACCATCACTGTTATTGCATTATAGTCATCCTTGTGCTAAGCTATTATTAAGCAGTCGCTGTTGGTTAGCACGTTAAATAAATAAATAAAGTGAATGAATAAAGAAATGAATAAGTAAATAAAGTAATGAATAAAGACATGAATAAATAAATAAATACATTAATAAATAAGTTAAAGAATGAATAAATAAATACATAAATAAATAAATAAATAAGTAAATAAATAATGTAATAAATGAATAAATAAATAATGCTTTATTGAAAAACTGACTTTTGTAAGAGACTACAGTTTTTCAGTCTTCAGGCATCTACGCGTTCCTGCAGTATAGAGAGGTTGTTATTACATATTGGTGACGAAGGGTCTCCATTCAGAGTTACAGTTTTAATTAAAATTCGTATGTGTATCTTTTAACAAACACAGGCGTTTTACATGTGTATATAATGCTCAGAATTTAATAATGGAATTACTATCCTTCTTGTTTTCCGATATTTAATAATGTAATGTTAAAGAATTTTAAAAACAGCTTTTCGTATGTCGAGAGAAAGAAGGCATAGTGTGTGTGAAAGTGAGTAAGAGACTGAGAGCCATTTTACCCTGTGGGAAGTAACATAACTATCGGATACCATTATTATTGTCTAAATTGTGTACAAAATTACAAAATATAAAACTAGCCGAGCGAGATGGCTCAATGGTAATGCACTAGACTCGCATTCGCGAGGTCATGGGTTCGAACTCCGTGGCTGGCCAATCTGACTAAAGTTTTTCATGATCTTCCTCAGTCACAAAGACAAATGCCGGATTGGAAAGTTACATACCATGATTCATTACCGCCTTAATCACCAGTCTTAATCATTTAAAATTGAATTCAGTTAAAACGAATACAAACCATATATAACTTATGACAACAAACAGAATGATAACAATTGTCCACGGTCTACTAATATATCCAAAGATCCTACATACACGATATAACCTAGATGTTAAAGCGTGTATAAATAATCCTGAAAATTTAAAAAAATGTATATTCTAGTAGTAAATGAACCGAACATGTGTAGAAACTTTTATTACAGAGTAAATTCAACCTTCCACATATCGCCTTGAAAGTAAGCACCTTGGGCAATGACACACTTCTGCCAGCGTCTGTATCACTTTTCAAAACTGTCTGCAGACCGCTTTAGGTTACCTCTTTCAGAGCGCGCTTACATACTTCTTTACCTCTTCGGCCGAAGCGAATATGCGCTCCTTGAGTAAGTCTGTGACCTTCGAAAACAGGTAGTAACCAGATGGAGCAAGATCCGGAGAATGCGGAGGCTGAGGAAGAACAGATATATTGTGCTTTGTAAGGTATTCGTTCACTTTGAGCGACCGATGTGCTGGGGCGTTGTCGTGATGGAGAAGCTAATTCTTTCCTTGTCACAAGTGATACCTTTATCGTCGCATTGCATCACGAAGGTGACTACGAATGGCAGCATACGCCTCCTTATTTTTGACCTTCAGGAATGAATTCTAAATGTTTCAATCCCTGGATATCGAAGAACACTTCCTGTATAACCTTTCCCTTTGATCTGTCTGCACGAAATCGTTTTTGTCGTGATGGGGCGGGTGATTTTCTCGTCGATGACTACCGTTTGGATTGTAGGTCGTAGAGAAAACACTATGTATCTCACGCTGTTCGAAAGATTTGAATCCTGGTCCAGTATGTCAATCAGTTCTCCACTAACCAGGGTTCGCTCTTCCCGTTGCTCATCGGTTGATATTCTCGGAACAATGTGCTCCAAACACGTTCCATCTTCAAATTATTGTTGAGGATAGTTTGTACAGAAAATGCGAAATTTCTAGCACGTTTGTCATCGTCTATAGACTCTGTGGTCTCGTTTAATCTCTTGACCAACTCTGGCAATCATTTCTTCATTTCTTGCTGATGTAGGTCTTTCTGGAGGTAATCATCTTCATTGAAACGCGATCATTTTTTAATCTCTTCTGCTACTCATGAATTTGCATTTGTGACATTGCTGCCTCTCCGTATGCTTGGCGTAACAGAGTAAATGTCGTGCCAAGGATAACACAAAATTTTATGTTCATTCGCTACTCTTTAAGGGTCATCTTACCACTCCGACTGAATAGTAGATTTACTCTTTAAAAATTACCGGAACGTCTTCACCTTACCAACTATCAGCTGCACTATCTGGCTGTATGCTGTGTTGGTCACATCACCTATAGTCCGGGTCAGCTTACTTCTCCCATTACTACATATGCTAGTGGATTGTGGTGATTTTCTAGTTTGCAGGTTGAATTTTCTTTTGCCAACTTCGTTTCGAATTTCGATACTAACAAATACTACAAATGGTAGTGATTTTGTAACTGGTATGTTGGCAGCTGAGACAAATATCGACAATATTTGTCGGCACTGGAATTCCATGAAATTAAAATTGTACTAGATTTCGGTTACTGGAAGCTAGTGAAATTTGAACATACTAATAATTAATTAATATCAGTATTAATATTAATACATAATATTTATTTTATGTGTTGCGTTGTGGTTATAATAATTTCAAGACTATAGTAGGTAAGTTTTCGGAGTTAGTAATTTTTAGGTTAGGTCTCGTGAGTTAATTGTTTAGTAGTCAAACCATTGAATTTCGTATTGCCAGACGAAATACTTGATATGTTGATCCCTTTCTCATATAGTTTGCCTACGAAAATATGTTACAAATTATTGAATTATTTAGAATAACCTTCCAACTTAAAGTACGGTACCGTAAGTAAAATCGTAATTCAGTACGAAGGATCGTGTGATATCTGGTAACAGTTGGCAACACTGACAAGACGGTAATATCTGCTGTTTAGGAACTGTTCTTATGTGACCCTCACTATACTCCCCCGAATCCGTAGGGCAGTTTGTTATATGCGCCTGAGGACATATACTATGAGCCACGCAGGCAAGGCAGAGAAGTTGCCTAAATAGCACGGCAGCGGAGGCAAAGTTCGGTTTATTTTTTTACTCATATGTATAAAACTGATTCTACTTTTTAAAATAAAGTAGGCATAAAATTAACTAAAATATTTCCTCCACAGCTGAAAACACATTACACAACGTGAAGGAGTTTATATTTAGTTACATTGCACCAAATTTAAATATGCTACGGAAGAAGTTAATTTATCTCTCAGAGAATTGCAAGTTTTGTATTCGCGAACTTCAAACCGTTTAAGGAAATTACCTGAGACTATACTAGGAAACCCTTCGAAACTGGTGACGTAATAGTTTAGATGTTTAAAAAGTCTTAAATTTCGAGTTAGAAAAATCTTGTTTTATTAATCTTCGTGACTACAAATACAAAATCACACGACATTCACTGGAAATCTATTGACTCTTTCGTTTATACGGTATTTGCCAGTAGAATTACTTTCTTGTATGAACTATATAATTTCTCTTTTAGATATACAGGATAGACAATAAGCATGGCATATTGCTAATAACTTCTTAAATTTTGATTTAAAAAAAGTTTTATACAAATCTGTTAGAAATAAACCATACAATATGATACCGGTGTTCGATAAAAGTTATTCTGGCATACAAAGTGTGACAGTAAACTTTTTTAAGTTACACCGTATATTAAAATTTACATATTCCTAATCTCCATTGAATGTTACATATGAATGTGTAAACATTTTATCCATTCATCTGTTTCATATCTTTTAACTTGTTTTGTGGACTTTAAACTTGAGAAAATAAGTAAAAAAAATTATGTTGAGTATGCCATAAAATTAAACAAAACACTATCACTAACCTGACGACAACAGATGCTCAAAATAAGAACCATTCACAGCCAAACAATGTCCTAGTCTATCACGGAAACAGTCCTTTCTCTTCCTCATATTTACATGACTGATCTGTTTCATCTCATATCTACAATAGACTGTTTTCGTGATAGGCTGGGATTGTTTGGCTGTGAATTGCCCTTATTTTGAGCATCTGTGGTAAAGTTTGGTTAGTGATAGTGTTTTATTTAGTTTTACGGCCTATTCAACATGATTTTAGACACTTATTTGTGTCAAGTGGAAAACCGAAAATGAACGTAACATAATAACTACCACATAAACCATTCCACCATATCTAGTAATTAAATATATATATTGCTGACAAAGGCGCTGGACAAACTTTGAGTCTTGAGCCACTATGTGGCAGCAGAATCCGGACTGTAGTCTGCAACACGTTGCTTACTGTTTAGTCTCTTCAGAGACTGAAAATAAGTATTAATCATGAAAGAATTTCATGATTAAAAGGATTATACAGACTGAATCGTAAGTAATGTCATTAATTTCAGGGGGTTATTCTTTGAGATATTTCAAACAAAAATGTTTAATACAATTTTGCTCGTTTTTGCTTCCTTATCGAGATAAAAACTGTTTTATGTGAAACATTTCATAGCTTATATTATTATGATTTACCGAAGTACATATGATATTTCCGTGCAAATATTCTGCTTCATCACATGATAAAAGATGAGTGGAACGGAGAAAAATTCTCTCCGGCACCGGCATTTGAACCCGGGTTTTCAGCTCTACGTGCTGACGTTCTATCCATTAAACCACACCGGATTCCCATCCCGATGTCAGATCGAATTCTCTCAGTTTAAGTTCCACCTCTTGGGTTTCCTCTAGAGGCCTACCCTCATGCACTGCGTCATGATTGTAGTGGCACAATGTCCACACATGTGCAGAGGTGCACTTGTTATGAGTGACCAAGTGGTCGGAAATATCATATGTACTTCGGTACATCAGTGGACAGCTTGGAGGAAGATGGGGCGAAGTCAGTAGACAGGAATATAGAGGTCAGCCCAGAGGATACCGTGGTGGCGTCAGAAGAGAGAAGTCGGGGTTCGGAGAACAATGGGAAGGAAAATAGACCAACTGTTAGTGCCGGAAACGCCTCAAAAGCGACCACCGCAGACCGGAAGAGGGAAGAAAAGCAGCCCAGTGGCAGTCCGAGGAATGGGGCGACAAAGACGACCACCTTGGAGCGCGCCAGAGGAGAGAAGAAGCCGCAGGCGGGCCTACAGACGAGGGTGGACAAGCTGCCTAGCACCAGCCCGAGGGTCGTGGCTTCGATGGCAACTGCGTCGGAGCGTTGGAGAGGGGAGCGTGGACAGCAGCCAGCCGAGGAGAGGGCGGATATCACACCCCTACGGAGGAACTTGAGGAGCTCCACGGTTCCGCAAGTAGGTCAGGGGAAAAAGTAGAGGTACCTCACCCCCCTCAGCATTGCAGCCTTCAATATTGAAGGTTTTAAAAAGAAAGTATCATGTGACCGATTTATGAACTTTGTACAGTCCCTAGATATAGTGTGTTTCACAGAAACCTGGCTTAGCTGTAAGGATAATCTAGAACTGAACAATTTCATTAGTTTTAGTAAGGGCAGAGATAAACGTGGCAGGAGGGGTAGGTGGGCGGGAGGTGTTTCCATTTCTATTAAAAAGGACATAGGAGATAATATTAAGAATTTGAACACGGGCCTGGAAGGGGTTGTCGGAGTATCATTAAGAGTGGGTGAATTAGATTTAGTGATTTTGGGTGCTTATAGGCCGCCTTCCGGTTCGCGGTATGCTAATCCGCATTTCTTTGAGGACCTGGCAGAGATCGTTTCCAGTTTAACAACCAAATTTCCAGGGGCGGAGCTCATTGTTCTCGGTGACTTAAATTCAAGGACGGGCCGCGAGAACATTTCATTAGTAGGCGGGAATACGGAAGAGGACGACAAAAGGGGGCCAAATAGAAATAGTAAAGATAAGATTCTGAATGGGGAGGGAAGGGATTTATTGGCATTTTGTGACGTCTTCAATCTAGAAATTATGAACGGGAAATATGGGAGGGATCTAGAGGGACAGCTGACTTTCATAGGGGCGAACGGAGGTAGTGTGATAGATTACATACTGTGTAGCATGAACTTAATCGACAGGATTGCGGATTTCTGGGTGGGGGACAGGATTGAATCACAGCACTCACCTGTGGTTTTGCAGATTCATGTTCAGTCAAATAATACAAAGAAGGAAGAGATAAGACTTTGGACGGAAAACCGGGGCAGAACTGTTAACAGATATAAATGGAACAGCGAGCTACAGGACACATTTCTCACTAACTTAAATGAACAGCTTCAGGGGGAGCGGGGGGAATCGGCGGAGACGCTGACAAATATTTTAAGAACGGCAGCGGGTAGTATGGTGGAACGAAGAAAGAATAAGGGGAGCAAACGGGATGACTGGTATGACGACGAATGTAGGGTGGCTAAGAAGATGGCTGAAGAAGCCCTAAGGGTATTTAGACGCGTGGGGAATGATGAAAGTAGGATAAGGTATGTTCAATTGAGGAGAAATTACAAAGATATCATTCAGCTCAAAAAGATTAACTGGGAACTCAGGAAAGCAGGTGAGCTGAGCAGAGTGGTAGAGAACGGGGATATATCTGAAATGTGGCACACTATTAAAAGAATAAGAGGTGGGGGATGGGTAAGGAACGAAATTACACCAGAAGTATGGCGGGAATATTTTAGGGGCGTTTATGGGGAAGGAGAGATGTGGGGGGGATTAGTGATAGGACCGGAAGAATTATTGGGGTTTCCGGAGGTTCCGGAGATGGACGCAGATATTTCACGGGCAGAAATTAGAAAAGCGGTTTCCTCTTTGAAGAATAATAAAGCCCCAGGCTGGGATGGTCTGCCATCAGAAATATTTAAGGCTGCTCTTGTCAATGATAAATTTGTACAAAGGGTGCAAATTGTGTTTAATGATTTATTTAAGTATGGGAAGTACCCGGAAATTTGGGCTACATCCATCATTCATCCTATCTATAAAAGTAAGGGTTCGATTGGATCTCCAGACTCATATAGAGGCGTGGCCTTACTGCCTACTATGGGTAAAATCTATTGTAAAATCTTGTATGAAAGAATGAAGGGGTGGGTGTCTCGGCATGGCAAAATTTCAAAATTTCAGATGGGTTTTATGGAAGGTCGTAGCACAGTTGACAACATATTTATTTTGGATTCACTGAAACAGAAACAAATGTCTAGAAAAGGGGGGAAATTGCACTGCGCTTTCGTGGATTTTCGAAAGGCTTTCGACACTGTGGAGAGAGAAGCGCTTTGGTATAAATTATGGATGAAAGGGATGTCGGGCAAGATGATTAGGGCGCTTCAGGGGATATATAATAAAGTGGAATTTTGTGTTAAGTACGACATGAACAGAGTGTCTGAAAGCTTTTGCAGTCGCAGAGGTGTGAAACAAGGTTGCATACTGTCCCCCTTGCTTTTTAACCTGTTTATTGACGATATAGCAGAGATTATGTTACGAGAGGACATCGACGCTCCCGTCATAGAGGACGTGAATATTCCAGTACTATTATACGCTGACGATTTGACATTATGTTCTAAAAGTGTTAAGGGATTGCAGAAAGGACTTGACAAGCTTCAAATATACTCTAGGGACTGGGGATTAAAAGTAAATACTGAAAAGACGAAGACTATGACCTTTAAGAACGGATGTGTTTACAGTAAAACGGAGACTTGGACATACGAAGGCCGAGCACTGAACAACGTGAAAAGTTTTGTTTACTTAGGGGTAACAATGACGATGAACGGAAAATGGAATAAACATATAGACACTACAAAACATAGGGCATTGATTAAAGCGATAGAAACGCTGAAGATACGTAACAAAATCCCGGAAGTCTCTCTAAATTTATTAGATAAAGTATATAACGCGGTAGTTAGATCTACAATTACGTATGGGGCAGAAATTTGGGGTTGGGGAAGAACGGAAAAGCTTAACCAGGTACAAAGCGACTTTTTAAAACGGATAGCGGGAGTGGGGAGGGGAACGGCTAACAGCGGAATCCTAAGAGAATTCGGACGCCATAGAGACTCAATAGAATGCAAGATAAAAGTTTTAAAGTACTACTTGAGGATTGTGCATGGAGATCAGTCTCTTATTAGAGCGATCTGTTATAGGGAGCAACTCGAGAGGAGAGACCAAGTAACCTGGGCAGGTAGATTACGCAGAGGGTTGGAAGAAATAGGCATGGGATTTATAATCGCGGAAGATTGCAGGAACAAGCGAAATGTCTGGCGGAAAGTCAAGAAACGCCTGAAGGATATAGACAGGCAAATAACAGAAGGGGAATGTAGGGATAAGGTTGCTCTGGAGATCCAATCGATGATCAAAACAAATTGGGGGGCCGAACTATATCTCTATGGAGGTAGCAAAGATGGTAGACTGGGTTTAATCTGGTTCCGTCTAGGAGCCTGGAGGGCACTTAAAATCGTCAACGAAGAGGGGGCGAGAATATGTCCTCTTTGCGGTAGAGGCGAGACATCACACCACATTTTGTCGGAGTGTGAAGCCACAGAAGCTCTGAGGAAACGATTCCTGCCAGAGTCCTTCATTACATCTAGCAGGGGGCACTTGGCGACATACGCTGTATTAAATAACGTTAAATCCTATGACAGTGTGGGAAAATTTTTGGCAAAAGTTCGACAGTTGAGGGTGGAATTGGCCGAGGGGGAGGGAGCCGATGGATAAGAGAAAGATTTATTAGTGTTGCAATGAGTAATATTAACATTGAGCGAATGATAGAATTAGGAGATAATGTTATTTTTTGTGTATTTTGTATTTTATTGCGTGTGTATGTTTTTATTTATATACTGTATTACCTTTATAATTATTATTTGGATTATTTGGTGCAGCTTCAACAAGAAATTGAATTGTTTATACTGTATATATATATATATGTGTGTGTGTGTGTGTGTGTGACACTGTGCGTGTCTGTTTTTCATATCTCCCTTTTATTTTATTTGTATTATTTTTGTGAAGTTTGGTATAAAGTTAGATTAGTTATAATAGTGGTAATCAATGATAACGGTAGTAATAATAATAACTGTTGTTTCACTATTTTATTATTAGTAGGCATTATTTTCGTTTTGAAGATTCAAACTGTGCATAGTTACAGCACGAATGGCCGTATGAGCTCGTGCGAAGGATCTTGTGTACATGAGTTTGTATAATTTATTATGCATCAATAAATGCACTTATCTATCTATCTATCTATCTATCTATCTATCTATCTAATATGCGAAATGTAATCACTTTGTGATTTAAGACGGCGCTTACTCCATCGGATCCCGGCCAGTTAGTCACTCATAACGAGTGTACTTCTGCACATGTATGGATATTGTGCCACTGTCATACATCTACGACACAGTGCATGAGGGTAGGCAACTATTATTATTATTATTATTATTATTATTTATTTATTTATTTTTGTTTTAGCTAGTAGGCAAAGTGAGAACAAATTAAAATTATACAAGAAAACTGTTTCTAGCCACTACCGTAAGAGCCAGGCTTGTGTAGCCAATAATACAACATAAAATTTACAAATACAGTTTACTAAATACAGTAATTAACTTAATTCAAACCGATAACGAACACACAAGAGCAAAAAAATAAGAAAGAGAAAAAGCACATTTAATATAAATTGACAAACAGAGAAGCCAATGACATTCAGTAAAAACATGAAAATAGTCGACAGAAATAAAAGATAAAAAACACACTTTTGTTAGTATCATTTGTTAATCTTATAGTGGATAGAGCGTCAGCACATAGAACTGAAAACCCGGGTTCAAATCCCGGTGCCGGAGAAAATTTTTCTCCGTTCTACTCATCTTTCATCATTTCATTGCTTGTTTTGGGAAAACTATTGATTGAATTCTCAATATGCTCAGTCAATTAAGGTAGCAGTATTACAATAATAGACTAAATGATTGAAATAATTTTAGTTTTGTCCTTTAAATGTACAGAAATTTGATCCGAACAAATGTAACTTTTCCTTCTACAAAGGAATTTTTCAGTGCTTTATTTGTTCGGATCAAATTTATGTACATTTAAAGGACAAACATTTCATAATACACTGCGCTCTTAATTATGCAAAGCATAATTGAGAATTCAATCAATGGCTTTCCCAAAACATGCTATGAAATATTTAATATAAAACTATTTTTATTTCGAAAAGGAAGCAAAAACGAGCAAAATCGTATTATACTTTTTTGTTTGAAATAGCTCAAAGAATAGCCTCCTTCAAATAATGACATTACTTACGGTTCACTCTGTAGTCCAGTCGTAAAAAAATCAGGTACCTTACACTCCTTATGTCTTCACAGAGACAGCATGTGCCTTTTCGAGTTTTGTTTGTGAAATACTGTGGCAAAACTAAGACAGGTGATTCGAAGTTCCCTTACAAGGCTGTGACGGGCATATACAGCTGTCTGGGGAGTAAGTGAAAATGACAAGACATCGCTGGCCGGGCGACCGCCCGCAGATAGTAGCGAGCGCCGGACAATCTGCTCGCTCTATTCATACCACGTCTCCGGTTGAATGATGTAGTTTTGTCATGCAAGACGACGATTCACAGAAGTAGTTTTGCTTCTGTTTTGTCTGCATTAGCATAAGCGCCGAACTTCTCTGTCGAACTGAAGTTATATAGACCTAGTAGCTTTAGGCTGATTGAGTTTGAAAGGAAAGTAGGCAACAATTTAAAGAAACTATTTCCTGTTCTTTTTTAATACAGAATGAAACTTCTCGTCGTTGACTTAAAACCAGCTGTGGCTCGCAATGGTAGCTATGCATTTCTCTTGCTTCCTACCTTCCCCAACCCCCACCCTCTCACTCACTGGAGTCAAACGCCGTTCCATTTGTATTTGTCTCTGACCTGCGAGTGGCATATGTCTCTCTCGAAACCATGTACGAAAGTTCCAAGTAGGATAGGAGGACGCATTTTTTTGCTGTCAATATGATGCGAATATTAAATGTATGATTTGTTCACAAGTATTACGAGGAAAACGGTTGTATAACATAAAACGGCATTATACTACATGTTACTGATGAAACATTAAAAGGTTAAGTATTATTGTTTTTATCATCATCATCATCATCATCATCATCATCATCTCTGTATGTCGACCCTTTTTCAGCAGATGTACGAATAATGCGGTTAGCTCTTCAATTTGAACTCACTGATTCACTATGTGATGTTAAATGAAAGCTAGATGTATGGACTTGACAAATGTTGAACTTTCAAATCTTTGCCAAAAAATAAATATCCGAAGCTTCGTTCTTTCGCTTGCTCTGTTGAAGCCATGTTCGCTATAACTTACATTTGTCAAAAATTATTTTCAGCAATTAAAATGTTAAAAACCAAATTTAGATCACGACTGACAGACAAATATCTTCGTGATCAACTACGACTGGCAGTAAGTGACATAATTCCTGATTATGAAACTTTGTCGCAGAGACATTCTGAAGACAGTTAATTTTAGATTGTGATATTGTTCATTTATTTCTTCGTTACACGTACTAAACATTAGTTTGTAGCCTTGTACTGTATAAAATTATATTTAAGTGCTTGACGTAAGGAAAATGAAAATCCGTTAATAAGTCAGACAGTTGCTTCACTTCCCCTTCGGGTGTTCGCCTCCCTTCATAGGTGCTATGCACGTTGCAGGTTACACAGTGGCTCGGCGCACGATTACATTTTCGCCACCGCTGTTTTAAACGTTTGGACGAACCTTGCCAGCCAGTAACAAGAGGGGTTGGGGTTTTGCTACTTGCTACCGTATATCTGACAGGATGTTCCTACAACACGTTAACGTTCTTTGTTATCCTCTCTCAGTCTAGGGCCCAGTTTCACCAACCCTTATTAAATATTTAACATGTCGTTAAGGCAGTTTAACAGTAAACTTAACGGAAGAGAAGTTTCATCAACTGTTGTTACTGCTAACATCATGTTAAACCCACTGTTAAATTAACATAGCATACTCCCGCACTTAAATCCTTAACGTCCTGTTACAGCGTGAATCATGGCTGCCAGAGAACATATTATGTTACATGCCGCATTATTATATCGAGATATATTTGCAGTGAAAACAATTAGCTGCAATCACTACTTCAGCATTTTTAATTATTCAGAATAGGTATGTTCATAAATACTAAAATGATTCATATTAATATTAGCATGCATCCACAGTAAAGAGAAGATATATGCTTATTAACGTAAGCATTTCTGTGATTATTATTTCGTATTAATACTCAGATATAATTGAAGATTTTCAAAACGATATTTCTTTATTTCACTGATTTAACAGTTCACATGTAATTATGACCAATGACGTGTGAAGATGTGTTAGATATATAAGATATTAAAATAATGTTAACGCTTACCATTGTAGTATTCAGCATCACAATTATTTTCATTTTCTATTGGTTCTATTTGAACCTGGATAATTGAAAGAATATTCATACAAATATCAACTTTAAGAGTGAAAGTACCACCGTCAGTTTTAAAATGTTTCACTGTATCTTGTACATGACCCGTCTTAGTATTTCTTTTAATATTTTCATAACATTGATTTGTTTCATAGTTTGCGTTTTCACATCCAAATGGCGATTGAAAATATTGGGTTGAAGAGACCCATGCATGTTCCTTTTTCCTAATAAAAGTTCCATCACTACGTTTGAGTTCAATTACATTCATATACTGTAATTGCTAGATTTACTAAAATAATTTATTTCTCATATGAGGTAAAATTACTGCTCCTTACACTTTCTTTTTCTCGATTTCCGTTGTAATTATGTTAGTCTCCAATACTTCCATAATGTAAAAAATACAGTTCTCCGCTGAAAGAAATGACTATACCTACTAAAGGCACATTCAGTAAACTTTCATACAATTACTGCTTCTTTGATTCCTGTTACATTACCCTTAACATCATGTTACCCAACTAAAGTACCTCAAATGGTTGGTGAAACACTATTACACTAACAGGATCTTTAATTTTTAACAACACGTTAGTTAACATGCTGTTAGCGTTATTTTAACGAAGTTTGGTGACTCTGGGCCTAGGCCTACTTGTAACCTAGTTAAATTCAATTTTTAAACACGTAATTTACAATTATTTTTCATTCTAGAATATGGATATTGTGATTGGTGTTGGTGTGCGTAGTAATTACTTTCTATTTAATAGTGGTAGAGGACATTACATGCACTTTGATACCAAGTCATGTGTTGTGTTTATACAGAGTGTTTCAGAAATACTTTGACAAACCTTGGGGGTATGTTCCTCACACCAAAACAAGGAAAAAAGTTAATACAAACTAAACATATGTCCGAAAATCCGTATTTTTTTAGTTATTAATGAAAGAACATAATGAAACATCTGTTAGATATTATCAGCTTGGTAGCAAGTGTTGCAACTTCAATCAATTCAAAACTCATAATAAATGTTCAGAATGTTCTCGTCGGATCATGGACTATCGCACCTTTCTCCCACACGGTATCGACTTGTATCGATAATATCATTCGATTATCTAACAAAATGAATAGGTTATAAACTTAAGTTACATTGTTGGATTGTACCTCGAAACGCATTGAACGTAAACTTCAATTGTTATGGTTTTCTGAATTGATTAAAGTTGCAATACTTGCTACCAAGCTGACAATATCTAACAGATGTTTCATTCTGTTCTTTAATTAATTACTAAAAACTAAAGATTTTCGGACATACGTTTATATAAACTTTTTTTCTTGTTTTGTTGTGAGGAACATGACTCCAATGTTTGTTAAAATATCTCTGAAACACCCTGTATATATTATATTTCCAGAGCGAATATGACAATTCAAGGAATGGAAGACAATTTCCGTTAGTTATGTTTTGGGGATAACACTTAAAGCGACGAGTGTATCTAAATTTGCGGTATATAATTACATGAAAAAAAATTATTCGAGAGGAAAGCTTAAAAATCCTCGCAAAAAACGTATTCGCAGCTCTCTTGTTATAGGCCATTCGGTATCTCGTGAAACCTACCTGCGCGTGAGGGGAAGGAAAAAGTGGACTGAGAAACTTCCCTCCCTCGCTACGCTTCGACTTGCAAGTTAGCTAGCTCGCTTACCTCCCCACTTACGGTTCTCACTATGAGCTACGGCGTACGAATGCATTTGGTTTCACGAGATAACGAATTACCTATACAACATTGGATATATATTTAATCAAGAAGTTTTAACAAGGACAGTACTTGCTTCATATAAAGAAGGCTTTATACCCAGTTTAGACGACATTTTACAGGGAAGCTCGCAAAATGCGAAACACAACAAATTGAATTTCACGACATGATTGCACCCTCGGTATATCGAGGAGCGGTATAACGGGATTCACTGTACTACATTGTATTGCCATCATGCTCTGGACAAGATTCGAACCAAAGACCATATTTTTCACGCTATTCATGATAGTTCTGAAGGAATGTAACTCGATTTAATTAATTAACTAATATTTTGCCCGGAAGTGATTTTGGCAGTTTTCAATATTATATCTCTGTTGTGTACATTCGTCTGAGTTCTTTTCTGTGTGTACTATTTTATACTTTATACAGTAAATATGTGTAGGCTACATTTTTCATATCGATCAGGACGGTCTAGCAATAGTGTTTTCGCTTCGTATTTGGGACGACCGGGATAGAACACAAAGCAAGATATATGGCACAGATACAGTTCCCAAATAATATGCTTTATTGTCTCTATTAAGGTTACTGAAATGCGCTTTCATTCGTCCCACAAAGCTTTCCATTTGCAAGTTTTATTCAATATCATTTAATGATGCATTTGGAGGGAAGTATTTTTAATGTAGAAGATTAGAATCAAAATTAATTTAAATACATGTACAGTAAACATACGTCCTTTGCGAGTGTAATCTATTTCGTTCATTGGACGCTTACATTAATGTAGAAGTAAATTTATAGTTAGGGCTTGCAGCTGATTTCACCGTCCAATATAAAAAAGTTTTGAGACTGCCGAATGTTCAACAAATATAAAATATTTTGTAATTTCATCAGCGTTGTATACTCTGGCGATTGTCAAATCTATGGTGAAATACGAAGACGGTATTTCGATCCCTCAGCTGGGTTGACTATCGTCATATCAGGTATTAAGCAGTACACTGTATTGAACTTCAATATACCGAATGATAACGTAAAGATTTCCTCTTCAGACGCCATGAAGGTGTATGGGGAGCATGGAGGACAGCTTCATCCTTTTGTCAACTCGACATTACCATAGAATGAGGTGGTATTGTGAACACAATTCCCCGATCGCCTTTTACTCCAGGAAAGACCCGGTATTTAATTTTATAGGAGACTGAGTGAACCCAGAAAAAGTTTGGCAACAAGAAAAACTTCTTTTAGAACCCGGGATCGAATCTGCTCTACCAACTGAGTTACCCGGTCGCCCAATATAATTAATAAAAAGAGCATTATTCTATCCTGTTAAAACAACTTCTTAATTTCTTTAAATTTGAGGCTGAGATGTTGCGTCTGGAATATCTAGATAATTTATAGAGGTGCTTATTGGACGATACATGAAGCATTCCTAAGCACTTTACCCCAAGTAGGCATTTTATGCATTCGTGATGGAATGAGTTGCGTGCCAACTGTGTTGCCTGGCCAAGCCGGTCATACCATTCGCAACACTACACATTCTTTTCCAGCCATAAGATCTGTATACAATACTTCTCGTAATGGTCTGCGTACTTCACAGATTTATCCTTTGAAGAGGTGGAAAAATTCATACATATCTTGAACCAACAGTAAAAAATATAAATTATACTTGACAGGAAATTAAACGCAGAATAAATATGAGGAATGCCTGCCCTGCTATTATTCGGTTGAGAAGCTTTTGTCAATCAGTTTGCTTTCAAAAAATCTGAAAGTTAAAATTTATAAAATGGTTATATTACCGGTTGTTCTGTATGGTTTTGAAACTTGGACTCACATTTTGAGAAAGGAACAGGAGTTAAGGATGTTTGAGAATAAAGTTCCTAGGAAAATATTTGGAGCTAAGAGGAATGAAGTTACAGCAGGATAGAGAAAGTTACACAACTCAGAACTGCACGCATTGTATTCTAACATAATTAGGAACATTAAATCCAGACGTTTGAGATGGGCAGGTCATGTAGCACGTAAGGGTGAATCTAGAAATGCGTATAGAGTGTCAGTTGGGAGACCTGAAAGAACAAGACCTTTGGGGAGGCCTAAACGTAGATGAGAAGATAATATTAAAATGGGATATGATGCTAGGAACTGGATTAATCTTGCTTATATGAGGCTTATATGAGGACGGCAATGTACCTTCGGGTTTTGTAAAAGTCATTTGTTAGTAAGTATTATTAATTTTATCATTATGCAAAGAGAAAAACAATGCTGTAAAAATCTACTTCCAGATTTTTTTTTGTTTCCAGCATCCATACCTAATAGAGCGCGCGGTGGCGTCGCGGTTAAGGCGTAACACTGCAAAGCTGGAAGGTCACGTGTTCGATTTTCGATTTTCTCCATTGATCTTATCCTTCCAGTCGAATCTTGTCCCTGGGGTTTACTCAGTATCTAACAGAAATGAGTATAAAGAGCATTTCATTGGGAATAATGAAGGCGAGCACGTAGGACTATCATCCCTACTGTCATTAATGCCGATTTTATCTCTAAAGGTGAGAGCGCTTAACTCTCGTCACCTGGGTTGATTTGGTCTATAAAGAGAATGATTTTATCTTTGTTTTAACTATATCTAATACCGAAAGAATAATTGTTAGTATGTCGCCTGTGTGTAATGTCCTAAAATGGACAGAGAACTGAGATAGCCACTTCAAAATGTGGATAAACTTTTGAGCTCTGAAGAGATTCCATCCATAATGTATTATAGCATGCTAGAAGAGAAAGAAAAAGTTATCAGTTTAATTTCGCATAATAGCTCGAGTAAGTTAAGGGTATGTGAATTCATTAACTGTAAAAATGGGAACAGTTAAAAAAAAAATAAAAGACAACTCATTGGATTTCAGTTCGGGAAAATCCGGTTTGGCTATCTCTCAAACCCTCGTCTTCCGTAACAACCCAGTATGAGCGCGCATCTGGTCCATTTTGTATGAGTCTTGTTTTAGCTGAGTGGTAAAAGGGGTTGAACGTCACCGGTTCAATACCGGGAATTTCTCTTCGCTTTTACTGCCAGAATTAGTTTGGTATTGGAAATCTGTCGCTCTGCGGTGACCTTCTCTAATAATGTTTCCTATTAAAGAATTACTTTTTAAATACACACGTTTCTTACTTCATACTTTACATCGAGTATTCTTATAATAAAAATTAAATTATGTATGTATGTATGTATGTATGTATGTATGTATGTATGTATTTACACTGCAAGTGGGCAAGCACCCGGTGGCAGTGGTATATACAATATTAACAATACACAATAAATGATAAGCAATACACAATAAAATTTACAATACACAATACAATTTTATACACAATACAATAAGAATACACAATACAATTTTATACACAATACAATAAGAATACACAATACAATTTAACACAATAATAATAAAACATAAAATAAAATACCTAATTTTACAATACAACCTACATAATTATGTACAATACAACCTACATAATTATGTAGGAAAACTGAAAGAACCAATGAGTCTGTCATTGGTGTATCATGTTAATTTCATATAGGGAGATCTGAAATTCGTGTCATAAGTTTCACTATTCTGAGGTTAGTGATGTAAGCAAACCCGAAACGATGACTTGATGTATGTAGTTACTAGAGACCGGATTTTAAAGGGAATCCCTTTTTTATTTCAACACGAAACATGAAATTATTAATTACGATGTTCAAACCTATCTTCCACCGACCAAATTATGTGGTTTTGACTTCCCTTTTTTCCCTTTTTAGTCCATATTCCCCTTTTTTCACTTTTTAAAAACAACTCTTATTTTGGTCCTTTTTTTGACAGAATATCGCAAACATTTAGATCATTTTCCTATATTTTTTCGAATAGCCCTGAGCAAGTGAAAATAAATATCGTTCTTCTTCTGATTCCGGACATTGAAAAACTAATAAAGTGTGCTGATTTAGAATTCAGGATAGAAAGAAAATTTTCATCTCTGCTTCAGATGATGTTGAGCGGTCATTTTCTGCTTATAAAGACATTCTGCATTCAAAGAGGCAGAATCATGTTGAAACATATTGAAATGTTGAATGTGATCAAATACAATACTTTCCTTACGTTGTGAAGCGATAAATATAAGCTTGTGTGTGCTATGTGTATCCATGAATGTGCTGAAGTGTGTTTTCAATTAAAATAGCACCCTTTTGAGGGAGTAATATAGTCCTTTTTGAAGTCCTTTTTTGACTATATCAAATACAACACTTTCCTTATGTTGTGAAGAGATAAATGTAAGATTGTGTGTGCCATATGTATCCATGAATGTGCTGAAGTGTGTTTTAAATTAAAATAGCACCCTTTTGAGGAGTAATATAGTCCTTTTTGAAGTCCTTTCTTGACTATATCAAATACAACACTTTCCTTATGTTGTGAAGAGATAAATGTAAGATTGTGTGTGCCATATGTATCCATGAATGTGCTGAAGTGTGTTTTAAATTAAAATAGCACCCTTTTGAGGGAGTAATATAGTCCTTTTTGAAGTCCTTTTTTGGCTATATCAAATACAACACTTTCCTTATGTTGTGAAGAGATAAATGTAAGATTGTGTGTGCCATGTATATCCATGAATGTGCTAAAGTGTGTTTTGGGGAGTAATATAGTCCTTTTTCAAGTCCTTTTTTTGGCTGTAACGTTCCTCTCTCTTGTCCTTTTTTGATGAAAAATTGTTCCTTTAAAATCCGGTCTCTAGTAATTACTGATGCCGGTTACTTTCAGATTTGTCAAATCAATACATCAATACTGATGACCACTACAAATCAAAATATAATGTAGACGTAATATATTTAAGTATACAAATCAGAGTAACTACGATTTTTTTGCATCCTACTCAGCAGTTCTTAAATATCCACGCCATAATCTGATTAAATTTCTTCGCAGAATTAAAGCCTAATTTTCTTATTAACCAACCATGCACTTAATTACAAACGTATAATACATTTTATTATATTATGTTTCCTCCTACAATCTGCACAGTTATATCACTTACACCCTGTATACATAACCCACATAGGCCTACCTATTATTTCCATAGAGAATAGAGCGAGACTGACTTCGTGGAAAACCACTTACACTTCTGTTTATATGGTACAACGAGTGACATCAAAATAATATTTTTTAATTGACAGTATCGTTCAGAACTTCCAAATATTATAGCCCCGTATAATTTTCGTCTATTAATAGTTATTTATGCAACTTGTTTGTGAAGTGGAACTTACTTGCACGAGTGGAAAGGTGCGGCTTACGCTGAAATTACACGAGTACAAAAGAGTCCACCCCACACACATGTCCATACATGCCTACTTATTTACTTACTTATGGCTTTTAAGGAATCCGGAGGTTCATTGCCGCCCTCACATAAGCCCACCATCAGTCCCTATCCTGAGCAAGATTAATCCAGTCTCTATCATCATATCCCACCTTCCTCAAATCCATTTTAATATTATTCTCCTATCTACGTCTCGGCCTACCCAAAGGTCTTTTTCCCTCCGGCCTCCCAACTAACACTCTAAATGCATTTCTGGATTCGCCCATACGTGTTATATACTATGCCTATCTCAAACGTCTGGATTTAATGTTCCTAATAGAGATGAACAAAACTAACTGCCGCTCTCGCTCGCTGTGTTCGTTGCATTTGTCTTTCGAGTCTCGTCTCGTCATTCTCGTGCGCTTCGAGCCTCGCTCATCATTCTCGAAATAGCATTTGGTCGGCGTGGAAAGATTTCGTAACTTAGAATCATTGAAATAAATAACATTATAAATGTTTAAATGAGGCAAAAAGATGAAACAAAACAGTATCTTAGTTATCAAAATGTTTTGGTTCTATGGTTATATAAATAGAAAAAAAAATTCTCAAATAAATTTGCATTTCTAAGAAACAATAAAACATAATGTTAATATCTTTTTATTTGAGATTGCACATTTGATCTCAAACATATGAAAACAAAATTCCTAGCCTTGTAATAAGGGCCTAGTAATTAAATAAAGATAGAAAGGTAGAGATGATGTTTCAAATAGGCTACTTGATTGTTTATACATATATAACAGTTGCCAAAGTAGATAAAGGTTCAGTCAGGTATAAACAACTATGGCGATTCAAGCTGCTTGACGTTCGGGACTTCGGGACTGATCAATCTCGACGTCTCGAAACACTCACAAGCAGTCTTTACGTCAACGACACGACGTATACAACATTGTCGTGCGGGTTTTCTGTTTTGCGGGCGCTGTTAGTCTTGCTTTCTCGATCGTTGTTCATTTCTACAATGCGTGCAGTTCTGCGTTATGTAACTTTCTCCATTCTCCTATAACTTCATCCCTCTTAGCCCCAAATATTTTCCTAAGAACCTTATTCACAAGCACCCTTAATCTCTGTTCCTCTCTGAAAGTGAGAATCCAAGTTTCACAACCATACAGAACAACTGGTAATAGGCTATAACTGTTTTATAAATTCTAACTTTCAGATTTTTTGACAGCAGACTAGATGACAAAATCTTCTCAAACGAATAATAACAGGCATTTCCTATATTTATTCTGCGTTTAATTTCATCCCGAGTGTCATTTATATTTTGTTACTGTTGCTCCAAGATATTTGAATTTTTCCACCTCTTTAAAGGATAAATGTCCAATTTTTAGTTTCATACATTCCTAATTTTATTTTTTACCGTAACAAAAAGATTTTTCTTCATAAAAACAGAATTCTATTACTTTTAGGTAATGTTATATAATATAGGTAGTAACCTAGGTCATGAAGTGTGCGATAAAGTAACTTTATTTCACGGTGTTCAAACAGGACTACTTTTCATACGCAAAACTGTTTGGAAAACCCCTACCTTTTTATGGACATACATAATAATAATAATAATAATAATAATAATAATAATAATAATAATAATAATAATCATCATCATCATAATCATCATTTTCATCATCATCGTCGTCGTCATCAGCACCATTATACTGGGAAACTTTGGACCTAGTGGATAGTAAATAAATAAATATAGTTTCTAACTAGAAGTTCCGTTAAGAAAGTTCCAAAAATTATGTCACTGTATCATTTTCGTATTTTATAATTTCCGCTAAATAAAATAAACATTTCAAGAAACTTTGCACCCAGGTTATCATCTCATTACGTTACATAGTGTTCGAGGATATAAAACTTTGTCATTAAAAACAATATTTTATATAAGTTTTTTGGCTGTGCATGTAATTTGACAATACATGTAAGTTTTCACAGAAATTAATTTCGAATCAAATTAATTAGTAATCGCTAAACTGCTTTTCTAGACTCACTGACCTAAATTTATTTTAAGAATTTTATTGGTTGCAGTGAGTAATATATCGTCCGTTTGTAAATGCTGTGGTTGCCAGACGACCGCAAATCAATTGCCGCTTGAGTATTGTAAAATAGGTGTAGTCAGCTTCAAAACAAGAGAGAAAGTTCCTTATACTTTCTCATTATACGAAGTGTAAAGAGAAAGTGTGGTGCCACGAATGATCGATTTCGAGATTTTCTCTGAAATATACGTTTTTGCCATCCCTGTCGAAAGAAGTGGCTTTGGGAAGCCGTCTGTATGTCTGCATAGGCCTATTTCTGCACATTTATGTGCAGCGATTTCTCCTAAACTATTGGGTATGGACGGATTTTTTTTCCCTATTCAGTATGCACTAGTGTGTTTATCTGGGAATGATGCACGTGAAATATAATATTTTAGTAAAATCAGTGGGTATTTGTTTCAAATGAGAAACACAATAGCAATATTTTTAGTAAAATTAGTGGGTATTTATTTCAAATGAGAAACACAATAGCGATTCACTTTAAGATGAGACGATTTTCTTTGTGATTTTTTTTTGTTTGCATTAAATACTGTAGTATAATTTGACATATACTTTAGGTGTAGTATCGTTTTGTTAAGTGAAATTAATTTTACATAGGGGAGAGTTGGGTAGTATCGGACATCGGGTAATATCGGACATTGAGTTTCTTTCATCTACCACCAGATGATAGTACCTGAATGACATGGTTACGTTTCTGTGATGTCGCATACAGAAACGTAACCATGTTATTCAGGTACTACCATCTGATGGTAGATGAAAGAAACGCACTGACCGATATTACCCGATGTTCGATACTATCCAACTCTCCCCTATGTAGCCTATAATTATTTACACTTTCAGTTACAAATTGTATTCATTTCGGTCAGAAACAGATACTGCAGAGCACTTTATTCGCCGTTTTCTAGTCGTAAACTTATTTTCACGAGAGTGAACAACTGAGGGAAGGTCTGCTATGTTTATAATTTTTGTCAACTTTGAATTCCGATTTTCGTAAGAAGAGAATTAATATGACTCCACCGCTCCACCGCTCTTTGGATCTCATGGTATGTGCCACCTTTGTGACACTTTTTTTATTTTTAAATCACAATAACGCTCCCTGCGGGTTCGATATAAAAGCACGTAGATTACACTATAAATAGTCGTTGAGAAGTATGTTTACGCTTTGCTATTCCTTGCTGTATCTTATAAGAATATAATTTGTAGCTTCTCTGAAAGCATAATCTTTCTGAGCCACTTTATCTTTTGTAGCGAAGAAATCAAGAAGAAAGTCATATAATCAAATTTTAAGCTTGATGTTCGCTTCATATACAGGCTAATTATTTTTAGTGAAACTTATTAATATCATGTGTATCATTTTCGGATGAATTGACTCAGAAATGGAGAACGTGGACAAAACTGTCCATTAGATAGGGGAAATAGCTGTGTACAGACGGCATACTAAAAGCTTCTGTTTTAGTATCAGGGAAACTGAGGACATGTATTTCCCTGAGGCTATCGACGTAGGTCTTTAGTTTTCTTTGCAGCATCATGATACTTTCTCTTTACAGTTTCTCCAAGTATAAAACGTGGGGGAATAAATTCGTTCATTACCCACAAGTGAAACACAGTAGCTACAGTATATAGCAGCAGTAATGGTTACGATGTGTAAAGCGGAGAATTCAAAGCACGTGCTACATTAATGTTTACAGTCAAAGAACAGAACACTCGCTACTCATATAGTGTAGAGGCAATTAATATAGCTTTGTGAACCGAACTTCAGTATAGAAAACACATTGAAGCATTGATTGTCTTGTAGCGGAGAATACCAAGAGCAAATGAAATGTATCTAGAAAATAAAAATAAAAGTTTCTTAATATGGTTAAAAAGTAATTTGCGTTAAGTAAGATTACTGTTCGCATTTCAGAATATCCGAGCAAGGAATGCGAGTTTTCCCCCCACTCTAATAACCAATTCCCCCCGACATGGAACCAGCCGGCCAATGTCTGAGCCCGTTTGTCCCAGCCGGTCAATGACACCACTTCCATCCACCGGCGCTGAGTTACTAGCTTACCCTCTTTTTTTTTCGTCTGGCGCGGTAGTGTTGCGGTTAAGGCGTAACGCTGCAAGCCGAAAGGTCGCGGGTTCGATTCCCGATGGAGTCATGGATTTTCTCCATTGATCTAATCATTCCGGCCGCACTGTGGACTGAGCTTCTAACAGAAATGAGTGCCAGGAGTATTTCTTTGCGGACTGACATCCTTACTGACATTAATGCTGATTGTTCAAGTGGGGGTCTTAACCTGCCGCTACCTTATGGGTATCCATGGTTTGCAATGGAGATGACTTTATGTAACTTATATTGCAAATTGTGAATAATTGTAACTGTTTCAACTGTTAGAGAACATACTATTGAACGTATAGCCTATGGTCAAGAATAAACATAAGTGTCCCCTCGAAAAAAAAAAAAATTACAAGTGAAAAAGAGTTTCAGCATGAGCACTTTGTTCTGTCAAACCAGTTGTCCTGTGAAGAAGTAGCTGAAGTATTTCTCTCAGAAAATATTTTCCGTTAGCGAACGTTATGAAAATAAACTATTTTTTAATATAATGAAATGTCAGTTCTACACCTGTTAACTTTCAGCAAGAACTGAGTTCTAAAGAGTTATGATAAGTGTGCTGGTGAAATGCGAAAAGAATAAAACAAAGTCTGGATTTCAATCGATGAAACAACAGATTTCGTTTCGCCGTATGGTCATTATCATTGTCCGATGGGTACAGACGGGCCTAACATATTATGTTGTGAATTACTAGTAGAGTCAGAAAGTACCGGAACTTCGGGTGGCAACGCCATGCTCTGTAGGCAACTTCTCTGTCTTGTCCGTGTGGTATGTGACCTACTCTTCAGGCGTATAGATTCAGTGCGCCTTCGAAGTACGCCCCTGGGCAGTGACACACTACTGCCAGCGTCCATATCACTTCTCGAAACATTCCTGCAGCCCATCTTTGGTCACTTGCCCGCTGAACGCTTGTCGCATGAATTTTCACCTCTTCGGCTGACGCAAACCGCCGTCCTTGAGTAGGAATTTAACCTATGGAAATAAGTAGAAATCTGCTGGAGCAAGATCTGGAGAATGTGTTGTACGAGGAATTCGCTCACCAAGAGCGACCGATGTGCTGGGGCATTGTCATGATGGAGAACCCAATTCTGTCCTTGCCACAAGTTGGGTCTTCTTCGTCGAACTGCATCACGAAGACATCGAAGAATTGCAACATGCGTCTCCTTACTGACAGTTCGACCCTCAGGAATAAACTGGAAATGCACGAGACCGTGCGTATCAAAGTACACTTCAAGCATCACTTTCTCCTTTGATCGGTCGGCACGGAATCTCTTTTGCCGTGGTGAGCCGGGAGATTTCCACGTTGAAGACTGCCGCTTTGGCTGAGGGTCGTAAAGGAAACACCATATCTCGTCACCTGTGATCACTCTGTGCAAGACAGTTAGATCCTTGTCCACCCTGTCAATCAGGTCTCCACTAACCAGTTGCCGCTCTTCCCGCTGCTCATCTGTTGGACTTTTTGGAACAACGTGCTCACACACACGTTGCATTTTCAAATCATTGTGGAGAATGGACTGCACAGAACCATGCGAAAGGCCTAAAAAGTAGCCACATCATCTATTGACTATCTGCTGTCTCGTCTGATTTCTTGTGCTTCTCGAGCTATCATTTCTTTCGTTCTTGCCAAACTGGGTCTTCCTGAACGTGGATCATCATCCGTTGAAAGACGGTCACTTGTGAAGCGCTTGTGCCACTCATACACTCGGGTCCGAGACATTGCTTCTTCTCCATACGCTTGGGGCATGAGTGCCAATGTCTCAGTAAATGTTTAACATACAATTTAACGTTACCTCTCTACTCTTTCAAGCTCATTTTACCACATATACCTACACGTCTTCACTAAACGAAGCGGAAAGCTGCACTGTATTACACGTCTTCACTAAACGAAGCTGAGAGCTGCATTGTATTTCGATTGATTTACGGATACGTTAGTCTTCCCATTCTCATGCGCAGCCGCACTGAGTTTATACGCCTGGAGGTTAGGTCACATACCACACGGACAAGGCAGAGAAGTTGCCTATAGAGCATGGCGTTGCCACCCGAAGTTCCGATACTTTCTGATTCTACTAGTATAAGTGCAGTGTCAAAAGTGTCATTCACTTGCTGTGGCCTTTATATGTGGAATATGAAAAATTATTCATTATTTTTACAATAATAAAATTCATTACTCATTTTATTTTTGAAAGCTTCACAACAGATAAGGGACAACATAGACAGTATCTCCCTTATCTTTACTATAACTTAGAGGGTAGCGAAGTCACTGCCCTAAAAATGAGAAAATAAGTCTTGGAATACAGTTTTAGTTTGAAGTGTTGTTAAATAAAACGCCAAAATTATAACACCCGTCATTTGTCGCTATGATAATAAAACATTTATTCGAAAGTATATGTAGGCTAAATATTAATAATAAAATCATATCTTCGCAATACTTCGGTTTGCAGAGTGTACCCCGCAATAGAAAGTTTTCAATCTGGAGTTTCGTTGAAAGAATATCATAATGATAGCATCTACCATTTCAGTCCGCTAAATAAACTATTCTATCATTTCATACAGCAAAATATATTCTGCAGTTGACCAAATCGTCAAATAAAACCTCAGAACTTAAACGTCCCATCATTTGAATCCGAAGCGTATACTCTTTAGTTGAAAGTTCCTTCAGTTATAATACTGAAGCAATAATTTAACAATTTATTTATTCAATCTGGCAGAGCTAAGGTCAGTAGGCCTTCTCTTCCGCCCAGCCAGACTGTAATTCTAATTGAATACAATTGACAATTCTAATTGAATACAATACTTAAGGGCAAAAATAATAATACAATATAAATTATTGGAACAGGTTTCTGAACTTTGTTGTTTAGGTTGTAACATTTCATATTTGAAATCTGCAGGAGAATAAATTATCCAGATTCCAATAGATTACTGGTACAATAAGGAGGACCCTCTGTGACAAGGTAAGAAAAGACACAATCACTAAATTTTGTAAAAACAATGGCAATCTCGATATTAACACTATACGGCTCCGAGACTTGAGCGTTAACAAAAGGAAGAGGAAAAATAATAGAGGCTGCTGAAATGAGATTTCTTCGATCAATAGCGGAATACACTTTATTATATCATTAATACAGCAGTAAAATAAAAAATGAATTGAAACTGAATGGTTTGAATGATGTCATAGGCTTACAACAAAATAGAAATAGATGGAAACAACATGTAGAAAGAATGGAACCACATCGTCTACCATTTCAGCTCCTCTATTACAAACAAAAAATGGAAAGAGGAGAATAGAACGCCCAATCCTTTTGTTTTCTTTTAACACTGAAACCGGAACAGGCACATTATGCTTAAGTCGTGAAGAATATGATGATAATTGAAAGGTTCAGAGCCATAGTGGGCCACTTGCTAAAAACGGAGAAAGCAAGGGTTATTAAAGTTAGTGAATACCGTAGTTTAATGAATATTGACGTATCATTTAGTTTTAATGTGCACACTTTATATTACTCGTACTTGCTATAAATATTTCATTATATTATGATAATCATTCAATTTTAACCTTTGTTTTCTCCATTTTTAATATATGGCGCTTGGCCCTTAACCCTTCAATTACCAGCGTAATCTTGAGATAGCGAGCGAGACCCATGATTCAAGGCTGTGCTTGGACATGAGTTCGAGCCTCTCTTGGGCTAATTACCTGATTGGGGTTTTCCGATGTTTTCCCAACTATAAGAGAATGCCAGGTAATTCCGTGGCGAATCCTCGGACTTAATTTCCCAAAAGGACGTAGTTATACAACAACAGACCAACTAGAAATTTTGTAAAAATGAGATTTTGCAAATAGTTGAAATTATCTTTAAAAAGTAGCTGAACACATGGTTTCTTAATTTCCACTCTCAACTTTGAGCTTTACTGTAGTTCCCGCTCACTTCCTTTTTCTCCATTTTATATCCTGCGTCAACAGACCAATACATATCTTGTTATTGCAAAATTTACATCATATCTATTACTGTATAATGGTAAATATTTTGCTGTTTTGAATTGAAATTATTTTTTCCATGCTCAGAATCAGTTGGATTTGAACAAAATTGATACTATGAGTTTATAATTAATTCCAACTAAATACCCCAATATCTCTAAAAAGTTATTTTGCTGGTTGGTCTGTTGTTGCATAGCTCTGTCCAAATATCATTTCGCGGTCATCAGTCCCATCGACACTAGATAAACGAATAGTTGATACAGCGTCGTTAAATAACCGAATACGCATGAAAACCTGCATTTTTTTCTGACGCCATACGCTTCTGATATAGGGAGAGTGTTTATCCCTTTGTTGTGGAAAGTAAGCTAAAAAGAGTACGAGCTGAAATAATCTGTTGGAGAGAGGCCTATCTCGTCCTACTTTTTATAATTCGGCCTTCTTTCGAAATAATTTGGCCAGATATCAAATAAGCTTGGGTTATATCGCTCGTTTGTTCACAGACGCGCTCTAATTCAGGAAGTGGGGAGGAGTTGTAAAAATCTCGTAAACGTTTATACTCACTTAACTCTCATGCCCTTTAATGCCGTAAAATGAAATATTGAGGTATTAAAACATCCAAATCCATTTTCATGGCTCTTTCGCCATATATTACGTTAGAGCATTGTCCCGCCCCCCTCTCTTCCCCTCGCCGGTGTGTGATTTAAAGGAACACAGGGATTAGCTGTGCCACATATATCACTATTTTTATTAACTCCATGCTCTGCTACGAGAGGCACGTAGCTTAGTCCAGTGGTAAGCAAATCGCTGTTCGTGGAAAGGTTCTGAGATATTTGACAAATAAATTTTTATGTGTGGTATAACATGTTACATCGACTTGGTTGTTACTCGGCTGACGGTCTTGGATCAAGAAGACCAAGCTTCGATACTTGGTCGATTCTGTGTGACTAGTGACGGACAAGGAAAGTATATATGTGATAGGATAAGTTTCCTATTATTATTTTGAACTTCCCGTTCCCGTTATCATTTAATTGTCACCGTATCATTAGGCTATATATGTCACTCGCAATGCACCGCATTATTTAAGAGTGCAGCCACCGGCGTAGCTCAGTCGGCTAAGGCTCTTGCCTGCCGATCCGGAGTTGCGCTCGGGCGCGGGTTCGATTCCCGCTTGGACTGATTACCTGGTTGGGTTTTTCCGAGGTTTTCCCCAACCATAAGGAAAATTTCAGGTAATCTATGGCGAATTCTCGGCCTTATCTCGCCAAATATCATCTCGCCAAATATCATCTCGCTATCACAAATTCCATCGACGCTAAATAACCCCGTAGTTGATACAGCGTCGTTGAATAACCAAATAAAAAAATTTAAGATAGCAGTTTCAGATTCAAATTAAGTAAATGAAAATAACATCTCCATTGTCGTTTATTTTGCCGAGCATATTTCTACGTAGCCTATTAATTGCCGATATTTAGACTATATATAATTCTATGTTAAATGAATTTACGTGAATACGATAAATATTTATTCCGTCATGTACAGTAGTGGCAAAAAAAACCGGACCGACCCTTGTAGCTGATTTCAGATTGCAGCGATATTTTACTACTTAATTAACTTATTATTCCCAAAACATGAATTTTACCAGCAATCGAAAAATATTGGGAATAAATTTGAATAAGGAACAAAAAAAAGTTTCCTTCCCTGGCAGGATTCGAACCACGAAAGTCTTAGTTACCATTGTGCTCTGGAGTGAACAAGGCTCTGAAATCAGCTACAAGGGTCGGTCCGGTTTTTTTTGGCCACTGCTGTACAGTCTTAGAGAAAAAAGTTTTGTTGCACAGATACCTTATAAGGCCCAGAAATGAGGCAGTGCACATGATTAGAGGACAAGCGACCTGGTTCACAAGAGAACGACTAGTTGATATAATAAAATTAGTTTTGTTTCGTTGTAGATCTGATCATGAGCACTGCCTCCTTTATGAGACTTATAAAATATCTATGCGACAAAACATTTTTCTAAGACTGTACATAATGATTTATACGTCCACATAATTATATTATAATAATCTGTGGAGCGACAGTCCATGAAGGGCCAAGGCCGACCAGCCGACTGCTGGCCTAACTTCCAGATGCCTCAGCAGAGATAGACGATCATCTAACCAGAACCGAAGTAACGTATGATCGGCACGATGATTCCTCTTGTCGTTACAGCTGGTTTTCGAACCGGATTTCGGTACCTATCGTATCTCTCCAAATTCATCACGAAGCTGGGCGGACACAGTCCCATACACTGGCCGAAATTTAATGGAAAAATTCATTCCCCATGGTGACTTGAGCCAGCGCCTACCCTGTAAAGCGAATTCAGGCATGATGCCTTAGATCACGACGCTACGGAGTGAAACAAAAAATCTTCATATGTTTTTGACAGAACTGAATCCTCAAAATTTTATTTCTAGTAAGCTGTTTCTCTTTAAATGTACGTATTTCATTTTCCAATTCTAAGTTCGTAGACATACGTTATGTATATTATATACACCTTTTTCTCAGAAGTGATATTTTTTACTTAATGTATTTTGCTTGTAAACCGACGAAATAATAATGATTTTGAATTGAATATTAAACTAAAAGTACTGTAATTTCAAAATCCTATACACTTTCTCTGTTACATTACTCGTAATAGTTCAGATTATTTTTTAGGACACTACGAAAGAATGTTCTCAGCAATTTAATATTTTGTATTTTGTTATCATTTTTGTAAAGAATATTGTGAAAAAAATCTATCTCTGTCGAGTCCATGAATTTAAAGCGCCATCTGTAATGCCTGTGAAAAAATCCTTTAATGTCTGTGAAAAAAATCTAGTTTCTATGGCCTGTAATTAATATTACGAAACATTATTTTCATAATGATAATTAAATAAGAGCAGTAAGTTAGTAAACAACATGGAAGCATTTTAAAATCGAATTTCTCGAACTGTTATTGTATGGAGTTTCAACTGATTCTGAAGGTGCGTCTTAAAAGTTTGATTTGGAATGTAGCGCTATTTGTTACTAGTGGGAATTTTAATATATGATTTTATTTGAACGCTAAATATGACTCTTACAAAGATACCGAAAGTGAAAGAGTTTGGCAAATCGAAATTGCAAGACAAACTGATATTTGTATATATGAGAACGTTTGTGCAACAATTGTGGACTATTTCTTTGTTTAAAAATTGTTAACTTTATCAAGAAACTCTTTCCACTACAATTTGTAATTAAATACACTCGCCAACATAAAAAGCGAAACACTTCAATTTTCTTACATTTTACTAGTAAAAAATCTAATTAATGTTATTGATAAACATACCTATCGAAAATATTTTGGTTACCACAATAATATACCGACATTTAGTTTGATTAACAATGAACACTTCAATTGTTTTCTACTCGCAAACATACAGGCATTTGTATGAATACGTTAAATTAAAAATAAAAGATTTAAGTGTTTTTGCCTTTTGTGTGGGTTCTGTATAATAATGCCTTTAGCCTATTAAAGATAATCGAAGTCAATGAGATAATAATTGACAAAAAGTACAATTTTGGACATTTATGAGACAGAAGGCCTCCCACAACACATCGTTCACTACAAATTATACTTTACTAGCCAAACAGTGGATCCTTCTCCTAATAGAGAGAAGTTACCAACTGACTGGCTGAGCTATATCTTGGCCCATAGCCATTAAATTCTAGAATAATTTAGGTCATCAAACATCATGATAGAACATAATGTTTCTAGTGAAACCTTTTAAAATTAATTTCGTCTATTTGGGTAGTTGCGTTAAAGATATAATATATCTTTTATACTGTTTTCACAGTTTTTGTCTAGAAAATATGCAACAGGTGGGATCATATGATGAATGTAAGGACCACTATGTAAAACTGTTTTTATTTTGGAAAACAGTTTAAAAGTTTGGTGAGAAGTGTGACTGAACTTTGTGTTATGTCTTGACAAGACAGAGAACCCTTGTAAACTCAGTTCAACTATTGGCAAGTTTCCACAATGTGAAGAAGCACTTGTATGAGTTCTCTGGTAGGATTATACAGTTGAAAGGCATCTTTTGAAATATTGCAGAATCAACCAAATTATTATGAAGAACTAGAACTCTAAAACAAGAACCTCACTGTTGGGATTATGAAAGCTGCTTTCTAAATTAAGACTCCCACGTGATATTCAAATAATCTTCACAGAATAACATTTACCGTTTTAAGTTTCTGATACAGTTTTCCATAACTTCTTACAATCTCGATAACAATATTGTGATGCTCTCTTTTTATTTAAGGTTCTTAAAGAAAATACAGAATGTCCAACTTGCTACCAAACCCATGACAAGAAACAGGTTGGTAGACTACTACTCCATGTCACAACAATTAACTCCACACATACTACAGATACATTCCTCTTCATTTCTCACAAAACAAACATATTCCTGTTCAAATTTCGTTGCAGTATACTCATTAGTGACAAAAGTAAAACAGCCAGCCAGCAGTTTGGTAGCGAGTGGAGCACTCTTTCTTTTATAATCTATGAATAATTTATGGACAAATTTAGTTTATACATTCTCATTAAAAATCCTAAATCTGTTTTCCCCGATATCCTACAGGAGTATTAAAATATAAAAACTTCTTCCAAATTAAAACTTAGGGTGTTATTCATAGATATTTCGCTAGCCCGTGTTATGGGCATGCTAAACTAGCTCCGGCTATCGACTGGTTACTTGTACAGGATTTCTATCGTATCATATTGCTAACACTGGTTTATGAATACGAAAAACGTTAGTTCGCTGATCATCCACTAGAAGCCCGCGCTAAGAATGTCTATGAATACGGCCCTAAAGTATTAAAAATATTAAAAAAGGTAATATACTGTACCTTATTGACAGACGATACCATTTTGACACTGATGTTGACACTATATACACAGGTGTCGAAACAGTACCATCTGTAATAAGGTATATTACCTTTTTTATTTTTGACACTTTAAAAGTTTTAACTTTTAAGATGTTTTTTGTGTTTTTATAATAAGTGTTAAAGTGAATAGCAAAGACAATTAATAAAAATTGCTAAATACTATAATGAAATTTACTTAACATTAACACGTAATTTCTTAAGTGGTTTACTATATATATATATTTTTTTTTTTTTGTGTATTAACACTATGTATAGTGCTATGTATGAAAATTATTATTATTTTTATCATCATCATCATCATCATCATCATCATCATCTTAATCATTATTTTAATCATTATCATTTTCTTCTTATGCTAGCTTTTTATTGGTATCAAGCTGTTAATTAGCAGATTAATAATAAATGTGTAGACTATATATATATATATATATATATGTAGGCTATACATATGTTGTTGCAACAAACAACATATATGCCACATACTGTTTGCTTGAATGTTGGAATGTTACTTGAATATTCCCATAGTCCGTCTTTGTTTCCACGAATATTTTTCTTGATTCCCATAGCTTATTTTTTTCTGCAGATTTCAACATTAGTGACACATCGAGAACGGCCACTATGCTCCGAGCGCAGTCTGAGAGCTGTGGCACGTGTTGGGCAGGCTGTGAATCTGGCTGTGGAGAGGTTTGTCACAGTGGGAGAAACGATAGCAGATGACAACCCCGAGATAAAGGAGGATATGTATGAAGCCTGCAAGGAAGCCAGAGCTGCTGGTATGTGGCTTGAAGAGCCAAGTGGAACCATTCTTGGGATATCAGCAACGTAACAAGTCTAAATTCCCCCTTCCTCTGTTTGAGTACCATTAGATGTCATTTGGAAGTTTCTCTCCTATTTGATATTATGAAGACACAGTTTCTCATTATATGTACAGATGTTTATGCATTTTGTAAAAATCCAGTTCCTGTTGCCAATCATATCTCTGCTTATTGTTGACTCTCTTAGAACTATCATTCAGACATGATTTACTACTCACTCAAATAATAAAATAAGCTTTCTTTACTCCATTGCATTCAAAAGCCATTTTTGTATGACCTAAAAAAGTAAAGGTCCTGATTTTATTTATAAATTGTAGCTACTCTTTAGATAGATGTATATAATTAATTTTGCACACATTCACATAAAATAATCATTCTACTCATAAACTATTTCGTTATTTCATTTTGTATATTAGAAACTCATGAGCAAAATTTGATAAACTAATATTCCAAATTAATTGAACATGTATCTCCTTAATGATAAAGTACATAGATATAATTAGAATGAGGCTTTTGTGTAATTCTAATTACAGTCACACTGAAAGCCTAAAGACTCGTATACAGGGTGCCCCACTTAAGTCTTTCACCTCCGACAGAGTGTGAAATATTTCAGATATATACAAACCCGAAATTATAAGTTAAATCACATCGAAGAGGACATCTGATACATGTAATGCATTTTTTGCACATGAAATATTTTTCAAGATATTAGAGTCAACTTTCTTTTTTAAATGGGCTCCAACTATGTTTTGTATTGCAAATGTTGCGTTAGCTCTGTCTAGTAACAACTGGCTATTTTACTAACTGTTAGAATGTCACTGGTAAGAGCAAAACATAAGCAATGTCTGACCAAGGATCGAACAAAGGGAGGACAATTCTGCTTAGAGTTGTGCGTCAATACTTTTATGTCTCACTTCACCAAGTGCAACATTTCCATAGCATTAAAATGTACAATACATTGTGATTGTGATTTAATTGACGCACAAATCTAACCAGAATTGTCCTCCCTCTGTTCGTTGCTTGGTTAGACATTGCTTACTTTACTCTTACCGGTGATATACAAACAGTCAGTAAAGTAGTCATTTCTTATTAGATAGAGCTAACGCAACACTTGCAACACAAAACATAGTTGGTTCCCATTTAAAAAAGAAAGTTGACTCTAATATCTTGAAAAGTATTTCATGTACAAAAAAAAATACGTGACGTATGTTAGATGTCCCCTTCAATATAATTTAACTTGTAAGTAATTGTTGGTTTGTTTATATCTGAAATATTTCACACGCTATTGGAGGCGAAAGAGTTAATTGGTCCACTCTGTATATGGATATAAATTCACATATCCAGAGAATGGAAACTGTAAGGTTGTTAATACAAATCCTGAATCGCAAGCCAAAAGGAGGGATGGAGACACTAGAAAAGGTATCAGTCTAATTCTTGATATGGTGAAATTATAGTGACTATGGTGGTGGCGGTAATGATGCTGATGGCGATGATGATGATGATGATGATGATGATGATGATGATGAAGACGATAATGATGACGATGACGTTGACAATGACGAAGATGAAGATGATGACAATGATGACAGTGATGATGACGATGATGATGATGATGATGATGATGGCAGCAGTGGCAACAATCTCGTATTAATTGAATCTCTGGTTAATTCACTTGCCCTGAATCAGTTTACATTATTAGAAAAAGAGAAGTACATACAGCAAATGTGCCTACCATAGGAAGCTATTGTGGATTTGTATTTGAAAATCCAGTTTCAACTCTAATATCAATCCTTCAATCAACTTTAAATCTAATAATAGGGCTTTCAATTTCTTGCATTACTCGTATTATCATCTATTCTTTGAACTGACACTAATTATTAATTGCTGCAGTTAAAAACATAATTAGGTTATAAAAAGCATTAACATGATCTGTGCTCATCACAGTTTGGAAGTCAATTGGAATAGTCTTCAGTGATGTATTGGTCGAATATTCTTCTTCCTCTCTCTTGTATCTGATGATTAGTGAATATGTTTTTGTGAGAAATGCATAGAAAACATAGAGTAGTAATGTGACTGTTATGATGATAGGCACCGCGATTGAGAAACTGTGTGAAGCTGCTCTGGAAGACTCTCTAACGGATCGAGGGGCTGTGGTGAGGGCTGCACGGTGTCTGCTTGGCTCAGTGACGAGGGTTCTCCTATTAGCAGACATTGTAGTAGTGAAACAGTTGCTCCTTGCTAAAGACAAGGTGAGTAAATCTTGCATTGAGGAATAATCAAAAGTGATTAGCAGATAAAAATGACAACATTTTGGAACTACTTATTTGTTCTATCTTTTAAGAATATAGATAATATAGGCATGTTACATATTACTCTTCACGCTGTATCTAGGATAAGGGTGATCTAAAAAAGAGGGCGCAAGCAATGGTGCATTGTCAAGAAGAGCTATAGATTGGACTTTCTTCATTTCTCCATTGCTTAAAAAAAAATAATAAGAAATTCACAAAGTTTTCAATATGGCTCTGTCTTTGTCTTCAGGTGAAAGTGGAAGTGAGAATGATCCCAACGACTAGCATACCCTTCTCAATGCTCTCATTTTTCACCTGAAGACGAAGCTAGAATTCATCTACTTGTATCTTCGAAACATTGTGAATTCCTTATCCATTTGAATAATTTCAAGGGAAAAATTGTTCCTGGGCCGGGCATCGAATCCAGGACCTTTGGCTGAGCAAGCCAACGCTCTACCGACTGAGCTACCCAGGAACTGTACCAGATCCTGGTTCAACTCATGTGAATTGACAAGATGTCACAAACCCAAATTGAGTTCACACTTGCTGTGTGACTTAAAAAAAAAGTGGATGAAAAGAGAATAATTGAACTGGAGTCTGGTAGATTTCCTAGGTAGCTCAGTCAGTAGAGCATTGGCGCATTCAGCCAAAGGTCCCGGGTTCGATGCCCGGCCCGGAACATTTTTTCCTTTGAAATTATTCAAGACAGCTTTACAGGAAGCTATACCTGAAAGCCAGATTTGTATCTTTATTAATTTATTTAAAAATCAGTGGAATAAGTCCAATTTAATATCTCTACTTGGTCAAACCAAGAAATGGATTCGGAACACCTCAAAATCTGTGCTTCAGTGGCAGGCCATGATAATATCTTTGAAAAATATTGGAGTGCAAGAGGTCAAATGACTTTAATGTCAAATGCCTGGCATTAGAAAACAACACAACATATCTCTACTTGGAATAAGGTTACCAAATATTTTGGTTGAATTTCGGAACAAGTTTTATTTATTTATTTATTTATTTATTTATTCATTCATTCATTTATTTAATCTTTTGTTTGTTTACTTAAATATTTATTTATTTACGTATATTTATTTATTTATTATCTGTTTACTCATTTATTTACTTTACTTATTTATTTATAATCTATTTACTTCGTACGTATTTCTTTTGCAGAATGTGTTAGTATAAAAAATACTTACTTTTGTTTTTTTTATTTGTTCATCTTTCTGTTTCACTGATTTGTATTTAATATCACTACAGATAAATAGGAATTTAATATTTAAAGTATTGTTTGCCATTCTTGTAGATACAAGGATAATTCAACTAACTTTCAGAATAATTTGGCAGTGAATCAATCTAAAAACAAATTAGGATAAAGATATCATTCCTGCACTTACAAATCATGAATGACAGCCATAGAATAAATTCTGGGAAATTTCAGGTATAAACCTTGTTCAGAAATACAAACGTCAGTCTGGGAACTGTCTCCAGGAAACAGGGACGTTTGATAACCTTGGTTCTATTTTTAGGTCTTAGTCAATTTATGTATTTTAACTCTGTGATGAAATGGAAATGTTTAAACGTTTATGAACCACTTAATGTGTACCATGCTTTAAAAATATCAGTGACAGACACATGTGAAATAAATTACAGTTATTGATAGTCATCTAGTAAGGATAGTCTTCTCTAGTAGGTACATTAATCCTTCATCTCTGGCGACTGATTGTTTACATTGCTGTGCTCTCTGATTCAGGTGGCTCGAAGTTTGGGTCGGCTAGAGAGTGTTACTAATTTCACGGAGTTCGTGAAAGCATTTAGTCAGTTCGGAGCAGAGATGGTGGAACTTGCACATCTCACCGGTGATCGTCAAAATGACCTCAAGGATGAGAGGAGAAGGGCGCAGATGGCAGCAGCAAGACAAGTACTTGAGCGTTCGACCATGATGCTTCTGACATCCTCGAAGGTAAGAAGTGAATCTGATAGATTAGAGAGGTTAAGCAGTCTAGGTTCTGAGTTTATTTTAATTCATTAGAAGGATAGGAGAAAATTACTTTTAGTGAAAAAACTCGAAAGTTAAAAATACAACACGTTTATTTTAATAGAAAATATGCATTAGTTCTGACCATCAACAATCGTCCTCATTAGATTAGTGGGTAAAATTTGGCATTAATTTATTCTTATAAAGATACAGGAGAAAATGTCGTCACAGTTATTAGAATTAAACATTACTTAAGCCAATTGTATTGTATTATTTTACTTACATTACTTACATTTCATGGTATTCATACATCACTTCACAGCTAGAATATGAAACATGTCAAATAAATCTTAATAGAATTACTAAGTCTTAATTATAGTCACAGTCTAGTTGAAATATATACAGAAGAGTTTTTCAACATACTAGTACAACACAAGGTGTTAGTATCGATACTTAATACAAGACTATATTCATGCAGTGTTGTTGAATGTCATATATTTCCTACAGAATAGAAGGTGTGAGAAACAAGGTACTTCTTTCATTTGACCCTAAATAATTTTATGTTTTGAGTTTGATTTTTTATATCCATAGGGAGGCTATTAAAAATGCATACTGCCATATAACACACTCCTTTTAGATAACACAATAGATTTGCCGATGGAGTATGAAAGTCATTTTTTTGATGAGTATTTATGCTATGAACTGTTGAATCAGTTACAGTTTTCACGATTACATACGAGGAAATTTATTAATGAAAACATATAATGACAAGCCATGGGCATTATTTGTAGTTTTTTTTTAAATGGTCCTACATAATTCCCTAGGGAATATATCGGTCCCCTAACTGCCCATTGTGCAACTCAAACCAAGAAATGGATTCGGAACACCTCAAAATCAGTGCTTCAGTGGCTGGCCATGATAATATCTTTGAAAAATATTGGAGTGCAAGAGGTCAAATGACTTTATTGTCAAACGCCTGGCATTAGAAAACAACAACAACAACATAATTCCCTAGATTTGGCATCTACTATTATTCTAATTACAGTACTCTTTTTTGTAGTGGGAATATACTGTTTCTGTCTGTAGAATTTCTCCAGAATATTATTTCAAAACTCATTACTCAATGGAAGTATGCAAAATATATATTTTTTTAAGGTTTTGATATTTACTACCTCTTGCATAGATCTAATAGCAAAACATGCTGAATTTAGTATCATGTCTCTTCAAAACAATTCAGCCACTTCTTTTCTAATGTTTACTTTCCCGTCTTTACCCTTTTCATTAACTTTGCATCCATGTCACATAGTCTTCCTAGTTTTCTGATGTAAGCGTTCCACTAATTATGGCTTACATCACTTAGAGTCTGGTATAAATAAATATTATGTATTAATTCTTATTATTTTGATATATCAGACTGAACCATTCACCATGATGGCTTGAAGCACAAATATTGTATGTCCACTTTTTCAAACTTTCAGGAAACTGGAAGGAAGGTTTTTCCTATTGTATATACATCTTATAAAAATAATGGAGCAAAATATATTTATTGTTATATTAATAATGCCCCATACAATACAATATATTACTTGTGCAGAATGATTTAGCCTCATATGTTCAGTATATTATCATGTTTCAAATTTGACCAGATATGGGCACACAATATCTGTGCTTTAAGCCATCGTTAATATTTAGTGCCTGTGAATGTTCCAGATATAATAAAGTAAGTTCAAATCAGTTGTCACTTTCCAAGCTTAATATAAATAAGGCAGACTGAAAATACTAAATTTTCACTTTTTTCTCTTTTGCAGACATGTTTGCGACATCCAGACTGCCCATCTGCTCGAGAGAACCGGGATACAGTTTTCTGTCAGATGAGACGTGCAATGGACCTGATTCATTATGTTGTTAAAGATGGGGTGCTGGATTCTGCAGCTCAATTGGGAGATGCAATTTCACCCATGGACCAGCATGGTGCTAGTGAGGTAAATTTATTTAATTTGTGATAAGAAATAAATATTTCTGTGGTGTTCGTGTAAAGGGGGATAAGTCACTTTTTTGTGCAGATGAAATTTTGTTTCCCAGATGAACACACAAGTTAAATTATACAAATGAATGTGCAAAAATCAAAGAATACCATCAGTTGATGTGCATTATTTGTGTAGAAAATTATTTGCAATAAGGGTTCGAAGTTTAATTTTCATTTTTCTCCAAACTCATTTTTATAACTTATCTCCCTTTACCCAAACACCACAGATTTAATTTTTTAGGTTAGATGCAGTAAAGCTCAGGTATAGTAGTATATTTATAATAATATTAATAATAATGATGATGATGATGATAATAATAATAATAATAATAATAATAATAATAATAATAATAATAATTTATTAAAGTTTCAGGGAAATAGCCTTGTAATGTTATTCGAAAGTTAGGACATTTTTTTTTAAATTGCTGAACTGTAATTATCAAGGTTTTCATAAAGAAAATAATAAAAAAAACATAATATTATTCACGGAAAAATGTTGAACATCACGATATCACGAAAATGTAATAAATAAAAGACAGTAAAGCTACTCTTTAGGGAATTATTACACTTTTCACTGAAAATGTATTTCTCGAAATGGTGGTTTTATGTCTACAGAAGCAAATCACTCTTATTTAGTGTTACTGTGAACGTAATAGAGAATTTTCCAACATCTTTAGAGGTTTTATGACTGTATATGATTTGTAAATGGCTCTATAGTTTGCCTTCTTTCTGACAACTATTAATAATTTCAGAGAAAAATGGTAATCAAGAATAAATTTTATATTAATAATTTTTGTGTAAAGAAGTCTCTTCTTTGATGAATGAAATGGTGTGTTTATTTTTATGTAAACATTATTTTTACTCAGCCCATCTACGTCACTGCTTTGTCTCGTTTATTGGCAATGAGGGAAGTGACTTATTATCAGTGTAAAGGATATCAAATCAGACGTGACTGCCCCACAGTATCACAAAAATTAAGTGTCTGCTCTTAATCACACCACAGTCTAATATCATACAGTCACGAAGCTTGAGGTGATTTTTTTGCATTTCTCGTGATACAGCACTCCAAGTGATTAGCAACTGAGAGTACTAGGAACAATAGACTGTGCCGGTACTATTTTGGATTGTCTGTGATGAGGCGATAATAGTGATCCGAATGGCTAGCAACTAAATTTCTACTGTCATTGGATTGAAGATGCCAGTGAGAGCTCATTGGTTGGTATCATCTTCACAGTTCTCAATTCTGTGTCAACACTATTTTTATTTTTGATTATGTTTACATGTGTGTAACAACGTTCTTGTTTAATTGGTTGCGTTGCAGGATGACTGGGAAGTAAGTCGGACTGTATCCGGAGCATTGAAGCAGTTGGAAGATCTAGTGGAAATGACTCGACTCACTCTGTTGGGACCTGACTCGAAAGAACGCTTAACTCAGGCACTGGACACCATTGTGGAGCGAACACAAGACTTCACAGATTCGGCCTACACAAGCCACGAGCATCGTGAGAATATTCTGCTTCTCTGTGATCGTGCTAAGCTCGACCTCAACCAGCTCCTCCGAGTAGGTGTGAGTCTGGTGAGTGAGTGCTTCACTGTGAAAACTGCAGTGCACCCAGCTTCTTATTCATCATTATGTTGACGTAATTCTTGGTTAGTTAATTGTTTGTTAGATTTTTTGTTTTGTGTACTTTCCTAGTTTATTTAGTTTGTTCTGCTTTCAGTTAACATAGCGGTAATAGATTTAGTTATTTTGTTATATTGTTAATAATAATTTGTTACCGTTTATTTTGTTTGTTAACTTCTTTTCTTTGGTTTAAATTTAACAATTGTTTTAAACTACTTACTCGAAGTTGTTGTTGTTGTTATTGTAGTTGTTGTTGTGCATCAATGGTGTATTGATTTGGCAGTAACTGAAGGTGCAGTGCATTCGTAGCTTGACTGAACCGTTATAACATAACCTAAATAATATAGACAAGTGTTAGAAAAATTTTAATTAGGGATGATGAAATAAACAAGAAAACTTTTAATTAAGGATGATGAAATAAAAAATAAACATGAATAATTTTAAAAGGAAAGTACAATTTTCAAATTTCAATGTTTTAGTGGTCCGGCCGATCTACGAACGCACAGTACTTCCATATTGTCTTTCTTTACAGTAAATCTCACAGTATTTTTCGTGTATCAAACCTTTGCCCTGATTCTGAAAGGCTCCTGTGACTTAAATAAGCAGGAAGAAAATTATTCTGTGATGAAATTTTAATTTAAAATGAATGATGGATTAAAAGAATAATGTAAATATTATCGTCCATTACTTTCATTTGCAGGCTGAATATGATTATTCATTACAAATAATAGAAGAAAATTAAAGCTAATCTTTATATGTTATGATAATAGATGGCCGTCAGAAAAGTAAATGGTTTCATTAAAACTTGACTGATACTTAGTTTATGTAAAAATGTATCCACTATTTTGAGTGGATTTCTTTATTTCTTATAACTACGTGCTGTTTTGTTTTTGTATGACATTTTGTCATAATTTACATATCCTTTCAAACACATCACATTTGCCCATTGATCAGTGAAATAAAGTTACTTTGTTGAATTAACTTAAAGACAAAATTATGAATATTTTTCAGATTAATTTTTTGTACCATATTCTAAAGTTGATGGTTAGACATTTCCAGTATTTACTTTGACTGTTTCACTTTTACTACGTCATACTACTTTTGACCAGTAAAATGGTACGAAAGGACGTATTTCAACCAGTCATGGCTGTTTATCACTACAATTTTATCTCTTTTCTAGCATTTGTTTGTTTTTATCACTTCCCTAGCATTTGTTGTTTTTATCATTTCCCTAGCATTTGTTTGTTTTTTATCACTTCCCTAGGATTTGTTTGTTTGTTTGGCAACATTTCAAATTGCAAATTCTTTACGATACTATAAAACATGCTTTGTGATCGTCATTTGTTTCCCTCATAGATAATCAACTGAAAATGGCAGCTCCGTTCACACATTTTGGTGAAGCTAACATAAGTGAAATAGAATTTTAGTGAGTCAGTTAATATTTATTTTATTGTGTTAGAGTACTTTATTTCTTCTGATCTTTATATACTTTCTTCTCTTTTTATCACCTCCCTACCATTTGTTTCTTTGCCATCATTTCAAACTATGGCACTCTGAAACATACTTTGCGATCATAATTTGTTTACTGATAGTCAAATGAAAATGGTGGCTCCGTTCGAACGTTTTGGTGAAGCTAACATTAGTGAAATAGAATTTTAGTAAGCCAATTAATATTTTATTGTATTAGAGTACTTTATTTCATCTAATCTGTATATACTTTCTTCTAATCGTGTAAAATAGTCAATTAAATCCCACTCAAGTTTTGATTTTCTCTAGATAAATCAAAACCTCTAGTGAGATTACTGTGGATAAAACCATTGGGCTGATATAGACATTTAAATATATAGACTGTTATTTTGACATGGCCGCAAAAATGGCGGAAAAAAACTACTGCCCTCTGTCAGAAGGTAGGAGAGATAGTTGGAACCATACACGGAATAAAGTGAAAACTCTCTTTTAAAAAATTTCTATGAGAAGAGATTTGGCATGCAGCAAAAGTTCTAAATTATAACAGGTCAATGAAATATATTATTGAAATATTAAAACCCTCTGTTGTTTGGGGACATATAAGAATCGTAGCAAGACCAATGTTATTATATGGCAACAAAGACGTTTATGCTTTGGTAGAAAAAGAATTATGACCAGTAAAATTGAAGTTTTTAAAATCTGCTTGATAAATAAAATTGGATAAAAGAAGAAGTATGAATAATCTGCAAGAGTTAAAATAGAACCAATGACAGAAATAGTAGTAGTAATAGTAGTGGTGGTGGTAGTAGTAGTAGTAGTAGTAGTAGTAGTAGTAGTAGTAGTAGTAGTAGTAGTGATGGTAGTGGTAGTGGTAGCGGTAGCGGTGGTAGTAGTAGTGGTAGTTAATGCCTGAGCAAATTGAATGGTTGCCATTTGTTGTCATGTATTCCAGTAGTACACGAACAGTTGGGGAGTCATGCTTCTGAACCAATAATATAACACAGTAATAAATAGTGATTCAATTGGCAAAAACATATGTACAGAGTATATCTAACTCGACAGCTCCTGAATTGCCGGCTAAGAGATAGAAGATCTTTGAGAAGACTCCCAGAATGGTGGTAGGAGATCATAACAGATCTCCAAATCATATATTTTGGATACAATTGTATTTATATTGAAGAAAAGAGCTTGAAGATTTTAAATAACAATTGAAATATATTGACAGGAACAAACGGAGGGCAGCTCGCCGACACATGAGATGGAGGAGGCAGTGGTGGTACTTCTGCAGGCAACACGGGACCTGAGACACCAGCTGCAGGCCACCACTATTGCGCAGGCGGGAGATCTGAGCAATGTCATAAATGCTGCACGTGATATGGTGAATGTCATTCGAAATGTGGCATTGGCCTCTGACACAGATCGTTTGATGGAGTGTGCTGATAAATTTCACGAATACATAGAACATATACTAGAGGTAAGGTAATTTTTTTTACTAATACTGACAGGTGTGTAGTTCCCCAAGTCTGGTGAATTGAGACAAATATACCTGCTGTTGCGAATTTTAGTTCAGAGCTTAGGCCTCTACTTCTACAGATGTTATTTATCATTTGACTGAACCAAACTCTTTTACATGCCCAGCAACATTTTAAACAAAAGCATACATAATAAATTGGGCCTGCTCTAGTATGCATGTTGACAGTATGGCAAACAATAATGTGTCTTTCTGCTGAGTTGAAGGAAGTTATCTGCTAAAAACAGGTATATATTTCATTATAAATTGAAATTTACATTTAGACTCATACAGTTTATGAAAATGTTGTGGTGTCAGTTCACATGCAAAAACTGCAGACTGGTTGGAAACATCCTAAAATAGGCTATGTGTGTGTCTAATGCCTACCCACTTCATTTCCGTGATTCGGGTTCTGCGTACTGTGAACCATTTTTACTAAAATAGACTATTATCTTTAAAATAGGAAGTATAAAATATGGATAGGCACTTTTAAATTACCTAATATGGATTTTGGATTATGTTCCCTAACTTACGTGCACAAGAATAAAATAGGTGAAAAGAGCAATGTCCGAACTCTAGTTATTATGATGTCACTAACACCTTTCTTTTGAAAAGAAAGAAACGTGTTAATGGTGGAGCCTGGAGGTAAAAATAGGTAATATGGAGATATGTTGTCAATTTTGAAATCTTTCAGAGTTTTACATCCTAGTACTACGAGTTATTTGTGAGTATACTTTGTAGTTCTCCTCGTATTATGTACCTGAAAGTGTATACTTTATTCAGAACTTAATAATATATTTCTATGTAAGAATAATTGGGATAATTTGACCGAATCTTTGCACACTTCATGAATAGGGATATCTTATGCGAAGTTTTACCGTTAGATGGCAGAAGCGCTCCATGCAGTACTACATGTTGTAGGGCTATATTATGTCACATGCTACAGTTGATTAAGTTCTCCCGCTTGTTGGTTTTCTGTGCGTGTCAAAATTATATTTATAATTATTTTGTATAACCTAGTATAATTTAATATAGTTCAGTATTTTCTTACATCTTAATTTAATTTACAATAAATAATAGCATAAACTTGTATAATACTGAGCGATTCACCTTAAGAGATGGATGGGAAAATCTGCAATATGCAGAATATAGATACATGTAAATTGAATATTCATTAACCTAAACGAGAACTTTGAGAACGAGGTGCACGAATAAAATAAATAAATAAAATAGGAACTTTGTCGAAGGTGAATATTATCTCTTCAATCATTAGTATTGTAAGTACCGTATGCTAATAACAGGATATGTAGCCACCAATATGTTTTTTTTTTTTTTATTATAGGGAAGGGACTATCGAGACTGAATTCCTCGTATTTTTTCTCTAGTTACGGAAAGATCAAATGCAATGTTTGATAAGATGATATAATATGATCGCAGTAGTATCACAATTATTCCTGTGTTTTGTAGGTTAAGGACATGCAGTTTTGAATACTATGTAGGATGATTTTGAAAATTTGAAGTAAAAGCATGGTTTTAATAATTAGTCTACAGCACATTAAAAACATTATTCACGAAATGGATTTCACTATGGATCGTCCTGGATAATAAACATCTCAGTTAATCCAGAGTTTACTGCAGGCGTAAAATGCTGGCCACTCCTAGGCTAGAAGTACTGAATATAATCTTAGCTAACACAGCTTGCTGTCGAGGTTGCATATGTTTTTATTAATTTTTCTTTTTCCTCTTTCAAAATGAAACTGTAGCCAGCAATTCTTTACTTGAAGTAGCTATTTTTGTTTGAGGCGCAATTTAATTAGTTAAATTTTTTAAGGTTTAAAGAATATATTCAGAATATTTCGGGATCTGAATGAAGACAAAAGGCTTTCTCTGGTTTTTACAAATAGGAACATAAGAAAAATTTGGTATTTTGAGTTGTTTTTAAGAGTATTCAATGTATTAATACACTAAGTAAATCTTAATGCTTGTATATTGGAAAACAAATGCACACGCAAAGAGCATCCCTCAAAGTACATGTGCGCTATCTGTTGGTGCTAGTTCAGGATATCCTTATTCAATCCAAGCATAAAAATGAGTACTCACTATAAATTTACAGTTTGAACACTACCTCACTCTATAGCGAAACCACTTCATTAGACTTGCATACAAAGGTTATAGTGCCCACATAGTACCCATCACCATGAAAATTTACGTAAAAGTTTTTATAGAGGAGTGAAATGTAAAGAAATCTAAAGATGTTTTGAATTTTTCCCTCTCTCTGGAGGGATGTAATTGAAACGTAGGTTTAATTTTTCAGGCATTGAGTGGTGATCATTATTATTATTAGAAATAGATAATGAATATTTAATAATCATGCACAGAAAAGCATTTACTAACTGGTATCTAATACGAGATAATTGGCTCTTAGTACAGATTAAACTGAACCCAACTTTAATCTAAAATAAAATATACCAGTCACTTTGATAATTCACTTTTGTCTTTAAAATATGGTGCTGTTACACATTAACTTCAACAATCATATTACATCCATAACCACATCTTTGCAACATTTGCTTTAATGAATTGTTTAATAAATATAATTAATGAAGATATCGTTTTGTCTTATAATCATATTATACAGTACTGGCAAAAGTTATGTTTGAATTACAGGTGTGTAAATTGTTGCGACACACAGCTACGACAGACATGCTTCAGGTGTCAGCCAAATATGCAGAAATCAACCTCAGGATATACGGTCCACAGGTTGTGACTGCAGCCCATACGCTTTCTATTCACCCTACCTCGAAAATTGCCAAAGAGAATGTGGAAGGTAATGGACATTCCATGATTGTTTATTGAAGATAAATATTGAATTATTTGTCGAGATTTCATCATAAGGCAAATAGTATTGTTTATTTTGTTTTAGGCTATACTCAATCACATTAGCTAAGATTTTAGAATATCAAAGAATAAATGTACCTTGTCTTGTTCGAATCTTGATCTTACTCCAGACCTATTTTGACAGTAAGGCATGTTTCAGATAATAGCTGTTGTTTTTCACTATTAGAGTAACAGGAGTGATAAAATGTTGATTCATTTGTAAGCAAAACACCCAGTGATTACTAGAAATTATAACTATAATATGATCAGGGAAATCATATTTATTCTCGCAGCATATGTGATACATTCTGGTATCAGGGATATGTAGAGGTGGGAGGGAGGGATTTAAGAGCATGGATACCCTTTCCCCAGTGTTTTGTTGGCAGTGTTCGCCGATATGTGGGATGCGCTGGTATCGGATGTGACTGCAGTCGCCAAAGATGTGGTCGATCTGTGTGGCCGATCAATGGAGGACAACAAACAAGTGTACATGTCTCTTCCAAGGCCTGGGGTAAGTTAATTTTGTGTTTAAAAAGTATTTGAACTCCATAGCTATGCATTTTTCCTAGTTTCAAACGAAATTATAAAACCACCAGCATGGCTCAGGCAGTAGCTCATTTGCCTGCTGATCTGAGTTGCGCTCGGGCATGGGTTCATTTCCCACTTTGGCTGATTACCTGGCTGGGTTTTTTCCCAGATTTTCCCCAATCATAAGGCGAATGTCTGGTAATCTATGGCGAATCCTGAGCCTCATCTCACTAAATACCATTTTGCTATCACAAATTCCATCGACGCTAAATAACTCCAGTAGTTGTTACTGCATCGTTAAATAACCAAGTAAAAAAAAAATACATTCATTCACAGTGTTCTCCCCAAGGGCAGGTCTTTCACTGCAAACCCAGCATTCTCCAGTCTTTCCTATTTTCCGCCTTCCTCTTAGTCTCCATATATGATCCATGTAATCTTAATGTCGTCTATCATCTGATATCATCTTTTGCCCCGAACTCTTCTTCCATTCACCATTCCTTCCAGTGCATCCTTCAGAAGGCAGTTTCTTCTCAACCAGAAAAAAAATATATTTATATTGTATATAGTAAAAATAAAAGTATAGTAAATTATATTTTTTTTATTGATATCAAGTTTAAAAGCATTGTTCCTTTAATAATAAGTCAAGAAAATTTTTTAAATTACTGTTAACTATTCTTTAAAATTTAGAAGTTAAAAAATATAAAATATATATTGATTATTTCAGTATATTTGATAATGTACATGCATAATATGGTACTATTTTGAACGTCTGATATTTTAAATCATATTTTATTGATTTTTAATAATTTACTCATAGGTACATTTCTAACACAAATTTAAAGAAATACTGTTATAACTTTGCAGCCATTAAGAATTATACGAGGTATTGATATTGTTTGTATAGCTAAATTATAATTTGTAAATAATAAGCCATTTCATTTTGTTTTCTTATATCTGTGTTTCAGAAACATGGTACAACTAGTAAACCATTGAAGCCTGTACGCTTGGATTCTGAGGTATAGTCTGATTTGTAAAGTTTTATTTTTAACTCATGTTCATATTAAGTTACAATATCTAAATTAAAAGTAATAGTGATGTAGAATGGTCTGAAAGGTACATGCTTGTGTTCTGTTTATTCATATTATTATTCTGCTTATTTCTGATAGCCAGGTTCGTAACAACTAACAATACAGTAGAACCCCAATTATCCATCACCCTTTCAAACCAATTGGCAGATTATCCGACTGTCTTACTCTCGAATTTCTTTTTTTTTTGTACAGAAATATATGAAGTACTGTACAGTATATTAGCACGTTGTTTTTTCTAGAGAGGTTTATTACAAGACTTTAACCCTTTCATAGTAAGGTCTACTGTTTGAGTTGTCGTACTGTATAACTTCCATATTAAATATCTTCCACGGGTATCAAAAGAAATCATGTTGTTCTAAGTATAAAAAAGTGCAAAAAACTGAATGGTTTAGGGAACGAGAAACTGTGGCTCATCTCAGAATACGAGACTGACGTCACAGCTGTGTGCAATTTAATAAAGATCAAGGCTAAAGTGTATAATAGTACATTATGCAACGAGCCTATAATGATAGTAATTAAGAATCGAGTATGGATATTTATGAAACGAGCGCAAGCGAGTTTCATAATTTTCATACGAGCTTCTTAATTACCATTTTTACGACTTTTTATGCTCGACCACATTTCTAACTTGAAATTACCAGTATTCAGATGTATACATTTTATTTGTAGGTATCTGACAAGATCGGAAGTGACCTTGTTCTAGGTCGTGAATTGTGAGATGTGCACAGACGCGAAAGTATTGATTTTTTCCGAGGAACAATAATGTCATTGACCTTGACGTAGTCCCGTTAAACTTGATAATATTATAACCTTGATTATTGAATTCGACATTGAAAAACGAGATGACAAATTGAATTTATTTGAATATTATTTACAATTAACGCTAATTATTATAGTAACAGAACATAACCTTCTGCGACAGTATTGGATTTCCAGCCTCCGTGACTTTTCGCTAATTCTCTTTCGATTGCATATCCGAGAATAATCGATACTTGCCGTTTTATAACGGTACAAAACTGACTTGTCATTGGCTGAACACATGTAAGCTGAGTTATCATTGGCTGAAGACCTGTACTTTAATGAGTAGGTGTACTTTAATGACATGCATTAAAGGACTGCTACCGGGTGTATAATTAGTACATTTCGGCATGGTCGAGCATAAAGTATGTAGATATACAACTTGAGACCTCCACTATTCGTATCTTTCCACAGACAGTCATTACAAAGAGTTTCCTTGCCCCTTAAAAATCCATTGCTTATTTCGTCCATACTGATATTCCATAGCAACTCTGCTTCATCTCTTTGTACATGCTAGAAAATCCCAAGGCAACACCTCCCCATTTCCCTCTTCTGATCAGCATTCAAAGCTTTATGGACTTAACTCGCATAGACTAATTTAGATACATAGTTGAAAATTTGTCATCAATAAGAAAAGATAACATTAAAGATTTAAAATACTGTTGCTTATGAAAGCCATTGCCATGAGTAGTGGGCAACAGCTTATCAACACTTCCACCTTGCGCATTGTTATATTATATAGTAGATACAGTGAAACGTGTTCAAATCAGAACCTGAATAATCCGGAATCCTGTCTATTTCGGAACAATTTATTGGTCCCTGCGAAATTCATATGTATTATGTGTAATTTTTCCTGAATAAAACGGAAACTGTCCAACACGGAAACGGAAACTGTCTGCTACTGTTCAAAACGGAAATAATATTTTGGACACACTGCTTTAATGTAAACTATATTTTGAAACACTCAATAAAAGAATTGTATTCCAATGGATACCATCCCATTGTGGAATCCTGAGAAATGAGAATGCGGATGCTTTAGCAAAGAAGGGCAGCACTGCTACTTACAGACCTGTTACTAAATCTATGTATTACTCTGTGAAGAGATTTATTAAATCTACATACTTAGACTTCAACAAACAAAATTTGATAACACAATCCCAAGGGAAAAAATGGAACTCTCTGCATCAAAATCCACAGTTAATTCCCGATTTACCACGAAAATCGTCTGTAGCTGCATTTAGAATGGCAACAGGCCATGATTTTTTGGCCAAACACCTGCATAGAATTGGAATATGTCAGTCCCCTAACTGCCCATTGTGCAACTCAAACCAAGAAATGGATTCGGAACACCTCAAAATCTGTGCTTCAGTGGCTGGCCATGATAATATCTTTGAAAAATATTGGGCAAGAGGTCAAATGACTTTATTGTCAAACGCCTGGCATTAGAAAACAACAACAACATATTTTGAAACAGTATGTGCTTTCAAGGAATGTACGAAATACGTAGGTCAGTAAGATAAAAAGAAGTTTTCTTTGTAAAATTTTTGAGGGTGCGAGAGTGTGTTGGGCTGGTGGTCATAAATTTTATTACCCTATTGACTAGGCAGATGAGTCCCTTCAACGATGTTCAATTCTTCACTCCTGTATACTGTCGTAGCTGGGTAGAACGCAAGTAGTGATTTCGTGATAAAAAAAATTGCGTAAAAATGCTGCACTATCATTAATTGATGAAGTAAAAGTTATGGAGGAAAATGAGAAACGAAGAGTATGGTAAATAATGTTGAAATTTATGAATGGAAAACTCAGGTGTAACTTAACACTTTCAAAAATAAAGGCCAATAATGGTGACATGAAAGGAAACAGAAAACAACTGGTTACATAGAAATAAATGAACTGTTGTGGAAGTGGATTGTTGTTGCCCTTTCAAAGATCGTGCAAATTTCTGGACCTATTCTGCAAAGAAAACCCTTGAACTGGTAAAGAAATTAGATAATCCAGAATTCAAGGCTTGTAGGCTCCTAGTCCTATTAAATAATGTGCTGTGATATACAGTACAGTATTATAGTGTTAGATATTAAATTTAGCGTAATTAATAAACTTTATAGTGTTTAATGAGTGAGTTACGATACAATTTATAAGGAAATGAGATTTTCATCAAGATCATTCACCAATTAAATAAGTGACAGGAAGCTGATTTAATGTCAGTAGTGTTGTTGTTGTTGTTGTTTTCTAATGCCAGGCGTTTGACAATAAAGTCATTTGACCTCTTACACTCCAATATTTTTCAAAGATATTATCATGACCAGCCACTAAAGCACAGATTTTGAGGTGTTCCGAATCCATTTCTTGGTTTGAGTTGCACAATGGATAGTTAGGGGACTGATATATTCCAATTCTATGCAGGTAATGTCAGTAGTGTTAAACGGAATATTTTGTAATTCTTACAATTTGCGGCATGCCATTTTGTTTTTCATTTATACAAATGATAAAATATTCCAGTTTAACTTCACACCTGAATAACACTGAAACCTGTCCACAACAGAAAAAAAATTAGGACCATGTCTCTTCCGTCTTGAACAGGTTTCACTGTATTATTTTATTTATTTGAAATAGATTCTAAGGAAGTCAATCTAAAGCTTGGTATAAATGGATGATACTTATTTAACAAACTCACAAACGGATATTTTAATATCAGTATAATAAAACCTAAGTTGTTTTTGCGATAAATTTGATAATATTTCACAGAGGGAATGTCTTACGAACATTCACAGACTTCATAATTGATTTAGTTACCAGATATGCGAGGATGAAGACAACATTTTCCTTTTTCTGTAGCATAGATTACTGTTCTTGGTGGGAAAATTCATGTTGGTATGAAAATGAACTGTGATGACTGTATTAGATGGTGATTCTGAGTTGATTTAATCTGAAACAGGAGCAAGCTAAGATTGCAAAAGCTGGCCTGGAGATGAAATTGATTACTTCTGAGATGGATGCAGAAACGGATAAATGGCAAGAAAGTGGAGCAGGAGGAGCTGCCTTAGAAGAGAACAATGATATTGTGAAGAGGGCCAAGAACATGAGCAGTATGGCCTTTTCCATGTATCAGTTCACGCGAGGAGAAGGTGCTCTGAAGACAACACAGGATCTCTTTACTCAGGCCGAATATTTTGCTGAGGAGGCCAACAGACTCTATAAAGTAGTGCGGCAGTTCTCGTATCAGGTAAGCTTTTGTTCTTATACTGGCCTGTGCTGCTGGTGTTAGTATTTACTTGTTACTTGTCACACATTAAGTGAATGATAAACCCACTTCTCTATACAGTGTTACATTTCATTCCTGACAAATATTCAGGCCTTCATACCTTACTAGAAGTTTTAGTACCAACATTTTGATAACATATCTAAGAGAAGTGTTCAGTAAGTTAGTTTTTGCAAGATGGTGTGTTTTTTCGTCGTTACAGCATATGGCCGCCACTATTGGAAGTTGATTTTACTGAATTCAGAATTGCCAACCTAGATAAGTATGTTGAAATATTACAAATAACTGCTCTAGAGTTGTAACTAAAACTACTCCCGTCATCTGCCGACACCTATGACAAACTTCTTGCTGAGAATCAGTCAACTGTCCATACTCTAACGTACGCTCTGCTCGTTTTTCACTCTTGCTTGATTTTGTAAAAAGTACTTCCCAACTTTGTATCGTAATATGGTAAATTAACAAAAATTTATTGACATATGAAGGTCCACACCTGTGGAGTAACGGTTAACGTGTCTGGTCGCGAAACCAGGTGGCCCAGGTTCGATTCCCAGTTGGGGCAAGTTACCTGGTTGAGGTTTTTCCGGGGTTTTCCCTCAACCCAATATGAGCAAATGCTGGGTAACTTTCGGTGCTGGACCCCGGACTCATCTCACTGGCATTATCACGTTCATCTCATTCAGACGCTAAATTATAACCTAAGATGTTGATAAAGCATTGTAAAATAACCTACTAAAATAAAAAATAAAAAAACTACTACTACTACTGTTATTGTAATATATATTATTATTGCTGTACTATTACTATTGTTGCTTATTATTATTATTATTATTATTATTATTATTATTATTATTATTATTATTATTATTTTACATTTTATTCAGTAACTTACTGGTATCCTTCAATACTACTACAAATTGTTAGTTTTAAGACACCTGCATTGTACAGGTTATTATTGCGCATTTTTGAATGAGGTTCTGCGGTTTGAAGAATATTTTAAATTAAAACTCCATAAGTTCGATATTCTTTTGTGTTATCTTTATATTATCACGTATTTCCTTTTCATCCTCTAGTTGAGTGGAAGAGAAGGCCGTACAGCCTCTGCCAGATTAAATAAAACATTATTATTATTATTATTATTATTATTATTACTATATTTTTATTTTTTCCACTGTTATATAGCACTATAATAAAATTGGACTTTTTAAAAGGGGGGGGGGGGAAGAGGCAGAAGGAGGACAGAAAGAATCACCCATCTCAGTAGGCTAGACTAGACGGCAGTTCGGAAGACGGTCGGCTCCTACATGCTCCGTAGCATTTCTGATATGTGACGTCACAAGCTTGTACAGTAGAACCAATCAGAATCAGTCTATAACAAGTACTTCCAGAGTTCGTTTGTTCACGTGTGAGCGTTTCAATACATTGAATAAGTATTATTATTATTGTTATCCAAATATTGAAACCCTATTTTACCTTTGGTATATTAGGGTTGTAGTTTGTTACATGTGAAATACAATATGTAGTGATAATACACAATTTTAAAGAATTAATAGTAGGTGTGAATCATAGTTACAATATAAATACACTAATTAAGAGACAGTAAACAATACTAATACGTTATGCAATAATTACTTTCAGTTAAAACAAAATGAAATAAAATTAGAAATTATAATCGAAGGTGTAGAGAAATTGCAAGATTATTACATTAATTTGTGATCTTATACATAATTTTAAGCAATATTAATGAGATAATGCACATAATTGGCGTAGTTACAAATAAAATACCTATTATATAGTTGGTTTGCGATAGTAAAGAAAAAATAAAAACAAAATTACTTATGGTTACAAACTATATACCTGTCATCAAATACTCAACAATAGTAAAATCTATAATACAAACATAGTTATTGTTGTCATTACTATTATTATGCCCCAAAGATAGACACCTTGTTTTACATAGTGCATTAGGATTTTATAACATCATTAATTTATATACAATTAACAGCTACAGTCTTGCGTGGATGTGGTATATAAACTCTGTGAATTGTTTGTAACAACATTTTTTTCTAAGAAAATGGTAAAGGGGTGTGGAGTAATTTAAATTGCAATCCGAGATATGATATCTTAAAAAGTGTCTTTTCCTTTCGAACACTGGACAGTGAAAAATCAAATGTTCAACAGTCTGATTCTCTTTGCATATGCACAGAGATTCTTCTGCACTTTTGATCCTAAATCTTTCAAAGTAGGAACCGAATTTTCCATGGCCGGTCATAAATTGGGTGTAAAAGAAGTCGGTTGAGAACTGACTGCAACATAGTCTGTCTTGTACATTGGGAAAGAATAATTTCTTGGTCACAGAGCCTTTAACACTAGAGTTCCAGTATGTATTCCACTTGAGTGTAGTTGTGTGCTTGATCTTCTGCTTGATGTACGAAATAGGACAGGTGGAATATTTATATTCTGAGTTGGTTGAGGCCGCTTGCTTCGCTAATGTATCCGCTCTTTCGTTTCCTTCAGTACCTGTGTGGCCGCGCACCCACATTAAGCAAATACGACCTTCAAATTTAAGTATTAGGGATCTAATTTCGACGGCTATAGAATGCAAGTTGTATTTATCGTCAATGGTTTGTAAGGCAGATTGAGAGTCGCTGTGAATACATGAGTCAATCCCGTTGGTAATGCTCCATTTCACTGCTTGCAAGATGGCAAAGAGTTCTGCTTGGAACACGGAGCACATGGGCGCCAGGCAGAACGTGGCAGAGTGGACTTCAGTAGTGTTGTAGTAGGTAACAAAAGCACAGTCCACCAAGGTGATGTCGTTCTCCTTTTGCAACCGAGAGCCGTCAGTATAGATGTTGTATTCATGTCGATCTGAATAAGTAAAACTAACATTTACTGTGTGTGTGTAAGATAAATAAATGGAAGACGAGGCTGTAAAAAGACAAGTATTGCACAGGCAAGTACGGAAAATAGTGTTTAAAGTGTATAATTATTTTAAAAACGTTGACGAGCAGAACGCTGCTGGCCATCTTGATGCTGGCTGCAACGTTGCCAATGCGCAATAAACGACTGCAGAAGCATGTGGTGTGGGATTGAGAACTGTGCAAAGAATGTATTGTTAGTGAAGGAAATAGTTTACGTTTGGTCTCATGCTTACAGTAATCAACAGCTAAGGTCATTATTGTCGTTTGATAATTTAAATTCTCTCCTGCGCTATTTGTATTACACGTGCGCATGAAGTACGATGTGGCAATGTTGTATGCTGCCTTGCTCTCTCTGTCTCTCTCGACGCAAACGCTAGCAGACTACCGCCTTCCCAATTGCCTTTGACTCTAAATAACAAATGACTCACTGTTCAAATTTTAAATATTGTTAAATGTTGACAGATATCAACTGAGATTTCCTATCTTGTTAAATGGAGGATTATACTGTTTGGCAGTATGAAATTTTAATCTTAACTTCATATTGTAGTATATTAATGAAATTGAACTTAATTTGTTTTAGGTTCCTGGAGGTATCCACAAAAAGGAGTTACTAGAGAATCTGGATCGTGTCCCAACATACGTACAGCAGCTTCAGTTTACTGTTAAAAACCCCACAGTTGGAAAGGCTGCCACCTTCACCAAGGTGGATAATGTCATTCAGGAGACTAAAGGCCTTATGGATGTAATTTCCAAGGTGGTGACGACTTGCTTCACCTGTGCCACCAAAGTAAGCCAAATTAAGTCTTACATGTATTCAGAACATTGTGGCTTTTATAATATTGCTTACAAAAATATATTTGTATTTAGTGGCATAATTTTCTAATTAATTGGATTAAAATTATTGTCTCTCATTAGGAGGTATTGTGATACTACAAAAAGTTGATTTAGAGAGTTTTCCGGAAACACATGTTTTTCAGCATTTGTGATATTGAAGAATTGTTCTTGGACTTTCTGTCCATCTATCTGTTTATAGCAATTTCTCCTAAACTAATGGATGTATTTTGTTCGTATTCATTATCTACGATCCAATTTATCTCGGAATGATGAACATGAAATAGAATATGTTTTTATAAAAAGTTAATAGGTCTTCATTTGAAATCAAATCCACAAAAATCTTTAACAATTTTTTAAATATATTTCTTTAAAATAAATTGTTATTGGGTTTTACCTCTATTTATAACTGATAACTTGTAATCAAATGAAAATGAATGTGAAGATAATATGCACAAACGTATTCTTAAAGAATGAATAAATGAACATATTAATTAAGAAATTTAGTGTAATGAAAGATTTAGATTAAATTATGCAATTCAATTGTGGAAGATGTAATGCATGATATTGTATTCTTCAAAATCCTGCAAGCAGAAGCAAGTCTGTCACAGCAAGTTGTTAAAGACTCTGCACTGGTTACTTACTTACTGGCTTTTAAGGAACCCAGAGGTTCATTGCCGCCCTCACATAAGCCCGTCATTGGTCCCTATCCTGAGCAAGATTAATCCAGTCTCTATCATCATATCCCACCTCCCTCAAATCCATTTTAATATTATCTTCCCATTTACGTCTCGGCCTCCCCAAAGGTCTTTTTCCCTCTGGCCTCCCAACAAACACTCTATATGCATTTCTGGACTCGCCCATACATGCTACATGCCCTGCCCATCTCAAACGTCTGGATTTAATATTCCTAATTATGTTAGGTGAAGAATACAATGCGTGCAGTTCTGTACAACATCTATTTCCACATTTTCTAGTGGTTTGTGTGCTTGCCACTGAAATCAAGATCCTCAGGTTCAACCTTGCTGAGAGTATTGGATATAAAAGATGGCTCAATCAGTTGAGGCACTTTTCTGCCAGTCTGAAGTTGTGCTCGGGCGGGGGTTCGATCCCTGCTTGGGCTCATTACCTGGTTGAGTTTTTTCTGAGATTTTCCCCAACCGTAAGTTGAATGCCAGGTGATCTATGGCGAATCCTCGGGCTCATCTCGCCAAATACCATCTCGCTATCACCAGTCTCATCAACACTAAATAACCTCGTAGTTAAATAACCAACTAAAAAAAAAAAAAAAAGAGTTCTTCACTAAATATGGTACGTAATATGAGAATAAAAACAACTCTGGATAATTGAATTTGTAGAGATTCTGAATACTGGTATTTTGAAACTTTCCTGTTACAGTATAACCTTGATTTCCGTGGATTATCGTCTCGAGGAGGAGCATCAGGCTCACCTTTCCGAGAGGAGGATGGCAGTGGAGCAGGAGCCGGTGGTGAGGGAGGAAAGCTGGGTGGCGGCTCTGGAACCGACCCGTCCATCTGACAGTTTGGAATGGCCCGAAGGGCCAAGGGAGATGCACGACGCACACGAGTCTCCTTCTTACTCTTCTAGACAGCCAACATCTCTCATGGCTGCGTGAGACTTCAGTAGCTTGATTTGATGGCTGCAGACACCATATGTGCATAATTGTGATCCATTGGAAGGTGGGATAGATCTCTAATACTTTATCAGACATACAATTGAATAATTAAAGAAATAGCATAGTTCATATCCTGAGTATGATTGAGATGCAAATGTATTAAATATATTAAGAGAGAAGTGTGTACAAGAAGTCACAATATCAATATAAGATATTATCTTCTTTTGCAGTAGAACTTCTTTAATCCAAACAGAGGGGACCAAACTACTTGGACTTTGCATTAACTAGGTTTCAGCTTTTTCTGTAGTAATATTCTGTCCCGTAACTTATAGTTCCCACACAAAGATGGCTGAAGTTTCCTTAATAGCATTATTTTTTATTTCTGTTCTCTTACTTTAGATTTGTTTGCTTCTCAGAATGGTATGACTTTATAATTGTGGGACTTGAGTCCTGTTATTGAAGAAAAATGTTACCTATGGTTTCTCACTCTAGAGGAAATATATAGTTGGGGATATTAGAAATAAAAATGTTTCATACAGTGTTGTCTCACTAAGTAAATAATATAAAATCTATAATGTTACATGGAGATTTAGAGAACGAGTACTTTATTCGATGATATTTTAGGACTATGATGAGGTTATGGGAGTTAACATGCCCCGAAGTCTCTTGGGTCCACCACAGATCTCACAAAATATGTCAGGAATCGAACCTTTGTTGAGAGGTCGTCATCCAATAGGCTTCACTAAGCCGTATACATTGCATAAGAAGGAAATTAGTTCTAGTACTCTTTCATAAGGATATTTATTACAGTTCTGTAAAATTGAATGTAATTAGATTCTGCCTTTCACATTTGCCTTATTATCTAAAAATAATATAAAACTTTTTAGAATTAAATTCTTAATGCATTTGGAAAGTTTGAGTATATTAAACAAAATAATTGATGCCGTAAATATGTATATCTATATCTTAGTGAATTGATCAGAATGGTCATAGTACAGATCCATATGTCCAAAAAAAAGCAAAAGAAAAACCTTATTGGAATAAGTTATAAGAAATACTTGATGGAAATGAAGTTGAAGTTACAGGAGTGTGGTATGAGTGACCTACCTAAATTTTCTTCAAACAGGAGAATTCGTTGAGAATTTGGTATACAACTGGTTAGGAAAGAAGAGTCTGTGTAGGATGCTAGCATTGTGAAAGGAATCAAGAGATAAGATCCAAATGTGGTTAACCTGAAATATTACTTCGTAAAGAAAGATGTTCAGCCACAGTTTCATTGTACAGTTCCTAGGGGATGCTACTCAGATTCTAAATTTTTATACAACATGTTGTATTGTTTGGTGTTCCCACCAGTTGTACACTTACATGGAACTGTTACATAGAGGCTGGAAATATTGTGCGACTGTGAGAGTCATCTTTCGTTGCTCGTTATTGTATTAAACCATATTACACAAGTTTCCAATTGTTGAAGGTCAGCATGAATATAAATTACATACTGTAGCAGTGCTTTGGATGAACATTCATTACGGATTTCAGAGGTTCTACTCAAACTTCAGATTCTTATGGAGGATTCATTCCTATACATATACATTTATTCTAAGATATTTACCATATTTATGTGGATGTAAGTTGTCCTGATTGAAAGAGTTTTTTCTTTTCGACTCAGGATGCTCCCAATTTTGTGGATATATGATTCTGTGACGGAAGTGGAGAGAGGGGAGGTCAATGTCTCTTTTGAGACTGCCGCTGCCTCTATAGGACTTCTCGTGAGACCCCAGAGACCTCTGACGGACAAAGTAGGAAATAAAGTAGAAAGATATATGAACTGTACTCGAAATAAAAGAAGGGAAAAGTGTTTCTCTCTTACTAACACTTTAAAAAATACGATCATGCTAAGAAACCATCTGCTGTGGGCCGTTATTGTTATTACTAATTGAAGTAAATCTCAAGTTAAATCTTGGAATCAGGCAGGTGTTACGTAGTAATTACATTAAATTACATTTACTGTAGTCAGAAATCTATTCCTTGGTGATCCTTGTCAAAGTGCTGAGTAGGAATAGAATTATAAATTTTTCATGAACTTATTGTCCACTTTATATTTTGTAATGGGTAGCCCACTATTAATATGAATGAAGCACATATTTAAATACCTAGTCATATTGTCCTATTAATACCTCCACTGCCACACACTATTTATACTTAAGACAGTGGCACTCACAACAAGAACCATTTGATACACATATCTAAATAAGTTTTTAAACCATCAGTGCCAATAGAATACAAAATAACATTGGAAATATATTGGAGTTTTATAGTTGATTTTGAAGGGGAAGGGAAAGATGAGTAAATTTTCATCACATTTCAATAAAGGAATTAGAGTACAGTAAGAAATAGTACTTTATTATTAATATCCTCTATAGGTTAGAATCGATTTTCAGCAGAAACTTTAAGATAAAGTGCATTACATTAGCAGATTCTTAGTACATTGTATTATTATGCAATGTAAAGTCGTTATGGATATTAGAATTTTTTAAGAAAGACGAAGATGAAACAAATAGAATCAGTTATATAGTGGTTAGATTCATTTAATAAATAAAATGGTAATCTTTCGAGAACTAGAACGTAGGCAAGATCTATTGTCATTTATTTTGTCTTCTTTCTTTTGCCACAATCAATAGCATGATCAATATAATATGTTTTATATACAGGCATATTATACACATACACAACATTTAGAAATACAGTGGAAAATTTGTCGTTAAAAATTACGAGTACAGAATTTGATAAATGTTAAGTAATCTGTTCTCAGTAAAGACGTAATTTATTCCTGTACGTGTTTACCCTCATTATTGGTATAATTTGGCAATTAAAGTAACTAGACGAAGATATTCTGATAAATATGGTAAATATGATAGCATGTCCAATGGCTCTGTTATTTACTTTGGTGTTTGTAGCCATTAAAGCAGTTGGAAGGGAGAGGGAAATGTGCCTTGCAGTTCGTAATTTTAAGAACTGCTGATCTACAAGATACTGCACCTTCCTGGAGATACTCAGTTTCAGCAATGCTTGCTTTTCCTCTCTCTTTTGAACTGTCAGAGACAGCACCTACATAACTTTCTCAGGATGCGATAATTAAAGCCTCAAGGTGTGTGTATCTTCCCAAGTCATGTGAAGCTCATAAAAGACAGACACATAAAACAAGCTGGGATAGTGGTGCATCGAGTGGGTGTGTGCAGTGTTGATATTCGAGACATATCCATTATGGTATCTGTTTCCTCTGTCTGAGATTATTGTAGTGGGCGTTTTGTATTGTAGGAACAAACAATACATTCCTATGCAACGGGGAGAAACTGGTACCCCCTCCTTCCTCACAAATTACAAACTCTATTTTCTCATGTGAATGTTATCACTTTTTCAAAATTAAGTATTATATAGAATATTGTGGAAGTCTCTTGAAATATAATGTATGTCATTCCCAGCAGTGCAGCACGTTGTTGCTTTCTTCCATTACAGTGGCAAGTATGGAAGCAATACGATATGAATTGGTTTAAAAGCCACGAACATAGCTGTTGTGATTGTCATTGTCACCATTAACGTCATGATATCGATCATAATCACAGTCATTATCATCGTCGTCATTACTGTTTCTGAAATATTGTTTAAGTTGTCCTTCCTGATCTGTCATGCCATTGACTCCTGGTCTTCCCATTTGTATTCTAGTCTTTTCTTCCTTAATGCTGTCTTAGCAGTCTCCATGTTAGTATAATCGTAATGTTGATCTCTTTAATGTATCTCTAATCCGATTTGAAGTTTCATTTTTTAAATATAATTATGATCCATTTTGAATCTTGCGTACATTACTGTTAACACTTGAAGATAAGTAATTGATTACTTATAATTATGAACAATTAATTAATCAATTACTTATAATTATGAATTTAAGTAGTGAGCAATTCTTTGTCCATGACAAAAGTAGAGACATTAACCTCTCTTTTCTTTAGAATGTATTTTAATACAAATGCGAGTTACATACTCAGTTATGTGGTACTGTTTGACGTACTATCTATTTTTATTTATTATCTATTATCTATATTATCCGAGTATAAATAAAGAGAAATACTTCGTAATTTATATACGTACTACAATTCTTTTCAGGTACCATAACAGCGAAATTTTTTACATTTTACATACAAAATTGAAATATAATGTTCAGTCTTCACGAATGTCCATATTTCGTCATAATTTTTTCATGATAATGTTAACTATTATTGCTAACTGGAATCTAATTTTTAATAATGTTTCCCGAAAAGATGATATTTCTTCTCTTAAACTTTGCAAACTAAACTATTTTTTAAAAGTAACATGAAGTGAGCCACTGGGATAGCTCAGGTTGTAGCATGTTCACCTGCTGATCCAGAGTTGTGTTCAGGCATGGGTTTGATTCTTGCTTGGGCTGATTACGTGGTAGAGTTTTTTCCGACATTTTCCCTAACTGTAAGACAAATTATTTTTTAACTAATGGCGAGTACTTGGCTGTTCGTCATTCATCCATATGAAGCCAGTTGTGCAGACCAATTTACCGACAGAGTCATTGCCATAGGAGGCTTGTCTATGCTACACCTGCGAAGAAATGAGATAATATTGGAGATTTGTTGGGATGGCGCAGAAGAACTGGAGCTCCCAGAGGAATACATTGTGTTACTTTGGCCAGGGACTTGCCTAACACAAGTTATAAATCAAGGGTATGCTGAAGATCGAACCCGGGTCCACAGGATTATAAGTCCAGCACTCTAGCCACTAGACCACCGTGGCAGCTCTGTAAGGCAAATGTCAGATGGTGAATTCTCTGCCTCATTTCGTCAAGTACCATCTCACCCTATCATCAATTCCATTAACGCTAAACAATGTAGTAGTTATCATTAAATATTTATTTCTCTTCTGTTGACCTGAAGTTTTGAGTATGATTTCCATTCACATGCAAATCTAGAATGTTCACTTGATATTTTGTTAGACAATTGGTATGTGTTATAAACTGGACGAATAATATTATTCTCACAGTTATTAATTAGCCTACTTGCTCTGACACACATTTTTATGCTGATTCTCTAATATTTTTTTTCTCTCTCTATGAGTTCGGGAGGGGAACATCCCATGTACCGTGGCCTGAGGTCTATTGTGCGCCTCTGGGATGAGTTGCAAGCCCACCGACCCCGCCTATGCTGAACCAACCTAACTGCTAACACCCTGATGACCAGTCCCGACATCCTTCATATCCGTGCACCATTCATTCCCCCCTCCCCTTAAACGGTCTGAGTGGTAAGTCCCTTCTTCCATCTCCTGAATGGTCTGAGATGTAAGCCCCCTCTCCCTTGGGGAGGGGAGTGTGTTCCACTGCTAGCCACCAACTATCACAGCTTGACATGTCCATGGAGGCCGGCTGAGAGAGTCAGCAGCTTCAGAGGGCCGCCAAAGGCACGATCTGAAAACCAAGTATGACAACCAGAAATGAAGAGGAAAGGATGATAAAGAAGGAAAGGAAGTGGCGAGAATGAATTGGGTTCCATATGCCTGATAAAGTTACCTGATATTCATCCATAGGAGTGAGGGAAAAACCCTGAAAAAACCTCACCCAGGCAACTTGTCCTAAGCAGGGAATCGAGCTCCGGCTCGCTGGGTTCAGGAGCAAAGATGCTACCATGAGACTACAGCAGTGGACCTTCTCTAATATTTAGACAAGTTTAATTTATTTCTGTTTCGTTTAAATGCCGTGGGGATTTCCTTCTAGGTCTTCTCTATGTTACTACATGGAACTGTTGAGATTTTTCCATTATCACTATCTTCCTAATCCTACATGCCATATTGTCAGCCTAATAGCGAAAATGCTTCATTGTAAAAGTGTGTGATATTGACAATATACAAGTGTGTAACCAACACTTCCAGTTCTGCTGTTGTACAAGTCATACTAACTTTGTAAATATGAAAAAAAAACTTTTCTTATCATCTTCACGTTATTTCTTGTTATTCTTGTAAATGTGCATATAAATGTATATACAGTGGTGTTACTTATGCTCTCACAATGTAACAGCCTAAAGGAGGCTTCTTACTCATACCCATCATCATTGTCACCATATGCCTTTCAGCAACAAAGTGCTAAAATGTCATTCATCCATTTTCCAGTTTCTCCCATTGTTCTGTTTTATAAACTGAGACAGTGAGCTAGGCTTCCATTTGATTTATGTCATAATGTTGCTTGAAAACTCGAGTTTGTTCCTTATTTATGAAACACCCTGTATATGATGCTTGAGAGACTTGGTATTCTGTAATGCAATCTCATAATTGCTCACATATTGAAGTACACTGGGCATGTAACCAATATCAAGAGGAAGCTTCCAAATAATTTGTTATAAATAAAGATGATTTAACATTTACCGTATCTTCCAGAGATACTGACTGAGATTAAATGTGCGAAACATTGAGATTCCTGATACAAGTTGTTTGAAAGTACGTTTTTAATAGTAATTGCCTCTGCACTTGGCAGATTTGTGGGTAAAAGCTAGTGTGGAATCGTTTACTATCTCATAGAGCTTCATGGGTCAAGATAATATAATAAATTATGAACATTTAAATATGAAATTATTCCATTAGCAATGACACAGTAATTAATTTAGAATCTTATAGGCATCTGAAAGCCATGATCATGGGTTAAAATCCCATATGGTGCATGAAAGTTTGTCCCTTGTTTCTATGACATTTTATTATTTCTTAACATAATACTGGCTACCATGTACCCTCATTTTCTTAGGTCAAAAAACCCAAAAGAAGACGGTTAGGTATAAATATTTGGACAAAATATGGAAAATCTTTACATATAAATGATTGAATCATAGGTGGAGAGAGAACCGTTTCCTTGAAGGGGCAAATCAAAACCATACAATTCCCATATAAAGGGGTTATGGGGGACATCATTTACCTCATCCCCCCATTATACCTAGCTTAACCATGGTACAGTATATCGGAAGATGATCATTTAATAAAATTATTTTCGGGGGCATGTTTCTTACAGAGTTACGTCCATATCCGCGATGTTTCGGACCGAGTTGTATAGGGCTTGAACTGTATGTCTGCTACAAATTATAATATGGCATAACTTAAAACAATCTCCCTATTTTTGTCTCTCGTACAGAAACACATGCATACATCAATAAAATTACGTAACTGTGCTAACAGAAACTTTTTTATATGAAGCTTACCTTCCTGAAGATATTATATGAAATGTAAACTCTAATTATTTTATTTAATCTCGTCTTTAAGTTTACACATTATTCCGGGATCACTTTTCTTTTCTTCTGCATTGTTGTGCAATATGTTATTCATATTTCTCCAAATGGCAGCCTGAACACCTGCAGACTTCTAACACATGAATACAGGCTGTTACAAAAGAAACATTACAATGCTTCCATTCCTCAAATGAGGTATAGAAATTCTTATAGATTCAGAAATTTAAAATAAATATTGTAGTCCAGACACATGATCTGAAGACATTAATTCATCAATTTAAGCACAGAAACTTAATCATAAACAAAAGCAAAAAATGTCTTTTGAATTCAATATTTTCTAACGTTAATAGGAACAAAAAAAAGAGTTGCGACAAGTTTGGGGGGGCGCAGTGCCACCCCATGCCCCCCCATAACTCCGCCTATGTTAATTGAATACTTACAAAAAATGTTTTCATTATTCTTTTTTCTGATCATACCTCTGTCTATATTATTTATTAAATAAACATTTATAATATTTAGGGATTAAGCAACACTGTCAGAAAAAATGGAGAATAAACAAAGTTATCATAGGTGAAAATCAACCTATACCGTAAACATTAAGTTTTAACTGAGAATGGTGACCTAGTTATCTAAAATTTACCAAATTTTTGGAAACATGCCAAGTCTTTCATAATATAGAATTAAAATTAAAATAGATATTGGTTCTATACTCGACATACTCTCAGTACTCAGCAACAACAATAATAATAACAATTGCTCAGCATGTAATGTGCCAGGTTCTCTTTAGCATCACAACGTTTTGCCTCATTTAAAGCTACCCAGTACAAGACATTGTATAATTAAGTTCCTAGGGAACTAAGACATACTCGCAAAGTACCACATTAGACTTAAGAAATGTGTTTTATTATTGAAATCGATGGCTTCCCGAAAAAAAAAAGAGAAAAAAGAAAACTAGCACTCTATAATGACATCCCAGATCACATTGTATTATTATTGTAGTACCATTTGTTACCAAAGTGCTTCCCAAGAAGTTACAACATTCCACCGTATATATATCTTTATGGGAATGAAAAGTACAGAGTTCATATTTATTATTATTATAATTATTATTGCACTTGTATATGTGTGTATGTGAGTATGCGTGTACGTGCGTATGTGTGTGCGTGTGATCAGCATGGAGGACAGAGTGTTTAATTTTGCATATCAGTACTCACATGCTGTTTGTTTCATCATTCTCACTGTCTGTTATCATGATTTCACAACCCTAGTCATCAGAATCATCGGTGATCATGAAAATATACTTGTACTATGTATGTGAATTGCTAAAATATTTACTGTGACATTTTAAGCAGTTGTGTTTATTTAATGACATCACCCAACTCAGAAGGAAGGTAAGTCTTCAGGCCACACGAATCCCTTTTCCTACACTTCAAAGGTTGCTCCAAAAGTTACATTTTAGAAATCACTTACCCGGTACTTAACCAAAATTTTCAAAAGTAAATAGAAAATATGGCAATGTATTAATTACATGTTTGTCATATTGTAGTGTAATCTTTGTCCATTTAATAGATATGGCACTGGAAACACGAATCTGCATCTCATTTAATAAATATATTGCATCTTATCAAGAAGTCACATTTTTCATTACAGGAAGATTATCTTTGAATCTCTTAGTTTAGACGCAATGGTTTCGTCACACAAGAAACTTGTTTTAGGTACTTGTGTTTTGACAACCATTGTAAGATATCTTCCAAAGAAGTATTTATGCCATATTCAGATATCTTCACTTTCTTTAGTAAGTAGCTTGTAATAAATCTTTAACTTGTCAGACATCTGCATATATTCAGGTGTAAGAAACTACCAGTAGCCATTTTAAATTCACTTTCTATGGTAGATTATTTCGAAATTCCACCTTTGATATGTTAAAATTTAGCTTTGTATATTACAAGTTAGATTCTTTTTTCGTCATAGAACAGTAAAAGAGGAAGTGTGGTGTAAAGCTTTTGGAGAACTCGTATATATAGAATAGAATGTCTGTTGGGTAGATTTTTTAGCAAGTGTACAGGATGTTGTGTCGTGTCGGAAATATTATACCTTCACTCCATTACTCTAATTTAGTGATCTGACCAAGTGAAAATACGTGCGGTAATGATGTACTGTTAGACATAAGCTTTGTTTTATTGAAAATTGTGAGTATAACATATTTTGTCTGATCCTTTTGTACTGAAAAGTTCCAACATATCAACATAAACTTTTGAGACAGTGTCAAGATTATAACATTCTTTGCAGTTATGAAACTTTATAAAATGTACAATTTTTGTTGAGACTTTTGACTATTAAAGGAACATTATATTGCAGTTTTATTAAATTAAAATTAATATACATAAAAAATGAAGCAAGTAGAGAAAAAAACCAGTTAAAATAGAGCTATTAGCATTAGAAGGGAACGAATTTTTATCACATATGGAGGCAAATCAAAATACCCATTGTAATATGATATTACAGATTGATAATCACATGCTTTTATCCTCGTGTTGCCTTATCAGTCCAGGATTACTCATGTGCTTCTTGGGTCAGTCATGTGCTTATAGATTAAAAGAATTGAACATATTTCATTTTAAAAACTTCGTTTTCATCACTTTTAGGGAGGACAGGGATTTAACCTTCCAGTAGTGGCGCCCTCTTTCAGAACATCACTGCTGGCGCCAAGTCTGGTAGACCCATATATATTTAATTTTATTTCTTACTCTTCCAACCAATTTATTAATATTTTAGCAATTTGACAGCATCCATAGGATATACTGAAATGGGTGAATTGCAAATAATAAGCAGTTTGTTGTTATATAACATCTATTTTAATTAATTTTAAAAGATTGAAAAAAAAAAGTGAATTTAATGTGAATTTTATCAACAAAAGACTTTCAAATCAGCAAACAATTGAAATATTGTGTATGGTTTTCCTTACAAAGTAAAAATAATATTTAAATACTGGTTTGAGACAGAAGATCATTTAAGCACTGCATTCAGAGCATGAAAACTGAGCAGGACTTAAACATATACATTTCTTACGTATTTTACAAAAGTATTTTGTTTTACTGTTCTTTTTGAAGAAAAAGCACCTTTTTCTCGTTCCCTCTGGAGACTGATCAACCTTAACATGTTGAAAAGATGTTCCAGCAACCTCTTCCTCTTTCTCGTACTTCACATGGAAGATTTGTAAGGGCAGCTCTACGTTTCAAGTGATCATCTGTTAATCCCACGGCCAACTCCTTCACGTACTTCCTGTGGACACTGTTTTCCTTCTGATTGTTAAAGATACAAATCACTTGCGAGTTTATTCCAACAATATTCAGTAGTGCATACATCACCATTGGCCATCTTCTGGCATTTCTTACGACGTCATAGGCAGCACAAATTTTAACAATTAATATAATAAGCACAAAGTTTGTCAACCACGTCGACACCTCTCTTCGTGCAGTTATAGAAGGTGACAATTTCTGGCTTACTTTTGTAACCTGTTGATGAATCTATTGAGTCATCATGATGCATACTAGATGCTAAAATTACATTTTTGCCCTTTTTCGGAAAGTAAGAAACAATGGTAATGTCTTCTTGGAAACCAAACACACTAGATCCCACTGGTCTCTTTTTGGAACCCACAAATTCTATTGGCAGCTCCCTTTTATTCTTTCGAACTCTTCCCATACAGGTTGTTCTATGGCGATTCAGCAAGCTTGTAATAAGTGGAAAGGAAGTGAACCAATTATCACATGTAATGTTCCTCCCTGTTCCTGATATTGGTTGAAAAAGTCGCTCGACTATACTTTGAGGATCATTTTTTGCCCTAAATAGACCTTCTGGTTGTTGACCAACATATGGTTCCATATTTAGGACATACCATGTCTTAGCATCAACTAAGGAAAAAAATTTTGATGCCATATTTATTAGGTTTTTTAGGCATATACTGTTTGAATGAGCATCTGCCTCTGAAAGCCTCCAACATTTCATCTACTGTTGCAAATTCACCTATTGTGTACCCTTTTTTGCAGTTGTTCTAAAACATTTCAAACACCTGACGAATTGGAGCTAACTTATTCCATTATTTTCTATCGTTTCTTGTTTCTGTATTGTCAAAACGTAGATGACTAATAAAAATAAATAACATTTAATATGCCATAATCAAAAACAAGAGACCAACTATCAGTAGGAGTTTTAGCCTCTCTAGCACATGGCCTCACACCTGGTAGATGCGTCACAATATTACACTGCCGAGTCCTAACAGCCTTTGGTGAGCAGTGTTGTCTCCATACCGTACCATCTTTAGATTTGAAACCGGGAACTCTAGGAACTTTCTTCGGAATCTTAAATTGTTCATCATCACCACTCGTGCTCACCTTCCTTTTCTGTATCTGTATTGCCATAAAATACTTCCACTTCACCATCCTCTTCATCAGTGTCGGCGTCATCATCACAGGGATCACTATCATTCTCACAGCTTACAACCTCGTCTAGCAAACTCACACTCATTTTTCATTTTCTTTGTAAGACATTTTAGAAGTATCTAGCAAAGTCACAACTCGTTTTTCATTTTCTTCATAAGACATTTTTGAAGTATTTCGTAAGCTAAATATTAATTAAAAACTAGCAAAATGTTTCATATCATCAGTAAACAGAATAATCCGTTGATATTTGAACCAATCAGTTCGTTACTACCACAAATAATTCTTAAGCACTAAAACTTCAAAATGAAACTGTGTAACGCAAACACTGGCGCCAAGTCTGACAGACCCTTTACGTAATTATCTCGCTTACTGCTGCACAAATAGCCACATCGGCACTCATATGTCAACTATGGAAATAAACAGGAAGCTAGGTGGAGAAACAGATTTCTACCCCCCAACACTTCAGAGTAAATAGTAAAAGTAATTGTGCCGGGTCTGTGAGACTTGGCGCCAGCACTGGAAGGTTAATAATGCATAGAATATTCTTGCATAGAAGCTGAGAAAGGTAAGATAGTGTTTAGCCTTAGTATGGAACATATTTACTTTTATTGCAATGGCAAGGAAAAATTGTTTTCTCCTTTGATTTCTAGTTCAGTAGTTATTGGGAAGAATAAAAATATTAAAAGCAGTAAAGATACCTGAATTTTATTTCAGGTAAAATCAATTTATAGACAATTTATATGAGAATTTGTATTGCTTAAATTCATAAATATACAGAATGTCCAAAGACAAAGACAAAGATGGTAGAAAGTATACAGAAAATAAGTAAAAAAATTCTAATTGAATATAGGTTAAAAAATAATAACTATGGTTCTAGAAAACCTTCATTGTTACTGCTACAATAAGTGCTCTAGTCTTTAGTACACAGCATTCAGTCCTTTGTTGTAGTGGAGAGCACATTTTTTTTAAACAATTCCTTGTTGCTCACCAATCTCCTGACATGTAATATCTCGAAGTCTTTAGTCTTGTAATACACCAGAATCTTTAAATATACTCACAGTAAAAAAAAAAGTAAGGTTAGGGGACCATGCAGATCCATTTACTGAACCTCACAAACCCAGTGCATTCTGAAGAGCATACATGGTTAACCTTTGCAAAGATAAGAAATAGTAGAGGGTCAAATGACAGCGTCTCCCTTTAACGTCAGATATAAACACATGCAAGTGAGACTTTTTATCCTTCAAATTTGACACATTGTAGTTCTGTCAAAAGAAAATAAAAATCGTCTCTAACTTAGAGGACATTTTTTTTTTCTTTGGATCTAGACTGCAACTTTTTTGGACGCACTGTATATGCATACCACACTGGATAAAAATAATCGATATTATACGTTATAAGTGAACAAGAAGCAGACTGATGTGAATTTGTTCAGCAAGTTTAGATTAATTATAAACAAAAGGAAAGCCTTTGTGGCTATGTAACCTGTTTTCACCTATCACGAATACAGTGCATTTGCATCTTTCGGACATGGGATGAATTTTCTGTACTAACATCTTTATGAACAAAACATGATAGTCTGTAACATGACATTGAAAACCTATCACTGCGAAATAATGTTAATAAAAAGATAATGAAACTGTGCAAAATTTTAGTAATGGTTGTCGTGTAGGCTGTTCCTTAATGTACATGATTATGTGGCTAATATTCTTATTTCATAACCTATTATATTAGAGAAAATTGGAAATTTTCAAAGGGAAGGGAAATTTTGATAAGTGTGATGGCAGTCATAGGAGGTAGGTAGAGTTGAAATGACATAAAATCCTGCTACTGGTGTCTTGCCATTTTGTTAACATGACACAGTGGAGTGATGTGCATCGTGCTTTTGTGGTTAAAGCATATTACAAGAACAATGACAGCATGGAGGCCGCACATAGAGAATTTTGACACTACTTTAATTTAGACACGATTGTGTTTCATCAACACATTCAGCTAACACATGGGTACGTAATTTTGAGGAAACTGGCTCGGATCTCAAAAAGAAATCTGTAGGAAGACCATGAACCTCTCGTACACAAGACACTACCAAGGCTGTTCGAGCTGCTGCCATAAGAAGCCCAAAACATTCAGTTCAATGTCATGCAATGGCTGTATAAGTGTTTAGTTCAAGTGTTCAAAGAATAAGTTACTGTCACTGAATTTGAAGTTCTATCCATTAAAGCTACAGATCGTTCAGCAACTCAAACTGACAATCAACTAATGCATCGAGTGAATGAATGATGGAGAAGGTGAACGAGAAAGACAATTTCATTAACAAACTGTGGATGTCGGACAAGACCCACTTCAACTGATAATGGGTACATGACCACTGTAAATTCTGCTCGGTATGTTGTCTTACTAGAAAACTTTGCAGCAGATGAATTGCAGAATTTTCCACAAACATCGAATATCGATGGAAACTATATGACAATTATTTGACAATCACGCTATTCTGAAAAATGGTGACATTTCATTGACACTAAAGTCATCTTAAGAGCAAAGTACGCAGTAGTTGATCTGCTACATCTGAAGAACTGAAAGTGAGGATCCAAGAGGAAATCGTCAATATTTCTGTTGAAATGTTGCGTCTAATCATGCAAAATATCCCTAAGAGACTGCAGGAATGTCTGCGCAAAGATAGTGGTCACCTACTGGATGTCATCTTCAAGACATAATTACGGATATGAAATTCATCAGTGGCATAATCTATATTATTAATAGGCATGAATAAATGTATTCAAAATATTTATTTGCTTCCAAAAATTTCAGTTTCAAAATTTCCCATTCTTTTGAATCACTCTGTATTTATCTTAGCTAGTCTAATATTAATAGGAGTCCCATGCCATGGCGTTGTGGTCTAAGGCATCCTGCCTAGGGCTTGCATTACAAACTGCACGTTGGTGTGAGTCCTGATGGCGGAAGAAATTTTCTCATGTAATTTCGGCCAGTATATGGGAATGGTGCCTACCCAGCATCATGATGCACTTGCGGAACTACGATAGATAGTGAAACCCGGTTACGAAAACCATCTGTAACGGGTAGGGGGATCATCGTGCTAACCACACAATACCTCCATTCTGGTTGGATGATCGACCACCTCTGCTTTGGCATGTGGACGTGAGGCTAGCAGCCAGCTGGTCTGTCTGGGTCCTTAAAGTGCTGGTGCACCACGGATTATATTATATTATATTATAATACATGAAAGAATATCTCAACTTTTCGTCCTATCATAGTTAGGCCTAGCATAATTATTTACCAATATTATTATTATTATTATTATTATTATTATTATTATTATTATTACAATCAACAAGATGGACATAAGAAGAAGGGAGCAGTAAGTGTTATGGCTTGCAAAATTGTAATCATTTAATCTTGTCCAATATGAATGTTGTCATGTATTTAATGAGGATCTACCACACGAAAATAACATTCGTCATCGGGATAAACAGTTGAAACAAACAGGAAGCCTACTGAACAAAATGCTTTCAAATAGACTGTGCAAATTGGTGAGTTTGTTGAAGCCAAGTTATCAGTGCGTAAATATGTTCAACAAGACCAGCCTCATGGTCTAGTGGTCAGAGCTTCTGGCTACAGTTCATGAGGTCCCGGGTTCGATTCCCGGTTAGAGCACAGGAATTTTTCCTTAGAGGGGATTATTCCTGTGTTCGTCCATGGTCTGGAATTTAGGTTAAGTTTAGATTTAAGACCTCTCCTGGCACCACATTATCATAATCATCCTATCACATCATCGGGGTAATGTAACTCCGCCTTCCAGGCGCCCCAACCTCAGAAGTGGGTTACAACTAAGCCACAGCCAGGAGAGAAGACCAGAAATGTCGAAAAGACAACCTGGTGGCATTGGATAAAAAAAAAAAATGTTCACCAAATAGACTTAAAAAATGGCTTTAACAGGCACATTGCCTACAGACGATCTACCTTTGTTTGATATGCTTCCTGTTTTTTCGACAGCGAATATTGTTTTTGTGTGGCGAGTACTGTAGTACTGTAGTAAAAATAAGTTATCCAAATGTTTCGAATTATAAAATGTACTGCAGTTTTTCTTTACTTCTATATTGTGGACTGTAACAGTAATAGTCAGTAAGAATGTAACCATGGCAACCATGATAGGACAAAATCTTGAATAGTTAGGGCCTCTTCAGACGAGACCACTTAGTAGTGCACTAGCGGCTCATTAGTGACGCTGTGAATGTGTGTTAGTGGCACTGCAAACACGCGTTTGAAGCACTCCTTAATACACTACATTTTTGTAGAGAATTTTTCAGTCTTCCAGTGAACATGGATATAGAGAGAGATAAACTTTTGGCAGCTTTATTCATGTGGAGAAAGATAGACGAAAAAATAGAAGAAGAGTCTGGGTCCATCCATTGGTTTTGAAAAGACAGAATCGAGGACTCTTTCACACTATTTGATGATTTACATCAGGATTATTAAAAAGTTTTTTTTCTTTCCCCCCCCCCCCCCCCGTATTTTCGCATGTTTAAGAAATCATTTCAAGAGCTTTTAGCAGAAATTACCAATGAAATTAGAAAAAAAAAAAAGACACCATGGCACAATAGGCTGTATACTGTTGCGGTGGTGTAAGGAATTGGTGGCCCAACAGTCGTCCATTAGCAGCATCACAGACGTGCCACTAAAATAGTGGTGTGGCTATAGCCCCGTCTGAAACCTACAATTTAATTCCATATATCGTGATGAGAAGCGCCACTTTTAGTGGCCGACACCAGCGGCAAAGCCAACCACTCAAACCATCTGCAACGCCATTATTCTGTGGCTGTGGCAGCATCTGAAGACACTCATTTATATTCATTATTCACAAGTGGCAGTGCTTCTAAAAGTGGCCTCATGTGAAGGGTTCTAAATCTTTCGTTTAATAGCTGTTTCACATCTCTATCATATTTCGTTAAAATTATACACATTATCCCAAAATTATGCTCCAGTTTCATAATATTTTATCTCTAACTATTAATGCTATAGCGACGCAGTAAGTGCCAATAGACAAGTAATCTTTCCAAGTTTTCTTTGAAACCTTACAAATTCTCGATGTATTTTCCTCTAGTCAATCTAGGCAATATTGCAATTCCTCCCACACTCTGCACAGCATGTCATCATCTATCCCCTGCACCACAGCTGTAATGCGATGTCTAGCTACTGCAGGTTATTGGCCAAAGAAGGAAAATAGACATTGTCCTTTATATATTCTCGCAGGAAAAATCACAGACAGTGTTAGGTCAGGTGAATACGGAGGCCACCTCATCAAGTTTTAATCTTTGCAGTGCAGAGAGATGCTCGAGGTAGTGAGGTGGAAGTGAGGTGGTACACTGTCTTATTGAAAAATGATCTCGTCTTCCTCTTTCTGCAGTCACAACAGAATGAGGAACACAATAAAACTGAGGTTTCGATAGCGCCATTTTTTGACAATGACATTTTCATTAATAGCCAGTGCATGTGCATTTGTTGGCCATATGCTTAATAAACTAGGAGATGTTAGCTGTCTATATTGAGACTAACTGTTTTCCTACAGCTTACATACTTTTCGAAGTAAATTATATTAAAATTGGAGCAGTCCTTAATTTTTGGACATATAAATGAACAATTATAGTGCATACCTAGGTATACTGTATAAATATTGCGCACATTAAAAATGAATTAATTCGAAAGATAATTCTCCTAATTTTAAATCGTTTATACCCAAAATAGACATATTACAGCTGACTTCATTACCAGTACTACCTTACATTAAGAATTATTTGTGCTACTGATTTCTGATTGCAACCTTTCAAGAAGCTTTTTCTTTTGCACTTTACCAAGCACTGCCGTTTTTTCAAAATCACTGACAAACCTAATGTACCGAGGAATCAGGAAATCAGCAATCTGAAACACAAAAAGTTTACAGAAGTGTCGTAAATATGAACACATTTAGTGTTTACCGACATTCGTTTAAGTAGATGAAATTTTATACTGATCACAAAGTTTTGTAATTATGTAGTGCATTGCAAGTTCCATAATATATACTGATATGGCGATAGAAAAATAATATTCTGTTGCCAGTTATCTGACTGGTGAGATAGTTCTGACTCGAGCAAATAAGATAATTGCAAGTACAGTAGAACCTCTATTATCCGAGGTAATGAAGGGGGTGAACTGGACGGTTAATCGAAAAAATCGGATAATCTGTACCATAAAATATTTTCGTAAATTAAGTGAATAAGAGCTGAAGTTTCGTAATTTCCTCCGAGGTCTTATGTTTAACTCGCTAGGTCAGGGCTGGGCAGCAAGAACGGATTCTACTCTCTCACGGGGAGCCTTATGATTTCTCTTCATCCCCTTTCTTCCCTGCCGAACACCGCACAGCGTTGATTCAATGACGGATGAATATTAAGCGTCCCCGTTTAGAGTCTAGTTCCGCTCCCAATGCCCAGCCCTGCGCTAGGTAGTGCATCAGAAGTTCACTAATTTAAGTTCGGTTTTCAACAACGTGGTTTCAAGGGGCAAGGAAACTCCTTGTAATGGCTGTCAGTGGAAAGATAGGAATAGTAGACCTAGAGGTCTCATGTTGTAGATTTACATACTGTATACACTTTATCCTTGATTCTTATTAAATCGCGCACAGTTGTAATATCAGTCTCGTATTCTGATGCTTGATGAGCCACAGTTTCTCTTTCCCCAAATCACTCAATTATTTGCATTTTTTCTATACTTATCACAAAACGTTTTCTTTTGACACTCATGAAATACATTTTATATAGAAGTTGTACAGTACGGCACTCGAACAGTAGACCTAACTGGATAAGTGCTAAGGCTTATAATAACACTGTCTAGATGAAAATACGTATTAATATAACGTACAGTTGTACTTCATATGTTTCTGTAGCAAAAAAAAAAAAAAAAGAGTGAGAGAAAGATAGTCGGATAATCCGTCAATCGGTTAATAGGGTGTCGGATAATCGGAGTTCTACTGTATATGCTTTTCATTGGCATGCCCAAATATATTTAACATATTATTATTGGTTTAAAATCCCCTGTAACCACTTACCTTATCTTTACAGTAATTCACAATGTCTTCTTCAGTAAGTTTTACTTCCTTTTTTGGCTGGAGATAGACACATACCTCTTCTCCAACTTTTGGGTCTGGCACACCGAAAACCTGCATATTGAAAACTGAACGTGAAATATTTGCTTTAAAAAAAATGCAAAGATTTAAAGTTTCTCTCCACTCCCGCCTTCATTGTCTCAGTGAAATAAAAGATCCAATGAAAAGCATACATTAGGTTTTCATTTGATTGGTGTAAATCATTTGAAGAATGTGTGCACTTTAGTTTCTAATTTTCTACATGCTGCAAATCTTATGACTTCTGTCAACGAACAAAAGACTCAATATGTTGAACTTATTCAGGAAAACTGATGAGGAAGTGTCTGTGAGTTGGATAAGAAAGTAAATAATCAGCTTTATCGAGGAAATTATTCACCAGTATCTAAAATTTTCAAAATTATATGCAAGATTGGAGCTCAAGATATTGGGGGAAATGGGAAAGCTAAAATTTTCAGAAGTGTTTGCAAGATGGATGCTCAGGATACGGGAGAAAAGCAAGATACGTCTAATTTCGTTTCCTCCAGTGCTACAACTCTAAAGGGTAACAAGTTTCTAGATAGAATTGTGATAACCAATGAGACTTGGGTTTGCCAGTACGGTCCTGAAACCATTATTGCCTACATTAATTTGATTCCTTCTTAGATCAATAAACATGAATGTAGCATACTATAGTAATCCTTTAAAAAGCAAATTGAGGAAAGCTTAAGATTCAGAAGACGTGAAAAATTGTCTAAAGGCATCATCTCTCTTCATGACAACAACCATTCTCACTGCACAAAAATACTCTGACTGAACTTGGCTGTGAAGTGTTGCCACATCTTCCATATAGCTCGGATTTATCCGTGTAAAACTTTGAACCACAGACAAAGCTTATGAGGCAAAGCATTTGCAAGAAATGACCTGGTGATCGAAGAAGTTTGGAAATGACTATACCACCGAGCAAAGATTTTTTTTCAGCAAGGAATAAAGCAGCATCCTGATCGCAGGCAAGTGTTATTGCCTATCAACAACCTGAAGGATTATTTTGAAAAATTATAAATTAATTTGATCTTCTAGACTTACAATAATAAAGCAAAATATATTAAAATATTCGTTAATGTTTATGAGAATTTGACTGATTAGCAGACTGGATTTATGTTATTTAATAGCTAGGTTTCAATTGTGGTGGAAGAGACTTACCAGAAGCATCATTACGTTTTATATTTATGCCAGTATCCATCTTTACCTGAGCCTCCAGAATATCAGGATGTGCCTCAAAGAACTCTTCTATTTCAGAAGGAACGATTTTGTCTGCTATCCGAATGATCACATCCTTGGTTCGTCCTATGATTCTACCGTATCCATCATCATGCAGCACAAATAGATCCCTGTGGAAAGTAAATATTACATCCATATTCTCTGTGTATAACAGCTAGTAAGTACCGTACTTATCTTTCATTATATCTCTGCTTCTGTGCAACGTCACAGTTTGCGATGATGGGAAAGAGAGATAGCAAATGGTTATAATGCTTTTTAATACTCTAATACCCATGATCAAGATAAACCACCATTTAAAATTTAATGGACATTCACTGGCAGAGATATAATGCATCATCTACAACAGAATTCTTTCAAATAAAAATTTTAGCATTAGGTATATGAATTAATCTCTAAAAGTAACATAACCTGCCTATTATGGAAATAGAACTAAAGAAGACTGTTTTATGTTAAAGAAATTGATTATTACTTACTGAATTATATATCCAATAGAAAACTTCTTCAGACAAGTATTTTTGAGCTTAAAGATATTTGCTTGAATATATTTTGTAAAATTAATGTAACCATAGCAAGGAAAAATAAAGTAGCATTATTTTTCAGTAAAAACTTAATTTCAGAAAAAATTGAAAATGTATTCTCAGAATCCGTGTTCGTTTCTCATCACAAATTATTTAAGAGTCGTATAATACCATGCAGTGTAGGTATTTGAGAAAGAATTAACTCTGTTTCACATGCTGCCACTCATCTCTATACACCATTAATAAGATACTGAATTTGTTCGTGTGGGCAAGTGCTTGTAATAGAGTTTTGAGTTTTGTTTTACAACATCTCGAATGGTTTATTTTTAATATTGTTTATCACTTGACAAGTACTGATAAGTAATTACTAGAGCTCGGATTTATATGCATAAAATTTGAAATATGCTTGCAAACATGCTCTATAAAATCTTAAAATATGCATTACGGAGTGTAATATGCAATATAAATGTCAAAAAGTAACAACATATAAATGTTTTAAATGCAGTAAAATGATAGTAATTTTTTAAACCTCATTGCGTACGCAGTTTTTGAATTCTGTGTAAAAAATTGTACATTGCAATAATACTCAGTTAAACAAGTACCGGTAACTTGAGTTTCACTAATAGTAAGTTACTTAAGTATAAAATCTACATCTTTTACTCCCGCAGTTTCTGTTCACCTAGAACACCCAAACGAGTAATCTTAACCCAAATTATAATATTTAATACTCTGATAAGATATTCTTATGTACTTTTATTTCAGTATTTATATTTAACTTTATATCGATATTTTTTGAACATTTTATTAGGAGTATACAACAATTGAACTAAGTAACAATGGTATTTTACTTCAAAATGACAAAAAATTGTAGGAGAAGAAATGATACTTTTATAGAAATGAAACTGCAGTATTACAGACATCAAACTGCCGATGATCACACACACCTGACACATATGTATTTTTAGTACTGTAGACCATTTTCTTGCAATGTAGGCTTTTACTGATACTCTTGTTTTCCTTACAGTACTGCTTTATTTCATATCTGCGACGTTTTGATTGATCTTTGGATTCTGAATTATCATGTATAATAATAATAATAATAATAATAATAATAATAATAATAATAATAATAATAATAGTAATAGAACTTATCTGTTTCGTTATTTTCATGTGATGTTTCTGCAGTCTTTTCAATCTCACTATTATCTACAGAATCGTTGCATGAATCATCTTGTGGAGGCACAAAATCATCATCTTCGTGAGAGAATATTTCTCTCCCAGGTCGTCCTGAGTGGCGCAGTTGGTATAGCTCTGGCATTCTGTGCCCGAGGTTGCGGGTTCGATCCCGGCCCAGGTTGATGGCACTTAAGTGTGTTTAAATGCGACAGGCTCATTTTACTAGATTTAATGGCTTGTAAAAGAACTCCTGCGGGACAAATTTCCGGCACACCAGCGATGCTGTTATAACCTCAGTAGTTGCGAGCGTCGTTAAATAAACCATAATTTTTTTTCTCTTCCCCATCTGAATTTTCATTTATAATCTTAGATCTCAGCGATGAGCTCATTTACACCCAAAATTTTTCGATGAGGTCTATGAGACAGTGTGTTTATCACATTCGTGTTAAAGGAATACTATGAAGTAATCTAGGTACAGTATATGAATGCTTCTTGGATTTTGTGCATTGATGCAAAATGCCAAATACATAATGTCATTGTTGCTTGAATAAAATAAACATAATTGTAAAATGAGAATCAGGATTTCAAATACAGTACAAAAATACATAACTTTACTCATATCTGGGTTGAAATGACTCACTTGGGCGTTGAAGGTAAATCAGAAAGACTCTTAAAAGGAGATGGTTTTATAAAAATAATTAATGTACAATATGTGCATTTTAAGATTCCATCGGTAAAATTGATCCATTTGGGCATTCTAGTGTTAAAGCATATGGACTAATAAATACTATGTGCTAAGTGATTACTATTGTCATGATAATCGAAGAAAACCATGTTTGCATGTTTAATTTAATTTACATGTAATATCTGTCAGAAGGCATATTATTTATAGTGTTGACTACAAAATTTAACGGGTTACATTAGCTCCTTGTCTATCCAGATGACGTGAATATGTTAGGAAGAAATCGACAAACGATTAGGGAAAACACGGGAATTTTACTTGAAGCAAGCAAAGAGATAGGTTTGAAAGTAAATCCCTGAAAAGACCAAGTATATGATTATGTCTTGTGACCAGAACATAGTACGAAATGGAAATATAAAAATTGGAGATTATCGTTCGAAAAGGTGGAAATATTCAAATATCTTGGAGCAAATATAAATGACACTCGGAAGGAAATTGAACACAGAATAAATACTATGGGAAATGCCTGTTGTTATTCGGTTAAGAAACTTTTGTCATCCAGCCTGCTCTCAAAAAAACTGGAAGTTAGAATTTATAAACAGTTATATTACCGGTACCAGTTGTTCTGTATGGTCATGAAACTTGGATTTTCACTTTGGGAGAGGAACAGAGGTTAAGAGTATTTGAGAATAAGGTGCTTAGGAAAATATTTTGGGCTAAGAGGGATGAAGTTACAGGAGAATGGAGAAAGTTACACAACGCAGAACTGCACGCATTGTATTCTTCACCTGACATAATTAGGAACATTGAATCCAAATGTTTGAGATGGGCAGGATATGTAGCAGTATGAGCAAATCCAGAAATGCATGTAGAGTGTTAGTTGGGAGGCTGGAGGAAAAAGACCTTTGGGGAGGCTGAGAAGTAGATGGGAAGATAATATAAAAATGGATTTGAGGGAGGTGGATATGAAGATTAAGGCTGGATTAATCTTGCTCACGATAGGAGCCAATGGTGGGCTTATGTGAGGGCGGCAATGAATCTCCGGGTTCTCTAAAAGCCATAAGAAGTAAGTAAATTAACTACAAAATACGGGAACAAAAGTGCATTTTAATTATTAATAAGATTTAAATATTTGTTCTCAAACTCAGCGCATATAATAACAATCTTACCCAGTTTTTGCCCATTTATCTGAAGAAATAAACTGTCTAGTCCTTTCGTCATCATTCCAATATTGCTTCATAACACTGTAGCCTCGTACCCAGAGCTCTCCAGGAGTTCCCATTGGTACCATTCTTCCTTCCTTATCTACAGCTTTAACCTAAGAGTACACGATATATTATCTGTGTTGTTTAACTTAGGTACTTTAATTTGTTTTACAAAATTTAATGTTCAAGTTTCTTGCCTCACAGTGATCCATTATGTAGCCCACTGTAGTCATTGTTTGCTCCTCAGAGTCTTCAGGGCAAGACAGAAATATTGCTGCCACTTCTGTCATTCCATACAGTGACTGCAATAATAGTAAACAATGGTATATGCATTACCAAGATATTAATTAAGATTAAAAAGTTTATATACAGGGTGGAAGTGAAATAACCTTGCAGTTTTCCAGAGCGAATAGCTCATGTTGCAAGTAGCAAAAATCTGTAATATCATATTGGTGGTAAGTTCATAGATTTTTTTAGAAAAAAAGTTTAACAATCTTTTATTCAGTAACTATTGCGAGTAGAATCGTGATTTTTGTCCATATCGATAGGAAATCTAATAAAGAAAAATTTATCCTTATGGCGTATTTCAATAGCGTGCACGGTTTTCGTGTAAATTTAATTTTAAAACACCCTAAATTCAAGGCACTGCACGAAGTGAGTTTGTGGCAATGCCTCAGCAAACAGCAACTTATATACGGAGACTCACCGAGTTCGTTGACCTCTTACATCTGCATCTCGAGTAGAGTGTATTAGTGACTATGTTGCCAGACTGCTGAAACTTCAAATTCAATTTTATAATTTCCTCTGGATTTAATCACAAAACATAATATAGGTTTTCTGTTCATTTACGTGTACCCTATTGTCTCTTTCAATCTGCAAGGTTATTTCACTTCGACTCGGTATATTGTATTAGCCTACTATCGAGCTAGATATGTAACTTTTTTATTGTTTTGATTTCTAAAAACTTTTAATAGTGTAAATTATTCCAAAATTTGCGTATGTTTTCTTGTTTACTCTCCTAGTACCAGGAAGATGTACCAGTAGATAATGTTCTCATTGTCGGCTTTTTGGTGATAGTAATTTTTTTTTCATGGATTTAATGATTGGAAGAATGCAGAATCACGAGGAAATCATTATGGGAAGGCAACTGTTTACATGAATTGTTTGATAGCTTTGAAACAAAGAGCAAATTTCGCGGAAAGAATTGATTTGAAAATAACTCAGCAAATGGAAGAAGAAATTTATTACTGGCGGGCATTGTTGAAACGAGTAGTTGCAGTCATGAAAACATTGACCAGTCGAGGGCTTCCTCTTAGAGGAAAAGATGACAATTTTGGTTCCGTGCATAATGGAAAATGTAATGATGTGTCTGGAACTCTGAAGTTCATTAGTGAGTTTGATGCATTTCTTGTGGAGCACATTGCCAAAAGCAGCAATAAAGGGAAAGGTTTCGTTTCCTATGGCAAGAATTTTAGTAGAGTTGATGTATATGAGGTGGAGAAAAGAAGAAAAAAAAAAAGTCCATTAGATATTTCGACGACAATCCAGGAGAAAGTGAAAATGAAGATCAATAGGTACAATCCTTCAATGAACTTCAAAACTGATACTTATGAGTTATGACGCAATTTTGCAGTCTCTCTCATTCGAAATGAATCGTAGTTTTCTGTGTTGAGATGGCAAAAAATTGCTCAGCTGAACGATCGTTTTCCACTCTCAAAAGCTTGAAGGACTACCATAGAACAAAATTGACAGAAGAAAGGCTTAGCAACTTAGCAGTTCTACAAATTGAAAGTGATATTACAAGGGCACTGGACTACGAGAATGTGATAATATTACAAGGACACTGGACTATGAGGATGTGATAATATTACAAGGGCACTGGACTACAAGGATGTGATAATATTACAAGGACACTGGACTACGAGGATGTGATAATATTACAAAGACACTGGACTATGAGGATGTGATAATATTACAAGGACACTGGACTATGAGAATGTGATTATATTACAAGGACACTGGACTACGAGGATGTGATAATATTACAAGGGCACTGGGCTATGAGGATGTGATAATATTACAAGGACACTGGACTGCGAGGATGTGATAATATTACAAGAGCACTGGACTATGAGGATGTGATAATATTACAAGGACACTGGACTACGAGAATGTGATAATATTACAAGGGCACTGGACTATGAGGATGTGATAATATTACAAGGATACTGGACTACGAGGATGTGATAATATTACAAGGGCACTGAACTATGAGGATGTGATAATATTACAAGGACACTGGAATACAAGGATGTGATAATATTACAAGGACATTATAGACTATGAGGATGCGATAATATTACAAGGGCACTGGACTACGAGGATGTGATAATGTTACAAGGACACTGGACTACGAGGATGTGATAACATTACAAGGGCATTGGACTACGAGGATGTGATAATATTACAAGGACACTGGACTACGAGGATGTGATAATATTACAAGGGCACTGGATTACGAGGATGTGATAATATTACAAGGGCACTGGACTACGAGGATGTGATAACATTACAAGGGCATTGGACTACGAGGATGTGATAATATTACAAGGGCACTGGACTACGAGGATGTGATAATGTTACAAGGACACTGGACTACGAGGATGTGATAATATTACAAGGGCATTGGACTACGAGGATGTGATAATATTACAAGGGCACTGGACTACGAGGATGTGATAATATTACAAGGGCACTGGATTACGAGAATGTGATAATATTACAAGAACATTGGACTACGAGGATTTGATAATATTACAAGGACACTGGACTACGAGGATGTGATAATATTACAAGGACACTGGACTACGAGGATGTGATAATATTACAAGGACAGTGAGCTACGAGGATGTGATAATATTACAAGGACACTGGACTATGAGGATGTGATAAATACCTTCACCGAGCGAGGAGCAAGATGTAGATCATTCTAAGACGTTTTAGGTGAGTCATAATAAAATTATTACCAATTTACGAAATGTAGAGGTTATGTATGTTCATTAAATTTGAGAGGTGGCATTTTACTGTGTGCCTAGGGGTGGGAAATATCTAAATACACCACTGATTATGGGAATAACCTAAGACCTGGCAACTCTATTTTTAATTCTCTTGTAAGTGTTATCTTGGTGTCACTGTATATAGAAATTCTGTGCACTATTCATTGCATGATTGCATTATATTATTTTGAACATTGCCTTTTGCAATAAAAATCTGTTTGATGTTTTTGTGCCCCCTATAGGCTACTTGCTAGTTTCATGGTTTCCATCTTACACTTAGTCGATTAATGTTGAAGATTTCTTTTATATTTTTGGCTAGTTGCTTTGTACATGGGGCTCCTGTACACGTTGCCACTTTGAGTGTGGTGATCTCTAAATCCAGTTCCAGTTTTGTTGCTATCATTTCCTTGTACAAGGAAGGGGTTGCAAATATGTGACTGCACCTGCAATGGTTATTAATACATCAGTAATTCTTAGCAAATCCATCTTTATATATTAAATGATCAGCACAATATCTGCAACAGTTAATAAATTATAATTTTTCGCATAAAATATGAGTATAATTTTCAGAAAAATTTTTCTGAACTCGAGTTAAGTTCTTGACCTGAAATCATTATTATTTAAAAATAGTATTATGATAATAAATTTTACTATAAACAAGGTACATTTGAGCCGCTCAGCGCACAAATGGCCAAATCCACAAAATTAATATATTGAGTTTATTGCCTTAAAGAGCTCCTCATATTGTTCTCTTCAAAATGTAATTCGGCCTAATCAACACTACAAGTTTTTCCAGCACAATTTTCGTTTGTGTATCGCATTTCGCGCAATTTTACGAGGTAAAATGGAAATATAATTTTGTGGATTGGACCATTTGTGCTCTGAGCACCTCATTTAAGCAAACTCGGAATTCATTATTTAATTGAATGAGTGCTGTGGGGTTAATGTAAGTGACATGCCATGCGTATGTATGTGATATAATTATATGTTTGTCATTTAACGTCACTTGTGCCCATCACAGTGTAATAAATAATTGATCTCTTCACCAGACATGCAGCATAAGAAACAGAAAATATTACTTTTGCTCACTCACAGTTAACCATCTTGTCTTGTGAAATCAAAATGTTTAGAATGTTCTATTATGATTCTTATGGAACCGATAAAATTCAAAATCTCTGATTTATATGAAGCAAGTCTAATTTTTCTTTTAATTTAATGTGCACAGTGTCATTTGAGAAATAAGTTCATCCTATCCATACTGTATTAACTAATACTGTACAGTTATTCCATAGAACATTTTAAGAATATGCCAGTGATGTCATGAATTTTTTTTTTTTTTTTTTTTGCTTTTAATATAATAATGTTATTATAAAGATAAATTAAACTGCCAACTATGACTGCCATATCATTAATATTTTAGTCATACAGATGACTGACAAATGGGTGGCAGTTACATGTTATCCATAATTTGAAATATTCTAAACACCCTATATAAAGTGTTATCGAAACTAAAGAGACGCCATTGTAAACCTGAACAACCATATTTTAATATTTTAAAGACTAATTCGAACAATATTAAGGAATGCTCATAATAACGCTTCATTGAAAAAAAAATAAAGAAATAGTTTTATATTTGAATGCAACATTTTTAATTCATGCGAATTTCATTCATATTGAAGAAACACTTATTCTTAATCCATCTCCCAAGTTTTATGACCTTATCTCAAAAAAATCTGTGAGTAATTAAATTAATAAAATTAATCGCTTGCTATACAGGGTGTATCACGAGGTTTTCCCCCGGTTTATGGAGGTGATTCCTGGTGTTATTTGGAACAAAAAAATGTAAATACAGTAATGGGGTGACATTCATAATTAAAGAGTTACAAAATTTGAAAAAGCAGAAAAAACTTTTTATTTGAGGATGTCACTGACAAAAATGGAAATCATAATTAGAATACAAAAAAGTGTTTCATTTTGTACCAGTCTCAAATTTCCTCCCTGCATCTAAAGTTGCCTATTTGCATATTTTCACTGATGTGAACCGTGCGTATAGTATTTCGTAACTTCACATGTTAATTTCTCATTGTCGCCACAGCATCGAGAATGCGTTGAATCAACTCTTCTCGTGTTTGCACCCTAATCTGGTACACGATGTCTTTCATCCACCCCCAGATGCAGTAATCTAGGGGTGTTAAATCTGGGAATCTGGCAGGCCAGTTGATAAGGCCACCGCGACCAATCCATCGATGTGGGAATTCTTGATTCATCTGAGCTGTTACCACATAGTAGAAATGTGCAGGCACCCCTTTATGTTGGACGTACATTTGGTGTCTTGTTTCCAGAGGAACATCCTCAAGAAGCTGCGGTATTTTCTGCCTTCCTCTTTGTCTCTTCATATGATCGATATATATATTTATGTCGTCTATTATCTAATATCTTCTTTTGCCCTGAACACTTCTCCCGTTCACCATTCATTCCAGAGTATCCTTCAGTAGGCAGTATTTTCTCAGTCAGTGACCCAACCAATTCCTTTTTCTCTTCCTGATCGGTTTCAGTATCATTCTTTCTTCACTCATTCTTTCCAACACAAATTCATTTCTTATTCTGTCTGTCCACTTCATACATTCCATTCTTCTCCATATTCACATTTCAAAGGCTTTATTCGTTTCTCTTCACTTCATCGTAATGTTCATGTTTCTGCCTCATACAATGCTATACTCCATACAAAGCACTTCACTACTCTCTTCCTTACTTCTTTTTCCAGAGGTTCGCAGAAGATGCTTCTTTTTCTATTAAAAGCTTTCTTTTGCCATTGCTATCCTCCTTTTGACTACCTGGCAGCAGCTTATGTTACTGCTTATAGTACATCCCAAGTATTTGAAGCTGTTCACTTGCTCTACTGCCTCATTTATTATTCGCACGTTTACCTTCTTTATTTTTCTTCCTATGACCATGGTCTTCGTCTTATTTGCATTTATCTTCATCCCATACTGCTCACAGCTGTCATTTAGCTCCAGTAGCATATCCCTTAATATTATCTCCTCTTCTGCTAACAACGCCATATCATCAGTAAATCTTGAATGCTTTAGCATATTCTTCTTCCTCCTACATCACTTCTCCCACGTTCTGAAAAAAAGTTCTTTACTAAATCCTCCACGTAGATGTTGATGTTCAGTCACATAAAGGAAAACTGCAAATTAATTAATAACTCATGATATTTTTGGTAGCTCGGAATGAATCCTCCCCTTCAATTTATACCCTACATATTACAATGATGTCGAAGAACAGATTAGCATTGTTACTGGTTGGTGCAGCATTGAAACTATCTTCAATAGCGTGTTATACTTATGCAGAGTTCTGTATGTTAATGTGCTTATTTTCTATTGTCAAGTACTGACATTTACCTGCTTAGTCTGGTCTCATTGAATAAACTAAGATTTAACTGATAAATAAATTAAAAAACAATTATTGTACAGGGTTTCGTTAGACCTTAATGACTTATCACCCCTACTATTTTTAAGGAGTGATGCAGTTATCAGGACTGCATGTTCCAGAGTTTCAATATAAGTGGGAGACAGTTTAGAGTAGGTAATAAACATAGTGCTAATATTAAAACATTTTTATTAATGTTTTTAATCCAAGTTAAAGTCATTATAACTTGCTATATTTGGTTGAAATTACTCATATTTGCTACTAGTAAAACATTCTAGAAATGTTATGTTCGTAACCTTTCGTAAAATCAAATGCAGTCATCAAACTTACCTTTCATTAATGATTGCTTCAAGTGCTTTCTTAGCATCGAACACAGGTGATGGCAGGACAATGGTATTGCCAAATAAAATACCAGTAATAATTGCACCAATGATACCTACACCATGGCAAAATTGTGTGACTACCACCAGCTTTACATCCTGAGGAACACAAACATATTTTTAGATGTAGTTTCTCCATTGCACATTTTTTCAAGATTGTCATCGTTGTCATTATTAACACAATAGGGAACATGCATCCATATATATATATATATATATATATATATATATATAATATTAAAGTTGAACAACAATCGAGAAAGCAAGACTAACAACGCCCACAAAGCCGAAACCCACACGACAATGTTGTATATGTCGCGTCGTTGACGTAAAGACGGTACTTTGGCAACTTATATATGTATAAACAATCAAGTAGCCTATTTAAAACATCATCTCTCATCTTAAATGGATGGAGCATATTGGGAATTAAATCAATAGCTTTCCCTAAATACGCTATGAAATGCGTCATATAAAATAATTTTTTTTTCGGAAGGGAATAGAAAACGAGCAAAATTATGTTAAACTTTTTTGCTTGAAATATTTCAAACAATAACCCCTTGAAATTAATTACATTACTTACGGTTCCTCTGTATAGTAGAGATAATGCTATGATTTTCTGTTATACATGCCTCCATGTGGAATTCCATTCTCTTGCCGACATAGTAGCTGTTGTTGATAAGTGAGTGATTGGTCAGAAGTGCAGCTTTCGGATTCCCAGTTGATCCCTAAATAAGACAATATAATAAAATATTAGTTATCCTGATTTATTGTAACTTCTGTAACATTTTGATTGTGTTCATTTATTTATTTTTTCTATTGTAAATTAATTATACATCTTGATTACACAACTTTTAACACTGTATCACTTCGGAATATGTAGGATATGATAAGAACTTTCTTGTGTTAAATTTTAGAGTCAAAGAGTGTATATGTTTTGAAATTGAGTTGTGTGTTGAGAATATCGTTGGTGTGTGTTTTCGTATGTCTGTATATATCATATTGTTCTAGTGTGTTGAGTTTCTGGCTTTTTGGTTGGATGTGCAATATTTCCATGTCTGTGTTGATGTCTTTGTAGGTGTGGTTGGCATTTGTGATGTATTCTGCATATGTGGAGGTGTTTTGTAATTTTGTTATGGCTGTGATGTGTTCTTTGTAACGTGTTTGAAATGATCTGGCTGTCTGTCCTATGTAGAAGAATGTAACACCTGCAACAACTTCTACATAGAACAGACAGGCAGATCAGTTCAAACACGTTACAAAGAACACATCACAGCCATAACAAAATTACAAAACACCTCCATATATGCAGAACACATCACAAATGCCAACCACACCTACAGAGACATCAACACAGACATGGAAATACTGCATATCCAACCAAAAAGCCAGAAACTCAACACACTAGAATAACATGAAATATACAGACACACGAAAACACACCCCAGTGATATTCTCAACACACAACTCAATTTCAAAACACATACACTCTTTGACTCTACACTACGAACGCACCCTCACAGGAAACAAGAGGCGCCAAGACCAACAACGACCAGTTCTGAATATGACCCAAAGTAGGTCAAAACATGTTAACGTAGTACATTAAAATTTAACAGAAGAAAGTTCTTATCATACATATTCCGAAGTAAATTAATTATTTGTGAACTATATGAAAATTTAAGCCTAGGTTCTTACAGATGTAAACTGAATGTTACTGTCATCATCAGGTTGGATCAGTTCCTGCAGGTGATGTATTTCTTGGATAACATTTGGACGTGCAGGTACAATTACGTCTTGCAGTCTGAATGCTCCTCTGTCAAACAAAATTTTGAATTTGTACAATGTTTTAACTTAAGATTAACATCCCACATATAAACTATAGAGTTTAGTTATTAGAAAATTCTTACCTGTATTGCTTGTTGCTGATAACAATAAGTGTTTTCAGAGCAGGTAATTTAGGATTATTTATTTCTACTCCTGATTCTGGGCAGTCATTTAATTCCGGTATTAATGTCAACACAGTCTTGTAGAAGTTTGTGGTACCTAAATTCTCTGCACAGATAAGAACTTTTACTTCTACTGTATTGAGAGCATGTAGAAGTTGTTGAGATCTGTATGCAGGATCAATCTGTACCTAAAATATACATTAAGATTCTTTTAATTTAATTCTTTCTACAGATTGGAATTATCGAAATAATCTAGTGTTTTTATATGTCTTCTTATTTATTAACACTTATTTAGTCCCAGACCAGAATCTCACTGACATTTTGTACACTGCTGTACTTGTTTAATGTCGATGAAATGTTTGCAAAAATATTTAGATAATTTTGAGCGTTCCTTCTTATTCAATTCATTATATTCGTGGGCACAACACACTGACCAGAACCGCCTATGGTGAGGTAGTCCGGGTTCACCGCTGTGGAGTAACGATTAGCAAGTCTGACCGTGAAACGAGCGGCTTGGGTTCAAATCCTGGTTGGGGCAAGTTACTTGGTTGAGTTTTTTTCAGAAAGCTTTCTTCAACCAATCGAATTTGCTGGGTAACTTCGGCATTGGACCTCGGATTCATTTCACCATCATAATTACACTTCCCCTCTTTCATCATCATCATCTCCGCTTCTTCCTAGGTTTCGGGCTGAGGACCACTATCGAACTTGGACCCCATGGATATGTAGTCATTCGTTGAGTTGGTAACGTTATGTGGTATCTTGTGGGACCAGGTTGAGAGACCGCGGTGAGGCTTACGTGGAAAGGTAAAGGGATCATTTAGACTGTAATGGAGTTCGGAGGTACACAGGGGGATCTGAAGCGGGGGGAGGGGAGTCTTAGGGCATGCACACCATTCCATCCTGGGTAGTACAATGGACCCATGTGAGAAGCCTGTGTGCGAAGATAGTTCCAGTCTGTGCCCTCCTCTGAAGGGCGACTAATAAATAGAGGGGTCAGGGCGCCAGAGGGGGCAGCCTAATTCTTAGATAATTTTGAGAGAGAGAAATATACAAAATATTCACAAAATTGTTTTTGAGATGAAAGAAGAATAATTATGTTAAGAGAGGAGATGGGTAAAATTTCTAACTTCTGCAGTTTTTCAGCTAGTTGGTTCATTTTTGGCACATGCTACAAATTTTAATGCTTGTCACCCAGATATTTTCTGAGTTATGCCCTTTCCCTAAAAAAAATTGAGCATCTTTTCAAAATATATCTCGTATAAATTTTAAGTAATATGATCTAGAAAAAAATTACAGTATCTTTGATGTACCTAGAAATGCACTAAGCATCCATATTTTAGAAATATATCCTTAGAATAGGGAAAAAATTATTATTTTGTCAACAGTTATTTTTTTCATTTTCTAGTACCTATTGCTATACTAATTATTTTTTTAATTAAAAAAGTAATTAATATGCAAAAAATCTAATACTCTAATTTTAACTAATCATACTTTATAGAACATGCAAAAAAAATTCAGCTTGATAGCTTTTTAGGATGTAAATAGCAATGTGTGAACTTGAATAAACACCACTTTAAGCAAAACCTATAACGCCGACTTGTAATTATAAATATAATTGTGTGCGTGTTATTAATTAAAGTTTTATTTGTGTAAAAAAAATGCGGAAGGTTACGGATCAATAACGCTGTCTATGTCGGCCATACAAGCATGTCTGACGCACGTATTCTCGGCTCATTACAGGCTCTTCAGACTTTGGAGATAAATCTACAGGAGTGTGAACAGGCCAGCCATTCATTAATAAAGTAGTAGACCTATTATTATAATAAAAGGATAATCTGGAAATTTGTATGTAGCATTGAAAGACTTACTGCAATTAATCCAGCCCGTGCAACTGCTAGTCTAGAAATATACCATCCACAGGAATTGGGTCCCCAGATAGCCACTCGGTCTCCTTGTTTTAGCCCAAATTGTAGGAGTCCTGCGGCCAATGCATCAGCCTGCAATAGATCCTTAATTTTAGCTTGAAACGTTTACTTTTTTAACAACAAATCCCACAATAGGTTCGTTAAAAACAGCACCAGCCTCTATTATTGTATGTTAGGACTAGAGCTCATGTAGCCTTTAACGTCTCTATTGTCGTCAGATGCGAAACAGAATAAGTCCCGTCGTCCTTATTTATGACAACCAATAACGTTGAAGGTCGGTTACATTTAAACGTGTGCGTCTTTTCATTCGCTGCTGATGACGTTATGCATTTCCTAAGGCTCGGTAAATATCTAATATAATCGCCCGCCATTTTGGCTCTTTCGTTGGCGTTCGCAGAAAGCACACGAGGGCGTTGGCGCTCAATTATTTGCTCAATTACAGTGCGTTTGATTTATTATTATCAAAGGAGCTACGACATGACAGTGTTTAACGGTGCGGCAAATAGATTCCTCGTCTGGTAGCTCGGCAACGAAAGAACAAAAATGGGCGAACGATTCTACTTACCTAGACTTTATAGAGCCTCCACTTCCTAAGGCGTAAGCAAAGAGGAGTCACGCCGGACAGCGACGCGACTATAGTAAGTTTGTTTTGAGCCCTGGCATTTAAAAAATGCAATACTGATATGCTGGTATAAAGCAAAATTTACAAAAATTATGCAAGAATGACTGGCGGTTTTCAAAATAAGCTCAGAAGAAAGGGTAAGTTTTCAGTACCGGTATTATATAAAACACAAAATATGCATCAGTATATAAATTGTTTAATACATTATGTATTGAGTACAACAAAACTAAAGAACAAAAATATTGTAGATGGTTAAGGGTATATAATATGTGTGTGTGCGTGTGTGTGTGTTAGTGGCATCATTTATGAGGGCAGGGGGGGGGGGGACTCACCGAGTTTAGCTTAAAAATATTAATAATTGAGTACTATTACTACTAAAGAAAAAAATGTGAGCATTTTAGGCCTACATTTAATAGGTATTAAAATTTTCACTTTTGTAAACGCTTTAGAAATTAAAAAAAAAAAAAAAAACGAGCTAGTTAATGACTTTACTTATGTGAAACAAAAGCGCTACACTTTGCTACATTAGTGGTTGCTACATACCGTAATTAATAAATTCATTAAAATTAATTGAATGCTCAGAACGTCAGGTTTTCTCCATTTCTCTTCTAATGTGCTAGTACACGTCTGTGATGTTATTAACACTTTTAACTGAAATGTTGATAGCTTTGCAGTTCAGTAGGACCATGTTCAATAAGTTCATAGTTGCATCTTCTTCTCCGCACAGCACACAATTGGGTGATTTATAAATTCCCATTCTGAATAGATGCACTGCCGAACAATCATGTCCCGAAAGTTCAGAACAGAAAAAGTTATCAGATAATAGATGACATTAAGATATGTGGATCATATGCGGAGACTAAGAGGAAGTCATAAAATAGGAAAGATTGGAGAAAGATGGATTTGCAGTGAAAAATCTGCCCATGGGCAGAACACTTGTTTGTGTGTGTGTGTGTGTGTGTGTGTGTGTGTGTGTGTGTGTGTGTGTAGATACGTATATACGTTTGTACGTACAGTACATATGTAATGTAATGTAATGTAGGCCTAATGTATTATTATTATTATTATTATTATTATTATTATTATTATTATTATTTTGTTCGCGGGCCTTCATTTACTGCTCTGCGGTCCTCCGGTTGAAAATCGCTGGCCTATACTATTTTGATCTGGGGGAGCATTGCTGCCCATATCACCCTATCTCCACCTATGTTTAGTAGCATATTTATATTTTAAGAGACCACTACTTTCCAATACAAAACCATTCAGTTCTGCTCCGGCGCCCCATCTCAGATAAGAGGATTACTACTGCATATGCTTCGTACATGATACACGCAATAGGTTTAGGGATTAGGAAGAGTTTATTAAATGTAACTGTTATGCTGTAAACTGCGAATATTATTTATGTAGAATAAACATTCTGCAATATGCAAATAATAAAACCTTAGCATTTAAATGATGGATGAGTGGAACGGAGAAAAATTCTCTCCGGCACCGGGATTTGAACCCGGGTTTTCAGCTCTACGTGCTGACGCTCTATCCACTAACTACACCGAATTCCCATCCCGATGTCGGGGATCGAATCCTCTCAGTTTAAGTTCCACCTCTTGGGTTCCCTCTAGTGGCCTACCCTCATGCACTGCGTCATAGATGTATGACAGTGGCACAATGTCCATACATGTGCAGAGGTGCCACTTAATCACTCATAACGAGTGCACCTCTGCACATGTGTGGACATTGTGCCACTTCATACATCTATGACGCAGTGCATGAGGGTAGGCCACTAGAGGGAACCCAAGAGGTGGAACTTAAACTGAGAGGATTCGATCCCACATCGGGATGGGAATCCGGTGTGGCTTAGTGGATAGAGCGTCAGCACGTAGAGCTGAAAACCCGGGTTCAAATCCCAGTGCCGGAAAGAATTTTTCTCCGTTCCACTTAACCATCATCATATGTTGACGCAGAATTTCTGCACGGAAATATCATATGTACTTCGGTACATCATAATAATATACTTAGCATTTAGGTTTACTGTAGATACAGTAGGCTAATATTAATTTGTCGGGAAACGAGTATAGCGTAAGTAAAAACTGAGATCCGATAGGCAATTTTAAGTAACATATTCGGTTTTGTATGCATAACAATTGATAAAGAAAAACAGCTGTTAGTTTTTCGGAGGTAAGAATCGTGTTCCTTAGTTTAATCAATGAACATCTTTAAATCACATAATACGCGTATCATTATTGAGTATTGTAAAGATAGTCATGATAGAGATGTACAGTAGTGACAAAAAAAAACCGGACCGACCCTTGTAGCTGATACAAAAGAATCCTGTGCTATGTATTGTTTCAAACTGTGGTAATTTCAATATGGATAGTGAAGCCAGAGGTATGTACTGCTATTTAATGTAAAAATACGCAGTTATCTTTGCCGAATAGAGGTAGAAATGTAATATTGATGCCAGATGAAAATAAAACTCTCAAAGTTTTTTCGTCTGTAAGTTTGAGGCACTGAAGGAAGCAAAAGACGGTAAGAATCGAACAAATGCAATAAATTTCATTGTTACAATTTTATTATTAATTATACAAGATGGATATGTTTTGTGACTAGCAAAATTTGAATCTGTGACTCTGAAATCAGCTACAAGGGTCGGTCCGGTTTTTTTGCCAGTACTGTACATGTTACTGTGTAGGAATAACACTAAAAAAATTACCACTTTTCCCAAATAGCCCTACTTCACTTCAACCATTATAATAATAGGCTATGATGATTTCATCGAGCTCACTTGAAAGAAACTTTTCCCCCTATTTCCTTCATTAGTCTATTTAGAACGATGTAACTGTTGTCACATACCTTTTCTAAGGCTTGCTTGAAAGTATAGCTTTCACCCTCGTAACGTGATATAATTGCTATTTTGTCACTCCATTTCTCTGCTGCATTTTGTAGTGCACGTCCCAGAGTGATGGACAGCAGAGGTTCAGTCCCTGGATTGTGAATATAGCTCAACTTGTAACGGGTGCTGCATTCGGCACTCATGGTTTCTCAGTATATTAAATTTCTCTTCCCCAAAAGTATTTGGAGGGTCCCCTTCACCTTTGCCCTTACATTATCAATGTAGATATTTCCTATCGGAGTTAGCTGTATGGAAATAAAGTACAGTAACAACAAGCTGTTTTAAATTGAAGCCTTGAACATGTTTATGAAAAAATTGTATAAATCATCGTCTTCGTGAGATATTTACGCTCTATTACTTCATTTTGATGATGCAAAAGATAACGACCGTGTTCATCATCACCATCCTTTTTTCTTCTTGGTCTGTTACGTTCACGATCAGTCGTGTCTTCTCATAGAAAGTATGGTCCACACCTGTGGAGTAACGATTAGCGCGTCTAGCCGCGAAACCAGGTGGCCCGGGTAAGATTCCCGGTTAGGGCAAGTTACCTTGTTGAGGTTTTTTCCGGGATTTTCCCTCAACCCAGTATGAGAAAATGTTGGGTAACTTTCTGTGCTGGACCCCGGACTCATTTCACCGGCATTATCACCATCTCATTCAGACGCTAAATAGCCTAAGCTGTTGAAAAAGCGTCGTAAAATAACCTACTAAAATAAATAAATAAAAGAAAGTATGTGTTCATATTTCTTATTCCGGAAGAGTGATTTTTGACATAATGTCTGTCTATACAGAGTGTTAACTAATATGTGGGAAACCTTTGGGGAGTAGATAGCGGATTTAAAAACAAGGAAAAATGTTCATGTAAGTAAATATAATAATCAAATTCGTTTTGTTTCTTTAATTACAGGTACTTACTGTTGTTTCTTCTTAAAACCGGCTTAAAATTATCAATTCCCAAAAATTGTTCTATACAGGGTGTTTCAAAAATAGAGGGCATAATTTCAGGTATGTATTCCCCATATGTAAGCAATACAAAAAGTTCATTACAACATATGTCCTAAAATGTTTGGTTTCCGAGTTATGGCCTTCAAAACAGTGATATTCACCGGAAAGGTTTTCTTTCCGTAGTTAGTTGCCTTTACAACAGATGTTCAAAATGTCCACCTCCTGCTTGAATACAGGCCTCATATCGATGTCTCATGGCCCTGCGAACACGATCCCAAATTCCAGGAGTATTGCGCATTTCCTCACGATCTGCCACAATTCGATTCCGAAGGGATTCCATGTCAGGCACCGGAGACGAATACACCAATGATTTTAAATAGCCCCTCAAATAGAAATCGATAGGGTTCAAATCAGGTGAGCGTGGAGGCAAAGCAATTGGGCCACCTCTACCTATCCGTCGATCAGGCTACTTCTCCTGGTACGAACGATGAGCCAGCGCAGCATTGCCGTCCGCCTTACCGTACATGAAGTGCACTTCTGCCACCTGATTTGAGTACATGTCGCACAGTACGACGCCAAACACAACACTCAATGTATCCTTCGTCTCGGAATTAACTGTCAGAGTGTCCTCTGTTTATATCTTCTGTCACGACACCTACCTGCGAGAAGAAAAACGTTCCGGTGAATATCACTGTTTTGAAGGCCATAACTCGGAAACCAAGCATTTCCGGACACATGTTGTAATGAACTTTTTGTATTGTCTACATAAGGGGAATACATATCTGAAATTATGCCCTCTATTTTTGAAACACTCTGTATATGTACATAGATATCCACGGTAATGGATCCCGACTTCTTTCGGCTGCACCTTTGTTTAGCTTTCAGAGCTCACTCACTGAGCACTATTACTACAATAACATTATTGTCAAAATGAGGAAAACCCAAGATTCTGCAAGTCTGCCCCAAGAGATACGTTAAGCTAATTTAAACCTCTTTTGGTAGCAGTGCTTAGAGTTCATTTGTTAATTTAATTTTACATTCACCTACATAGCCACAATATTATTGGCTGTGATATACGGAGTAATGTCTGTTAAGATTGAATTTCTAGAACTGATTTACAGTCTTCGTACATATTAATTATTGCGCTTCCATCATATTCAATAAATAAAAACACTTCTTTCCAAACACAATTAAAAGTAGGCGTGGTAGATGTCAGCTTATCGCTTTGATTCGGTTGAGGCATGTTCTTCCTCTGTACATTTGAAGGTTACTACTGATGTGGTTAACGCTGTATAGTGGCAGCTGACGTCACACAAGGCAGCCCATCAACTTGTCACGCGGACGGTTTTGCTACTCTTTGCCCGTAGATCGCTATCGTGCACGGTACGTGGAATAGGTATGAAGCACTGTTCTTTCAATATCCCCCATGAAAGCGCATCATACAACGAAAAATCAGGATATGGAAAATCTGAGTGTCTAGAAATCAGCCGATCTGGAAACAGACGACCAGCGTGGAAGGTCACCCTATCTTGTTATGCTTGTGCAGATCAAGGTTGTTCAGTACATATAATGTGTCCGAATCTCACTGAAGACGTTCAATAACTTGCCCATTGTACAGATCCAGAAACAAAATTTGAGCTACCTGAATTTTTCAAGTTCCAGGATTACATACTGTGCATGTTCACTGAGCACTGAGCATGCGCATTATGCTGTAACTGGAACTTGGAAAAATTCAGGTGGCCAAAATTTTGTTTCTGGGTGTGTACACTTCTGATGTGATGTTGATTCTGTTTCCCGGTGTGTCCTGAATCAAGTACGGATCAATGATCCCGTGGGAAGACACAGTAGCCCACACTGTCACTCTCTCCGAATGCAATGGTCTCTGTTCCTAATATTCATCTGGTTTTTCCAAGCCGAGAAAACGAGCATTTTGCTCATTAACATGGCCACTCAGTAGCACATCACATTCGTTAGACCACCATCAGTTTGGTGATATTCAGAAGCTTGGCACACATTCAACAGAACACGTGCGCAATATTGGACCCGTGCTATGAAGTCTGGCTCATTCAGCTCATGGAATACCTGAATATCGCCAATCATGTGTTGAACACTACTGCGTGCTATACTGAGATCTCATGACATCCGACGTTCACTTTTCTTTGGTGTCTTAAACGATCTTCGTTTACCTTTTTATCGGGCCAGTCTGTATATTTTTATTTATTTGAAGTAAACTCAACTCCAAAGATAAAAGCGTTACACTAAATTTACTTAAAAAATTAGGTAAATAAAATTATTTGTATTATTGTTTTAAATAAATCATGAAACAATATTAATTTAAACATTATAAAACATTTTTGATTTTATTAGGTTGCGATTATGAATGCAATTTCTATTAATTTTATCTTTTATAGACCATTTCAATAACTACATTTAAAGCTGTGGCGGTAAGTTTTGCCGCCTCATTGTTGCCCATTATTCATGATTGTTTCACAAAATTCCTTCATCATCTTGTTAAAATGCCTTAAAGTTCGGAAAATAAATTACTGTCGCGCTTGTTGTTGATGGGCGTAGCTTCCGGTTTGTCGAAGTCTTAGGTACATCACCTATAGCATCTACAAAGCCGTCAAGTATTATCGCGAGCATAACACATAGCACAGAATTCCTGGATCTAGTCGTCGAAGGTCACCTCCGCAAGAGATGACAGATTTTTGATTATGCAGATCCTGAGAGATCGTCACGTGACAGCCGTGGAAGCGAGAAATCGCTTGCAAGAGGTGCAACATGCGTTTGTCAGAGAGAATACCGCTAGGAGGAGGCTGCATGAAGTTGTCTTCATGCAATAAGACCTGCTTCATGACCGAAACTGGAACGACAACATCGGAGGTCTCGTCTTGAGTTTGCACGGACTCGTATTAACTGGAATGAGGAACAGTTAAACAGAGTTCTCTTTACTGTCGAGTTTCGCTTCTGTTAGAGTACTGCAGGTGGAAGACACAGATATTGGAGGAGGCCCAATGAACGTTTCGCAGACTGTACATCCTCAGCGCGGATACCTTATGGGGGAAGAACAGAATGGTCTGGACTGGTATCAACTTCTATGCAAATACTGACTTAACGTGATTGTTAATGGGCCCCTCACAAGTCATCGATGCATTCATTCTTTCAGACCACGTGGTTCTTTCTCTTCTCTGATAGGGCCCAATTTTATTCTCAAGCATGATAATGCTCGATCTCATGCAGCACGGATAGTAACTGAGTACCTGGAGGAAGTGAACATCCAAACTGTAAACTGGCCAGCCCGCAGTCCAGATCTAAACCCGATCGAGCACATATGGGTTCGTTGATTGTCGTCTCCGCAGACTTGTTTTTGATACAGTACCTCAATTGTGAGGCGCTATCCTAGAGGAGTGGAGGAATATCGCCAAAGAAGATGTCCGGAACCTGATATCAAGCATGCCCAGAAGAATGCAAGCCGTAATTTTTTCATTGGATTATTTTACGACAATGTATCAACATCTAAGTTATTTAGCGTCTGAATGATATGAAGGTGATAATGCCGGTGAAATGAGTCCGGGGTCTAGCACCGAAAGTTACCCAGCTTTTGCTCGTATTGGGTTGAGGGAAAACCCCGGAAAAAACCTCAAGAGGTAACTTGCCCCGTCCGGGATTCGAACCCGGGCCACTTGGTTTCGCAGCCAGACGCGCTGACCGTTACTCCATAGGTGTAGACCGCAAGCTGCAATCAGAGCTCGAGGTGGTAATATTGATTATCTGGTTCAAGACCTGATCGGATATTATTGTTGTTTATTAGTAGTTGAAAACCTTTTAATTTACTGTGAAGCTGTTATAGCCCTAGATTGTTCTAAATGTTCAAATTAATTATTTTTTGTTAACTCTTAGCAAATTGTTTTGTTATTGATCAGTAATGAACCATATTTTAATAAATAATTCTAGTTTGACGCTTTTTTTTGGAGTTGAATATATTTCATAGACATAATTACAATAGTAACTCGTTCTCCCAAATGTTTGCCTGAAATTCAATTTTTGAAGGGAAAAGGTTCGGGATGGTTGGACAACGTAATAATATGTATAAGAGAAAAACATATCCCTCAAGCTTTAATAAACTTTTTATTAAAACAATGTATAAATATTTACAATATAGTAATACGAAGTTTTATGAAAAATTACTTGGTTTACATACGACATGCATATAAATGATATATACGGTACCGTTAAACTGAATTGCATTTCATTGTTTAGGACGGTTCTTAAGATTAACCTTCAAGAGGGGGCAACGAATTGTTGAATTCCATTGTCCGTGAACTGTATGAATCTTTAACGGTATATTTTATATTAAATAAAATTATGTAGGCCTATTTTACGTTACAACATTTGAAATAGGTACATACATTTCAGTCTTCAAAATATGGGAGCATTTGACATATTTCTCATGAATGAAGTTTATATTAAGAAACAGATGTTAGAATATGAAACAAAATTAGTAACTGAAATGATGATGGTACGGAAGAAGATATAAACATGGATAATGACAATCTCTTGCCTTTATATTAGCTTAATCTAAACTCAGTGAAATCTGATTTAATGTATTTGAACTTACGTTTATTTTCTACGTACCTTACTCTTACTCGATTGGATAATTAACTGTGAACGTTTGTCTTGTCAAACAACGGCGATTCAGCAAAGTTTGTTGACATTGTTTTTATTGTGAAACTTGCACTTACATTCTGTCACAGATCCAATTAAGACAGTACAGTACATAAAAATAATGTTATATGCATGCACCGTGTTCTGCAACACACATATGAACCTCGTAGAAATCAACTTACTTCACGTGGCTGTAGATATATTAGACATGCCAATCTCTTGTTTTACGATGTCAAGAAGCTTAGACTTGATCACCTTTCCTATTCCTGACCTTGGGAAATCCTTTGCAAACCGGATGTAGCGAGGGATGCGATAGTCAGCAATCTATATACAAATACATTGCAGTTTAATATTTGTAATAACATTCGGATGAAACTTTTGTATAAAATTTGTTAATTTTATGTGAAAGTAAATTAAAGTAATATAATTACTATATAAGAACAATGAAGCAATAGTCTGTTCTAGAGAACTGTTGTTGTTTAGTCAATTGTCCGAAAACAGGTTTGAACCTCGTAAGTAGAGTCCTGCGTTTAGTTACTTTGATTACAAGTTAGGTGTACAGTAGTGGCAAAAGAAAAACCGGACCGACCCTTATAGCTGATTTCAGAGCCTTGTTCACTCAGAGCACGATAGACTGGTAACTAAGACTTTCGTGGTTCGAATCCTGCCTGGGAAGGAAACTTTTTTTTGTTCCTTATTCAAGTTTATTCCCAATATTTTTCGATTGCTGGTAAAAATTCATGTTCTGGGAATAATAAATTAATTAAGTAGTAAAATATCGCTGCAATCGAAAAGTATTGGGAATAAATTTGAATAAGGAACAAAAAAAAAGTTTCTTCCCAGGCAGGATTCGAACCACGAAAGTCTTAGTTACTAGTCTATCGTGCTCTGGAGTGAACAAGGCTCTGAATTCAGCTGCAAGGTCGGTCCGGTTTTTTTTGCCACTATTGTACATCGTTCATACCATGGCGGAAACATAGTAAAGGTGTGGGACTGCGCATGCTGTTGCGATAGCGGCCGAGGAGTGTGACGTCATCTTTACTGCAGACAGCGATCGCAGCTCATTGCGTTGAGTACATTTTCTTTAATAAACCTACCTAGACATTAATTACAATACATTATTTGAACTGATTGTTGCCAATGTTATTCATATCCTTTTCATTGTGCGTTTAAGTTCATGCACTCTTTAAAAGAGTTATGAATAAAATTTTAAAAACATATAAAAAATTAACAGTAACAGCTTAAAAGTCGCTCCCTCAAATCTGCCGTCCTAGGCAGCTGCTTAGTCTACCGAGGCCTAAATACGCCCCTGATTGCATGTAGGGTACTGTATACCTATTAACTTTCTTTCACTTCAGCGCAACAGGAGCATCCAGCACTAATGTAACAATGGAAAATCGCGGAGCCACTGAGTCTACTGTCACAGAGGAATGCCAAATACTAATACAAAGAATTCAAGAATTAGAAGAGAAGAATTACTCTCTAGAAACGAGGATTAAGGAATTGACAGCTGCCAACAGGAAACATGAAGAAGACCAAAGAAAATTACATGAGGATTTAATTTCATTGAAAAACATTAGGCAAACAGAAGTTAAATCTAAAGTGGCTGAAATTTTGAAACCATTTTTCACTATTGGGCAAATTGATGCTCTTTTGAATAAAAAACGTAGGGTGAAATGGTCTGTAGAAGGTTACGGTACTGCAATAACACTTCGAAACCTAAGTCCAAAAACATGCCGATACTTAAGAACAAAATTAAATTACCCGTTACCTGATTTGTCAACTCTGAGAAAATGGGCAGTAAAACAATTATCGCTTGAGGAAGGTGTACTTCATGATGTCTTAAAATTAATGAAGGCGAGAGCTACAAATATGTCGGAGTTAGATTGTGTAACAGTATTAGCATTTGATGAAATGTATTTAAATGAGGAGGTTTCTTTTGACAGTAGGGAAGAACAAATAATTGGACCTCATAAGGCAGTGCAGGTTGTTTTTGCATGTGATTTGTTTGCAAGGTGGAAGCAGCCCGTATACTATAAATATGATCAGACAATGACAAAAGAAATCCTAACAGACATAATTTGCCAGTTAGAAGGCAGTGGTTTTCAAGTTGTGGCCACAGTTAGCGATTTAGGTGGAAGTAACAAAAAATTGTGGCGTGATTTGAAAATTGCTACCAAACTAAATTGCAGTTTTCCTAATCTAAATGATTCAACTCGAGAAATATTTGTTTTTTCAGACGCTCCACATTTATTGAAATTACACAGGAATCACTTTCTAGATCATGGTTTCAACTTGAACGGATTGAACATTTCATCAGAACCAATTCATGAACTTTTACGTGCATCCTCGTCCTCTGATACAAAATTAGCTTAAAAGTTAACTCCGTTACACTTAAGTGTCCGTGGTACCCAAAGACAAAAAGTTAGTTTGGCAGCACAATTATTTTCCAACAGAGTGGCAAAGGGTTTGAAATGGTATGGTGAAAACGAGCTGTTGAGATCAAATGAATGGAAAGAAACTTCAAAGGCAATAAAATTAACGAATGATTGGTTTGATTTATTTAATACCGTTTCTAAATTCGGTACCCACCGTGGGCTGCATAGTTACGGAATAAACCTTCAAGATCAGAATATTATACTCTCAGAAATGAATGACTTCATGACCACAGTTAAAGTAGGAGAAGCAAACAGGAAATTACCTTATCAGGAGGGGATTCTAATAAATAATAAATCATTAACATTGTTGTATGAGGCAATGAGGTACAAGTACAAAATTGAATACATCATCACAAGAAAACTTAACCAAGATCTGGTAGAAAACTTTTTTTTCGGAAATTAGAAGCATGGGTAGAACAAACGATCATCTCTCTGCTTTAGATTTTAAACATAGACTGAGGTGGTACATACTAGGTCGAAATCCATTATCTCAGTTTTGTGATAACAAAAACATCCCCGATTTGCTTTCGGAAGAAGAGGCATTAATAGTGGATCCTAGTACAAGCCAATCAGAAGTCAATGATAATCTGCAGAAAGAACTGTGTGCAACGGCAGAATTTCTTAAAGGCATTCTGAAACCGGTTAAATTTACTAACGATCGAGATCCCGAAGAAAATATAGGCCTCCCAGAAAAAATATATGAAATCTCTGCAAGACAGCGGATATCCCAGGAAGGATTAAAATATATTGCAGGATATGCTGCATCAAAACATATGGAGCAATACCCGAATCTTGGAATTCCCACAAAATTGTCAACTTCTGCTAATCAAAAAGACTGGATTACTACAGTGTCCCGTGAAAACTTAATTCTCCCTTCTAGGGATCTGCAATTGGTTGCCATGCTTGTTGACAGTATATTCTCAGATGTGTACGGAGATTCTGTTTCTCATGAGAAATTTATAATAAAAAAGACTGTAAATTTGGTTAATTCTGCCATGAAAAACGAAGCAGAAATCAGTTCTCCTCTTCCGCCAGAAGTAATTACGACATAGGTTAGAACAAGAACATTTATTAGAATTAAAGAAATTAATAAAATAATAAAAATGTTTGGAATTTCAAAGAGAAATGTTATAAAGAAAATGAAAAAGATTGCATAAGAATAAGTATTTACTTAACAGAGTGGGCTTTATAATGGTGAAATTATATTATGTCGTGTGTGGAATAATAAGGTAAATAATGTAGTAGACTATATTATGTCTCCAATAGCCTGAATATATAAAAATATTTGTTTACTATAATGACAAATTATTCCAAGAAATTCATATACATATGTTAATGAAGGTTCAAAAGTATTTGAATTCATGTACAAAATAATGTATGTTATAAATAACTGTATAGATCTAAGTATGTATATATTTATTACACATTGTATTGTAATTATTATAAAACCACGTGTATATTACAGAAGGCAATTATTAATGACACACTGCCATATCACATTGTTTCTTGAAACTTGAGTTTAATATGTAATAGATCATAATTTTATTACGTTATCATTTCAAGGTAGTTCCTATTGTACTTGAATTCATGTGTAATATAATGTGTGTGATATATGGGCCTAATTTTGTGCATATTTGTAGCATAATGTATTATAATTATTATAAAAGTACGTGTGTATTACAGAAGGCAATTATTAACGTTGCACTACCATATTACATTATTTCTAGACTCCTGAATTTAATTTATTATTCACTATTTTATAATGTTATCACTTCAAGGTAGACCCTATTATAGCCTATACTGTCAATATTTACTGAATACACAAACAATGATTTTTATTTATTAATTTGAATCTATGGACGCAGATCTAACCATCGACAATCTGTTATGTTGACTGTGTCTTCGAGTGCGGCCTGCAGTAAAGGTGACGTCATGCGCAGACTGAACGAAAACATGCACAGCTTGTCCCACACCTCTACTATGTTTCCACCATGGTTCATACTAACTTTGTTTGGTACGGTCGACAGTTCAGTATTCTTTCCGCACATTCCGGTACTGTGTGTGTAAGTCGGTGAAAAATAGGATTAGTACTCATGTACAGAACACAACTTGGATTTAATATCAACAATAACATATTATTTATATGAAGGCAGCTTATATGCAATGAAATATAATTTTTATTAAAAAAAATTCAGGAATCATCCCCTTTATTTTCAGGAGCTACCATATTTTACCCACACATGCAATGAGAAAACAATTCAAATGTGCTGAGAGCATGTGTTTGCATTGCATAAATATTTAATATTCTATAATACTGTATTTCAATATATGTAAAGATTTTTAATGAAATTTTTCTTGTTAATTTCTGTCTTTTATCGTCACAAAATGTTTAAATTATTGCATGGAGCTACGTCAATTTCTATGGAATATAATTTAATAATTTCTAGACTCGGAGAAAAATATAATTTTTTTTTTTCAAAATCTGAAAAAAAAAAAAAAAAAAAAAATCAAAATTTCAATACTTCAAAACCTCAAAAATTTTTCAAAATTTCAGAAAGTTTCAAAACACAAAATTAAAAAAATTAAAAATATAAATAAATTTCCTCCTCGACTTCGTATCGTCGACTGTCTCCTCGTCACATCTTAGCTTGAAAATTAATATCGTTACATTTGTTGATTATTTTATTAAAACAATGTATAAATATTTGCAATATTGTAATACGAAGTTTTATTAAAAATTATTTGTTTTACATACGACATGCATATAAATGATATTACGTGTCATGTACTCGTAGAAATTAATATTTTACGCGTAATTTCCCAACTCTGTATACAGATATATACATACACGCAATATGCAAAAGAAATAAATAAATGTTGTATTTGAATTTAGAGATCGGCAGCCTTCAAGTACACATATTTAAATATAACCCTACAATTAATTGACAAAAGTGTTGTTATCTGTTTGCCATTCATTACTTACCTTTCCCTTGCAGTAATTTATTACATCCTGTTCAGTGAAAGTTACTCCTTCTTTCAGACGTAAATAGACACAAATTTCTTCTCCAACCCTTGCATCTGGTACTCCGAATACCTTTAACAATGGAACAGATGAAAATTAAGCTCACTCACGAGATGTTCATTTTTAAAAATACATTTCCATGGCCTATTTCGAGAGACATAAACCAGTGTTTTAGAGTACGATATTTAACATATTAGTATACTGAAAACAAGTTTTCGTTTTCATTTAATGCGTAATTCAAAACTTTTTAAATATATTATGTAATGAAAGTGCCTGATTAATTTTATAATCCGTAAAAAGGGAAAAAAAAGAAGAAAACTGGAGATTTAAAGTTTTTCTGTCAGTAATATTGCTTCTGAGATCAATAGACCTATAGAATCTTGTCGATTTGTTTCCTTTAAGAGACTATTTTGTCCCTGTTTCAGCTTACTTGTGCATTTTTCTTTGTTTTAAAGATTTTAAATGAACTGCTTGATAATAAGACATTTTCAAACCATTCATTTTCATGTTTTTGTGTATGTTTATAATTTTACTTCATTTAATAGAATCTCACTTTTCCAAAAATTAGTTTAAGATTGTAAACATATTTTTAATAATACTTTTCTTGATGTTTAATTAAAAATTTGTAATTTCTCATTTTTGGCATTTGTAATATTCCAGATATGATTCATTTTCTGACATCTTAGTCGGCATGGTTCTTCATATGCAATACAGATAATTTCTTCCTGTTTTTATTTTACTAAAGTTTCTGAACATGTAATATTCCTCCTTTCATTACCTGTGCTTCCATGATATCAGGGTGCTCCTGAAAGAACTCCTCCATCTCTACAGGAAATATTTTGTCTCCAATTCGGATTATGACATCTTTAAGTCTGCCCACAATTTTCCCATATCCGTCCTCTTCGAGTATAAACAGGTCCCTGTAATTAAATGCACTATAAAACATCAATATGATCTTCACAACATTTTCATCAACATAACCATAATTATCGTCAGAGGGCAAAAAAGAATATAATTTTTGGTTGTGTTAATTTGTTGCGCTTGTTCATGTTTTGCACGTTCATCTTTGTGTCAATTTCAAGGCACAAGATGGCTTTTGTCTGGAGTGGCTAGAAAACCTATGAAAATTCTTCAGTCTGCACTGGTGAACAGCAAAATTTCGCTTACCTTTTTAATGATGAATGTCGTATTTTCAAGGAGGATAGCAATGGCAAAGGAAGTTTTTAATATAAAAATGAGCATCTTCTGCGGACTTTTGGAAAAAGAACTAAGGAAGAGGCTAGTGAAATGTTTTGTATGAAATGTGGCATTGTCGTCGTCGTCTTCCTAACAAGTATTAGGCCGAGTGGCCTGTTACGGTCTCAAACTAGAAATTTCAGTCCATCTCTTCTTCGGACGATCTAGAGATCTTTTGCCATGCGGATGGTAATGAAACAGTGCTTTTGGAATTCTGTATCGATCCATTCGTTCGAGATGACCCTTCCACTGAAGTTGATATTTGCTGATGAATTGCATAATGGGTTCTATTTGAAGTTCTTGCATTATGTCCTCATATTTTTTATGATCCCAGCGAGTATATCCAGCTGTTACTCTCATGAACCTCATCTCACTTGCTGTTATTCTACTAACATGTGGCATTGTAAGGGGCAGAAACATGGACATTACGACAAAGTGAAGAGATACGATTAGAAGCATTTGAAATGTGGATGCGGAGAAGATTGGAGTGTGTGAAATTGACAGGCAGAATAAAAAATGAAGCTGTATTGGAAAGAGTGGGTGAAGAAAGAATGATACTGAAACTGATCAGAAACAGAAAAAGGAATTTGTTGGGTCACTGGTTGAGAAGAAACCCCCTACTGAAGGATGCACTGGAAGGAATGGTGAACGGGAGAAGAGTTTGAGGCAGAAGAAGATATCAGGTGATAGACGGCATTAAGATATATGGATCGTATGCGGCGACTAAGAGGAAGGCAGAAAATAGGAAAGATTTGAGAATGCTGCATTTGCAGTGAAAGACCTGATCTTGGGCAGAAAGCTATGAATGAATGAATGTATATTCAAAGAACTCTATGATTCTGATAACCTCAGCACTCAATTTGGACAGTTTTGTGAAGGTAAACTCCCATAATGTAAATTATATTTTTGCGGCTTTGCATTCATACTTACCCTGTTTTTGCCCATCCATCATCGTCCCTAAACTGGCGAGTCTTCTCTTCCTCTCCCCAGTACCCTTTCATCACTGAATAACTTCTAACCCAGAGTTCTCCAGGTGTTCCGATGGGGACCATCTTTCCATCTTTATCGACAACCTTTACCTATAAAGACGAACTTCGTATTAAATTTTTTTTATCTGTTTTTACATACTTCATAATTATATTTATATACAATGTATTTATTTTAATAATTACTCAGTTATGGAAGTTCTTCAAGGAAAAATTAATTGCTTCAGAGATTTTTAGGGGAGAACTGCTTTATTGTTCTTATTAACCTTTGGCGTAAGGTGCGTATAATACTTAAGGGGAGCTATACCGCCAAATTAAATTTGCTTGTATAATGAACTGTTATCTCAGGAACTACTGAAGACATCGTAGTGAAATTTTTACAGGATTATGATACCAGGTTTCTGAGCAAACTGACGCATATTTATAAAAGAATACAAGTTGTAATAAAATATTTATTTTTTTAAATAATGTCGAATTTATTTTCTCATATTTTATGTAAAATATATTTTTTCTGATCAAGCTAATAAACATATATCACTTAATTTGCGTCACATTAATTATTTTAATCGTTTTTTGTACGTGTTAAAATTTTATCCTGCTATCATGTATACTTCCTGAAAAAATGGGGTATTTGCATAAAAATAAAATAATATCAACATTACTTAAAAAATTCAGATCATTTTTTACAACCTGTATTTCTTGATAAATCTGCTTCAGTTTGCTTAGAGACCTTGTATTTTTATGTTGTAAAAATTTCTGTACGATATCTTAAGCAGTTCCTGAGATAATCTGTGATTGTCATAGTTGTTTTGAGTTTCTTCCGCAAAATATTAAAAAAAGAGTGTTTAAAGTTTTGCAAACTTAACTGCATATCCGCAAAAAACAAACTGAGTATTTGTCATACCATACGGTAAATAGCTAAATTTTCTATGAGTTCTTTGCTACACTGGAATGAATAACATTTATTTTTGTCAAGTGATGTCGACTAGAAATCAATTTTCTTTATAAATCTGTCGATTTTATCTCTAACTGTTATTATGTTAACATCTTGGCCTTGCAAACTCCTATTCAAAGTGTTTAAGTGACCGGAAAATTATATCATCAAAGAAGGCCAGTCTAAGAAACCAAAGAGATATGGAAAATAGGTTCTCATATTCCGATATTTCATCTTGCGTTTGGTGGTACCCATTGGTTTTGTGTAAAATTACATTGTTTTCGATTTTGCAGAGATTTGTATTTTTCGAATGAGGTTCAGTACTGGCACAGTAGTGGGAGATCGCTAAAAATGCCTCGCTCAAAAGTGGTCGCACCTTCAAAATATTTGGAAACTACTGCGACCTACGTTTACTTCAGTAGTGCATGTATCACTATGCTGTATGTTTCTTCGTTAATTGAAGATCTCCCTCGAAAAAGAGTATAACATCAAAGTAATGAAATATGTGACCATTAAAAAAAAAGTAATTTTGAAGCATTTATTTATAACAATAAATGAATGCATCCAATAGCTGAATAAACTTGCATCCTTGATTAATCAAATGGTTCTGCTAGTAAATGTAGGGCTAACGAAATATGTCCCTGAAATTATTTTCTTTTCTCCTTTGTAGATTTGTTGGTTACACCCTCATTTGAGGGAAGTCTACAATTATATTATACACATATTGTCCTGCCTAAAGACAGGGTGTTTATTGCAAACCCAGTATGCTTCAATCTTCCGTCTTATCTGCCTTCCTTTTCGTCTCGACATACGGTCCATTTCTCTTAATGTTGTCTATTATCTGATATATTCTTCTGCCCCAAACGTTTTACTTGTTCTTTATTCCTTCCAGTTCATCCTTCGGTAGGCAGTTTCTTCTTAGTCAGTGACCCAGCTGATTTAGTTTTTCTTCCTGATCAGTTTCAATATTATTTTTTTAATTATGTTACAGAGGTTTGTATTATATTAACTTGATTGTTAGATGCGTCAATTCTCACATTTATATTATTATTTAGTGTAAGTAATTATAAAAGTAATGCAGAATATTTAAAGCTTTTATTTTATCGAGGGTACAAAGGCGAAACATAAGATTCAATAACATATCTAAGCCATTAATTTTTGTAGGGAAATTCACAGACGTTCTGAAGCTGCAGTAAAAGGTCATTAACAGCTGGCGATTGACCTTTAAAAAATAGTAGGCTAAACCTCCTTACGAAACACATCACAAGTGGAATTATCAATTTTTTCGAACTCTGGTTTTTGTTTCTCTTCTTTTTTTTGGTGTTTTTGAGTCCCTTTGTAATTACAATTTTACTTATTGTTTACCTGCTTAACCTAACCGCATTCGTAGTTTAAAGAATTGGCGCTCTTTTCCCTAATGGAGTATTTTTAATATATTTATAAATCGAGCGTACAGTACCATCTTCTGTGAATCTTTATTCGTACATTCCGGAGTTGATTTCGTTCGGCCACTTTTCCTACTGTTCCTAATACTACCAGAACCGCTGTCATCGCTGCTGGGAGGATTGCCATCATGGCTGTCACTGTTTCTTTCCCACTGCCTCCACATTTCGATCCAATACAGAATACACAGTACTCTCGGCTCCACAAGTAAAGAACCCTGGCCTCACACCACTTCTGCACAGATGACAGTGATTGACAGGCCAGTTAGGGGAAGCTGTTGCCACGTTTGCTCTTGGCTGGACTCTTTAAATGTATTTTCTTTTGCAACTGGTTGGATTCTTTCAAAAATGTAAAATTCACAACACAGTATTCTCGGCGATCTCCTGGCGGTATCTTTGTCCACAGTTTCACTAATTGGAGGATCGTGTCAGTCAGATTTATGGCTTCCTGAACCCAACCCTGCAACGAAGGTTCTTTACTTGTGAAACCAAGAGTACACTTATTCTTGTTTAAGTCAGGGCCGGGCATGAGAGCGGCTCCATATAGCCGGCCAGAGCTGCTTTCGCTCCGCAAGGCAAGCCAGAGCAGAACGCTCACTCAGTGGCGGACTCACATTACAGCTACTTTCCCTGCATTAATATAACAAGAGCCACGGTTGTTCTAGTCATTCAGTCTGTAAGTACATAATAGTTTATAGGGATATTACATCAATCCATTGTACAGTAAAGACTTTATAACACTCTTATTAATTTAATGAAATATACTTCGCTCTATGCACACACACAAATCATTAGGCTTATTTACATAACCCATACGCACAGTGCTTTAACAAGTATATAATGGTAGGCAATTAACAATGTAAACATAAAGGATTACAATCCGACATAATGGTGGGGTATTAATAATATAAACATATGTAATAAAGGATTACAATAATATAATATAATATAATATAATATAATATAATATAATATAATATAATATAATATAATATAATATAATATAATATAATATAATATAATATAATATAATATAATATATAACTTTACATGATATGATATGTTATGATATGATATATGATAGATCATAAACTGTAATATACTATACTATGACATAACATAATACTTGTATAATTTAAAATTATATACCGTAATTTCACACAACTATGGTCCAATATTTCATCACTTTTTAGATTTCTCAATGTAATTTACAAAATAGAACTATTAGAAGAATTTTTTTGTTGATATCAACTTTAGAAAGGTCAGGAATTAATATCAAACACTTTTGTTATTCGAAATGTAGTTGGTATATGGAACATCTTTTCATAAACTGTGGACTATAGTTGTGTTATGAAATCACAACTATAGTCCATTGAATATATCCTAATATAAATCGCTCATGGACTACAGTTGAGAGGATGTTTTGCAACTGTGTCATACAGCAGTCAATAATTTTTAATATAAAATACAGATTTTGCAGAAGACAGTGAGAAAAATGATTTATTTCTTAATTTTAACATAACCGCTGTTTCTTTAAGAAAAATACAATTTGTATCAAATAATGAAATCAATATAAAAAAAAAATTAAGACAACCATTCTTAATCAAAATCAAATATTCTCAAACAGATACATAATCAATTGGTTAATTTTTTGTTTAACTCCATAGACCTTCAAGTTCAGGCACATGGAAAAGCTTCCTTTTCGTACTTCGCTTCTTTGGCTTACTGATCGATCGTTTAATATCTTTTAAGGATGGTTTGAAGTACCTTCGAAGGTCTCTTCGATGTCTGACAAGTTCAATGAAGATCTGATGCCAAGGAATATCCATCTTCACTTTCACGGTAGAACTCTCTACTGCCTTCCCTTGCAATAACCTTTTGTTTCTGCTTGAGCAAATTGAAATTTTGGAGGTAGATGGTAATGAAAATTTTTAAATATCTTCTGCTGAAATACTTTTACCTGACTCAACATCAAGTTTCTTCTTTGTCCTCTTATGGATGTTCCTTTTTCTATTGCTTGATTCGTTGTCATTTCTATATAATTTATGAATGTGTCTGAAACAGCACTTCCTTCTGGGTTTCTGACGTTAGGATCAGAACATGATGGCACACTTTCTAGAACTTCAAATGCACAAAGAGGAAAGATTCCAACCTTCCTGAATCAAACTTGCAAATTTGCTTGCGATATCGGAATACAGTACCTTTATTCCAGAGCTTATTTAACAATGGAGGAAATACATTTTTGGAATATGTTGGCATGCTTCTTCCATCTGGTGTCCCTTTTCACTCATCTCAAGTATTTGCCGCCAATGGTATTTCAATTTCAAAAACAAGTTCTGTTTAGTGGTTGATTCAGATCGGTCACATTTGGAGACTGCAAAACTGTGATAATTCATTTTTGTGACGTTCTGAAAAGCATTTTGCTCAACGTTTTCCAGGTAGATTCTTAGTGAATGCTGGTACTTTGCGGTCTTGGCTATCCAAGTACATTTTCACATTACACCTGAAGTAGAATAAAGTTATCAGAAATCCAAGATTGGACATGGATATAGCATGTTCGACGAATGCACGAATGTTTTTTTTTTCTGAAGACAAGAAGAACCATTGTCGATCAGGTGAGTTTAGTTTATTTTCATGCAGTGCTCTCGATTTAGGTATTATAGAACTACGAGGTATTTTGTACTTTTCTGCGGCTTCCCGCTGCGTCAGTACCTTGTTGGTGATATATTTTATACAAAGATCAATACTTCTGTCATCATATGGCTTATAGGAACTTCCTGCCAACTTTCTACGAAAAATTTATTAGGTGGCACCACCAAAAGCTATAAAAAACATTCTGTAATGTGAGAACCGAAACCAGAAGTCGGAACACAACTATGGTCCACAAAAATGATAGGACCATAGTTGAACTCCAAGTACCATTTTTTATTATTCTTCCAATAAATATGAAAATACATATGCAACTGTAAAAATATTCATTAAATGTATGTAAATACTAAATTACCTGTCATATAGACCATCAAGAACACAGAAATCCTTGTTGTGGTAACTGATGGCAGAGAAATTTTCCAGTGGACGAGGTAACATGCAAAACCTAACTCCAATTGACAGTTGACTACTCCGAGAGTAAAATATCTCGGAGTAACACTAGACAGACGGCTCACTTTGTCCGAATAAGTACTACAAAAACTCAGACTTTCCAATGCTAGATTGGTGGAGCTTTATCCAATATTAAATAAAAGCAGACATCTAAACATACACACAGCTCTAACTTTGTATAAAACATTAATTAGGTCAGTAATACTATATGCTTGTCCTGCTTGGGGACATGCACCTATTACAGTCCGTAAAAAATTACAAGTTTTCCAAAACAAAATTTTAAGATTCATCACAGGACTTCCTAGAGTAACTCCTGTTAGATTGATTCATGAAGAACTAGAAATTCCGACAATTCAAGAATTTATTTCAAATCAAGCCTTCTGCACATACACCAAGTCGTACAGCAGCACAAACCCACTAATTTCTTCACTAGGAAATTACAACCCTGCATTAGACAAACATAAAAGACCCTCTATCTTGGAACGACAACGTACAAGACGAATACCAACTTGAACACTAATTAACCACTTGACTCGACACACAGACAAGTCTATTAATGCACTAATAATGTTGTTTCTCTGTTTCAGGGTCATCACGTTATTGGCAGCATAGATGCATTGCTCTTATTGCAAACAATTTTTATGTACCTTTACTGTATTTGTACTTTGAATCATGATTAAAATAAAACCTCCCACCTGAACATATACCGAACCCACTATAGCCAATTGGCTTGTCGTCAGCACGACATCTCATCCTGCTCTAGGTTTTTCCGTGGTTTCCCTTGAGCAATAGACAAATGTCGGGATGAGCCCTAAAAGAAATGGGCCACGGACCACTTCCCTTCCCCCACTCTTTCTCTTCTACTATCACAAAGAACTTGCTAATTTCTTAGATAACAACCCTGAATTATGATAATAGGGAACATAAATATATTGTAAGTTCTCAGGGCTAACGGCTTCGAAGCTGGGTACCTGGTTCTAATGAAGTGCACTGGTGGCAATCTAAACATGGGGGCATGAGATAGTTATTCTGCCTGCCATTAAAAATTCACTTCACTAAATCCCCCCCCCCCCAAAAAAAGCGACGAAACATGGAAGACAGGATGCGTTTCATAACCCTCACAATATTACTATATCTATGCTCTATGCTTTAGTATTTAAATAATCACTAACTGTCAATAGGAACTGAGATGTCACTGTTTTCGTGAGCGCGTGTGTTTGGACCATAGTTATGGCTTAGGACCATAGTTGTGTGAAATTACGGTATTACTAAATGTAGGCCTATAATAACTTATAATGCAATATAAATATCAAACAGATACTCTAATGCACCTGAGAAACATTTTTTTTTTAGTTGTATTAATTTATGGCGTTCATTACCAACATATTTGTTATATTCAGTAGCACGTTGTAAAGAATAATGCCGTTGGATATTGAACTTCTTAATCAGTTGGAGTGTTTTATGACAAATTAAACACTTTGCTAATCCACTGCTCTCTACGAAAAAGAACTCCTCCTCCCATGATACATTACAAGCATTGGGAGTAGCTGGCCGCTTTAGTGTATGAGCGGAAGCTCCGTCTTCAAAGTTCGCAATCATACTGCAGAGTCACCACTGCACCGACACTGAATGACGTACAGTGTGCATACGTCACAGCACTCGGAATAACCGCTCTTTAAAGCACACAGCGCTCATTTCTCATAATCACGTAATGTGCCCAGCCCTGGTTTAAGTAAACTGAATAAATGAACTATTTAAATAAAAATCAGATAAAGCAATAAGTATGCAAATTATAAATACTAATGTAACACGGATTTCGTACTTTTTCAAACTAGAAATACTTTCTGAACTGAAAACACAGCATTAAGAGATAGTCTGTCTATTGCAATCTTGATTTACACAAATTGACGCGGCGAGTAAGAGCGGTATAAGCTTGAATGTGAAAGGATTGCCACTTTAACTGTTTGAGTGGGACGATATTAGATTTATGATGTCTTGTCAATGGAGCTACAGCTTACCTCTGTCTGGGGCATGACATAGCCCACTTTTGATGTCATTTGTTCGAGAGTATCTTCATGCCGACCAAAGAAGTTAATACCTGTCTCTGTCATTCCGTATAGAGGCTGCAAAACAAAAGTTCAAATTAGGTTCGTAGTACAATAACTACAGGGACATCATTTTATTTTTACTTCAATTTTTATTGTACCTCAGTCTTTGAATGTACTTCACTCCCACCCCTTCTAGTAATGAAGTTCAACCGCCCTCCATACAGATCCAAGACCGCACATACAGCCATAGTAGCCTTACGGTCACAGTAAACAGTACGTTCCAAAAATATGTTCGCGTTTTCCAGTGACGAAAGAGTTTTCAATATTGCATCATTTTCGCACAGATACTGTCGTCCATTTGCCTACTTCGCATTCCGGTTTTCCCCACCTGCTTCTATTCGCCTCTCTGTAAAAGCTAGTGGCTGGGCTGTCTTAGCTCTTCTCTGAGAACATTAATTTCTGTTAGGAATTGGACGTCTAAGTAATATTATACAACTGTTTAAAATAACTTAAATAAAAGGGCCTCGTTAAATAATTAACTGTCACGTGATTTCCCCCCTTTCTGCGATCCTGCGACATAACCACTTGAGACGGACAGTAGATAGCATGTCTTGAGTAATTTTATCTTTTCGGATAGGGCAGAAGTGAAGATTGAATTTACAGTAGGTATAGAATTATTTCAACATGAGTTACTAGTACGAAGGACGAAACTGGTAATTGGAATTACACACATTCGAACTGAAGCCTGTATCGAAATGAACGGCCACCATTTTGAAAATGTGTTTAAATATTCTTATTATGATTATTTTTCAATTTAACTTTATTCTCTATAGTGTACGCTAATGTGTTGTAGACAGTATAATATACACTGCATAATGAATACGTCCGCATGGACAGCTCAGTTCGTGAGTAAAAACACTTATTGTTAATACTGTACTGTATTTTGATTGAACGAAAACCTAATTGAAAATTATCAAACACAAAAGAGTGATATTTCCTAGTTTACGTAAATGGATGAACTACTTTTCTTCCCTCCTATACCTAGTAAAGTGATTTGTTTGTATTTTATGCCAGTATCATCGAACTCCAGTCGTGGAAGGGGGTATCAACCGTTGATCCAAAGGTATAGCCAGGTTAATATTAGAAATGTTAGTAAAAATAAAATGATGTCCCTGTACAACGTCTCTGGTAGTAGCCTACACTTCCTGCGGTAAATAGGGAACAACAAAAAGGGAATACGGTGCAAGTTCATCAGGTTATGACAGCCAGCACAGTTCAAAGGCAAGGAGCTGGTCTCGTATCTTTTCTGCAATTCTGCATCATTCGTCTATCAAAATAATAATTCCATTCAGTATTATGTTTGTCTTTGTGAAGGTATAATTGAACAGCCTTCTTTTGCTGTAAGGAGACTTACAGTTAATCGTGTGATGTTCAATACTCTCTTCATATCCATTGCCAGCTGCTGTGAACAGGGTGCGCCTCCATAACCCACAATATCCAGGGTCGTGAACTTCATGTTGTGTTTCTGTACTAATTCTAACATATCGACGAACAGGGACGGGGTCGCGAACGTCATATCCGCTCTGAAAATAATAAAATCACATTTATAGTTAGTCTAGAATCGTGTGTACTTTTTTCAGTGTGCGTGTATGTGTGTGTGTGTGTGTGTCCGTGATTCGGGTTTCGCATATTGCGGGTGGATGGCAGAACTGTGATCCATTTCTAAAATTGCACACCACTTCAGCGGGCTATGCTATACATGATATGTATCTGTGAAGAGTTATGTCGTGTACTAGGATGAGTGTATGTGCAAGTGTCGGTATAAATGTACTGTATGAATGGGGTGATGATGATGAGCTGTGGAAGGGAGAAGGGGGAACCCGATGCCGACACGTTGCCTACTACTTCGAATAGCACCAAGGGAGCCGTAAGGCTTAACGTTTCCGTCCGAAGGACGAATCATTATCAACACTGACATATGCCTTCTTTTCATATGTACTGCAGAGAAATTTGGGATTTAACCTAATATATTGGTGCACAATCTAGTGATTAGAAGTTGTGCACCGCTACCTCTTCTAATCCAGAGATAGAAATGTTTACTCGAAAACCTATGACCTCGCCGGGAATTGAACCCGAGCCGGTTAGTCTGGAGGCAGATGCTCTGCCACAGAGCTAACTCGGCCATTTTTATGTGTTAATGTATTATTTCATTTTTTTAACTTAGAACGTTTTAGTGGACACCTATTCGGAAAAAAAATATCCGTTGCCATTTCTTTAATACTCAACGTCTACGTGCATCTTACTTTATAGCGGGAGAACGCTGAAGAAATCTGCAACACAGCATAACTCCTTAGCGGCAGCAGGCTGTTGCAATCCTCCTAAAGGATACATTATATTTTGACACTTACAGACCGATTATTTAGTCCTGACAGCTCAGCGACGCGAAAGAGGGGAAGTAATCGGAGGAGTGGGGAGAGTTCCGGACTAGAGATAGGGCGAGCGGTCGGTAAAGGGAAGCGAGTGAATAAACCAAACACCCCTTGGCGTAACTAAATGGACTCGCCTGTCCCACGCGCACATCTCCGGCGAATGTCAGGACTAAATAATCGTACTGTACATGTGTTTACCCCATCTATTAGATCCCCAATTTCTGGCCTTTTAAGTGTTTTCTTTGCTTATTTCAGTAACAACTAGGGTTACGTTAATTGATCGACATGATGAAGATCTCTTGTGATATTACCTATTACAATTGTATTTCAATAGTCTTTCCTCCTAAAATTAATATTATTTATTCTAATGTCCTCAAATTACCCGAATTCGATGATGGCATCCAGGGTCTTCTTTATGTCAAAAGTTGGTGCAGGAAGTACAATGGTGACACCAAACTTTAAGTTTGACAGTATTCCGCCAACAGAGCCTGACGTGTGACAGAACAGCACCGGTAGAACCAGTGTACTTTCCTGTGAAATTAATAATAACATCGTTTATCATATGTCTTTTGTTTGTGAACAATTTCAAGCATTAAGTATTTTGTTATTTGTAGCCTTAGTATTGACTAGTTCAGGCATGGGAATAAGGGTAGGGAAGCACAGATGATCGAGTTCACTCCTTCCACAATATATCGAGAGTAGCTGATTGCGTTGCCATCAACGGTTAACTACATGAACTTGTCTTCTCTTCTGTTAGGAGTGTGCGAAATTAATGTGTCATGCAATTAAATTAGGCATTTCAAATCAAGTCAAATACGTAATGCAGGCATTCATATGGTCACTATGGCTTTGAACTTATTAAAATGATGAATCACTTATGTGCTCTAGATGGCCTACACTGTTTGGTTAGGACGAGTCTGTCTGTATTAGGATGAATACTATTAATACATAAACGTAAAACAGTTACGAGATGATAGACGTGCATCCGCAGTGATTTTTTTTTCAAATTCAGTTTAGAAAAAATATTGTTCGCAGGCATTAATATTATATGGATCCAAAGATTGCCAGTATCTTATCTTCGAAATTACGTAAGTTAGGAAACTTGTCAATTGGCAATAAAATGGCCTAGGATCCGAGACAACTTAACAATGAAGTGAAGTTAACAGTGCAAAGGGTATAGATGGAGTGAGGTGGCGCGGTGAGTTTTGTTTACCTGTGCGGTAGAGTACAATCCGGTTCGTGATCGGAGGTACAGTATTCTTCCGTCTCTCCCCACGAAATAAACTCAGGCCATCACAGTGCATTTTCAATATATAGTTAACAGTTTTTTCGAACTAGTTGCAAGTATGTACTACATGGTTGTTCATTGTAACGCTAAAGACTTCAATGTCGCCGAGGGACATGAAAACTTGTGAGGTACAGCTCATGCATTTTGTCAAGACACTCGCGATGTGCAGTACGGGAACAACTTTTCTGTAGAGGGGTAGAAGTAGAAGGAAGGTCGGACGTGTGTCTACCGAGTTCAAGCCAAAAACTAACCCATTTCCCTATAATTCGTAAGTAGACTCATCCGATCTCGTGCGCAGCTCTGTAGGAAGAGTGGGGGAGCGTCTTGACAAAATGCATGAGCTGTACTCTGCTGTGTTCCGTGCGGGCACGCTCCAGTTCTGTGTAGCCAAAGCGGGGAGTACTCCTTGCCGGCTCTGGTGTAGATTATATTTTTTGGTATAAATATTGTGGTTATATCTGTTACAGAAATATTTCTTTTTAACAGAGCTAACGAGATCAACACAAATTCTTGACACTAAATTACAATGTTTCTATTTGTGTGTGTGTGTGTGTGTGTGCGTGCGTGCAAGTTATTGGTGACTTGATATTTGTTTGTCTCATACATGAAATTTAAAATTTAATGCCTTAGTCACTGCGTAAGCTGGGTACTGGGTTAATTTTCTTCGCTTACAAGCTACAATACTTGCTGTCCTTCATCATGCAGTTTTGGTAAGTGTTAGAAATTTATAATTTTATACGTAGCGTTTTGTTAGTAATTTGACATTAAAAATAATTATTTCGATTATTATCAATTCTGTTAATTACATTTATTTTACAGTTTTTAAAGAAAAAAACTCATTTTACTTACAATCTACCACCTATATAATCTCAGCTATTCTACTAACCTTGCAACTATGAATATTTTCAACAAATCATAAGCATATTGGAACTTTATATTTCATTTTTGGTGCCTGATCAGGTATGGTAGGAACATCACTAAGAATATTAATTCGCGCTGAACTTGGTCAACCCGGTTCATTAATTGGGGGTGATTAAATTGAACTAATAATACGACTTGAGTAGTTACTTTTGTACGTACTTATATAAATAAATTACGTGTGTTTTATGTTACTAATACAAATGACGTTATATTTCTGAAAACCTGAACCAAAATGAGTCAAAGCTCATCGCGATATGTAATAGCGTAGTGGATACAGGCTGAGCTGTTGGAAGGGCTTCGTCCTCGCAGAATAAGACGGAGGAACAAGGTGTTTTGCAAACAAATTATAATTTTGATAGAATGCTCCTTAAAGAAAAATACATAATGTAGGTATTATGAGCTTAGAAAAGAGGTTTTAAACATTGATTATGAAACACAGTATACCAAAGTAGAACTGTAATACGATATTCGATTCAGAAAATGTAACGGTGAAATTGCGGCTTATTTTACGCGGTTACGATGAAAGCGTTTTGCGTATTATTATTATTATTATTATTATTATTATTATTATTATTATTATTATTATTATTATCATCATCATTATTACTATTACTAATATTATTATTGTTCCCGTCGTCTTCCTTCCCGACAACGTCTCTATTAGACATGTAAAGTGATCAGGAAAAACTGTTATAGGCTATTGAGATTGTAAAGAATGCGCAATGTGAGACATTTTGTATCCAAGTCAAATTTTAATAAACATAGGTTATATATTTTGTTTGATAATTTGATTATGTTTCATACTTACACTTTCTTCTTCTTCTCGTATCCGTTTGCCTATGTAATAAGCATTGTTCACTTGGTTAATGTGCGACATAAGCGCCGCTTTCGGGAATCCCGTGGTCCCCTGGAGACAGTCATATTATCCATTTCAGTGTAAGTCACGATAAATACATCATATAAAGCACTATCTTAATTTAAGAAATTTTTTAATACACAGATAGGTGTCGGCAGGAAACATTTATTTTAACTCTCAACTAAGGGACACTGGGACTGAGTTTTGAAACTTCTAAAGTTTTTGATCAATTAGTTTCAAATTCGGTTTGTTTGTTGTGTCTGTACATTTAAATAACAGTACCAAATTTCATCAGTTTCATGCATTCATTCCTTAGATATTAATTTTCACTTCGGCTTCAGAATTGGACATAGTTTCGCAATAATAGACCAACCGAGAAATAAAAAAAAAATAGATATTTAGACAAAACTGTTGATGGCAGGCTAATTTAACTCGAAAAAAAATCAAGAATGCGATATCTGAATTTTGCTGCTATTTATAAACAAAAATTCGTTTATTGCATAAAATTAATTTATTTTGCTTTGAAATATTAATTCAACTACTGGTCTCTTATTAAAAATAGGTTAGCTTTTTTATATTATTTGTGCTTTCAAAACATATGCTTTTCTTTAAAGCTCTTTAACTTTAATTATTTAAATTATCTCAAATTTTTGTTATTATTGGGTGGATAACATAATATAAGAAATATAAAACTGTTAGTATGAATGTTATAATACTTCTTGCATAAAATGTTTTATAAAATAAACACATTTATTTCAATGGCCAATATCTCGAAACAGGATTTTGGCGCTTGGTCTATTATTGCGAAACTCCGTCCAATTGTTATTGCATCTCATGATTAAGAAAACTGCGCATAGATTTTTAAATTTGAGAATTGGTTAATGAGATAATAGTACATTATGCAACGAGCCTATAATGGTAGTAATTAAGACGCAAGTATGTTTGTTTATGAAACGAGCGCAAGCGAGTTTCATAATTTTCATACGAGCGTCTTAATTACCATTATAGGCAAGTTTCATACGACTTTTTATGCTCGACCATATTTCTAACTTGAAATTATTCATAAGTATTCATGTTATGGTTATCTAAGTGAGGAGCGGAACTGACCTGAATTGTGAGATGTGCGCAGGCGCGAAAGTATTGATTTTTTTCGAGGCACGAATGTCATTGACCTTGATATAATCTAGAGAATAACATGAAGATTAGTCTTGATATAACCTGGAAATTTATTTAGAAAAACGAGATGACGAATTGTATTTATTTGAATATTATTTACAATTAACGCTAATTATTATAGAAACAGAACATAACCTTCTGTCACAGAATTGGATTTCCAGGCTCCGTGACTTTTCGCTAATTGTCTTTCGATTGCATATTCGAGAATAATCGATACTTGCGGTTTTATAATGGTACAAAGGTGATTTCTCATTGGCTGAACAACTGAATTATAATGAATAGGTGTACTTTAATGAGGTGCATTAAAGGGCTACTACCAGGTGTAAAATTACTACATTTCGGCATGGTCGAGCATAAACATTTTTATATCAATCATATATATATATATATATATTTTTTTTTAATTTTATTTAATTTCTTTAATTCATATCATGAAAATTTTCAGTAAAGAGCTGATGCCATGTACAACTTTGTGTACTGGAGTAATTCTGAATATTCTTGCAAGTTTCATGTAAATTGGAAGAAATGGAAGCCAATAGGAGCTTTTTATTGCTGAAAAACGTAGTTTTGAGAAAACACAATTTTTAGTGGGTGTGCTAGGTTTAAAAGAGCTGCATATAGGATTTTAAAAATGGTCGCCAGACCTTTAAAAATGACGAATGGGGGCTAGATATAGGACAAAATGTTAAAGAAATGTTGAAAGTAATAATTTATGTAATATATGCCATTTTTGCCAGGCACTAAGTCCTAGCGACACTTAATAGGTTTCTGCTGTAATACAGTAATTAGGTAAGTGAATAAAATAAATAGCCAGGTATAGATAAAGTTACAAGTAAAAAAAAGCGAAAAGAGAGGAAGAAAAAAGAAAGAGGGAAAAGAAAGAGAGAAAAAATAAGGAAAGAAAAAAAAACATTAAAGAAAGAAAGAACGAAAAATGTGGTTCGATAGACATAATATAAAAGAGAATGAATAGCTATGAAGTAAGAAAAGAAAGGAAGGAAGATTTGAAAGAAAAGAAGAAGAGAAAAAGAGAAAAAGAGAAAAAAGAGAAAAGAAAGTAAGATCAAAAAAGGAAAAGAAAAAGAAAAACTGTAAAAGAATTAAGAAAATAAAATGGAAAAAGGGATAAATAAAGTAGGAAAGACAAGGAATAACCGCATGAAAAAGAGGCAGACATTGTGAATAAAATTGACGAGAATATAAAAAAAGTAATTCTAAAATGGCAGCTTTGATATTATTTGGAGAGTTTCAGAGAATACTGAGGATGAAAATGTACCTTTTTACGGTTTTAAAATTAAAAGTGTGATATTTGTATGCCTAGCGTACGGTAAATACAGTAAAATATCATAATAACGGACGCCAGTACCGGTATAACGAAATATTCAGCATTATGAAATTATTTTCAGTCCGCTGCCTTTTTCCATATAATTTAATGCTAAAATATTTCGATCTAACGATTCCGTTTTTACGAATAAAAAGAAAACAATATAACGAAATAAAAATTTCGTTCTATGTATTTATTTACACTGCAAGTGGGCAAGCACCCGGTGGCAGTGGTATACACAATATAAACAATACACAAAAAAAAGATAAGCAATACACAATAAATTTACAATACACAATACAATTATACAATACACAATACAATTTTATACACAATACAATAAGAATACACAATTCAATAAGAATACACAATATAATTTAACACAATAATAATAAAACATAAATAAAATACCTAATTTTACATTACAACCTACATAATTATGTATAGGCCCTACATAAGTTTCAATAGTCTTTCACTTTATTCTCATCTCACTCACTGTAGTGGCACTATGACACATTTCACTGACACTTTAGCACATATTTCACTGACACACTATAACACATTTCACTGACACTATAGAACACATTTCATTGACGCTATAAATTATCACTGATCGGAACTATTCACTACACTGTAAAACCATAACTCCACTGACTCACCTCGCTTCACTGATACAAAAGTTCAAATAAGCCAAATAATTACACCCTTATGCATACTGTACTTATAAACAGAACTACATTTAAACTAAACATTTCTAGTCTAAGGCCCTCTTACACGCTATTTTTAAATAATTTACAATTCAAACCAAGGAAGTAACTCGTCAGGCCAAATAAATACATGCCACCTTAAAAAATTAAATGTTAAATGTCACCTTAATTTTAATTTGCACTTGATACACAACTTTTTAAATTATTCTTGAAACTCCTTAAGGAAGGACAGCCCTCAAAGACCGCTGCAGGTAGGTCATTCCAATCATTTATAGTTCTATTTAAAAATGAGAATTTACCTACATCCGTTTTCTGTTTCCTACATTTGATTTTAAAATCATGATCGTTCCTACCATAGTACGTTGGCTTTTCTAACCGAGCCGTTATGTCTACCCATGCTTTCTGACCTAGATGTGCTCTATACAATGATGTTATTCTAGTTTTCCTACGTCTGTTTTCCAAAGTTTCCCATTTAAGTTCTTTTATCGTATCGTTTCCATCTTCTCTTTTACCTTTAACAAATTTAGCTGCCCTATACTGGATTCTTTCTAAGGAATTTATCTGATATATTCTATAGGGATCCCAACATGTAGTTCTGTATTCCATTAACGGTCGCACTAACGTTAGATATGCTATTTCCTTCGATTTGGGGCTACCCTTTCTCAAGATTCTCATAATAAAGTGAAGTGCCCTCCATGCTTTACCCGTAACATTATCAACATGCTCTCCCCAAGAAAGTTTGGAGTTTAAATACACTCCTAGGTATTTACAACATTGTACTTTCGGAATTACAACACCACTGAATTCGCAATTAAGACTAGTTTCCTCTCTGGTTTTACAAAATGTTATAGATTTACTTTTAGAACCATTTATTTTCATCCTATGCATTAACGCCCAGTTATAAATTTTATTCAAGTCTGTTTGAATAGCATCTACATCCGAATTATTTCTAATCTTTCTATAGATAATGCAGTCATCTGCAAATAGCCTCACATTTGATGTAATATTCTGGCATAGGTCATTTACGTTCTCTTGTCGAAAAATCTATTTCTCTTTAACGAAAAATATTTCAACTGTAGTGTACAATTTGTTAGCAAGTTTATATTAGGCCTATAATTATATTGCAATTGTATAGTGGTCACGTGGTAATTAAATATCTAGATAATGTAGGCCTAGTATGTCTACTATGGTGCAGATGTCTCTGAATTTTGTATTAGTTTTTTCGTGCAGTTCCCATGTTCTCTCCATTTAGCTTCTTTCTACCAATTACCGCCTTCTATTACAGCTCATACATCATGGCTTCCCAAGCAATATGGTACCTGTTTTCCTACAAAGTGCTTCATAAAAGTTGTATTATTATATACGTTTCCTATGCCTTTATTTAAACTGTTTCTTTTCAAATGTAATGCAAGTTAAGGTTTTTATTTTCTTTAAGGATATATCCAGATATATATATATATATATATATATATATATATATATATATATATATATATACAGAATATTTGAAATGTACGGCGTAAATAAAGGTAAATGAACAAGCCTGCTTTTTATTTAGAAAAAATAACGTATTTAGATGTAACGAAGTTCCACTAGCTATAACGAAGAAATTTCAGAGGTCTCTAGGATTTCGTTATACTGGTATATTATTGTATATTTTTAAAATTAAAACTGGAATGTTAGGATAGAATTTACTGGAGAGCATTATGAACAATGCTAATAGGTCTATTATGTGTGTGTCACTGAATTCACTTACTGATGAAAACTGTATGCTGGTTCCTTCGTCCGGTTGAATCTCTGTCTGTAGATCTTTGACTTGTCTCACTGTCTCAGGCCGAGCTGATGTTATTACATCTTCGTACCGGTAAGCTCCTCTGTTGAAAAATATGTCATACACTGGTATGTTAGTAAAATGATGAATGTATAATCACAACTGATTCACCAGTAAGATGTAATTCTTCTTTTGGGATGTCATTACTGTCGATAAAGATTTGTGATTCAGCCGTTGCTCAATAGACTAAACGCGTCGCCTAGAATCAAATTACACTTTCTCCAAATTGTGAAATATGAGATTAAGGATGTTTCAGTACCGTAATTTCCCATAACTATGGTCCAGGCACCCAACTATGGTCCAAAACGCATTATGTACTACTTAGTCCCCGAAGAGTTCGGTGTTTGCCATTTAAGGCGCCACTGTGATGGAATTATGTTCCCCATAGATGCTTCTATCTACCATTACACGTGGCAATGATATGGATGCTTAACAAGGTCAGTGTGCATCGTTCTATTGAATGTGTGAAGACACGAAATTATTCAGTTTGTGATTGTCTGTTTTATTAAGCTCTCCTCTGTAGAACTGGTAAGTTATAGATATATGATTCTTTGTACAATTAAACCTGGCTATATAGTGTTTACTTTCACGTAATAATTAGACTGGCAGAGGTTAAGTACTCTGCGTGAAAAATGTTTAACCTCAAGGCTACAAGTCAGTCCTCAACTATGTACCACAATTTTTCTTGGACCATAGTTGTATTTCATTTTGAAATATTTGTTTTAATGAAATGTGAACAATTTGATTATTTACTTCTGCAAATACGGTATCTCAGTATATTCTAAAACACCATTTAACATTATAGTCCAGTAAATAAAGAAACAGGCTGTTCCAGCATCAATGGTACTAGCACGAATGATGGTCCGGTAAAACGAAAACTTCAGGGTAGAAGGATCACAACCGTCCCTGTAAGTGATTATGAGAGCGATGAAATTGAATTGGATACAGATTATGATGTTTCCGATGTACTCTCCATATTTACAGACAGTGAGTCAGATGTGGAAAAGAAAACGAAATCTGTTGAAATAATGCTAAAAGCACATAGTTATATGGTAGTTACTTATGAGGAGGAATTGTGGCCATGGAAAGTTTTGGAAGTGAAGAACAATGGAGCTGTTGTTTCATGTATAGTAAGAAGCGGCAATTATTGAGGGGAGGCAATATCCGCTATTAGTAACATCTGGGTGGCCACAAAATCAGTTGAACATTGGAAGAAAATTGAAACAATTTGTAAGATTTTACACCTTTTAATTATATCCATTGTTTGGCGTCGAAAATAGTAGCGCAAGTGATAATAAAAAAGAGTTTTTTTTCTGGGAAGCAATGTTTTCTTCATTTCATAATGGGTTTTCTGATTCTCACCTCATAAAAAAAAGTTGAGAAACTTTAGGTGGCCCGGTATTTTTGCCGGTCAGTGTAGTTGTTCATTATTGCAGGAAAATGACTTTCAGATTTCACTTTTCTATTGTGTGTTTATGCAATGTGTACTAATAAAAAGAATCCATGCACTTTTCATTTATTTTCAATATTTTTGTGCTAGATTATGTTTCTACTCTTAAATTAGAAACTCAATGTATTGATTTACGAATAATTACAGATCCAGCTATAGTCCATTCATGTTTTCAAGCATGAATATATGAGTGGATAATAGTTGGGCAACTCAGAATACAACTATGTACCAATGTTTATTATTTTTTCAACACTTGTAATTAAATAATTTCAAACACATTTGTCAATATTTATTTAATATATACTTACAAGAGCCCGAAGCCAAAATTTCACTTAATCTGGATGAATAGTATTGAATATACCAAGAAAAATGTGACAAATGTGGACCATAGTTAGGGGAAACTACGGTACTGAATTTTGCAGGGAATATGATAAACTGCTCGTTTGGAGTCAAATTGGAATTTATCTGCCTTAACGTTAGTAGTAAAATCACCGTTTGGTGTTTAACTGCACTAGTTTTTCGTCTTTGCTGACAAATCAGATTTTTGGATAAATTGCAGTTAGATTCTAGGCGACTCAAATCCTCTAATCTATGCAGACTCCCTGAGACCTCTGATAGAAGAAACGGGTGTGGAAGTAAGGTTTCTGCTACAACTTCGGATTTTCTCACAATTCTTTCATTCAGAATTAGATCTTTGGATATTCCACCGTGTACCGCAACTTGACATTTCGGAACTACATACAGGTTCCATTATCAGGACAGATAGTTAAGGACAGAGAAGTCGCTTACTCTGTTAACTCGTTACGTCAGGGTTTATATAGGCCTACGTGTAGGAAACTAATTGCTGAAGTCAAATGAAACACTTGGAAAAAATTAATATTTAATATAGAATGGAATTTTGTGGAACATTACGACCCAGCACTGCTATCTTTCAAGATTTATTGCGCTAATCCTCATGCTAGGCGCATTCCCAAACCAACACTGGCTGACTACACTAAATTTCGCTACGTATCTAGGTTTCGAGCAGGCAACCCCACTCGTTCTCCTCCATGCGTCGCTAGCCGGCGTTCGGGGAATGCTATAGAACAGTGATCGCCAAAAGCTGTGTCGCGACACATGCCCCTGCCTCCACTCAAGCGTAACCATGGCATCCTACCTCTACCCTCTGTTTACAGCCATCACTTCGATATAAGTAAATACATTTATCAGCAGCGGACGTACGCATGTAATGTTACAAGTGTGTAGGATAATATGTTTCGATGTCTTTTCGAAAACAAATAATAATAAAACTTTATTTTAAGTAGCATGGGAGGAAAAATATTTCTTTTGTGCAGATGGCAAAAATATGAGATAATTAATTTGTTGTAAAATTTTAAATGAAGTATAAAAGAACAATGTACGTTGTCATTATTTTTCTTGTTATGAAGACTACCACGCCCTTACCTGTAACTTGAATATTTTATTGATAAACGAACAATAAAAAGTATCGACTTCTATGTCTTAATCGTAGTAAAATACTTCGACGTTTTTCTTTAAGTCTGTAATGTAATTTACAACTTCGTGACCAGCCTGGTACGTTTTTCTAATTTCAAATATCTGTTGATGTAAAGTACACGTTCTTTCTGTGGTAAATAAGAAAATAAATTTATTTTATTTTATTAATAATACAAAAATAATGAATAGGAGGATAAAAAATTAACATAGAAAAAAGTGTGTATAATTAAAAAGTAGAAGAATATTATATTCCTTTCGTTTTTTGGTCACAGTCCGACTCTGCACTGTTATTCACTGCATTATCTGAGGAGATACCCACTCCTACCCTCTCCCTGCGATAGTGGTGTGCGGGTTGCATTTCTATTACGTCACAATTTCGTGGTGTTTGGCAACCACTGCTATAGAATGATGATGGAATGATGCAGTTGCCTAATATGGAGAAACGAGAGTACCCGAGAAAAACTCCCAAGTGCGACCTTGTCCTCCACAAATGTCATTATGGATTTTTCAACAGTAATCTCACTAGATGTTATGATTTATCTAGAGAAAATCAAAATTCGAGTTGGATTTAATTGACTATTACACGATTAGGAGAAAGTATATAAATATTAGAAGAAATAAAGTACTCTAATACAATAAAATATTAATTGACTTACTAAAATTCTATTTCACTAATATTAGCTTCACTAAAACGTTTGAACGGAGCCGCCATTTTCAATTGACTAGCTATGCGGTAAACAAATGATGTTCGCAAAGCATGTTTCATAGTACCGTAAAGAACTGCAGTTTTAAATGTTGGCAAACAAAGAAACAAATGCTAGGGAAGTGATAAAAACAAATGCCAAGGAAGTGATAAAAACAAACAAATGGTAAGAAAGTGATAAAATTGTAGCGATAGACAGCCATGATTGGTTGAAACACGTCCTTTCGTACCGTTTTATTGGTCAAAATTAGTATGACGTAGTAAAAGTGTAATAGTCAATGAAAAATCCCAGGCCTGACCAGGAATCGAATTTGGACCACTTGCGAGACAGGCTGAAGGTCTGACCACTTAGCCATCGCAGGATAACATATACTATAATAAAATACAGTCTATATGGAACAGAATTGTAAATAATTGGTTGTGGATTAATAAAATTAATTAATACAGTAATAATAGGCCTATTAGCACAGGTGTATAATTCTATGCGTACTATTGTAAATAAATGAATGAATGAATGAATGAATGAATGAATGAATGAATGAATGAATGAATGAATGAATGAATGAATGAATGAATGAATGAATGAATGAATGAATGAATAAATAAATAAATAATGAACATCGATCCATCGATCGATCAATCGAATATAACTATAAATAAAACGTTATTTTACTCGGATCATTTTCTAAGCAGCATACACAAATAATGAGTTCCTTCATATATTCCAAAAAGTTCTACTCACCGGTATTGCTTATCGCTTGTGGTAATGAGAGTTTTCAGAGAAGGAATCTTGGCACACATTAGCTCCACTCCAGACTCCGGGCAGCTGCCTAGTTCCGGCACTATCGCTTGCACTCTCTGGTAGAACGAGTCTCCGGGACATATCAGGGCTTTGGTCTCTACCTTATTGAGACTGTATGCTAGCTGTGGTGGCTGGTAAGAGGGATCGATCAGTACCTGAAATTTGGAAAAGATCAATGTATAACTTACAAAATAACTTAAGCATTTAATCCTAAATAAATTCTACACAGGAGATGACTGATAATAATCATCTACGAATTGGCTCATTTGATCTCACTTGTATCAGGAAATTGATTTTCAGAAGCAGTACGACTCAATAATGTCCTCAGCAAGACGCCAATTTATTGCTTGAAACAACACTGGGAAAATATAAAGGAAAACAAAGGACTCACACTTCCAGTCTCTGTGAAGTACAGTAGATATAAATTCTGTACGCGGTGGTTAAAGGCCACAATGTCAGAAATATTTAATTTTACAGGACAGCAAAATGAAATGCTCTCTTTTCGATACCATGTTGACACATAATGCCCTTTCCGACTGGCTACATCGCTTATTATTAGGCCTACGCTTAGAGATAGTACTCCGTACCGTTGAAAAATAAAATGAAAATATGCCAACACCTCAATTTCGTAAAAAAAAAAATGGACATAGTGTACTTATCACGATAATTTTCCGGTGGACGGCAAAAGGGCTTAAGTCATTACTTTTTGTGATATAAGATTTCCTTCCTTATCCTCGTTTCCTAAAAGAGATACTAAAAACCAGTGACGACAACAATAAAGAAAATCATGAAATAGCCGAAATATGTCACTTTTCGTATTTACAGCAGTTGTTTAAATCTTTGAAAATTTCTGAGTGACTTAAGCCCTTTTGCCAGAAAAACAGAGAATTGTTCGTCTACAGTGCAAATATAAGAATAAACGATGTTGTTGTTAGCTAATGCTGAGTTCTTGGGCAACAGAACCATTAAATTTCTTGCTATCCATTATTTCTCACACACAGTGAGTTTAGAGGAAAGAGTTCGACATCGTTGAGGATGCTTTTGATACATTTATTCCTGAAGACAGCACAATGGACAAAGTGGTGAAGAAATAATTCCAATTTTGTTCAGGTGTTTTGACAAACAGTCATGCTCTGTGAATAATCGAAAGGATACAACTGCACTTTTCCTTAAATATTCAGAAATTATATTTTGTTCTACATTAAAACATCCCCACATTTTATCATTAGAAATTTCGTGGAAATGGTATGATATTATATCTTGATATTTTGAGCTGATTAAACTTTTAACTGTTTAAACTGGTAAGTTGACATGGGGTTTTGTAAGATTTTACTTCCCTTCTTAGCAAGACGGTCAGCAGCTTCATTACCAGATACTCCACAGTGTGCAGGTACTCATCGAGAAAATATCCTTTTGTTGAACTTCATCAGATGGTGTATAATTTTCTAAAACCAGTTATTTTTTTACTTTTAGGTGACATTAGTTGTTATAGCAGTAACAGCTATTCTAGAATCACTGAATATAACAGCTTGTTGAAAATAAAGAGATTCGATACAGCAAATTTTGAAGTGTCCAATAGAGGCTTCAACTTTTCCAAAATTTGTAGCTCAATAACCTAAATCTAAAGGTTTATAAAACGAGAAGAGTGGACATGTAGCACCAGTGCCTGATCCATTTTGGTTGGACAGTAGGAATCCAAAGAATAAACAATGAATGAAAGTAAAATAAATGGTAATTTATAAAATTGTTATTAAGTGAATATTGTCAATTCTGTGGCAAGGGACTTTGTACAATAATTATAAAGAATTGAATGTATTTACTTACCGCAATTAAACCTGCTCTTGCTGCTGCTATTCTAGAAATGAACCATTGAGAGGAATTAGGTCCCCAAATTGCCACTCGGTCCCCCTTCTGAAGCCCCAGTTGTACAAGTCCGGCGGCCAGCTGATCTGCCTAAAATCAGAGAGTTTATTTTTGAAATGTGTAAAGTTACATTTTGGAAATGATTAACATCAATATTAAGGATGTTAACATAAAATTCCAAGCCTATATCAATAGGCCTATTACATTTCTTGCTAGGCTTTTCTTTATGACTTTGTTTCTTCTTAAGTTGATCATCAGCTTTGGCTTTTTGAGAAGTTTCCCTCTACTGTAAGGTAAAAGTCAGGTAATCTCTTGGCGAATCCTCGATGTAATCTTGCTATAATCAATTCCACCGTCGCTAGATTAACTCGCAGTTGATACAGTATCGTTAAATAAGCTATTATAAAGTATTCTTTTGTGCCAATTTTTCTCCCGGGATTTCCAAATTGATACAATTTAGAGTAATTGAGGACCGTTTTTGCAAAACTTGCTAATTGTACATTTGCAAAATTGAGATTTTTCTGGATTCGTTAACGTAAAGGAGGCCTCTACAAGATGTTAAAATTATCTTAGTAAAATTTAATTATTTCTCTTCATTGTAGTGTGCCAAAGTTTGATGGTTGCACCTATAACCTACTTGTCTCCATTCAGTTTTTTGTGTCTCCTGTAAAATTTAGTTTTTTTCAGTTAGAAAGTTTTGCAAAAACTATCCTCAATTACACAAAGAGTAGGTATTTGCACTTCCTAGCCTAGGGTCAGGAAGGCGCTGTACATTCGCCTGAGATATAAACAGAGAAGACTAACAAGGCGGGAACCGAAGTTAATCTCGGACTCACGTAACTTCCTGGTTATACCTCATATGACTAATGATTGGCATTTTACATGCTCAGAAATGTTTGGTGAAATGTTTGACTTAAGTTCGATCCAGACGCAACAGTTTACTTGATGTTTTACTTGCACATGCAAAAAGTTGCAAGTAAGGAGCGAGTGGACAGTAAAACTGAGTGATTTTTAGAACTAAACGAAGACTAACACTGAATTGAATACTCCTTTTTGCAACTTTTTGCATGTGCAAGTAAAACGTCAAGTAAACTGCTGCTTCTGAACCGGCTTAACATGTCTACTTTTTCTACAACCTATCAGCTTATAACATTAAATTTAATGACATTTTTAAGCACTTTCAGTAATCCGGCACTCTCGTTAATCTGGCACTCCCCTGTGCAAGGAATGGCCGGATAAGCTACTGTATTACCTTTTCTCGCACTTCAGCGAAGGTGAAGCGATGTCCCTGGTACAGGGATATAAGTGACGCTCTATCTCCCCATTTGTCGGCAGCGATGTCCACTAGTTGTCCCACCGTGAGAGGGGACAACGGTTCGCTTCCTGGATTGTGCCAATAGCTTGGTTTATATGATGGAGTAACGACAGGTTCCCTGTAATTTTAAATGCCAATTTAGACTTTATTTCAGTATTTTAGTATAAAACCTTCTAGTGAAAATATCTATTTAACTTTGTAGCTTTACAGGACTAGCGGAAATATATTAAACTTCTCTAATTTGTTAGTAAAAATGTCGTTAGTGTATCGGTTATTGCAGTGACTTCGGCTTCTGATTAAACGAAACCATCACCACGATTCAATTAGTAGCTTCCGGAGGTTACTGATGAGTAAGGTTCGGATAAAATATCTGTATCAGGATAGGCTGTATAACTGTATAGGATAGGGCCTTGACTTGCTTCAGTAAATACTATTCCCTTCCACTAGCTAAAACTCTACCTGCTGGGAAGAGCGCTCTCCACCCCCTAGCTAAAACATCAGTGAACTGGCTGGGGGATACGCGGCAACTAGAATGTTTGTAAACAAAACGCACGGACCAAGGATGCCTATCCTGATACAGCTACTTTATCCGACATGACAAATCTTTACAGGCGTAATATTAAAAATCTGTATTCCAAGAAGTCATTCGGTAATACAAGTAGACTGTTGGTAATGGTGTTCTTTATTTTCTGCAGGCGCGCGTAAAAAAATTATTTTTTACTTTTGCTTATCTAAGTAGGCTATAAATACTCTATAAGAGATAGTAAGCTAAGCTGTCAGGAAATTATGTAAGAAGAGTTGAAAAGGCAATTAGTATTATGTGATAAGATTATTAACAACTGTAAACATAGTCAATATCTTGTTGACAATTTCATGACTCTAAAAACATTTGCTACATTTGATACGTTACGAACAGCTTCTTAGAGTTGATGAACAAAAAAATAAACCGGCTTTCTGATTAAGTCAAACCATTGTTCATGTGTTATGTTTATGTGGTTGGATTCTTTTTCCATCACAAGTTCAATAGTTCTTGCAATCTAATTTTACTTCAAAGTTTATGTAGCCTAGTTAAATATAATGAATTTCCGAATATAATAGACGCTATCCCTTTCCCTGTTATTTTACTTGCTGCGTTTAATTCTCTTTCTTTTGATGTATGAGAGAGGGAATAGATTTGATTTGTTTTTTAACTTTGAAGATTGGATTATGAACTTACTGCTCCGTCATTTAGGCTTATATAAAATAAATAAAGTTAGATCGATTTTCCAAATGCCATTTTATAGATTCTTTGTTACCTTTTCCATTAAACAAATAGTTGTAAGTGCGTTGAACGCAGGCACAGGTCGCTAGTGATTTAACGACGATTATCATAGTTCAGGCTTTAGGATACCGATCGAAGAAAAATACCATGGAGTTAGTAATTTTTGTAGTTGATTTTATGGATTCTGATCCCCATAAAGGAACAAGCCACCTTCGTATTCGTAGCTTAGGTGGTTTATGCTGGAAATATACTCTATAAACAAAATAATGTCTGTTTTAAATTTGATAATAAGAAAAACAGAAGATGTATTAAGAAAATCAGTTCTAAAACTATGCTGCAGATGAAAACTTCTCCATTATAGCGTCAAATATCTTGGAGCAACAGTAACAAATATAAATGATACTCGAGAGGAAATTAAACGCAGCATAAATGTGGGAAATGCCTGTTATTCGGTTGAGAAGTTTTGTCATCCAGTCTGCTCTCGAAAAAGGTGAAAGTTAGAATTTATAAAACAATTATATTACCGGTTGTTCTGTATGGTTGTGAAACTTGGAGGAGCAGAGGTTAATGGTGTTTGAGAATAAGGTGTTTAGTAAAATATTTGGGTCTAAGAGGAATGAAGTTACATGAGAATGGAGAAAGATACACAACGCAGAACTGCATGCATTTTATTCTTCACCTGACATAATTAGGAACATAAAATCCAGACGTTTGAGATGGGCAGGACATAATATTAAAATAGAGATTGTGTATGATAGAGACTGGATTAATCTTCCTTAGGGTAGGGACTGATGGCGGACGTATGTGAGGGCGGTAATGAACCTCCGGGTTTTCTAAAAGCTATAAGTAAGTAGGTATACAGTATATATGTGTATATATATATATATATATATATATATATATATATATATATATATATATTAAACAAGCCATCCTCAAAATTCAGATTTACTTCCCCACACTTTTCTATCTCTCTGGTCTCTATGCTTCTTTTTTCGTCTTTATTCACGATGTCCCCACGATTTAGGCGAATTTTCTTAGGTGTCGTAATATCTTCAGTAGGTTCTTTCAGTAACACTTGTTAGGCGTCCACACCTGTGGAGTAACGGCTAGCGCGTCTGGCCGCGAAATCAGGTGACCAGGGTTCGATTCCCGGTCGGAGCAAGTTACCTGGTTGAGGTTTTTTCCGGGGTTTTCCCTCAACCCAATATGAGCAAATGCTGGGTAACTTTAGGTGCTGGACCCCGGACTCATTTCACCGGCATTGTCACCATCTCATTCAGACGCTAAATAACCTGAGATGTTGATAAAGCGTCGTAAAATAACCTACTTAACTAACTTGTTAGGCTTCAAGTCTTACTGAAGAACCAGTATGAACTAAATAACACACAATTCTCAATCTCATCAATCTTAACATCTTAAAATCTGGTTATAAATAGTATAGTTAAACGTAAACCCCATTAACCGGAATTTATTTCTTATTAGGCCCACTGTGCCTAAGATTGAACGGAAATATTCAAAATATTGAAATCATTTTATTTACTTTTTAATTGTGTGAAGTAAAAAATATGAAAGATTAGAGAATGCAGGGTTTGCAGTGAAAGACCTGCTGTTGGGCACAACACTTATGTATGTAAATGTGAAACAAAACGAAAATATTTTAATGATATATTCCAAACCTCTGAAAATAATGGAAAATTTTGCATTAAGGGCAAATTTATAATATAATCATTTATTATGGTACGGTATACATCTGGCAATGCTAAACGAAAATAATACAAACATTTTATCGTACAGTCCACTTTGATAATGGCGCGAAAAGCAATACTTATAAAAGAGACAATCAATGAACCGTGATCATCTGATTAAAGAAGCCGTATGGTGACGCGATCGCTGGAAATGTTAGTCAAAGTCCTCCAGCGATAGCGACGTACACAAAGTAACGTTTTGGGTATTGGTCAGTTCCGTCCTTCCTAATTATAATAGTTTGCACAAACACTAGACTTGCGAGAAAGCGAGGAACTCCGTGATTATGCCAGCATGGCTTCTTAAGGCTAGGCCTGTGGATCTGTGAAATTTCTAACTTCCACATTTTTGCACCAATTAATCTGAAACGTTTACCAAATATTTCTTACAATGCGGACTTGCAATAAATACACAAGCTTTCGTTTTGATATTCCAATTTATTTTACTTATAATTATAATTGTCCCAATTTTCAAAATTTACATAATTTTTCTTTATTTATATTTAATTTATTCCTGATAGATGTTTGTAAAATAAGACACATGCTTTTCATATTTTTCCAATTACTTTTTGAAGGAAAAAATACTTACCCTATTTGTTGTTATTTTTTCAATTTTTTAAAACTTATCACATCTTCAATACAAGGTGATTTGAATACTTCCAATAGCAGAAGAAAAACACATGTGTCAGTTTAGTTCACGTGTTTTTGTGGAAAACTGTATTCATTAGAGCATTTTGAATGTTACAAAATGTTGAAAATTGGAAAATCGAGAAAATGAATATCAAAGTACAGCATGTATATGATATAACATAGTATCACAGTCTAGTATATACAGTCACGAAGCTCAATAAGTAGTAAATATGCAAACATTAGATAGTTGCTCACCACTAGAATCGCTAATATCGCCTCATTACAGGCAATGCAAAATAGTACCGACACAGTCTATTGATTCTAGCACCCGCAAAACTCAAGCTTCGTGACTGTATATAGTAGACTGTGACAGTATCATCTTTCCTTCCTATACAGGTCTTCCACACACATTTTTCTCCTATATAACATCGCGAAATATGAACTGAATGAAAAGTAAAATCAATTAAAATGAAGAATAAAGTTGTCAGAATGACAGCTGAGTGTCAGTTTGAAGGGCTGCAGCTCCACGCACGCTCTGGTCCCTTTAAATTCGTCCTGAGGAGCTTTAAATTATCATAGGGCCAAAATAAGCACAGATTTATAAAACTGAAACATTATTTAATTTTTTAGAATTAGAAACAAAATTTTCATTTTTCATTGGTTTTTCCGTTATTTTTACGTTTAAGGACACCGCTTCGGATAGCAAGGATGAATAGAAGATGAGGGATATCTAGGCCTGTATATCTAGTCCGTGTGAAAGATAAATTTACACTTCTTTACCGGGAATCGAACTCTAGTTCATGTAATTTGTAGTCGTGAAATAAGCATCTAAATCAGGGGTTGTTAACCTTCTTTGGCCAAGAGTCGAAGTTAACTGGGCGATAAACTTGCTCGATCCATGGGCCTATTTTGAAGTTAAACAGTGCTATTGTAATAAAAACAAGCAAATAAGTGTAGATATTATTTATGCATATAGAGTTGTAATATTTCATAATAATCAATAATTATTTTACTTTAATTAACATTTATTTAATTTTATTTTTTCCGGGAAGCTACGGCGACCTTTGTTTGGGTCGCGACACATAGGTTAAGAATCCCTGTCTAAATCAAATTAAAAATTAATACTAATTATTTCATGCTGCCTAGTATAGTGTAAGCCTACTGCACAGCGAGGCCTTGACGCGTCTCAAGCAAGTGTATTGAGTAGAAATGACGACTTACTTGGCAGCCATGGCGAAGCTTCAGTCTAGACAGCAGATTGAATGCGAACTGCGTTCAGCAAGGAGATATATTACACAGCCTACTACTCCAAAGTAAAGGATGACTGGCACTTATTTTTGCTCTGTCATAATGCTAAGGATAGATTTTTTTACACGAATATGAACTTTGCTCCCATTGGTCGTAATCTGTTCCAAATCTAGCAGAGATTATTTTCATATCATGCTTCCTCTCTCAACAATTTAAGTGATGAAATAATATTTCATCGTTACGATCATATGAAGACTGATTGCACCTGTCATGATATTTATTCAGGATGTAATGTATGCATATACTCTTGAACATACTGGAATGTCTTCTTTCTTTCTTTATTTCTTTTGTTTCATTTTTACTTTTTCCCTTCTTTCTTTCTTTCTTTCTTTCTACATCAATCAATCAATCAATCAATCTCATTTATTATAAACATGCGTATTAAATATATTAACAATACATTAAAATTATTATGTACATTAATAGTTATTGTTTAGATAACTAGTTACTAAAGCTAGTTTTGTAAGGTGTTGACTATAATATTTTATCTACGTTTCTTCTATTTAACGAAAATTATTTTTAAAATATAGAAAATAAATGTATAATAATTCTGCAGTGTTTGGGAAAAGTGGCATAAGTCAGTTTCCACAAACATTTTTTATTAATTTATTGACAACTTACGGAACATCTGCTCGCTTGGGAAAAGAGACATAAGTATTTCTCCCATTACAATAATTCATACAGAAGAAAATCAAATCGACATAAACCAGTGTGAAGACAGTTTTTTTCCTTCTCCTGTAAAATTAACTTTTTTCACTTGTGCCACTTTCCCCGAACACTACAGAATTTGTAGTTCATTTGAGTCGGTTAAAGCCTACTTGATTGTATACAAAGTCATTTCCAAGGAAACGTTTTATTGTGGTAAATAGAAACGTGTATTGTAAGAATATGGTATTTAAAATACTTCATAACATGTTGCTATGGACTCTTATTACAGAACATTAAAGTCAAAGTTTTGCAATCTAATAGTGTCAACTGAAGTTCTTATTTTGCAACATTAGTAGATAAACAATATTGCATAGTCTATACAGCGAATAGGGATTATAAAGAATGGACACTGAGCGAATTTTCCTGTGTTTTGTTTCTCTGTGCGCCGGCGTTTAGTTCCACTTTCAAGTGCTAGAGGTTAGTGTAACCGAGCATACGCTAAGATAATAATTGGGTATAGAGTTGAGACACATGATCCAAACATTGCCTACGTTATGGCATAATCCAGTGACGCTTTGCTTCAAATAAATTCAAGTTATCAGCTTTTCCTTATTTCTCAGTGATGAACTAGTTGAAATAGTATTTTTTTATATTTCAGATATAATAAATTATATTATAAAATAATATAATACATTATGAAATAAAGTATCGAATTCGTTTAATATTTGTATATAATATAATATAGGTATATGGTTTTACTTCTCATAAGAGTTTTGTTTTCCCATTTTCAGTGCTATCAAATCATTACATATTTTAATTGTTGTTGGGGTCAACGTCTCAACTCTCATTATAAAGGAACTCTAAGAGTCTAAACATTACAGTTAATGACGGATTTGTTATTTTATGGATTCAATTTATTTTATTTGAGTACATAATGCACCTAGATGTATTAATTATATGTGTTATATTTCTGCTATGTCGACTGCTAGCTGGTGTGATGTTAGCGCCAACTCTAGGGAGAAAGCAGAATCTGACGCTCTAGCTGGCTTGAAGGTCATTGAAATCAGTCCGGCTACATCAAAGGTTCCGACGCGAAGTGTCCATTCTTTATAATCCCTATTCGCTGGTCTATATTAAATATTAAAACAAAAAATTAAATTAAATGAATTTATCACGTATGAACAACGCTCGTGGTCAGGGGTTCAAAATTATTCTCTCTCTTTCGTTCCTCTTTTGGTCCCTTCTTTGCTTCTTTGTTTTTTGTATGTCTGTTCTTTCTTTCCTACAAATTATATTCGGATTTTCAACTAAGGATCTAGCTGCTAAAAGAAAAACAATAAATCCGCGTCGCAATAGCCCATTAAGAGCCAGGGTCGACCAATCAACTGCTGGTCTCACGTCCACATGCTTCCGCAGAGGTGAACGATCATCCAACTAGAACGAGGTATCGTGTGGTTAGTACGATGATCCCCAGCCTATAATGGTTGTCGTAATCGGAAATCGCTACCCATCGTAACTCCTCACGATGCTGGATGAGCACAGGTTCCATACATTGGCATAAATTTCATGAGAAAATTCCTTCCTCCATGGGGACTCGAACCAGCGCGTATTCCGTTACGCGATACCTTAGAATTTAGATAACGACCGACGGCTCGGGACCCTTGAAGAGCATGATACAAATTAAAATTATATTTTACAACTTCTCATCGCATCTATATAGGCCCCTGATATATTCTTTGGCGCACAGTTAGCCGCACAGGTAGAGCGTCGACTTTTTACGTTGGTAACACGGATTCGAATCCCGGGAGGCGCATGTGGAATCTGTGGTGGATAAAAACTTGTTTGGTAGTAGATTTTCGCGAGATACTCCCATTTCCTCTTGAGGTATTGCAACATTGATCCATAAATCATCATTATATGGTGTTACGTACTTCACCTCCTATGATGCACCAAGAGCAATGCCTTCATGGCGGCTGAAAGTATTCCAAGCTTCGGCGTGTCGCCGACGAGTCCCTACCACGCCGTAGCGGAAAAGTGAGAAATATGTTCCCAGATTGAAGCAGCGGAAAGCCGCCATTTGTTGGTAGAAAACGCGCGGGATTTCGAAACCGCTATTTGAATAAGCGTTGTATTGCGTATCCGAAAGCTAAATGTTTTTATTTGCAGGAACAATACTTCCTTTCCGATATACCTTTAATAACATGTTTCTGCTGTGAGCAGAGTTGCTAGGTTTTCTGCGAGGGAAATCGGGATATCAGAAGCTGACTTAAGACATTAGACTTATCATCACTTTATCATAAGCTTTATAATTGTTTTCTGCAAAGTAATGTTCGCGTGCTTTTAATGTAATATTCGCCTCCTTGAGAAACACTAAAATACGAAGGACACACAGTACAGTGAATACTATAAGCTAATCGTTTTCTCTTTTATTGATCACTAATATGTTTTAACCATTCGCTACTAAATTAACTTTGCAACTTTTCTTTTTCGGGTCCGGTACTGTAACAGTACATCTGACAATGAATCCATGTTTAAACATAGTTCACTAAACTATAAAACGCAGCAATTGTATGTGTCTGTTATTAATATAAAATACGATATCAAAACGCTATCTTTTTTGTCATTCAACGCACCTAAACTACACAATATTTATTAATTGAGAGAGCAGCAACTAGATACCGAAACGGATTAATCAACAATGCTGTAGAACTAGGGGAACTACTATCTTGCGAGTAGAGTAAGTTGCCTTACGGCAATCAGCTGGGTTACCTCACAGACTTGCTAAATTTTCGCGGGTTACCTCTATGTTCACAGTGTTACCATTTGAGTCAATATATAAATAAAAATATTGGATAATAGGAAATGCAGGCTAATTTGTTTAAATTACGTTCTAAGCTGTTATCTCTCAAATCGGAATTTTTACCAATCTCGATTCGCTTTATCGGGATTCAACCACGAAATTGGGAGAATCCCGCCTAAATTGGGATACCCGACAACTCTGGCTGTCAGGCTTTCATCATTTTCATAGGAACTCTGAATGTGAATATTCATATCCACGGTTAATGAAAGGATGTTTACTTTTTAATTTAATCTGTAGGTTAAACTGCTATATGAAATCAAGAAGCATAATAATATTATTAATAATAGTTATTATTATTATTATTATTATTATTACTATTATTATTAGTAGTAGTAGTAGTAGTAGTAGTAGTAGTAGTAGTAGTAGTAGTAGTAGTAGTAGTAGTAGTAGTAGCAGTAAGTAGTCGCAGTAATAGCAGTACCTAGTAAGATAAGAAACTGTTTAATTAATCCGTAACTAAGACAAGAATTATTTTCAATCAGTCATATTAAAATATTAACGTTTTATAATTTATACAGTTTCTGTATCTTTAAATTCGGCGAATAATTATCTGTTTGAAGAAAATGAAGGATGTGGAGTGGATGAAGGACAATAACAATCTATATGGTAATAACGTAGTTTGAAAGCAGTTCGAAATGAGTTGAACATATTGAATGATTCGTTGTAAGGTAGAAATTCTCTCTGCGGATTACACCTATCCACATACTGTTAAGGGAATCTTTATTCAAAGGAAACCTAAGCATAATACAGTCGTTTAAGTACAATAGTTTGTCTTCTGTAACGTAATATGGAGCAAAAATCGTCGTAGAAATGAAAGATTAACTAATCAGTGAACTGTAACATTCCTTCCTTCTTTATCTTTACATCCGTGTATATTGCTGCAATTAAAAACAGCACACGAACGAACCATTGTATTCAGCTCAACCAAACAAATGGCCGCTCGTCGGCTGTTCAATTTGGGAGCATAACACTAGCGCCAGTGAGCGGTCTAGCGGTTATTTAGTAAGTCTATGGTCGCCCACTGGATGGGAATGCTTGGATGAATGACGCAAGTCAAGTGCCCGCCATTAGTTAAATACATGGGATTACCTTACATTAGCTTTACAGTAGGGGAAAATCTCGGAGCGCAGCTTTTAATCAGCAGACAAACGCGGCTGCCGCCTGAGCAACGCAGCTAGCTTCCATTTATATTAACTGAATAGTAACACAGTAATGGGGCTTTGTCCTCTGATTATGCCTTCAGTATTGTAAGCTTCTTCAGATACAATGTTACACCTCGAAGATATATAGGCTACACAAATTACTTTTTAAAATTAACGTAACCCTTGGGAGTTGAGTTGGGTTTGAGTGCATTATAGAAAAATGAAAATATATAAAATGTCAGGGATAAAAATTTACTATTAGACCGGCCTGAATTCCCGTAACAATCTAATAAAGAACTACGAATTACGAGTTTAGAGCTATGAACCGTCCAGATTATTCCTTTTTTTTTTTTTTTTTTTTTTTTTTTTTTTTTTTTTTTTTTTTTTTTCCAGTTTCCGTCAATAGTAGGCCTATGTTTTTTTAGTTTGGTATTTAACGACGTTGTATCATCTACTAGGTAATTTAGCGTCGATGGGATTGGTGATGGCGAGATGAGGCCGAGAACTCGTCATAGATTACCTGACATTCGCCTTACGGTTGGAGAAAATCTCTGTAAAAATTCAACCAGGTAATCAGCCCAAGCGGGAATCGAACCCGCGCCCGAGTGAACTCCGGATCGGCAGGCAAGTGCCTTAGCCGACTGAGCTACGTCGATGACATAGTCCTATGTTCTGACGCTATTTTTTATACTTATCTAAATGTCCTTCTCTGTCGAATTTCCTTTGCAGTTTTGACACTTTTACATACTCATTCCCTTTTAAAAATATTAGGCCTATTATATTCCTCGAAAGTTTGTTACGTTTCACAATCTGGTTGTTTCTGTATTCCCGTATTAGCTCTCTCACATATTCTTTTTTTGCGGTATAATTGAAGGGTTCAGAGTCATACTGGGCCAAGCGCCATATAGTAAAAGCGTAGAAAACAAGGGATAAAATTAAATGAATACCATAATTGTTTATCTATTTTTTTGTTTCTTATTTTTATTGTGTAATCATGTAAATCGTGTTTATTTATCACTTAACGCTAATATGTATCCCACTGTGTTGTTTTTTTATTATTAATCTATTTTTTTTGTGTACATTTTATTCAATTGTCGGTTTCTGGTTTAATTATGTGAATCCTACTTCATTGTAATCTAATACTAATATGTATACTAATGTGTTTATTTTTATTTTTACTGTGTACATTTTTTATTGAATTATCGGCTTCTGTTTTTATGTGATTCGTATTTGATTCTGACAACATTAATATGTATTCCACTATGTTTATTTTTATTTTATGAGGTAAATTTTTATGTAGCTACCTCTTTTGATCTCATTATGTACCTAAATTGTATCAGTAGGCCTATGTAATTTCTTAATTCCGATCTAGTTGTATGTTCAACTATGTAAGCAAGTTTTAATCCTGGTTAAGTGTAAGAGAAAGCCTTACGGCCTTAACTCTGCCAGGTTAAATAAAGCCATTATTATTATTATTATTATTATTATTATTATTATTATTATTATTCAATGAAACATATAGCAAGTAATATAAAGTATGCACATTAAAACTAAATGATATGTCAATTTTCATTAAACTATGTTATTCACTTAACTTTAACCCTGGCTTTCTCCGATTTTAATAAATGGCGCTTGGCCCACTATGGCTCTGAACCCTTCAATTATGGGATATTTATTGTAGGCCTGGATAAGTGTAGAAAACACAGCACATCTAATTAATGTTCACAGTCTAAGTTGCAATAATTAGGCTGCTTCCTTCTGTTTATCCTTTGGTAGTACAGCAGGCTGATTCGCCTTCACACGCTACAGCAGGCTCTAGTTGGATGCCATTCCCACAACACTTTTTTTCATTTTGAATTGCTCTCACCAGCTGTCTGTACAAGCGATATACATCGAATGACCCCTGATACGGTATTTTGTTTCAACAGCCAGCTGTTCAGACGTATCCTCTCGTCGTACTGTAAGTCATGTATTGTACTGTATGGTTACCTTATTACCTGGAAGAGTATGGAAATCATTGAGCGGTCGTCGTTGGTGTCTGTTGTATCAACAGAAACTTAAAATACAGCATGGCCAGAATATAATAAAACTCACGTTAAAATTGGATAGAAATCCCTGTCCTGGGCAGTATTTGCACAGCGATGTGTTCAAAGTAAAAGACCGCATCGTCTTCTCTTTGCGGACAGCACTTCGCAATATACGAAAATTATAAACATTAGCAAGCAGGATTTATATTAAAATAAATTATGGAGCATTTCAGAATTGTTATCCTTTTTCGTTTCAAATGCTCTGATTTTTGGCCCGTTACGTCCTCTTCTTTGTGAAGATTTTAAATCAACACTAGAGATAGATCTACACAGGAATCGGAACTTACTAATAAACTTGTAAGCATTGCACAAACTACCACTTAAAACAGAAGAAGATACACGTGACAGAATGAAAGCAACTTATTCTTCTAATAATAAGATAGATTAGGTACTCAACGGGCCGTTACGTCCTGTTGAGGTACTATATTTTGATTAAAGAAAAACCTAATGAAAATTATCAAACTCAAAATTGCAATATTTGTTAGTTTACGTAAATGGATGAACTCCCTCCTATACCTAGTAAAGTAATTTGTTTGTATTTTACGCAGTATCATCGAACTCCAGTCGTGGAAGGGGATAGCAAGCGGTGTTTTCTGTTCTCAACCGTTAAGTCAAAGTTATAGCCAGGTTAATATTAGAAATGTTAATGAAAATAAAATGATGTCCCTGTACTTGCAATGGGATCGCTCGGTATTAAACTCAGACCTCATAAGTACGTGAAAACTTTGCTTCACCTATTACAACACTTACAATTTTCCTAAATGCAATAGTGAAATCCGTCATGCTACAAAAATAAGTTAAAAAATGTGATGCTAATTCATGTCGATTGGAATCTTAATTCTTTATATTCTCGTAAACTTGGAATTACAATAAATTGAAGGTAATATTTTAGAGATCTGGATATTTGTTATCGATTTCTCATTGCTTAGTTAAAGTTTTAGTTTTTGCAATTACCTACTTCAGATTTAACTGTTAATGCATGCTTCTTTAACTTGCATGAAGGCGACGGATTTTGTCCATTTTAAATGTGATGTCGTCTGTTTTTTTAAATGAAGGCTCGATATAGTGATGACTCCGCTCTACGTAAGTCCAGCTGTTTAATTAATATGTAAAAGGGGTGAAGTCCAATATGGATAAGGATAAGTCTTTGGCAGATAAGATACTAGCCATGGTCTTTTTATTGCCACAAAGGTATTAAATTTGGTGCATATCAGTCTATCTTATTGTAGTGCTTATAATATATATATATATATATATATATATATATATATATATATATATATATATATATATATTGTACCAGAACACTGGAAGGAGTCCATAATTGTACCTATTTTCAAAAAGGGGGACAAAACCAACTGTGGTAACTTTCGAGGAATATCACTTTTGTTGACGTCGTACAAAATTTTGTCCATTATTATTTTGAGAAGATTAACTCCATATGTAGATGAAATTATTGGGGATCATCAGTGCGGTTTTAGGCGTAATAGATCGACTATTGATCAGATCTTTTGTATTCGACAGATAATGGAGAAAAAATGGGAGTATAAGGGTACAGTACATCAGTTATTCATAGATTTTAAAAAGACATATGACTCGGTTAAGAGGGAAGTTTTATATGATATTCTTATTGAATTTGGTATTCCCAAGAAACTAGTTCGATTGATTAAAATGTGTCTCAGTGAAACATACAGCAGAGTCCGTATAGGTCAGTTTCTATCTTATGCTTTTCCAATTCACTGCGGGCTAAAGCAGGGAGATGCACTATCACCTTTACTTTTTAACTTCGCTTTAGAATATGCCATTAGGAAAGTTCAGGATAACAGGCAGGGTTTGGAATTGAACGGGTTACATCAGCTTCTTGTCTATGCGGACGACATGAATATGTCAGGAGAAAATACACAAACGATTAGGGAAAACACGGAAATTTTACTTGAAGCAAGTAAAGCGATCGGTTTGGAAGTAAATCCCGAAAAGACAAAGTATATGATTATGTCTCGTGACTAGAATATTGTACGAAATGGAAATATAAAAATTGGAGATTTATCCTTCGAAGAGGTGGAAAAATTCAAATATCTTGGAGCAACACTAACAAATATAAATGACACTCGGGAGGATATTAAACGCAGAATAAATATGGGAAATGCCTGTTATTATTCGGTTGAGAAGCTTTTATCATCCAGTCTGCTTTCAAAAAATCTGAAAGTTAGTATTTATAAAACAGTTATATTACCGGTTGTTCTGTACGGTTGTGAAACTTGGACTCTCACTCTGAGAGAGGAACATAGGTTAAGGGTTTTTGAGATTAAGGTGCTTAGGAAAATATTTGGGGCTAAGTGGGATGAAGCTACAGGAGAATGGAGAAAGTTACACAACGCAGAACTTCACGCATTGTATTCTTCACCTGACATAATTAGGAACATTAAATCCAGACGGTTGAGATGGGCAGGGCATGTAGCACATATGGGCGAATCCAGAAATGCATAAAGAGCGTTAGTTGGGAGACCGGAGGGAAAAAGACCTTTAGGGAGGCCGAGATGTAGATGGGAAGATAATATTAAAATGGATTTGAGGGAGGTGGGATATGATGATAGAGACTGGATTAATCTTGCACAGGATAGGGACCGATGGCGGGCTTATGTAAGGGCGGCAATGAACCTTCAGGTTCCTTAAAAGCCATTTGTAAGTAAGTAACTAAGTTGTATATATATATATATATATATATATATATATATATATATATATACACACACAGGGTGATTCACGAAGATTGCGCAATACTCTAGGATGTGATTTCTGACATCATTCTGAAGAAAAAAGTTCATATATACATGTGTCCTATTTTGAATGCTTTCGGACAAAATCACGTTTATTTCTTCCGTAATACGCATTCTCGTGATCTTATCTCTCTCTGGACGTCTGGAGCTGTATGTGTTATAGTACAGCTGATAGCAGCGACACAAAATCTCGTGAAATCTGGGTCACGGTTGGAGATTAACTCAATACCGGTACAATGTATCTAACTAGCATCCTAACAACTGAAGTTAGGGAATGCGGCGCGCGCAGTTCAGACTCGGGCGGCTACGTTTGTTGCTGCAGAAGATGGGGTCTTTGAAAACAGGCTTTAATACAGATTTTTCACGTGAGTAATAACGTGAATGTTCTTTAATGAATTTATAATACGCCCAGTACCATTACTGTAAATAATTTAAATGCTTAAACCTTTATAATATCTACGTTTATGTTTAACATTCAGGAGGGCGTAACTCACTCAATTGAAAAAAATATGACATGGTTATATGAACTTTTTTAATCAGAATGATGCCAGAAATCACATCCTAGAGTATTGCACAATCTTCGTGAATCACCCTGTATATATATCACAATCAGGAAATAATAATCTATTGGACACAACAATCAGATGTCAGTTATCATCTGAGACTTTAGGGTTGTTAGATCTAACACCTGCTACAAACCTTCCAAAACTTTTCATGGTATATTAATGTTTTTCTTTATGTGAAACGTTTTTGCTCGAAGGTAAATTGTGAAAAAATGTTACGGAAATATCAGTATTTAACGCCACTTGCTTCGCAGTGGTAATGCGTAGACTTCGTTGAATTGCCACACGCACCATGCAATCAGGTTGCCGATGTACGGTAGTATAGAGGAGGTGAGCGGCCGCCCGGTCTGGTAGTATAAGCAGTTCATGTTAAGAGTTGTGACCGGTCCAAATAGATACAGCAGCTACAGCTAATGTATACCTATTTAAGCACATGTTTTTGCATTACTGTGGTTGGAATAGTCAAAGCTTAACATTTGTTCAGTGCAGACAAGAATTCAATCAAACATACTACAATGAGAGTGTTGCTGTTCCAAATAATTGCCCCTGGAATACCCTTACCTCCGCAGCCAGTCTTGACCCGTTGGGGAACGTGGTTGGATGCTGTTAATTATTATGCAGAACATTACGGAAAAATAATGGAGGTAACTGATGGATTGGATAGCACAGACAGTTCCGCTGTTGCAGCTGTAAAATCATTCCTTCTGAACAGCTATTGGAAGATATTCTGTTCATTTATTCTAATATTCTAATTTTAAAATCGTGTCCAAAAGCATCATCCTGTTAGAATCGTCTGAACTACAACTCTCAGAAGCCCTTAATATAGTGGTTATCCAAAATAACAATTCACTAATTTCAGAAAAAATGAAATGTTAAGTTGAGAAACATTATTGCTAAAAATTCTGCCTATTCACAACTTCGTACTATAAATGATGTACTATCAGGTCACGACAAGACATCTGAAGTTGGTGTACTAAAAAGTAGTGACTTTCCGTTCTTCAAATATGCACCTATTACATCGTGTGATTTATACGTACATTTTCCCAAAATAAAAACTGTTTAAGTGACCATCGGAGGAGGTTACTTTGCAGTCGCTCAAAATGTACGCAAGTTTTCACTGCAATGCACATATTCAAGGATGATGTGAGTATCTTACATTAAATTTTAAGAGTTAATATATCTCACTACAAAATAATTGTGTATTTACATGTTTAGACATTTCCTACTTCAATGATCATTCATTATATATCTTGAATGCAGGATACAGGTTTTATTGTAACCGCAGTATACTGCTCAGTATTTACATTAGAGGCATACTCTATCCTTTGCACGCCCCCTTCTCATACAGTCTATATCGCGTGCGCAGTAAACCCTGCGATTTTCGTGGCAATTCCACGAAGTCTAGTAATGAGATACGTCATACTATTCTGACCTCACATGCTTACCAATGGATCAGACTCTTACTTTGATTCAGTGTTAGCTATAAGTATAGGCTATAGGTCTGCTTACTTTCTTGCATGATTTATAGTCCTTATTTCTCTTAGCATAGACTCAAACTAACTGTTTTCCAACAAACCAATTCAGTTGAAACATAGTAATTTCATTATAAATACTTGTTCCGATATACGGTAGATATATATCCAATAAAGAATTAAATAAATGAATAATAATACTGCACAGAAATTGCATTAGATTTATTTCACGCTCAATCATAAGATACATTCCTTATAAATAAGAACCAATTCCTTGAAAATGAAAATATTACAATAACACCTAACCGACAGCATAAACGTTTCACACAAAAGGATCGTATGAATCCCCAGTCGCAGTGTTGCCAACCAAGGAACAAGAAATCTCCCTATATCATATTTAAAATCACCATAAAATTCAGAGAAATCTCCTAAACCTGAAAAGACGCAACATAAAAATTAGCAAATGTGATTATACATATTCAAACAGAAAAAAATATCCGCACATCATGCACACTGACATGCAAAAGAATAAGTACTCTTTGGATTTCTCATAATTCGTCCTCACAATAAAAACTAGTTGGCTTCTGATGCATCGGGACAACATTGTGTTGCATTCTGCAAGTATTGCCACAGTACACTGAAAGTTCATAACACTTTCATCTTGCTGAGTGTCGACTTTTACTCGGGCAAGCAGACAATTAGTTTTAAACTGAAAATGTTATTCATAGCTCACATGACTGGCATTTGTTGCGTATAATATTTAGTATAAAATGAAATCTAATTGAGTTCAGAGCCATAGTGGGCCAAGCGCCATAAATGAAAATCGAAGAAAACAATGGTTAAAATTGAGTGATTATTATAACTTAATGAAACAAATAGCAAGTAATATAAAGTATGCATATTAAAACTCAATGACATATCAATCTTCATTAAACTATGGTATTCACTTAACTTTAAACCTTGCTTTCTCCGTTTTTAATAAATGTCGCTTGGCCCACTATGGCTCTGAACCCTTCAATTAATAAAACATAAAAGTAGAATATAAAAAAAAATGAAAATCAGTTGTATCAAAATCATAAATTAAGATTGGGGAAATTATTAATTGCAATTTTCTGCAGACACTATTGTTGTGCAGGCCATGGTTTAAGCAAGACAAGGAGAATAAGTGTGAAATGCAACGACGGGCGGGAGAGAGCGACATAATATAATAGGAGTAATAAAGAGAGCAAATGAAAAAAACATGCTTGCAAGATGCGATAACGGCCGAAGAGGGGATTCATGATCATGATATTTATTTTCAATTACATAACACAGTAGTTTCACTGTAATTAATTTTTAAAATGAATTTTAATGACGTATTTTAGAAAAACTCTAAAAACCCCTCTAAAAATATATTTCCCCTGAAAATCCTCTAACATTTTTATCTCCCCAAACTTTCCCCTGGATGTGTTTCCCTCCTAAATTTTGTGGGGAAAACCCTCAAGTTGGCAACACTGGTCTGTCGATTTTTTATTATTATTGTTGCGAAGCACATTAAAATGACTTCTACATCCGGTGAAGTGGCCTTGAACTCAATTTGGAATGGAGATGAAAAAGAAGCAGACTATAAAAGTCTTGCGTCATTGAAAAACTTTGCAAGTCATGATGAATTTAGAATTAGAGCAAAAATTGTTGTATTGAATATATGATTCGTCTAATATCAAAGTCAGCTACATCTGTTTTATAAAATTTTACAGCAGAAACAAAATACTAATAATAACAACGGGTTTTCTATAAACAGTTTCAGTACTTTGGCAGCAAAAAGTTACGGGATAGACAAGCATATACTGGAAATTTGAATTTGCTAGCTTTCTGATTTCTGGCGGGAAACAGTTTTTATTTGGATGTAGCTGGCTTTGATCACACGGTTTTCGTGTAAATTTAATTTAAAAAAACCTCCCATTTGAAGCCACTGCACGATGCGATTTTGTTGCAACACAGCGCCACAGAACAGCTCATATAGCTAGACACACCGAATTCGTTGACCTCTTACATCTGTATCACGAGAGGTGCGTGTTAGCGGCGATGTTGCCGGACTGCTGAAACTTCAAACTTAATTTTCTAATTAACCGTGCATTTAATCACATAACGTAATGTAGGTTTTGAATTCATTTCAGTGTAGTCTATCGTCTCTTTCAATCTGCAGGGTTATTTCACTTCCAGCTTGTATATTAAACCGAGAAACATCCTTTCCAATAGGAAGAAGTTGCAGCTCGTAAAGACAAAAAAAAAAACTGAACTCCAATTGGTTTTTGTTATGTTATGGTATACAGTATAAGACCTTTGTCTTAGCCAACGAAAACAGCGAGAGGCGCGTAAACTCACCTTTAACACAGAAGTAGCCAACCAAGTACCGCTTTTCGCTAAAGTTATAAAAACTGGCGTCCTGTAATAAGAGGGACTTGTGTACATGTAGGCGGAGATTTAGGTTACCGTAGTAGTACTGACCCTCCTTCCCTCAGTTGTTATTCTTTTTTTATGACTATTTCTTTTATATGACGTCATTCCATTTTCGGCCAATGAAGTGTAATGAAATTTTGAATCACAGTCACACCGCGACAATTTCTGCAGCTCGACTTATCACTATCAATTTATCGCATGGTTGTTCTTTTGTTTAGTCAGTGTTGCCAACTGTTTCCAAGTAAATCGATGAGTATGAATCCAATGTACTAAATAAAGTGCGAAATTCTACTTCCACATCTATATCTTCATCTTCCAATTCCACGTTCATTAAAAAAAAAAATGACACTCCTTCATAACATTTGTCCATTTAATTAATGTATTAATCAGGTTATTTGTAATTATACTATTAAATGTTTAAATTAAATTATGATTTCAGCAAATAATGAAAACGTATTTCTGTTATAATAACAAGAGAAAAGCGCAGTACATGTAATTAACATTTTTAAACCTGTATTTCGCTTTTCTCAATTGACATTGCTGAATAACATTTAATTTCTTTATTTCAGTAATCGTTATTCATCCATTTCGACTTCACAAGGTTAAGTATTCATAAATACACAATTATTAAAATTTTATGAGCGAATTTTAGGGATATATTATTTACATTTTTATTTTATTCACGAAATAGCCTAATAGCATCTCAGTATCTTCACAATTACAAATAACAGTTTAACTACGTTAAGAGATTTAATTTTATTGTACTTAGAATTAATTAAATGTTATCACACAATACTTAAGATGGGAATTCTATTTCCTTAGTCGGTTATTTAACGACATTGTATCAAATATATGACCTTTAGGATCGATGAAATTGGTGAAGACGTGATGTTATTTGGAGAGATGAGGCCAAGGATTCGCCAGGGATTACATGATATTCTCCTTACAGTTGATAAAATCTCGGAAAGAAACCAGCCAAGTAATTAGCACAAGCGAAAATGGAACCCTTTCCCGTGCGTAGCTCCAAATCAGGAGGCAAACTCTCTATCTTCTATGACTAAATAAGAATTTGCATGTTCCTCCGGGGAAAGAGGAATTTCTGGCCAGTAAGATGCAACCACATGTAAACTTCAAACTCATATGTAGCTCAAACCATTAATGCAACAAAGAAGAAGAGTATGCGAAATACAAGGCCCTTGACTTGCTTCAGACTAAGTAAACACTACCCTCCCCGTAGCTGAAACATCAGTGAATGGACAGTACAGCCGATAGGAATTGAATATATATCGTCACTACTCTCGGCTGGGGAACACGCGACAACTAGTTAATGTTTGTAAACAAAACGCATGGACCAATGATGCCTATTCTGATACAGCTACTTTATCCGAAACTTATACAGGGTGTTTCCGAGGTATTGTTACAAACTTTCAGGGATGATGGCGAAGAGCACATGTATTAATTTGAGATAAGGAACCCTGGGCCGGAAATGACCGAGTCGAAAGTTACAAGCAAAAATAGTTGTGTGGAAATGAAATAATTTTATTCCTCTGTACACCATATTTATGTGTATTTATCTGTGCATCTTACACATACTGTATTCATCTGACGTTGTTTGCGTTGTCTACTTACAGTATTCCATTCAGTGCGCTGTCTGAGGGATGGGGACAGGAAACTACACTAAAGCAATGCAGATAGCGTAATGTGTAACGGACATGGTCGGTCCTGATATGCACGTCTGTAGACAGCAGTGTATGTGTACAAGTTGCAGTGTCCAGTCGATCAGTCCTAGTGAAATGGAGGAGTACACGAGAGTGGAATAAGCAGACCTGATTTTCGAATACGGATGGGAACAGTAGACAAGCTCACAGATTGTATCGGGCCAAGTACCCACGTAGGAGACATCCGGCCCATACCATCTTTTCATGACTATTCCAAAGGTTAAGGGAATGAGGGCACGTGGTGCCAAATTACAATTCCATTTCCACACAACTATTTTTGCTTATAACTTTCGACTCAGTCATTTCCGGATCATGGTTCCTTATCTCAAATTGATACATGTGCCCTTCGTCATCATCCTAGAAAGTTTGTAACACCACCTCGGAAACACCCTGTATATTTAGCTTTAAAAATAGTCCTAAAATCTTAGCTTCATAAACTTACTGCGAAAATCAGAAATATCACGAAATCTACGAAGTGTCCGACAAGTCTTGCAATTCATAAAAATATGTTCAATATGACCCCTTCCGATTTCTGAATATGTTTGGAGGAGGAAATTCATGTTATTTATAACGCGGTGTAGCATATCTGAGTTGATTTCACGACACTTTTCCTCTACGTTCGTAGATATTGTAGGACACGAATCTTTACTTCTTATACCTTTTCCTTAAGATATTCGTAATCCCAGAGAGCTAAAATCAAGTGGATTTAGGTCCCTGGCAGCCCATTTTCTAGGTTCTCTGCGGCGTATCTACCTATTAGGAAAGTTGTCGTCGAGCCAATTCCGCCCAGATGTGGCATAATATGGTGGAGCGCACGAACAATTCTGGTAGTTCGCTTAGCAAAGCGTTGTCAGACACAGCCTAAAAGGAGCGGAGCGCTCCACTATAACTCGTTGCGTGCTCCGGTGCTTCCACAGACATAAGCAAGTTCACGCTCCGACTGGACGTTTCTAGCACCACAACCGGTTTCGGAGCTTACAACTCTGACACTAATGGGCTTAGCAGATCCAAATCCGTCATCATCTTATGCTAAATAAAAGATTGAAAGTTACTGTTTGGCAATAATAAAAATGCAAGATACGTCTTACACTTTGTATTTTGTAGGCTATATTTATGGTAAAATAAAATGGAATTCACTTTATTTTCATTTAATCTCTTTATAAAGTTCACTGATTTCGTCTATATGTATGTAGAGGGTTACATTTTTCTCTTCCTATACGTACATATTTTGAATAATTACAATTATAACAAATAAGACCACTCGTTCCCCTTGAGCAAAGGAAAATAAGAAATATTTGACTGAATTTGTACGTTGAACCACTCACGCAGGTTGTATTTGCCACTTTGTACTGAAGACCCTATCTCTACTCAATACCAAACAAGATAATTATTATTGGTTCCGCTTTGATTGAATATGAATATTTGCCGGCAAGTAAACGGTCAGTTAATGGCAAGAAAGTGAGTAATTTAAGATCGAGACCTGGGAATTGAACTCTTATAATTTCATTCAGATAAGCGTACATTTCTCCTACTTTTTCAGTCCCAATTCTTGCTGTAGTTTCTCCAGTAGACGGAATTTCTGTACTTTCCCGATGGCCGTTCTTTCGAAATCATCGATGAAGCGTATATATCGTGGCACTCGATATTCTGCTACCTGAAACAAAATAGTTGACAGAGAAGAGATTTTTTCCATTCCTATTTAATAAAGAATACATTAAAAAGAATATGTAGTTATATTACCTTGTCCTGACAGAAGTCCCTCACTTCCTGCTCGCAGAGTTTGGCTCCTTCTTTCAAACGGAGATACACGCAAATTTCCTCGCCAACCTTCGGATCCGGAACACCAAAAGCCTGTTAAAATATTTTACACTTGATATAGTCTATTTTAATTTATGAGTGCTGATCACGAAAGACTGAGGCTGATTTTTTTTTCACAGATGTTTATTGCTCTACTTAATGTTCACATGATTTTTATCAAACTAGTCCCCTTCCACTTGAATGCACTTGCTATAACGCTTCTTCCAGTTCTCGAACACATGATGCTTTGCCTTACATTTCTGGAATCGGTTATCACCGATGATGAGTCATGCTGCATCATTATCATTAGGGGGTGGATGTTGATGAAAATTCATCATCATATTTTTCACATTAGGATGATGCCTATTAATATAGAAATCCTTTCTATGTTAATATGAACGTAAAAAACATAATTCTGTATATTGCATTTTTTGACGTTTTTGGACCAATACAGTAGGTAATTTTTATATTTTTTCGGCATTTTTTTGGTCATTTTTAATACTTTGAAGAACTTTTAGATCATTTGGAATGCATTTTACTTTCTTCTTTACCGATAGGTCTATTAAATAATTTTGTAACCAAATAGGTCAATAGCAATTACCTACTGATTAAGTGAATAACAGTGAAGTTTGAGTTTTATAGTTTGGAACAGACTCTAAAGTCCATCCCTCATTCCACTGAAGGCTTCACTTCACACAACGGAAGTAATATAAAATGCTTAATACATCAAATATTCATTATATGAGGTCTCGCCATCCTCATTGAATATTAACACGACTACTATGAAGTAGTCAATGTGTATTATCACCATTAAATCGAGAAAAATTCGTTTCGGCACCGGGAATCGAACTCGGGACCTCTCAGTTCTGCGCGCTGAGGACTCTTTCCAACTGAGCTATGCCGGGACACGTTCCACGGTGCCTGTCGAACTCCTCTCATTGTAATGTTTACAGCCTACTACCTGCATTTAAACCTATGTAAGTCAATATGCAGGAGCGCATATTTAAATGACTTTTATGGCCATATTCAACAACAGTTTGTGATAACTGTAAACATTTTAATACATCAAATATTCATTATACTGTATGAGATCTCGCCATCCTCATTGAATATTAACACGACTACTATGAAGTAGTCAATGTGTATTATCATCATTAAACAGTACAATGAGAGGAGTTCGACCGGCACCGTGGATCGTGTCCCGGCATAGCTCAGTTGGAAAGAGCCCTCAGAGCGCAGAGCTGAGAGGTCCCGGGTTCGATTTCCGGTGCCGGGACGAATTTTTCTAGATTTAATGGTGATAATAAAATGCTTAGTTTAAGTGAGGGTTTTGACCACTACTGTTCTTTTGTCGGTACAAGGGTGTCTTTAGAATTTATGTTTGGAAATGGAGAAATTTTCACCGTGTCCTGGACAGGACGTTGTGTCCCCAACATGATTCGGAAGGGATGTCTACTGTAGCAGACAGTAGTCTATTTTTAACACATATATTTCAAGAATGCATGCTACACCCACAATTTGTTTTGTCATTCACACTCCCTCATCTGGAAGGTCTGGTAAGTGAAGAGCGGAAGGAGGTGGAGACGGAGGATGAAGGCACTGACATGGACCATCCCTGATTGAAACACATTGCAAACCCACATTAAAATCTATAGTTTTCCCTTAAAATCTTCATTTTGTTGCATGTTCTTTTCCTTTATCTTAGCCAAATTCCAGGAAGTGGCCTCCTCTCTTCGAGATTTGCAGGGCAGTCATTGAAACAAGGTGACTAATTTTTAAGTTCTGGTGCGAGTACGGTGAATAATATTTAAATGTCAGTTTCTTTTAATTTTATGTCGTTTTTCCATCATTTTAACCCTTTCTTACCTATAGATACCATATGGCAATAATTAACTTTATAGCATTTATATACTTGTGTGTTACATATGAAGGTAAATTTTGCTGGATAACTTCTATTTCAATACATTTTCATCAATATAGTTTTGTTTCAAATGTTGCCACTCCCGTAACTTGGTCACTGAATTGGTCCTAATACAGCTATTTGTTTCAACATGGATTGCTTGTAAATTTAATTTGGGTTAGAAAGGGTTAAGGACATTTTAATGATCAATTTAAGTAAATATTTAGGTCATCAACATCAGCCCCCTAAGGAAAATAAGCCAGTACAATGTGGAAATCACCAGGTTCGCCAACGCAAAAAAAAAAAAAGGCGAAAGTTGTTCCATCTGCAGGGAAGGTGATCATTACGTTTCCTGTCAGTAAGGGAGTTCACCCTCACACTACTGTTACGGGAGCATACTACACGTCAGTATTGCAAAGAAACGACCACAACTTCATCGGGATGGGTGGAGATTGCTAAATCTCTTTCTACCTATGTAGCACATCCACCTTATAACATTTTTTATTCCCGTCACTAAAGGCAAAGCTCCGGGGCATTCGATTTGAGAACTCTCAAGCAGTGCTCAAGAAATGCGAGGCGATTCTCAAGGACCCGACAGAGAATGGCCTGCATCATGTGTTCGAGGATTGTAAGAAACGCTATAACAAGTGCATTCAAGTAGAAGGGGACTACTTTGAAAAATATCATGTAGGCCTAAACATTGAAGTAGAGCAGCGTTTCTCAAACTATGGTCCGCGGACCACCTGCGGTCCTCGAGGTCTGCCTTTGTGGTCCTTCAAAAAAGACAGAAGAAAAAATAAAATTCAAACGAATTGCGTATCACACTATACCTCATCTGACGCCTGCAACCCAGCCAGGGACCACCCGAATGTATAACGGAGGACCAAAGTACCGAACCTTTTCATGTATTTATGATTTTCTTAACAGTTTTGCCGACACCCAGTCTGCACATTGAAATGGTCACGCACTGTACGTCGTACACAAATAATACAACTTTGAGGTCACAATTTGAAACTTATTTTCCAAGTAAATATGACGAATTTTCATGGGTTCGTGATCACTTTCATTGCGATATTGAAAATAACAAACTTTCATTGAGTGAAAGAGAACAGTTAATTGAACTCTCGAATGACACCGGACTTAAAATAAAATTCGAAGCGGAAGGTATAGTTAATTTCTGGACCTCATCACAAGTGAAAAGAGTATATAGTGAACTATACAATGGTGCTTTAGAGATTACAATTCAGTTTGCTTCTACGTATCTGTGTGAGAAAGGGTTTTCATCAGTAACTCTAATAAAAACAAAGTACCAAAATTGACTTGATTTATGTGACGATCTTCGATTTAAACTTACCAGCATACATCCAGTATAGAACAACTGTGCAAGAATCGGCAAGCTCATCCATCTCATTAATGCGAGTACCAACATTTATTTATTTTTTTTAGTTACTAAGTTAAAATTATCCAAACTCTAATACCTTGAATTATAAAAAAAGAACAAAATGAACTTTCTTCTATTAACATTAACTTAATTAGTTATTACTAACATAAAATTAATCAAATTAAATTAATTTTAATTAATTAATTAATTAATTCTATTTTAAAATATAAGTATGCTGGTATTAAAATATGCTACAAAAATTATAAATTTGTTTTCAGAAGGGAACAAGAGTAAGGTGGTCCGCGGAACTGTTTGACTTAAAAAAGTGGTTCCCACTTGAAAAAAGTTTGAGAAACGCTGAAGTAGAGTAATAAACAACCGTGATAAAAAGTCTGTCTTCCTTGATCAGTCCTCGTAATAATAAACCGTGTTTGTACTGTCATAGATCATCTATACATTATGGCCTATTTCATTATCTATATTGTGAGCTTAGAACCAACCTAGATATTTACAAGTAGCAGACTTTCTGCTCATGTGGGCAATATGATTAAAGACCACCACTTAAGAAAGCAGAGCGATACAAAACTGCTTATGAAAGGGAAATAAATCTCTGCACTCTTCTGCAGGGGATCGATCCTGGATGTCCCTGATTTCCAGCCGAAAATACATTCACTCGAGTCGTTAAAAATGTAGCTTATTAAATATGTAAAATAATTTTATTGTAAGTAATTAGAGAGGATTCTGAATTAAATAGAAAAGGTGAGTTATCTGAATATACAAAACAAACGAATATAATATTTAATTCAGTAGTATTAGGTCTACCTGTGCCTCTATGACATCGGGATGTTGCATGAAGAATTCTTCAATCTCCTGTGGGAAGATTTTGTCTCCTATCCTGATAATCACATCCTTTACCCTTCCTACAATTCGTCCGTAGCCATCTTCTTGAAGTACAAACAGATCTCTGGAAAACATAATTCAGCAGAAGGAATAATATGCAGTTGTGCGTGAAGACTACTCCCACTTAAGAAGAAGAAGATTATTATTATTATTAGTAGTAGTAGTAGTAGTAGTAGTAGTAGTAGCAGGGGAAACTCTGCTAATTCCGCAGTACGGGTAATTCCGCAGTAGTGGCATATATGATTTTACTGCGGCTTTCTAATAGCATGAATGTAAGTTTTGAGAGGCTGTCAACAGGAGGCATGTCCTCTGCAGTGCTATAGAAAAAATCAAGGATATTGGTCAACATCTCTGTCGGCAGTACAGTGAAACATCGATAGTTATAGAGGTGGGGAAAAAATAACGTAACAGTTATTTTGGAACCGTTCCTTGTTTGGAACTGTTCCAAAAAGTAACAGCACCTTGGAACACTATGTTCCAAAATAACAGTGTTGCTCTGAGCTAGTACGAAATACTTGCGGTTACAAATACTCGTTTCACTTTGGAACTACATTATGACAACGCCTGTTCCACAGAACGGAACATGTTTGGTACTATTGAAAGCAGTGACGCCAACTTTTGTAAAACAGTGGGTGGGCTCAAACATGTGACGAGCCTAAGTTAAATAAATCTCATAACACGATAAATTATTGGGTGGGCTCGGATTCCACCAGCCCATATAAGTTGGCTCCCGCTGTTTGAAAGCAGAATTGGGAATCCTTTCGTCGTAATGAAATAAATGTTGGAAACTAAAATAAAAGATAAATAGTAAAGATACGAAGATAGTCTTTAAAAATGAACACATTATCTTGGAACTGATGTTAATTAAGTATAGGATTCTATCAAATAACATAATGCCTGTATTATAGTAACTACATTGTGAATTTTATCAAGGGAGATGAAAATATATAGGTTACGTTTTATTTCCAAATATTTTACAGTTTTAGTTTCATTACCAATTCTTAAAATTAAACTAAAGTCTGTTGAAATATGACTGTATTATTGAAGTTCTTTTGTTTAAAAAAAAGTACAACGGTAAATTTTCATATTTCATTACAATGAGATTATTATTTTTCATGGCGGTATATTATTAATATGAATTTTAGCACGGCCGAAATGATTATAGCTTTTATTTACGCATTTTTGGAGAAATTGAACACTATTGTGACCTTCAGCTAAGCAGAAGAGGAAGAATAGTTTAGGTTTTATTTACCACTGGGATCCATTTCGATTTCGTGACCAATTTACAAATAATTTAAAATTACATTACATTTCTTGCTTCGAACAAACCTGATCTACGAATTCAATTTAGCATTAGAAAAGATTTCATTTCCAGGAATTCACATCTCGACTCATTACGACATCGTACTGAATCACATGGCATACAGGGAAGTATGTGATCATTTAGCGTCCTAAATACCACTGTTATATCAAGAGTACTAATAATATAATATATAGGCCTCTTGTATTATATTTCATACTAGTCGTACGTAGCCTACATGTTCCTAAATACCACTGTTACATTACGTACTAGTAGTACGTGGCTCTTCCACTGTTACATTAAATACTCCTGTTATACAAAATACTTGCTGTTACAAAAAATACTTGCTGTTACAAAAAATACTTGCTCTTACAAAAAAACTTGCTGTTACAAAAAATACTCGATGTTATGGAACTACATTATGAGTTATGACTATAAAATAACGTAACGGCCTGTTCCAAACCATCACTGTTACATTATATACTAGTAGTACTGTACCTGTTATACAAAATACTTGCAATTACATGTTACAATATACTCGATGTTATGGAACACGGCCGACGTGATGCTCCCTTCGCTTTCAAAGGTGCAGCGAAGCTAGCATCAAGTCGGCCGTGTATGGAACTACTTTATGACAACCGTTGCTGCAGTGTTGTCAATTTAGCGACTTTGTCGCTAGATCTGGCTACTTTTAACAATTTTCAGGGACAAAATAAATACTAACTTTTAATCCTGAACTGGAGTCGTGCATAAATATAACGTAACTGGTTTCGTGGTGTCAATACTGTCAGTATGACTTCTGGACTTTCTCATGGCCCTCGACTTATACTTTTGCCTTTGCCAAATGTTTGCATAAACTACTTTGACTAAAGGGTTTTAACATAAATACATTTTGTAAAAACACTGGAGGAGAGGGATTCGATCCGGTGCTGTGGAGCGAACTTCGGCGTAGGCTTTATACAGTAATGTATGGTGGTACCGTTATTTTGGAACTGTTATGTGGAACCTAGTATTTTCGTGGAACTGGAACAGTTGGAACTGTTACGAGAAAATAACAACTTTTCCCATCTCTAGAAAGTTGGCTGTTTATCGTGTTTTGCTACACAGCTGTGAAGAAAGTGAGCATTGTTACATATAAATTGTTCCGTTAATGTCACTTTCATAATGTATTTCATAATTATTTACTACTGCGGAATTAGCGAAGCCCTACTGCGGATTTATTGGCACTGTTGCGGAATTACCCGAGTTCTTTTTTCAACTGTAATGTATGTACTACTAAATAATATAGGCTATTTGCATTTTAATAGGTATCTTTATCTCATTTGGTAATGAAAGGTTTCGTCCATGTCTACATATCTTGATAATATTTTTCAATAAACATTTGACAGATTTACTTCTTAATATTGCGGAATTAGCAGAGTCTCACCTAAAAGTAGTAGTAGTTACTAATTGCGTTAGTTATTTAGTTTGTCTTCCGTCCAGGTTGCCCAGGTTCTATCCTGGTCAGATCGAAATATAATTTGTGGTGCAGAAAGAAAATGTTACAGAGAGATTTTCTCAGTATACTCCCGTTTCCCTCTATCATTTCACCATCATTCTCCACTTCATCTAAACTTTCTCTCTTTCATCATCATTTCTGTTCCTTTCCTGCTGATCCGGAGCTGTGTTCGGGCTTGGGTTGGATCCCCCTTTGGTCTTTGGTTTCTTCCGAGGTTTTCCCCAGCCGTGGGACTGAAGCCGGATGGTCTATGGCGAGTCTATGGCGAGTTCTTGGCATCAACCCCTTTGATTTGATTACCCCCCTTTGATTTGATTACCTGGTTGGGTTTTTCCGAGGTTTCCCCCACCAAAAGGCAAATGCCGGGTAATATTTTGGCGAATCCTCGGACTTGATCTCATCTCACTACATCTCACCAAAAAGAAAAAAAAAATGTAAAAAATTGCTCAAAATTGTAAAAATTGTAGAAAATTACTAAATTGTAAAACTATAAAAATTTGTAAAAATTGTAATTGTAATATTGTAAAATGTTGACTTGTTCCACATCTTAAAGCTTCATTGCTCATGTAAGATCTATGGAATAAAATAAATGAATGAAATGAAATGAATGAATGAATGAATGAATGAATGAATGAATGAATGAATGAATGAATTTCCTAAATTTCGGGCTTACAATCGATGCAGATTCGGCTGCGGATCGCCACCGAACTTGGACCCGTGATAAATGGTCAAGCCCACAGCTGTTGAGTAACTGTTAGCATGTATGACCGTGATAGAACGAGTCCGGGTTCAGGTTGGGATAAGTTACCCTCTTCCCATTAAGAGCAAACGTTGGGTAACTTTCATCGCTGGACCTGGACCCATTTTGCTGGTATTCTCACTTTCATTTCACTCAAACACTAGATAGCCACTGCAATTTATAAAGAGTCGTAAAATAAATACATTAAAAATAAGTGGTCTTTAGTTGCTGGTGGTAGTGCTATGTACCGTTGGGCTCTCTCCGAGGCTCATGGTATCTCGTGGAATCGGGGTTGAGGGACCGTGGTGATGCCTACAAGAAAAAGTAAAAGATTCTGCTTGCTCTTGGAGAGTTCGGTGGCGGCCAGTAGAGGGATCTGTAAAGAGGGAGAGTCTTAGGGCATGCACATCATTCCACTCCGTGTAGCACAGTGGGTCCACCCAAGCGGTCTACATATGAGGAGAGTCCTAGCCCGTGCCCTTTTCCTTAACGGAGACTATTATATATAGAGTGGAAGTGAAGTGATAAAAGCTAATATATTGGTGGAAGGTTCATAGTTTTTTTCAGAAAAAAATTTTTTCCCAAATGTTTAACAACTTCTTATTCGGTAACTAGGCCTATTGCGAATAGGATCGTAATTTTTATCCATATTGATAGGGAATCTAATAAAGAATAAATTATTTCACGGCTTATTTCAATAGTGTGGACGGTTTTCGTATTAAATTTAATTTTAAAAACCTCTAAATTCAAGCCACTACACGACTCGAACTGGTGGCAACGTCGAGGTAGAGAACAGCTTAGCTACCGAGACACACCGAGTTCGTTGACCTTTTAATCTGTATCACGAGTAGAATGTGTTAGCGGCGATGTTGCGGGACCGCTGAAACTTCAAACTTAATTTTCTAATTAACCGTGCATTTAATCACGAAACGTAATAGGTTTTCTATTCATTTACATGTACTCTATCGTCTCTTTCAATCTGCAAGATTATTTCACTACCACTCTGTATATATATATATATATATATATATATATATATATATATATATATATATATATAAGGTCAGTGAAAAATATAACATGGAAATTAATATTGAAAAATCGAAAATCATGTCATTTTGTGGGAAATTCCCTGTACCAAGCAAAATCTGTTTGAATAATAAAATAATAGAAAGAGTAAATACCTTCACTTATCTTGGCTATACACTATCACCTTATGATGAAGTAGATATTGCTGAAAAAATATGTAAATATAATAAAACAATGGGGATCATTAATAAAATCATGAAACCCTCACTAGTACAAAGACACACAAGAATAGGCTTGTATAAAACCTTAGCACAGCCAGTATTAAGCTATGGTAGCGAAGCGTGGACTGTGAAGAATAAAGATGTCAGTAGAATAACAGCAAGTGAGATGATGTTTATGAGAGCAACAGCTGGATATACTCGCTGGGATCATAAAAAAATGAGGACCTAATGCAAGAACTTCAAATAGAACCCATTATGCAGTTCATCAGCAAATATCAACTTCAGTGGAAGGGTCATCTCGAACGAATGAATCGATGCAGAATTCCAAAAGCACTGCTTCATTACCATCCATATGGCAAAAGATCTCTAGGCCGTCCAAAGAAGAGATGGACTGAAAATTCTAGTTTGAGACCGTAACAGGCCATTTGGCCTAATACTTGTTAGGAAGATGATGATGATGATGATGATGATGATATATATATATATATATATATATATATATATAATTTATTCGTATTATGAAGGATGGGTGGAACGGAGAAAAATTCTCTCCGGCACGGGATTTGAACCCGGGTTTTCAACTCTACGTGCTGACGCTCTATCCACTAAGCCACACCGGATTCCCATTCCGATGCCGGATTGAATCCTCTCAGATTAAGTTCCACCTCTTAGGTTCCCTCTAGTACCCAACCCTCATGCACTGCGTCACAGATGTATGACAGTGGCACAATGTCCAACACATTAATGTGCAGAGGTGCACTCATTACGAGTGACTAAGCAGCCGGGATCCGACGGAATAAGCGCTGTCTTAAATCATTAAGTGATTATTGTCGCATATCATATATTACGATATACCGAAGTACATATATTTCCATGCAGAAATTCGGCGTCATCATATGATGAAGGATGGGTGGAACGGAGAAAAAACGGAATGAGAATCCGGTGTGGCTTAGTGGATAGAGCGTCAGCACGTAGAGCTGAAAACCCGGGTTCAAATCCCGGTGGCGGAGAGAATTTTTCTCCGTTCCACCCATCCTTCATCATATGATGACGCAGAATTTCTGCATGGAAATATATGTACTTCGGTACATCGTAATGCATTATTCGTACTGTATTAGTTAATTAGGTTGTAATACTAGTAGATAGTAGTATGTTAGTAACAATAAGAAGTTAGTAGTGTCTTAGTGATAGTAGTAGTTAGATACTCAGTAACAGTAGACGTTAGTTACTTAGTAGTAACGGTAGATTTATTTTATTTTTATTTTAGTAGGTTATTTTACGACGCATCATCAACATCTTAGGTTATTTTTTAACGTCTGAATGAGATGAAGGTGATAATGCTGCCGAAATGAGTCCGGAGTCTAGCACCGATAGTTATCCAGCATTTGCTTATATTGGGTTGAGGGAAAACCCCGGAAAAAACCTCAACCAGGTAACTTGTCCCAACCGGAAATCGAACCGGGCCACCTTATTTCGCGGCCAGACACGCTAACCGTTACTACACAGATGTGGATAATAATGGTAGAAGTTAGTAGTTATTTTGCTAGTAAGTAGTAGTAGCAGTAGCATTGTTTTATGTAGTAACGTTTTCAGCTGATTATATTATACAACGTCGAAATTAAACATGGAAGAGGAATGACTGACAATTTTGTTTTTACCACCCTGTCAGGGACGAAGTTCTTGTATGTACCGTAAATATATCACACGAGCTTCCCAGCTTTACATCCCTCTTGGAGAATCCCAACTAAATATTATTTTTATCGCCTTTTAAAATCCATCGCCCTCAACTGGGTTTGAATACGCTAACCTCGGAACTGATCCACAGCTTGATAGCCTCCTAGCCGCTACATCACCGAAGACTTTTGAGCAACGGAAGTTCGCATAAACTTTGGTCAGATTCCTAATTACGTTGGAAGTCTTTTTCTTTAAGCAAATCAATATTTTTATGTAACTTATCTTGTTTAATCCGAAAAAATATAGACCTACACTTCAACAACACTTGTGTGGTGTGCTTGTATTTGCTAAAATATGTCATCCCTGCTTAAAACGATTTGAAATTAGATTTTCAAGAATTTAGCTTCTTTCTTTAGTGCATCTGGCTACACAAGTATGGATCACGTGAGTTAAACAGCTGGTCAGTGACCACACACGCAGATAGCGAGGTCGAGGTGAAATCAACGAAACCCACGCCGATCTATGGTTCAGCGATACCGTGCATAAAAAAGTATTATCAATATTTTTTTATAAAATAGGCTAAAATAGACACCAACGTCAAATGAGACATTTTGGGCTCTAGAAAATGAGCAATATTGCTTATAACCATAGGTAGGAAGTTCGTACCAAAACATAGATTTCAGTTGTATAAGCGAGGAGTGTAGATGTCACCCGTGCCTCGCCCTGCTCCTACTCGCTACAAAAGATACGCAGTTCACATAAACAACGCATAGTGGCACTCTATGGAGCTGTGTATAGTCGTGTATAGTTTGAAGAATACTGTTAATTTATATTAATATTTTAATTTCTGAACAAAGTGAGCTATTCCGTTATTATTGTATTATTTACGTAATGTTAATATTATGCACGATTCCAAAAAAAATTAAATCATCTCTTATTAAATAATTATGCAAGCATGAATGTGTAACACGTTTATTTTTCCCCGGATTATCCTTCGTTAAATGTTGACGTCTCGTGCTGCTATGCATTCGGTTGGGTTATAGTCCAAGTTCAACATCAGAATTACGACACCAACTTCCTAGCTGTCATTATGACAGAAATGAAAACTTTCCTTGAAAAATATTTCTGGGTTTGATATTATGTGCCACATACGAGATACACTATTACATTCACAAAGTAGTTGTTCACCTGTTGATAGGAAGATATATTGTATCATATTTTAGATTTGCTCCAGTAACGGCTTGTGACGTAGAACGAATATTTTCAGAGTAGAAATATTTTTATTTTCTGAACATAAAAGGAGTATTTCTTTTGATAAAATGAAAATGTTCATTGTTATTTGTTATAATGAGGCTAGAATCATAATTGTATCCTTTATATGCTATTTTTATATTTAGCCCTGTGGATAAATTATTTGAGTTTGGAATTTACGAAGTTTATAATTACAAATTATTGCTTTTTTATATTATTCGTTTATTATTTTATTGAAGCACATGTTTGGTTACCACCCGGCTGTACATGCTTGTCGTTATGGTTCACTGACATTGAGAGATGCGCTATTACTTTATATTCGGTAGAAATATAGTCCAAACTCACACAACTTAACAGTTTTGATACCAACTTCCTAGCTCTGCTTATAATAATCCAGAAACGTGTTTAGAACTTAATATTAGTCTGTCTCTTCGGGGGTAGGTTTTCACCTCAAATCCTATGTCTATAGGTATCCTACAAGCAAAACTCAGCTCAGACTCCTCGCGTCGCGCATGCTATACCCCTCTTACCCCCCCCCTTGCAGTAGGTGGTTCTCTAATAAGCGGCTACTGGTATAGCTATAACGGCTACGGTTGCGGACATGTGCACTCAAAGAGCAGCTGTAACAATAACCAATTAAGTGAATATAACATTAAAACATGTCAACATCGTCTCTTTCTAAGTCACAATCGGTATCTATCTTCACTGGAACTGTCCTCATATTTAAATTTTAAATATTTAAATTAAATTAAATTAAATTAAATTAAATTAATATTTAATATAAAACGCTATGTGACTCCCTGACGCTGTAGCAATAACACATTTACAGTTCAGCACAAGAAGATAATACGTGCGCATGCGCATAGTGTCGGTGGTGTGATTGGAGACGCGGAGCATGCTGGGAAAGGGAGCATACGTCATCTGCGCGAGACGGTCACGCCCGCTGGTTTCTGTGCACTGAGTTTTGTTTGTTGGATACCTATAGTAATAATCCTCATTATCAACAATAAACTAACTTTTCTTACCCAGTTTTGGCCCAGTTGTCTGGACCCTTAAACTCTCGAGTCTTCTCCTCGTCATTCCAGTACCTTGACATGACGTTGTAGCCACGTACACAAAGTTCTCCAGGAGTACCCATAGGAACCATGCGACCCTCTTTGTCAACTAACTTCACCTGGAATAAATAGTAAATGATCACCGCATATAATGACGCATAAAAAGCACACATATTACTAGACTTCGTGGAATTGCCACGAGAATCGCAAGGTTTACTGCGCACGCAGTATAGACTGTATGAGAAGAGGGCGTGCAATGGATGGAGTATGCTTCTGATGTAAACACTGAGCAGTATACTGCGGTTACAATAAAAACCCGTATCCTGCATTCAAGAAATATTATGAATGATCATTTAAGTAGAAAATGTCTAAACATGTAAATACACAATTATTTTGTAGTGAGATATGTTAACTCTTAAAATTTAATGTAAGATACTCTCACCATCCTTGAATATGTACAGTGCAGTGAAGAGTTACGTACATTTTGAGCGACTGCAAAGTAACCTCCTCCGATGGTCACTTAAACAGTTTTTATTTTGGAAAAATGTACGTTCAACATCACACGATGTAATACGTACATATTTGAAGAACGGAAAGTCACTACTTTATAGTACACCAACTTCAGATGTCTTGTCGTAACCTGATGGTACATCATTTATAGTACGAAGTTGTGAATAGCCAGAATTTTTAGCAATATCGTTTCTCAACTTACATTTCATTTTTTTTTTCTGAAATTAGTGAATTATTATTTTGGATAACGGTTTGTGGTACTTTATCCACTATATTAAGGGCTTCTGAGAGTTGTAGTTTAGACGATTCTAACAGAATGAGCGTATTCCGAATCTCACCGGTGAGCAATCCGATGGCATCACGGTTTTCCGAATTCCACCGATGACGTCATTGATGCTCCACCGGTGTCGCACCGGTGCCATCAACTTGCAGAGGTGGTGGAAGGCTCCATCAGCCGCCATCAGTGAATCTGATTGGTTCTTGTATAGGGCGGGAATTAGCAGACGAATGACATCGTGCACTGTTGTGTCATGGCGGTGTGTTCTGCTTTAGTTCTGCTGTATTGTTTGTAATGAGCAGAACGTAAAAACAATATGTTAATGGCTTATGAGCGAACATGTCAACGGACCAGTTATTATTACCAGTTCAAGAAATAAGTTGTTTATGATCTCTTTTATTTGAACGAGATGGCAGTACGGACATTTCGCAAAATTTTGCTAGCGTAGCACAGATAACCACTTACACAGTCGCCATGACAGCATCGATTCTTCCAGCAGTTTTGTTCCTTATTTTCGTTGCAACGTGACGTCATTGATGCCACCGGACCGGTGAGATTCGGAATGCGCTGAATGATGCTTTTGGACACGATTTTAAAATTAGAATCAATGAACAGAATATCTTCCAATAAATGTTGAGAAGGCAATGATTTTACAGCTGCAACAGCGGAACTGTCTGTGCTATCCAATGCATCAATTACCTCCATTATTTTGCCGTAATGTTCTGCATAATAATTATTAACAGCATCCAACCACGTTTTCCAACGGGTCAAGACTGGCTGCGGGGGTAAGGGTATTCCAGGGGCAATTATTTGGAACAGCAACACTCTCATTGTAGTATGTTTGATTGAATTCATGTCTGCACTGAACAGATGTTAAGCTTTGACTATCCCAACCACAGTAATGCAAAAACAAGTGCTTACATAGGTATCGTACATTATCTGTAGCTGCTCTATCTATTTGGACAGGTCACAAGTCTTAACATGAACTTCTGCTACTACGAGAACGGGCGGTCGCTCACCTCCTCTATACTACCGTACATCGGTAACCTGATTGTGCGCTGCGTGTGGCAATTCAACGAAGTCTACATATGACACATACGTATTCAGTTTCTCTGGAAGTGAGGTAAGCCTAAATCTGTGCACTGATCGAAGTACAGACCTGATCTGTGCACTGATCGAAGTACAGACCTGGTCCGTTACATTTCTAGGTACAGCAGAGCGTCTCGTTTAGGCACAGTGAAAACGTAAACAAAGTGCAGGTAATGTGTGTGTGAGGGGGGGAGGACGAGCCGTACTATAAACACGAGGGATGCACAAGATTTTAGTTACAACATTTATGGCGGAGGATTGATTAATTAATTAATTTATTCATTTGCTAATAATTGTAACATATAATATAATATAAACGCATTAAATTTTCGCCCACCCCTGAAAGAGTAGAACCCATGCTCAGGAGCGGATTCCAAAATGAAATCATATTTTCTAAAAACACACAAAACAGAAGAACACAAGAGTACAGTTGGTTTCGTAAGAAATTACATTACAATATCTCTTTTCTAAATTCTACTTGGCGCGGGTCCTTGCAATCACCACACATGCTTGAGAACCTATGAGTAAACAAGTATATTTTATTTTTTTCGTTTATTTATTTATTTATTTATTTATTTATTTATTTAACATGCATATTTGTGTTCGTGTTAATTTAGCTGTTTTATAATTCACACTACTGAGGAACATGTTGAATATTAGGAGCATCAAGCGTTCCCTTCAGAACGAACTTATAGAGAAGTTTGGAAAGGAATGTTTTCTTATTAAAGAAAAAACGCACTGAATTTTGCAAATTGTTAAAGAAGTATAAGGACAGATAGAACTCGATTCTTTCAAAAGCAGTGTAATAGCGAAAGGTACATGAAAAATATTTAATTATACAGTGAAAACTGATCTTCAACATCAAAATCAGACATAAAACATGAAAAAGAATTTCATCTAGATTTGAGTATAATGTTGGTACATGCCAACATCCCTTTAGTGTTTTTGAAAAAAGTTATTTTGAGTGAAAGTAGGAGATACTTTTCTTCTGATATGCTGCAAATGTACTCGTACCTTGTAATTCGGGGCATTGAATTATGAAGAAATGTATTTCATATAAGTACTGTATATTATTTTCTTTTTTTTTGCTCACACACAATAGTAATATGCGTTACAAGAGCGGTATGTTGAAGTTTTCATGTTCGAGGGAAAGTTTGAAAAAGCGAAACGTAGTTGAGCTTTTTTAATTTCCGAGAGTTCAAAGAAAACATACCGCTCGTGTATCGTACATTATTTTGTGCGAAGATCGTTTATTACATACCTGAAAGAGGAATTTCTAATTAATTGCAATGAAATCTCCATCTTGGTTTCTGTTCAATGACGGCAAATTTGCAAAACAAAAATATCTGTCTTCAATATTGTTGCTTTAAAATGTTTTCTGTGTTTGCTATACTCCAGCAGGCCGTGATATACGTCTGTCTTTTTTTTCCCCCCAGTCTATAAATGCGAACTTAAAACAAACGGTAAGATTATGTAATGATTTATTTTTCATTTTAATATTTTAACAATATTATTTATATAACATATTGCAGTAATAACATCGGCATCTGGAATCTTGTTGAGTTTTTCACGGCTTCCTTAATGTTACTTGCATCACGAATCCAGTAACTTTAGTGGAGTTGTAGAGTTTACTTAATTTTTGCAAATATTTAAAAACAATAATTAACAGTGCAATTTAGGTAAAATTGCAGTGGTAAGTTTCCGATTTATAATTATTACTAAGTTATATTGAACGTCTCTAAAAATAATATGTTAAAATCCTAAAGCAGTAAAATCAATGTGTCACTTAAGCGGTAAGAAGAGGGAAATTGTTATGTGTGTTAGGTTGGGAATACTGAATGTGGAATTTTAGACTTTCCGCGAATTGGTTTTGTGCGGAAACCAAGCAAATACGCACGATCTCGCACAAATGATTATTTCTTATTGTTAAAACTTTTACAGTATAATGTATATTGAAACATTAATGTAGGCAATTATTTGTTGTACTAGAAATGCACTGTATACGAGTATATTATATTTGTAAACGTGAACATTTATTTTGTGTCTTACTGTGATTAAATGTGTATCTGTTGAGGCAAGGACTATGTAAACGCACTCTCACTCTCACATTCCTATCTACACAACACAGTGGTCCGTGCGTTCGTAACTTGATGAGTTTCGATACCCTGATCTGAAGTCGGGTGATGAGCACGATGGTTTTCGCTGCCTATCGTAGCTCCCTAAATTCATCATGGTTCTGGATGGGTACTGATCCCAATACACTGAAATTCCTTGAGGAAATTCCTTCTCCATGAGGACTCGAACCAGCGCACATTCCGTAACTCAAATCCAGGCATTGTGCCTTAGAACACGACGCTATGGCGCGGAACATAGCCTGCGGTGGGTCTAAAAATTCTAATTTCTGCAGTTTCGATATGCTTTCATGTTTCTTCGTGCTCGAAAAGTCGTTACTAGTAAGGTCTAATTCAGGAATGTCGGAAATCAGACTCTAAATGTGCAGTTATGTGCGCGGATCGCCGGTCTGTGCAGATTGCATCAATCAAGCGTTGCTCTTACCCGTTCTTAGCTGGAGGGGTGTACAATAATCTATTCTGCGCTTCTAGGGTTGGATTAAATAGACATTTGGACATTATAAACATAGTTAGCAGAACGAAAAAAACACAGTTATTATCAGTGTCTGTATTTGACAATTGTAACACAAGAAACTTTAGGATTACTCAGTTATACTTCACAAAGTAGTGGTTTGTAAAGCATAATTTATTAATATGATTTTATACAGTATTTGAAGAAAAAAAATTGCAGTAATTTCGAAACAACAAAAAACGAACAAGTATTTCATTTTACATAGTAGGTACGGTACTAATTATTTTAAAGTAATAGACCCTACTCTTTCATTGTTCGTCAAGCTTATTATTTACTGTGATCATTGGCACACAAATGTTGAAGAAAATATTATACTCGTAATTAATTACATGCAGTAGGACATTGTAAAGTTTTTACACTGAAATCATTTCTTTGCTGTATGTGAATATAAATTAATATTAATATTAATAAATATAAATTAAGCTTAGAATTTAAATTCACATATAGTTTATTTGAAAATCTTGAGAGCAAGTATCGAAAAATTGGGAGCGTTACTCAAAGAAATTAAAAGTGTAGTTCACAAGCTGCGAAGCGACGATATTCTCTTTATGTCAGATTTAAAGATTTATTAATATAAGTATATTGAATTAATATTGTGACGTGAGATGAAAAATTTGCCATTATATATTTTTCCAGAAAAATTTTCCGCCTTGCAAATAGTATTTTCTTCTCTCCTTACAACCTCAAGAGCCTCACATGTATTCCTCACTATATTCTCATCACTTACCAGTTTATGAAATGAAAGTCGTAAGTCTAACCTTTGATGGCTGTGTTAGTACAGACGCCAAAACAACGCCATTGTCAAGTACGTTTTGCCGTGAGAGTACTGATTAAGAAATAAGCGCTGGGAATATCATAATTTGAGAACTTTACTAATCTGATCTAAATTGTCACCTCACAACACTATTACCTTGACATAGGTTGATGAAAGCCTTTAATTTTAAAATTATTATTATTGTTGGCTGAGGAAAACTTTATAACAATTATGTTATATGATTCGTAATTTCTCTTCTCCGTTATCTGTGAACTTCTCACTTTATTTATCATAACTCATTCACAGACACAGCCAAATCGGCACTCGTACTGAAACTGTGTTACTGAAACAAAAGCTGCTGCAGGTATTGTATAGCCCTGGCGCGTTCCCCTCCAAGGCGATTCACTCCCTCCAGGTAGGGGAATAGAGAGTGCACATCGCACAGAGACAGTTGCACAATGTGCGCGACTGCACAATGTGCAGGGTTTTGACATGCCTGGTCTAGTTTATGCGGACGAAAATCGAAGCAAATTGGCAATGCTCATGTTAAAATAAAATGATAGTAGCCCTCTCACTTAAGGCGTATCATTTAATTATCACGCGCATTATTGAACATTGCTTTATAGGATAATTAAACAATCTTGTTATTATTTGTTGTAATTACCTCAGTGTGTGGTAGAACTCTTCCAACTGTTGTCGTCCTTTGTTCCAGCGAGTCGTCTGGTTCGGATATAAATACTGCACATGCCTCCGTCATCGCGAAAGCTGGCTGTAAGAAAGAGCTATATGTGTAATGTCATATGTTACGAATTCGGAAGGTTCTATGCGTCAGAAAACGAAATTAAATGTCTTACTGTGTGTTACAACCATAGAACTCATTTAATACCCAAGTGTAGACTTTGTAGACACGAGTTGAAAACAAAATATACATTCATTGTGGCGTTATTACATTAAGACTTAATTTTGTTCAAAGTGGTTCAATACCGCACCTCGATTCTTCAACATTCTAATCTACAGCTTGTCCAAGGTAAGTCTGCGAGCCGAGAGGGGAAGTTGGAGACAGTTCTGTAGTGAAAGGAGGCGGTAGAGATAGGGGACCAGTACAGTCTCATATGACAGCAAAGTTTTCCTACTGCGCTTCAGTTCATAGAGCGGTAATAATTTAAGACGCTTTGAAATAGACTGTACTTCTACTTCTGCTTGAAGTGAGGTTTGGCGTTCTGATTGGTAAGCGTTGCCGTAGGAGAGAAAGTTGCATGAGGTGGGAGGCTGGGAGACAGCGTAACTGTTGCCTTTATCTGAAAACAAGGACAAAAATGCGTGCGCTCCGTAGTGTATTTTAAACGATGTGCACACGTTGAAATCTGAGCGTCAAGTGACCTATGTGGCAACTGTGTTTTGCCTCTACATTCCATCCCGATATCCCCACTCGCAGACTTGACTTGGACAAGCTGTAACTTGGTAGACCTGTAGGTGATGGGTAGAGCTCGGATTTCATTCACCAAAACATTGAAAAGAGATTACCGATGTATAGAGTATATTATAGCTGAAATTTGACATAACGAGCTCTGAACGGACACTCCTAACTATGGTCCGTCCCAGGTATCTGTAGAATGACTAGACGCATATGGGGCGAAATCTATCTGTGCAAAAGTGTATTGCGGGCAGCATCAGCTCGAGGCCGCTAAGGGGTAAGATGCTCGTGGTAGTGTTCAGATAGAAATTATCCCCTCCCTGCAAGGGATTGGTAGCTTCCTTCAACCAATGCCTCCCCCCAGACCCTAGGTGGCATCGTAAATACGACGCTGACAGGTGGGCCATCCTGTCTCAGACCGTGATACAGCCAGATCCCATTTCGCAGACGAACAGCCTTATAAGCTTCAGGGACCCGGAGCCCCAAGCCCTTACTAATCGCCGATGCTGCCAGGTGGGCCATCCTGACTCAGTCCCTGATAGAGCCAGGTCCCACTTATGTGGGAAGCATAAATTCTGGCTAGTACTTTCTTAATTAGTGAGTAGTGTGTAGTGTTTAAAATAGTGATAATATTAGGTTCGTTCCAACAATCAGTAACCGTCCGTAACTATTGTGAGAATGCGCGGTACAGAAAAGGCGTTCCAACACAATCCGAACCAGTTCTGAACCGGAAACATGTACTGCAATCGGGCATCCCTACAAACTTTTGACACGGATCCGGAACGATCAGAAATTGTCGGCGGATACTGGTGAGTAGCCTACGTGTCTCGGAGTTGCGCAATACGCTCACCAACGTCTCCTGGATACTGAAGGAAGACGTGATCGACTGTTCACATCAGTGAGGTTAAGATGAAAAGCGACAGTGCAGACGAATAATAAAACTAGAGATTTAATTTAAATTTTCGCCAAAAAGAAAGAGAATGAAAATTATTTGGGCATTGAAATAGTTAATTACATTTTCAACATGCAACTTTTATTAAAAGTATAGGCCAATAAATAAAGCACATAAATGAATAACTAAAAAAAAAAATATATATATATATTTTTCTTTTTAGATGAAAGAATCTCCCAGTACACGACATCGAATTAGCGGAATTCTGACTTTCCATATTCTTTGTTATCTTTTTATAAAAAATTATCCAAATTCTGTTTTCTGCAATTTGAATTAGCTGCGAAACGACAATAACTAAGCAATCCGTTCTCAGACAAAGATGATCACACTTATAGAACTCTGGATTTTATACACGATGATCCGATAAAGCATTCCAACATCATCCAGTTCTGTTTCAATCCTGTAGCAGATACCCAACCAGCGCATGCGCATAAGAAGATCCAAGGTTCATACATAAACTGATGCATGATCCGCTTGTTGGAATGAACCTTATTGCGCACTGTTTGAAATAGCACTTCCCAAACTCGCTGTGAAGACTGAGAGCGAATTAGCCCTCATGTAGGGTAAACGTACAAAACCCGCAACATTAGAATACTTGAATTTTCTTATATCATTAATTACTTCAGGACAATGATCCTCATATAAATTTGGACTCATACAAATTAATGATATAAAATATAAATAATATGAAAATTCTAAACTTTCATGACCAAAAATCTGGTTGGGCTTGAGCCACTTCTGCCCATAATTACGCACCAACCCTGCCTTAAGAAATGCAAATAGCTATTGGTTCAAGAGAACATCTTTCCAGATTCAAATCTAATTTGAAACTGATGGATTTGTAACTAAGAACACTACACCTGTGACCATATCTGTTAGAATTTACTTATTGTATTATGTGTAGGGGGAGACTGTTGTACCTTTAGCATAGTGTACCTTTGAACATTTTTTTTTTTTTTTTTTTTTTTTTTTTTTAATTTTTGCTGCTACCTAGAGGACTGAAACTGAAGTAGATTGTAGAGAAAGCCGCTAAGTAGCTCTGGTCGTAGTTTCAATTTGATTTATTACAAAGTGTGAGTTCTGTGGACAAAAGAAGTTTTTTAGTACCAAAAGTAAACATTTCGTTCATTGATACATGTTTTCTAACACAAAACCAGATTGTATTTGTTAATATCTTTAAAGTACAGTGTGTTTACTATCATGTGGTGAGTAATAACATATTTTAATTTCCATGATTTATTCGAATCTCTAGTTTTGGGAGCCATATTTGTTTAAAAGTGCATCCTCTTGTACCTTTGAACACAAAAGATGTTGTACCATGGTACATGTTCCAAGGTACAAAATACTATCAGTTTTTGTTTTTCTTTTATTTTAAGATCATGTCACGAAGTAAGTCTGGAGTTAAGAGGCCCCCAATTGATCCGGATGCCTTGAAGAAAGCTGTTGAAGCAGTTATTGCTCCTCCAGGAAATAAAATCTCAATCAGAGAAGCCTGCCCTGGTTTATGATGGCAAATACATTTTAAATATGATTGTCAGCTTTTACAGCTTATATTCCCACCTATATTCCAGGTGTTCCAACTTACAAGAGGGTATGTTCCAAGGTACATGAACCTGTTGTACCTTTGAACACATTACATATCCCTTCATTTTATTTTTTCCATCCTTAATAGATCTGTAAAACAGGAAAATACATACAGGAAATTGTAAAGGAATCTTCAATAATTATGTAAAGCATTTTTTTTATTTAAAATATTTCATTTCCAAAATAAAAAAAAAATAAAATGTGAAAAGTGTTTAGAGGTACAACAGTCTCCCCTACATAATTACATAAAACGAGAGAGTATTAGAAGAATAATATATTTATATTTTTTATGCCATCCTAGCATTATGAACAGGTTGTTACTACATCCAATATCGTGCATAATCGGCTTATTATTCTACGCGTGCCAATAATAGCAATGACGTATTCGCTATGACGTAATACCGGAATGCTTGGACCTGCAAGGTCAACCATTTCTCTTCATTCAGTGCCAATGCGAGGTGCAATTAATCGATACAAACATGTGAAGACTTTGTCAGTTATTCATGCCGAATTATTTCTTAATTTATCTCCTACAATTTATAACGCTAAGATGCCATAAAGTGTTGTATCCTACTCGTGGATAATCTTATTATGACACTCGTGAAAATTGTAGCACGAACGATAGTGATTGCGAGAAACATTGACTCATGCCATAATCATCAAAATTATCCACTTGTTGCATAAATAACTATTAAAATGTAATATGTTTCTAGGAGTGTGTATGAAGAACGTGTTACTTACTACCAGTTTCTTTACGTTGAGGATTTCCTTCATTTGCATAGCCACTTGTTCTGAGCATGGGGCTCCCCCATATGCCGCCATTTCTAACGTAGTGACTTTCAGATCATGCTCACGTGACTTGACTATCAAGTCAATATACAGGGCTGGGGTTGCTAAGATGTGAGTACATCTGAAATCGGAGTATATATTAGTATATACTGTAGTAATATGTAGTAGTAGTAGTAGTAGTAGTAGTAGTAGTAGTAGTAGTAGTAGTAGTAGTACATTTTTTTTAACTTGATAGGAGATAATAAATATACCTTTCTTGTATAATGACCTCCAGGAGTCTCTTAGCATCGAACACAGGTTGTGGTATAACGCAAGTCACTCCTTGGCATAGCGCAGCGATTACACACCCCAGGCTGCTCATCATATGGCACAGCAGCGTGGCTACTACAGGCTTCGACTCCTAAAATTATTTTATAGCACATTATCTTATAAGGTGCGAATTAAAACTATAAAACTTAACAAAATCCTATATCCAGTTTATACGGAGTGATTCACTTGCTGCGCAACCCTAACTTTCATTTTAAAGACAAAGGTGGAACATTACGTCGTTGTTCCTGCAATAACTCCTATGTGCAAAATACGAAATTTTTCAGTAGGAAGAAAAAGCACATTTATTCTTCTATGGCAGTAGTGCATAGGAGATTATGAATTCTTACATTTTCGAAAGAAAGAAATGAAATTACGTATGAAGAGTCCACTGCAAGAATGATGGATGTCATTTGGAATACATTTTGCAGGAGAAGCAATTGAAAGTTTGAAATGCTTAGCGCTCAAAGCTTAACTGTGATTTTCCGATCATTACTGGACAATGCCTATCAGTGTTAATGCCATATAACTCTCTATGTACATTCTATATGAAGAGTCCACTGCAAGAATGATGGATATCATTTGGAATAAATTTTGCAGGAGAAGCAATTGAAAGTTTGAAATGCTTAGCGCTCAAAGCTTAACTGTGATTTTCCGATCATTACTGGACAATGACTATCAGTGTTAATGCCATATAACTCTCTATGTACATTCTATATGTCTTAAGCTATGCATTGACAGTCTTGGTTCATTTTCGACAAGAAAGTGACATCCACCATTCTTGCAGTGGACTCTTCATATGTGTTAAGCTATGCATTGACAGTCTTGGTTCATTTTCGACAAGAAAGTGACATTCATCATTCTTACAATGGACTCTTCATATAGGAGATTTTATTATTTGCTGTATCATTATTTAAGATATTTAATAGAGCAAGAATCTGAAAATCGATAAATATGTCACATAGAAGTTATTGCCATTATATTTGGAAAGTCAGAGTTGGAAAAGAGAACAAAGACTAGGGTTCAGAAAACAATTATAGAACCAATACTAATATATGGATGCGAGAGCTGGGCCTTAACAAAAAATGATTTAAGTAGGGTGAATGTTGTAGGCCTACTAAGGAGAATAGCAGGTAAAACCAGGAGAGACCGGATACGAAATGAACGCATCAGAGAGGAATTGCAACAAGAACCAGTAGTCAAAAGAATAGAAGAACAGCAGTTGAAGTGGTATGGACACGTCCAAAGGATGGAGGAAGGAAGGAAGACAAGGCACTTTGCAGAAGCTAAACCTCGGGAAGTCGCCCGAAAGGGAGGCCAAGAATTATGTGGGAAGAAGTTGTCAAGGAGTTAGTCGAAAAAAGGGGAAAGTCGATTGCACAAATAAAACTCCTTGCAGCTGACCGGGATCAATATAAGAAATGGATCAGAGGCAACCCCTCCACGCTGCTTAGGCGGCAATAAGGAGGTAGTGAAAGAAGAAGAAGAAGAAGAGTTATTGCCGGAATAACGACGATTAGCTAAGCAATGGAGAAATAGAAGTGATGTTTTCCCGAATGCTGTTTTCCAGTTCTTCCAGGATAGGCTATGCAGATTATTTTTTACATTGTCTTTTAGAGTTCTTCTGTGATAAAATTCACATGGGATTAGATCGGGGAATCGGAGGGCTGCGCATTCCTACATATAATTCTATCTTAGAATACTCTTTGAAATTAGTCCGTAGAATAGTCCACTGTATGTGTTGTTGCGGAATCCTGTTAGAAAAAGACGCTCCTCTACTGCGAGCGGCTCAGCCGAGAGCCGGCTTGCCGGGTTTGCAATTACTCTACAACCTATCCACCCATTATATCAAAACATAACTTTATTAAACAGTCTGTAAGCTATATGAACTAAAAATCGTTAAATTGGCATCGTCAAATATTGTACTGTTATTATTTTTAAATTTATTTTTGACGATACGTTCGAAAAGATGATAGGAGATTCGTGGAAAATCTGCAATTGCTTGGAACGTTCAATAAATTGCTGGTTGTAGCCTATGATTTCAAATAATCGTAAATCACCGTTTGATGCCAAACATTTTAGTACTTACAATCATAAAACTTTAGCTTTTAGTGAATATTGTAACCAGTGCAAGAAAATAGATGCATCATTCGCTACATTCATATCTTAAGTGTAATACATATACAATTATTATAGTCAAACTTAATTTTCAATAATGGTATATTGCGGGCGACATCGGCCTGCTGCCGCTAAGTGGCAGTGATATGTTGCGGGTTTCATTGGGCGCTCTCACGTTAAGAAGTAAGATGCGCGTAGAGTATTACAGAAATGGTAATGAAAATTTACCCAGAATATGTGCCCACGTAGTTCTAGAATTCAAAGTAAAAAAATGTGACAAACGTTGATGAAACTGGCTTATAATGGAATGAATACGAAAGAAGAAACAGAAGTATTCGCGTAAAACTTGACCTATCCACTACAAATATAATACGTATGCCATAAATTGACGTAACAGTCATTGTACGCAGCAAGTGAACAACATTAGTGGATAGTGAAGTGTAATTTATTATACATAATATAATACAGTTCACACTACGTGAATAAATAAATAATCATAATGAATATGACTCTTTGTCCCATACACTCATATCTCTCTAAACTAGGTAAATGAGAAGTAAACATTATAAAATCTATTCAACCTTATAATCTCTCCAACTTTTTGAGAACTTCTCATATTACTGGTATGAAATTTAATCAAACACTGAAAGAATAAATATTTTAGGTCTCAGGTTATGTGTTTGGCTTAATACCGATTTACCTATTGAGATTGTAAGAATGTATGAGCAGAGTCCATGACTTTTGTCTCTCAAACTTGGTCTTTATCTTATCATTAACAATCCCTGTAATTTTAAAAATACGAACGTATTTCAGTTCTTAATTTCGTTATATATTCTCTCATTGAAACATGTCTATCTCTTATGCTCACTCATAGGCCTACATAAAATAATACAAATTTTTATACTATCAAATATACGAGTATATATGTACAATAATTACAAGCCAAATTTTAATAGAATTACTGAAAAATCTGATATTGAATTTTCTGAATATTACATCACCTTATTGTATTCCAAATTCCTGCGAAACATAAAAGCATTGTTAACAAGGCTGTGGTGACTAACAAGCACTCCTTTTGGGTTCCCTGTCGTTCCCTGTAAAAGAAATGAAGGAGGTTATTATAATAATTATACTATTTAATACTCAAATTCCAGCATTCACAATATTGTCTAGGTTAATACTTTCTTTAGTTATTCTCAATACGAACATACATTTTTCAGAGTTAATAAAATTTTGAAATTATTATACATATTATTTTGAGAGAGGATCAGAAATTAAGAGTGTTCGAGAATAAGGTGCTTAGGAAAATATTTGGGGCCAAGACGGATGAAATAGCCACCGGCTAGCTCAGTTGGCTAAGACGCTTATCTGAAGTTGCTCTCGGGCGCGGGCTCGATTCCCGCTTGGGCTGATTACCTGGTTGGGTTTTTCCGAGGTTTTCCCAACCGTAAGGCAAATGTCAGGTAACCTATGGCGAATCCTCGGCCTCATCTCGCCAAATATCATCTCGCTATCACCAATTCCATCGACGCTAAATAACATCGTAGTTGATACAGTGTCGTTAAATAACCAAGTAAAAAGGAAAATGAGGGATGAAGTCACAGGAGAATGGAGAAACGTACACAACTCAGAACTGCACGCATTGAATTCTTCACCTAACATAATTAGGAACATGAAATCAGACGTTTGAGATGAACAGGGCATGTAGCATGCATGGGTGAATACATAATTATGCATATGGAGTGTTACTTGGGAGGCCTGAGGGGAAAAAGGCCTTTGGGGAGGCCAAGAATTAGATGGGAGGATAATATTAAAATGGATTTGAGAGAGGTGGGATATGATGGTAGAGAATGGATTAATCTTGCTCAAGAGAGGGACCGATGACGGGCTTAGTTTATGAAGGCGTCAATGAATCTCCGAGTTCTTTAATACGCAAAATAAGGCTTCAGCGGACGAATTCAGTGTTTTTGGACGAGGTGTAAGCCGAGTCCAAAACACGGGATGAGACCACTAAAGGTTTTGCGTGCGTGGTGCACACAATAGTTTTTACTAAAAGCTCTTTAAATTGCAGGAAATAAAATAAAGTAAAAGTAGACTAAATATGAATACAGTATAAGTATAAAAGGCATAGTGAGTCAATTGTCTTATTCTCAGGTGATCGGGGAGGCCATGCGACTGGACCTCCTCGACCAATTCATCGCCCATTAAACCTCCGGGCATAGAAAATGGGATGGTGTCCCATCGTGTATAAACAGAAAAACAGTCTATACCACTGAATACTGTACGTGCTGTACGTACTTACTAACACAAGTAAAATGATATTAGTGTCCTGGAACTTTGTTTCCTACAATATTCTCTGTTTACTTCTATTGAGGGATGCTATCCACCCTCAAAACATGCACCGTTGTTTCGTGTTATTAAATGAATGACTATCATAGGCCACAATACAGCATGGCCCATATCTCAACAGATATTTGTTTCCGGACACATGTTTATAGGAACTTTTTTCTAGTTTCGACCTATGCTACCTCGTGTAAAAATATGCGACACTTTTTTAAACACCCTGTATAAGGGAATTATCCAAATTACATATCGTCGTTGTTCCTGCAATAACTCTTATGTGCAAAATATAAAAATTTTCAGTAGGAAGAAAAAACACATTTATTCATCCTATGGCAGCCGTACATAGGAGACTGTGAATTCTTACATCTTTGAAACAAAGAAATATAATTATACATGGGAGATTTTATTATTTGCTGTATCATTATTTAGATTATTTAATAGAGCAAAAATCTGAAAATCGATAAATATGTCACATAGGAGTTATTGCAGGAACAACAACGATATTCAGTATTATTGTAATCTGTTGTAAATTTAATATAACATTTCAGAATCCTTATAAAAATTTAAATCAATAGATTGTCTTACTGATGAAAATAGGATAACGCTTCCTTCATCCGGTTGTATTATAGTCTGCAAATCACGAACTTTCTGCACGAACTCAGGACTTGCAGATGATATGATGTCCTCCAAGCGATATGCTCCTCTGTAAAGGACAGAGTGCTCCAAGATTTCATATTTACATTCATAATTCCATAGCAAAGATCGCTCCTCTCATCTCGTACCCTTTGTTCTAATGGACAAATTGAGTAAAACTGATAAATTATCATTCCAATTGCAATTATAAATTACCAAGATAACCGTCGTGAGCTTACCAGTTACATTTGTAGCAGCCTTTCTAGTGCAGGATTCCGTTTAATACCTACCCAAAGTGATGATTTTTGGCGAAACTCACCGATAATGCTTGTCGCTCATCATAATCAGCGTTTCGAGTGACGGGACTTTGGCTGCCATTAATTTCACTCCGGACGCCGGGCAGCTGTCCAGTTCCGGAATCACAGAGCGCAGGATCTCGTAGCAGCTGTTGGTCCTGTAGAACTCGGAGCTGATGATCGCCTTCACTTCCACTTTGTTGATTGCGTGTATAAGCTGGGGCGCCTTGTATGCGGGGTCCAGTTGTACCTGTAACACGATTCTTTGTAAAGACGTCTGTTTTCCGGCAGACAGGACTAAATGAGTTTGAAATTAACTTCACACATGCTAAGTACCTATATTTATTATTTATTCGCTCGATTTCATACTCTCTCTCGCTATCATAATATTAATACTCGATCACAACGCGATAACGCGCTAGAAATTCCACTTCACACATCATCTCTGTATTCTTCATCTTTCACTGTTGCTACCTCTCATCACTGAAACTCTCTGTCGCCTGAAGTCAAGGGCTGCCGAACATTGAAATCTTTCAAATCCAAGTTAGAAAATTATCTTATGACGAGTTGGCAAACTAACTTACTATTATGACAAGTGTTGTATTGCATGTTTCCACGTATTCACATTTTTTTGTGTTCTAGTGATATTTAACATATTTTATATTTTTGTTTTCATATTTTCCGATAATGATATATCTATAATGTGGTAAGTTGAGCTATGTATAATCATAATTTTCCTTACTGTGTGTACTTAAAAATATTGTATTCATTATATGCTTTGTACTGCACTATTTTATTATTATTATTATTATTATTATTATTATTGTTATTATCATTATTATTACTATTCTTATTTTTATCATTATTATTATTATTATTATTTTTATTATCAATAATTGTCTTATTTTTTTATACATTGTATGTCTCATTTATTTTGACCTGCTGTTCACACATGTTATTATGCTTTTTTCTTTCTTTCTGTATGTTATATACTATGTCTGATTTCTACTGACTTCTTGTTTACATTTTATTATTATCTTATTCAGTTTTGTGTGTAAAATTGTAGTGTACTTTGTAAATTTGTAGCGTTTTTTGTAACGCAGTTTTACTCCTGGTTGAGTGTTAGAGAAGGCCGTATGGCCTTAACTCTGCCAGGTTAAATAAAACATTATTATTATTATTATTATTATTATTATTATTATTATTATTATTGTTATTATATATTTGTTTTATTACTGCTCACATTTGGGTAGGTCTACTTTTAACAGCTTGAAATGTATCGGGTTATATTCAACCGTATCATGTAAACATCTTCTCAATTTTAGAAGTAATTTTTAAACATGAAAAGAATTGTATATTTTTAGCTTCGTACTAATTATTAGGCAGTACATCCAACTTGACGATAAGTGTCAGAGGAAGAAGAATTGGTCCACACTTGTGGAGTAACGGTTAGCGCATCTGGCTGCAAAACCAGGTGGCCCTGGTTCGATTTCGGGTGGAGCAAGTTACCTGGTTGAGGTTTTTTTCCGGGGTTTTCCCTCAACCAATATGAGCAAATGCTGGGTAACTCTTGGTGCTGGACCCCGGACTTATTTCACTAGCATTATCATCTTCATCTTATTCAGACGCTAAATAACCTAAGACGTTGATAAAGCGTCGTAAAAATAACCTACTAAAAAAAAAAGAAGAATTATTTGTATGCATCTGAAGTCTGGTTAGTGTAATATGTTGCTAGTCAGCGATGTAAGCAATGGAGGGGGGAAAGGAACTAAGCGTCCTACCATATCTTACTTACTTACTTACTGGTTTTTAAGGAACCCGGAGGTTCATTGCCGCCCTCACGTAAGCCCGCCATTGGTCTCTATCCTGAGCAAGATTAATCCAGTCTCTACCATCATATCCTACCTCCTTCAAATCCATTTTAATATTATCTTCCCATCTACGTCTCGGCCTCCCCAAAGGTCTTTTACCCTCCGGCCTCCCAACTAACACTCTATATGCATTTCTGGATTCGCCCATACGTGCTACATGTCCTGCCCATCTCAAACGTCTGGATTTTATGGTCGTAATTATGTCAGGTGAAGTATACAATGCGTGCAGCTCTGTGTTGTGTAACTTTCTCCATTCGCCTGTAACTTCATTCCTCTTAGCCCCAAATATTTTCCTAAGAACCTTATTCTCAAATACCTTAATCTCTGTTCCTCTCTCAAAGTGAGAATCCAAGTTTCACAACCATACAGAACAACCGGTAATATAACTATTTTATAAATTCTAACTTTCAAATTTTTTGACAGAAGACTAGATGACAAAAGGTTCTCAACCGAATAATAACACGCATTTCCCATATTTATTCTGCGTTTAATTTTCTCCCGAGTGTCATTTATGTTTGTTACTGTTGCTCCAAGATATTTGAATTTTTGAATTGAATTTTTCCTATATATATATATATATACATTTCGTCCTACCATATCTCCTGGCTTAATTGAATGATGAGTGATGCGTTTTTGAACTAACTTATGAGGTTCAAACCTACCTTCGGACAGTTGACTAAACATCAATACTTCTAGGACGAAGAGCTCCCGTTTCTCGGAGCCTTTGATGGACAACAATGATTATTCATATACACCAACCATTTTCAATCGGTGTGTCGCGAGAGAATGAAGATAGTAAAGTTTGTAGTAAATTGAAAAAATGAAAGTGAAAAGAGTAGTTAAAAAGTTGGTCCACAAGAGTCAAAATTCAGCGAACGCGACAAAAGCCTACACTCGGTAAACACATTCCCTTTAAAACTCTGAAAATTTGGGAACCACTGGCTTAGATTATATGAGTGTACCGCGGGATTTTAAGTTACACCTTTAGTGTGCCACATATTGAAAAATGTTGGAAAACGCTGGTCTACACTCTACAGCAGCGGTGACCAAAACTCCAGCTGCAGTGATTACATGCGACAGACAGCCTATGAAGTAAGGAGACGGAGGAAAGAAACTTGGCATGAAAACTACAACCAGTGGTGTTTCCTGTACTAACATCTTGATCAATCCCGCGGATAAAAATTTCAAGCTTTGCTGTATCAGTAATGTCACTGCTGTCATAAAGAGCCAGTGAATAATAATGTACGATTTTTCTTGCTTTTTTTTTTTTTAACCTTCCTCTTGAATATAATCAGGAATTTTCAAAATTCTTCTCTCGTTACTTGGTCTAGAAATTCGTAGTTTTTCAAAATTATAAACTTCTTATGGACAAGTTATTTAAGCTATTTTAATCATAAGGGCTAGTCTTTTGAAAAATTTTGTTCTATTAAAAGACTTTAGAGCACGAGATATTTCAAACCACATTAGGTAGCTGACTTCCTTACATTTATTTATCTCATCTTTCTCTTCCTGACTATGATTTAATACATGTCAATTCCTGACGTTTATCAGTTCGTTGGCACATAATATTGAATCAGTCTTTCTACAATATTATTATTAAATAAATAACTAATAAATAGTTACTCTCACCTAAAGATTAAGAAGATTAAAATTGAGATAAAACCTAATAATTTTTATCCTTCTGGAGAGAAGATCTAAAAATATCAATATTCATGCACGTACAGAAGAATTATAGAAACACATACTTAGTGGTCAGTAATAATAATAATAATAATAATAATAATAATAATAATAATAATAATAACTAATGATAATACTAATAATAATACATTATTCAGCGTGGAAATTAATATTTCTATATACTCCTAATTGAACCGTTGACGAAAGTAAACATATTACATTTTGTCCGACAGAACAACAAAAAAGTTCTCCTTTTCATTATTTACGAAACCACCTCTTACTGCTTGTACAGTAGAGACAGAAGTTGTAGAGCGACATGATACCGCCACTGCTTGCCTTCAGTATGTGAATGAAAAAAACAGCAATGTACAGGAAACTCCTCGTACCCGTTTGAATGTAATCACGACACTCGCTTTGGTCACCGCTGCTCTATAGTATTTGGAATCCAACTACTATTTAAAATTGTTTGCTCTTAAGAGCTCCTTGTCACGTTTGTAGCTTCTCCTGCTGCTCTGTACTTTAAATTAATATCGGCTAATTCAGCATTAGTGAATTCTCCCATTACGTCAGTTTCCTGCAAGGTTAACAACACTTAACTGATTGAGACATAATGTTTATGCTCAAGTAGGCTACAAGTGATCGAAAGATGTGCGTGTGGTCTAAACCATCATGCGTTTCATACTACGATCATTCGTGAAACATCAGACCGTGAAATACTGACACATAAATGGTAAAACTATTAGCGCAAGGGAAAACTAAATAGGTCACTACTTTAAATTAGTTTTTATTAAAGAAATATCAAAATCTTTACACGTATAGGCCTATCCATTCCCTACATCGTGTTGTATGTGTAACGTAATGTACTATACGTATGTGTAACTTACGTATGATATGCGTGTAAATATACATATATGCAGTTGTGTTTTATAAATTGTCTTAATATAATGTTAAGTTTTGTTATGTAAATAGTATAATATAATATAATTATGTACTTATGTGATGTGTATACTGTATAACCCAACCAAAATGTTATTACCCGTGGCAGAAACCGGAACGCATCTGTGTACACATTCGTCCGTCGTCTCAACATGCGGCTTCCTATCCATGACAGATGACGTAGTGTATACGAACAGCAGCGCCTCAAGGTCAGGGGTAATAACATTCTGGTCGGGTTATACTCATGTAACTTATTTATGCATGGGAAGTTGTATTGAATTGCATAAACGGGAGACTGTCAACCAGCATGCCACTTTCTTGGCTTAGACTTGTATTGTGGTTCATTTTGTTTACCTATGGGGAATGTTTCACTGGTTTCACTTAGCCTAGATTTTATTTTTTTTTAGTGCTAAGCACAGTAGTGCAAAGTAAAATATAGGCATTTTGTATGGTTTTAAACCATGAAAATAAAAAAAATGTTCAATATTATTTTGAAGGAGTGTAATTTTCCCTTAAAATCTGTAGCAAGAATTGCAATTACTAATTACTAAAATAAATGCACGACGTAAGATATTGGTGCTCGGAGGTCTATCATTCATGCGTTATTACAGATGCAATTTGAAACAAAGTTTAATCATTATGTTTCCTTTGTGTACGTGCGTACTGACACGTCTGTACTGATAAGCAACTTAAAGGAAAAGGTAGGAAATATAACCATCCTGAACAATAATTATCAAGTTCAGGGTACAAGTCAATATATATATATCGTTATGTCAGTGATTATATGACTGTGATAATAGTGGACTTTAACCATGAATATAAATATAATGATGTTGAAGATAACAACTCTGGTTCAATTAAATGGAAACAATAATATGTGATGATATTTTAGTTACACATTTAAAGACACTTTTAGAACACGAAATTCGTGGAAGTGTTCCGAATCTTTTGCAGTCGCTAGATCAGCGGTCATCAGAACACTGCAACCTCGGGCTAGCGTCTCTTATATTGAGGGTCACATAAGAACAGTTCCTAAACAGCAAATTTTCCCGTCTTGTCAATGTTGCCAACAGTTACCAAATATCACACGATCCTACGTACAGAATGACTTATTTACTTACCGTACTTTATGTTGAAAGGTTATTCTAAATAATTCAATAATTTGTAACATATTTTCATAGGCAAACTATATGGGAAAGAGAAAAACATGTCAAGTGTTTTGTCTGGCAATACGAAATTCATTGGTTTGACTAAATAATTGACTCACGAGACCTAACCTAAAAATATATTTTGTTCGACCACAAGAAATTGTTTGTACTAACTCCGAAAACTTACCTGACTATCGTCTTGAATTGTAACCAAACGCAACATATAAAATAACTATTATGTATTAATATTAATACTGATATTAATTAATTATTAGTATGTTCAAATTTCACTAGTTTCAAATAACCGGCTCAGAAATATAGTACAATTTAATTTCATGGAACTCCAGTACCGACAAAATGTCGATATTTGTCTCAGCTGCCAACATACCAGTTACAAAATCACTACTATTTGTAGTATTTATTAGGATCGAAATTCGAAACGAAGTTGGCAAAAGAAAATTCAACCTGCAAACTAGAAAATCACCACAATCCACTAGTATATGTAGTAATGGGGAAAATGGTTAGGTTCAGTGGAGGCTACTGCATATTTTTTAAGAGGAGGAAAGAAGTTAACAGCACGAAATGACACCTTCTTGAATGAAACATGCTAAAAATTAGCCTACATGCATACATGTAAGACCAGGTAGTGTTGGGGTTGGCCTTCCCTTCTGTATAGCAATAATCTGTTCTTGTAAACTGAGTTTCCTAAATTGTCCAAAGTATATTATGTTTTCACTTCCATTCATTGTTGAATAATTGCGCAAATTAACAATTACAAGGAAATTCACAACTTCGTAGCATTTTTCGAGCACAATACAGCATCACACGTGTTCGAAGAGACTAGCTACTAACTCGTAACCGGAACCGTTTTACGGAAATGGAAATGGGAATGGGAAATAATCTGAGGAAAGCGAGAACACTGCACCCACCCACGTGGTCTGTGTCGCCACATGTACATTTTACAAGTTTAGTATCACATGCTTTTGAAGAATGTCAGTTCTTGTAAAGTCATACTATCATTATTGTTCAAAGCTGCCGGTGGCCGATTAATTTTTTATGTTAAAAACGATGTAGTTTGGAGTACTACTTTCAGTTTCAAATATATTTGTACAAAACTGACAGCTTGGCTGTTGCCCTGTCTAGTAAACAATGAATAGAAGTGAATTTCAGGGGCCAACTACGTAGAACTACTTCCTATTTGTTTTACATAAACCCGACTTTAACTTTCAAATATCCACGAAAGTTTCAAATCATGAATAGTAGCCTATATAAAGTGCAATGAATAAAATTTTTTATTTATAATTTTAAAAAAAAGTTTACATGGTGTCTTTCATAGCTTTGCGTTAAAACTGTTTTTGTTGTGTCTTCTCCTAGATGTGTTATAGTCTGGTTGAATGCAACATCGTTAGGTGGCAGTAGTAGCGCGCTTGCTGCACGACCAGTCGGGCACTTCCTCAGAGTCCGTGGGAAGGAATGGCGGACGATTCGAATTACGTGATTGTGTTGGTGTAATTTGATGAGTATACAAATAGTTTGTCAGATTTTAACGTGTTAAAGTGAAGTGTTCCAATTGTGTTAATACTTAGTGTTACTATTTTACATTTTATTATTGATCCTAATACTTATTTTCTTTGTGAACAGTATATATATTTTCGTGTTTTGTGCGAGTGTTTCGAGTGATCTTGATCCTCAAGCATGGACACTACATTAGTTAATGATCAATTTGATTTACACACAGACTTACCACGCATCTCAATTCAGAATCAGAAATCCCTCTATCCAAGTGAAACTATAAATGAAGAAATGGAAACCTCTCAAACTTCGAATAATGCAATAAATAATTTTCAACACATATCTGCAGAATCAACAATGAAACAATTGAAGGTGAGGAAAGAACCAAATGACAGCGATGATGATGAGTATTTACATCCAAAAAGACCATTACGATTTTATTCAGCAAACAAAATAGCTAAATCAATGGTAAAAACAAGCATACCCACTAACAATAAATTTCAAGTACTAGCCACTGCTTCTTCAATGGCGTCAAACTCTGATAGTATAGATGTAGTAAAAACAACAGAGACAAATTCACTAAATGTCAATTCCAATCCACAAATGTCTACAACATCAAACTCTGTACAATCAAAAACAAAGAAACCTCCACCCATTGTTTTAACTACAAAACTACCCAATTTCTTCTCCGAAAATCAGAAATTCCGCACCAACCTACAGGGCAACCTAAGAATTGTTTATTCCAATGAAGGTATCAAATATTTGTGCGATAATGATAAAGATTACAATAGACTCGTGGATATTTTCAGTGCTAACAAATATGAATTTTATTCTTTTACTTCGACCAACAATCGTCCGATAAGAGTTCTGATTAAAAATCTTCCACCCAATATCACAGAAGCGGAAATTTCAGACGAACTTAAGTCTCTCAACTTTCCAGTATTGAATGTTCAACAATGGATACAAAACAAAAATGATGAGAATTATTCTTACAGATTACCCATCTTTCAAATTACATTGGAAAATAATCCAAAATCAAGAGAAATATTGCAATTAAACAGCATAAACAACATCATCATTAAAGTCGAGGCTTATAACCCTCAACCTCGTTTACGTCAATGTCATAATTGCCAATCTTTTGGACATGTATTTTCAGGTTGTAAACGAGAACCAAGATGCTTAAAATGTGGGGATAAACATTTAATAGCTCATTGTCCAGTCAAAGGGCCTGATTATACCCCTAAATGTGCAAATTGTCAGGGAGAGCACACCTCAAACTACAGAGAATGTCCAGTTTTTAAAAAACATATTGACCTTTTCAATATGAGATTATCAAGTAAGCCTGTACAACAATCAATGCCACCTACACTCAATAATAAAGAATTTCCTCCACTGCCAAAGAGAAGGTTCCCTCAAAGCCAACAAAACATGTACACATCAAATACTTCGTCCACCATGGAGGATTTGAAATCCATTCTGAATATTTTCAAAAACATAAACCTGCAACAAATTTTAAAGAAATTAAGTGAAGTTTCACAAAAGCTTGGACAATGTAATGACACATGGTCTAAAATTATTATTCTGATAGAAAGTGTACTGACCTTCTCAACTGCAGATGGCTGCACACCCTAAATCAGTAATTTCAAAACCACTTATTATTTTAAACTTCAATGCAAACGGACTGAAAAATCAACTATTAGAATTTACAAAGTTCTTGCAAGACAACACTGTTGACATTGCTTGTGTAAATGAAACACATTTAAATCGAACAGACAATATAAAAATCAAGAATTATAAAATCTACAGAACTGATAGGGAAAATAAACCAGGTGGTGGAACTGCAATACTAATTAAGAAAACTATTTCTCACAATCCTATTAAAATATCGAACCTGGAAAATGTTGAATGTACTGCCATAACTATATTGCTCAATCATCGTGAAACAACAATAGCAGCTGTGTACAACCAACCTACAAAACCTTTGCTCTTATCAGACTTAGATAAGCTCATACATACTACCAAAAATTTCATTATTTTAGGAGATTTAAACGCTAAACATCAAAGTTGGAACTCTTTAACTCAGAACTCAAGAGGGAAAGTCTTACAGATTCACAGTACTCAAAATAATTATGCAATTGTAACTCCTGACATCCCAACATTTTACCCTCATAATGCTAGATCTGCACCTGATATTCTAGATGTGGCCCTATTTCATCATACTGCAAACATACTGTCTGTTACAACAACAGCTGACTTAAATTCTGATCACAATCCTGTACTACTAACCATTGATTCGAGCGAAGGTCACACACTTTTCACGAGGAGTGAAAGAATTACGGATTGGGATTTGTACAAAGAAATTCTTACCAATATCCCTGGAAATCCAACAATTCAAACTAAAAGTGATATAGATACAGCTATACAAATATACACATATACAATTAAAGATGCCTTCGAAAGAGTTACTCATTACAAGTCATATAAACAAGTGCAATATAAAAATATACAACTTGAATCACTTCTAAGTCGTAAAAGGGTACTCAGAAGAAGATGGCAGAAATACAAGATTCGTGCAGATAAAACTGCACTGAACAAAATTCAAAAAGAAGTCAAGAACTTACTTACAGAACTCAGACAGGGTAATTTTGATGAAAAACTTCTTCTTTGTGAATCAGAACCTTCAAAATTGTGGAAAATTAGTCGTGCCTTGACAGGGAAAAGAACCAGACCTGAAAACCATGCGCTGAAGAACTGTGATGGAACAGTTGTGTATAGCGATCAAGGCAAAGCAGATATTATTGCCAGAGATTTACAATCACGGTTTCAAACAAACAGTCTTGCAAAATGTAATGATAATTTCACTCGTGATGTAGAATTCATACTTCAAAACTATTTCAGTAAACGTCCAGAAAGTTCACCAGAAATTATTTGTCCTTCAGAAGTAAGAAACATAATAAAAGATCTAAACCCTACGAAATCACCTGGTCCTGATCATGTTCATAATCAGTTATTACAAAATCTTCCTTTACCAGCTGTAACACATCTCACAAAGATTTTCAACTCTTGTCTTCGATTAAATTATTTTCCCTATGAATGGAAGAAAGGAGTTATTATTGCACTCCCAAAACCAGGAAAGAGTCCATTATATCCGGAAAATTTAAGACCAATTACTTTATTAAATACTATGAGTAAAATCCTGGAAAGAATCATCTTAAAATTTATTTCACAACAAATATGTTACATACCTAATGAACAGTTTGGATTCAGAGAACACCACAGTACAACACATCAACTCTATCGTTTATGTAATCACATAAATTCCACTATAGTTAGTGGTCAACACACAGTTTGTGTCTTCCTAGATGTTGAAAAAGCATTCGATACTGTATGGCCTCAAGGTTTGCTTATAAAATTGATAACGTCTGACCTACCTGATACCTATGTGCATATCATAAAGAGCTTCCTAACAGAAAGAACCTTCAAAGTGAAAATCAATAACACATTCTCTTCCGAAAAAACAATAAATGCAGGTGTTCCTCAAGGTGCAGTTTTATCACCTACACTTTTTAATATCTATACAGCAGATTTCCCTCGCCACAAAAACTGTCGCTTCGCCCAGTATGCTGATGACACAGTTATATTCACTTCAGACATGGATATTCACATTGCATATAATAATTTACAGGATTACTTAAACAAGATAGAAAATTGGCTCATAAATTGGAAAATAAAAATCAATGCCTCTAAGAGTTCTGTAGTAATTTTCACTAAAAGAAGACCGCAAGAACCATTTGAACTGAAACTTTTTGATGTAGTAATTCCAAATCAAAAAGAAACAACTTATTTGGGAATACTTTTGGACCATAGACTTTCTTTTAAGCCTCACATGAATAAAATTGCTGCCAAAGGATATGCTATGTTTCAACGTTTGTATCCTTTATTCAAGTCGCCATCGCTGAGTTTGTGGACTAAGAAAACTTTCTATATAACAATAATCAGAGCTAGCCTCCTATATGCATATCCAGCTTGGTCATCTGTCAATGGGTCTCTACTGAGAAGACTGCGTGGTGTACAAAGAACAGTTCTGCGCACAATTGCTGGAGCTGATTACACAACATCCAATAAATTTTTACATGAAGTTTTGGACATAGCATCAATTGAAGAGTTTTCGGAAAATTTAAAATTCAAATTTATACAAACATTGAAAAATCATCCAAATCCTCTGCTACAGAAGTTTAATCATCAAACATAAATAATAAAACCCAAGTTATACCAGCCATATCTTTTACAAATTCATCATGGTTTAACATCAAGGACTGAAGAACTAGACTGAACAATTTCAAAGTGTTATAAATTAAAGGAGGAGTCAAAAGCAAGTCAGCTTGATCTCCGGTCATATAAACTTTCAGTGAAACAAGATGTTGGTTGGTTGGACCAGTCGGTTTCATTTCCCGCCCATGACTGATTCAGACGAGGATCTCCTCCCTCTCCTTTCATTTACTTGCTTTAAAACTCTGCTTCTTTCTCTGGCCGCTAGTGCGCTGTTGTCTATGTGTGTTAACTGCAGTAGAGGAGGAATGGAGTGCCTTTCCTTCATACAGACAATCTCGCATCTTTCTCACAGTTTTCTACAGCACATGAGCGTGCGTCGTTTAAAACTCGATCAACCGAGTTTTTCTTATAGCTGTGAACTTAAAAATTATCGAATCTTCCTCGAATTTCAAGGCACATATTTTATTTGGTATTTACTTTCAAAAGAAAAAAAAAAGTGTGAGGAGGACGTTCCTCCCTTCCCTCCCCCGAGGAACCGCCACTGGTTAGGTTTCACCCTTAGTGTATGAAGTAAGCTGACCCGGACTATACTCGCGGACAAGACACTGCCCAGCGTGCATTCGTAGCTGCTGGAAGGTATGCTGTCTCCCTATCCCTTGTGTACGACGTAGGATATTTCCTTATCCTCTGAATAAGGTGCTTAGGAAAATATTTGGGGCTGAGAGGGATGAAGTTACAGGAGAATGGAGAAAGTTACACAACACAGAACTGCACGCATTGTATTCTTCACCTTACATAATTAGGAGCATTAAATCCAGACACTTGAGATGGGAAAGCATATAGCACGTATAGGCGAATCCAGAAATCATATAGAGTGTTAGTTGGGAGACCGGAACGAAGCAGATCTTTGGGGAGGCCGAGACGTAGGAGGGAAGATAATATTAAAATGGATTTGAGGGAGGTGGGATATGATAATAGAGGCTGGATTAATCTTGTTAAGTATAGGGACCGATGGCGGGCTTATGTGAGGGCGGCATTGAACCTCAGGGTTCCTTAAAAACCATAAGTAAGTGGTTACAGTTTACGGATACGTAAGCACTCACCGCTATGAATCCACCTCTTGCTGCTGCCATTCTGGATATGTACCACTCACTGGAGTTCGAACCCCAGATACCTAATCTGTCTCCTGGATTCAGTCCCAGTTGCAGGAGCGCCGCTGCTAGAATGTCCGCCTTAAATTTAAATGTACATACATATATATTACATTGTGAACATCAACTGTTTATTTAAGATATTTTGTAATATGACAATTTACCTGATTTTTGTCTTTCCTTGCGTCTATGCCATGATTTTATAGGAAAATGTAAATGTCATTCCTCTGTAAATATGTTGATCAACTTGCTATGCCATTATACCAATTCTGTCCTCAATTATATTATTTACGATTCCCCTTTCAGCTATAAAAATACAGGGACATAATTTTATTTTTACTTCAATGTTTATTGTACCTGAGTTTTTGAATGTACTTCACTCCCACCCCTTCTACTAATGAAGTTCAACAGCCCTCCACACAGATCCAAGACCGCATATACAGTCACAGTAGCCTTACGATCATAGTAAACAGTACGCTCCAAAAATATGTTCGCGTTTTCCAGTGACGAAAGAGCGTTCAATATTGAATCATTTTCGCACAGGTACTGTTGTCCATTTGCCTATGTCGTATCCCGGTTTCCCCCACCAGCTTTTATTCGCCAGCTAGTGGCTGGGCTGACTTAGCTCTTTTTTAAGAACATTAATTTCTGTTAGGAATTGGACGTCTACGTAATATTATACAACTGTTTAAAATACCTTAAATAAAAGGACCTCGTTATGTAATTAACTGTCACGTGATTTCCCCCCTTTCTACGACCCTACGACATAACCACTTGGACTGACAGTAGATAGTATGTCTGAGTAATTTTATCTTTTCGGATCGAGCAGAATTGAAGACTGAATTTACAGTACTTAAGGTACTCTGTTATACAGTAGGTACAGAATTATTTCAACATGAGTTACTAGTACGAAGAACGAAACTGGTAATTGGGATTAGGTACAATAGTCTATGGTACGATAATATGCACATTAGAACTGAAGCCAGTATCGAAATGAACGGCTACCATTTAAAAAAATGTGTTTAAATATCCATATTATGATTATTTTTCAATTTAACTTCATTCTCTATATTTTATGCTAACGTGCTGTAGACAGTATAATATACACTGCATAATGAATACGTCCACATGGACAGCTCAGTTCGTGAGTAAAATCACTTATTGTTAATACAGTACTGTATTTTGATTAAACAAAAACCTAATGAAAATGATCAAACTCAAAAGAGCGATATTTCCTATTTTACGTAAATGGATGAACTATTTTTCTTCCCTCCTATACCTAGTGAAGTGATGTGTTTGTATATTACGCCAGTAGCATCGAACTCCAGTCGTGGAAGGGGGTAGCAAACGGCGTTGATCCAGAGGTATAGCCAAGTTAATATTAAAAATGTTAGTAAAAATAAAATGATGTCCCTGTAGTTCTCAATAGTTTCACATATTAGGCTACCTACGTTTTAAATAACAAATTATACATTCCCGGCCTTTAAAATCTCCTTGTTTAGTTAACAAATTGTTGTAATACTTTGATTACCTTGTCCCTCACTTCTGCGAACGTGAATCGATGCCCCTGGTAGACAGATACGAGGGCTTCTTTGTCCCCCCATTGTTCTGCAGCATTGTCGATGATTTGGCCGAGAGTGAGAGCACAGAGAGGCTCAGTTCCAAGACTGTGCCAGTAGCTGGGCTTGTACTTTCTGTGCATACAAACGGTACATTAATTTTATCTGAAGTGGCAAACATCGTAATATTCAGAAACAGTGAACGTAATTGCTGGTGGAAAGAACTTTTGTGTTCTACTTGTTTCATTATGCTATAGAAATTGAAGATAATACTTTTCAAATCAACATTTACTCCACCATTATTAATAATAATAATAATAATAATAATAATAATAATAATAATAATAATAATAAATATAGTAATAATATTATTTTACCTTTAAAATAGGTTCCAAACTGTCATTTCGTTCACCCATGTGTTCAGCTTACAAGCAAACATTCTCATGGAGGCAGATAAGAAAGTTACTCTTTTTTCCTTCCACCATGCACTGCCACCGGGTATATACCCATTTGCAGTTTGAATAAATACATACATACATACATACATACATACATACATACATACATACATACATACATACATACATACATACATACATACATACATACATACATACATACATACATACATATGAAGGAGCAGAGATGGACTATCCACTACACATGGGTCAAGGCGCATGTCGGTATTGCAGGCAACGAACTAGCAGACAAATTAGCCAAGAGAGCAGTAAGGAATAAAGACCTAGAAGTGTGCTACGAGAGGATTCCTGAAAGTGAGTGGCTACGAGTACTACAAGAGGAAAGCATATCTCAATGGGGAAAGGACTGGCAGACAACAACTAAAGGACTAGTCACCAAATCATATTTTCCCAGTGTAAAGGACCGACTCCGGGTCAATATCCCCTTGAATAGTAATCTTGCAACCTTCCTAACCGGCCACGGCAAATTAAGGGCCTAGTTCCACCGTTTCCACATATTGGACAGCCCAGAATGCCCTTGTGGGAAGGGCGATCAGACAGCTGAGCATCTAATCTTCCAGTGTGCCATTCTCGATAAGGAAAGAAGTGTGTTCAGAAACAACATCCTAAAACTAGGTGGTCAGTGGACTAACATATTGAGTGAACTAATACTTAAGTATAAGAAACGATATATATAGAATTTGTTCAGTCTGTAAATTTAGAAAAGCTATAACCCCAAAAAGAAGCAGAAAGCAAAGAAAGAAACAGAGTTAGTTGTAAATAGTGTATATAGTGTAATAACAACATAACAAGTGCAATCAGTAGCCATACTAGCGATATAGAAGTGTATTAAGTATAATCATAAATGGGAAGTGAACTAGATAATTATGAACCAGACTCAAAGAACAGTGAAGCTATGTGTGACATTTATCTAATAGTGATTATCTAATAGTAATTTAGAATTGTATTGAATGATCAACAAGGCATGTAGTATTACTAACCTTGTAATGGAACATGCTGTTCAATAAAAAAATACATACATACATACATACATACATACATACATGCATACTACATACATACATACATACATACATACATACATATATACATACATGTTAATAATGTCAAAGCAAGTGCTTATACAAATTTTGGCCACTCGAGCGCAATTAAATTAATACACCTAAACCAACAACAAGAACAAATAAATCCTATTTACATATCTTAAAGACACCATCTCCGAAATTAAATCCTTTTAATAAAACCCTCAGAAGGTAAATTTCCCTGAGTTCGTTTGTACAAAGAAAACATAATTTCATGGAAGGAGTTATTTGAACAGATACAGAAATTGTTGAACTATTTTTCAATATATTCCCCACCGGAAATGAGACATTTCTCCTACCGTGGGATCAACAGAGAGGTGCAGACGGCTGTCATACACTGGTTCCGATCCCAGGAGGCAGACTTTTACGACACAGGAATACAAAAGTTGATCCTAAGGTATGACAAATGTCTCCATTCCGGTGGGGAACATGTTGAAAAATAGTTCAACAACATCTGCGTCTGTTGCAATAAATCTTTCCATTAATTTGTTCTTTCTTTCTGTAAACGACCCCAGGGAAACTTACTTTCTGGAGGAGAGAGCCTCATAATTGCGGTCGAGTGGCCAAAATTTGTGTAAGCACTTGTTTTGAAATTATTAACATGTATGAAGAAAAATTTAACTTTTTTATCTGCCCCCATGAGAATTTTTGATTGCCAGCTGCGGAACGCACTAGAGATCACCAGAGAGGTGATGATTTTTCAACCAAGATAGCAAGAACAGGACCGCGTTCCGTTCTTTCGTAGGTTTGCCGATAATTTTAAAAGTCATTAAACTGGACAAATGGAAGACTTTAAGTTTACTTCTTTCACAAGTGGAAATGTCATTAATTACACTAAAGCCCTATTCAGCTTCCGCGCTGCTAATAACGATAGAATTCGCAATTTTTTTTTAGCTTCAGCTACAGTTAATAGCAAAAGGGCATTGTTGTTATTTATTTTTATTTATTTATTTGTTTATTTACTTATTTATTTAGTTATTTATTTATTTAGTTATTTACTTATTTATTTATTTATTTATTTATAATGACATTATTATTATTATTATTATTATTATTATTATTATTATTATTATTATTATTACTTACTTACTTACTTACTTACTTACAAAAGGCTTTTAAGGAACCCGAAGGTTCATTGCCGCCCTCACATAAGCCCGCCATCGGTCCCTATCCTGTGCAAGATTAATCCAGTCTCTATCATCACACCCCACCTCCCTCAAATCCATTTTAATATTATCCTCCCATCTACGTCTCGGCCGCCCTAAAGGCCTTTTTCCCTCCGGTCTCCCAACTAACACTCTATATGCATTTCTGGATTCGCCCATATGTGCTACATGCCCTGCCCATCTCAAACGTCTGGATTATTATTATTATTATTATTATTATTATTATTATTATTATTATTATTATTATTATTATTATTATTCTACAGGGAATTTTTACAAAATAATTCATGGTCTGAAATGTATGTATTGTACAGATGATTGTGTAATTTCACTGCAAATATGTAACAAAGTTCGTCACCAGTACTATAACTACTAAAACGATAACAAGAACAATAGGGCAATAATAATAATAATAATAATAATAATAATAATAATAATAATAATAGTAATAATAATAATAATAATAATAATAATAATACAAGGATCTTTCCTGTAGTGAGTGGAGGGAAGCGATCAAGATGAATGCTAACGTATCAGCTGTGCGTAATGTACCTGGCAGGTCTTCGGGCAGTAACCCCTGTCGACGTTGCGATGTCCTGGGGGCCTGTCCACACGGTGAACTTCTGCGAAATACGCGGCATCATACAGTAAGATCTATAATAGCAACTGCCTTAAGGAACAAAGACTATTCAGTATATGAAGAAGTACACGGCATATCCAGTGAGAGCAGCAATCGAAGAATCGACATAATTGCATTTAAACCTCCCTCTCTTGAAGGTTACATCGGCGTATGTGGTACCTAAGAGGTTACGTCCAATTTCGGCTTCCCCTTCAAAATTTTCTAGAGCTCCTTCAGGGGAGCAGCGTAACCCGGAGTGAGACTAGTGGCCAACAGGCTTGGAGCTCACATATTTAGTTTTGTACAGCCCCAAACCCACTTGCAAGGACGCGTTTTGCGTACCTTTTAAATTTTCCTCCCAATTCTCCTTCGATTTTTCGATTTTCGAAGGTTACATCATAGACCCTACTGTGAGATTCGAATCACACGAACACCAGCCAGAAGAAGTACACGAGGAAAAAAGGAATATACAGGGTGTTTCAGAAATACTTGGACAAACCTTGAGGGCATGTTCCTCACGCTAAAACAAGAAAAAAAGTTCACATAAACATATGTCCGAAAATTCTTAGTTTTTTAGTTATTAATGAAAGAACATAATGAAACATGTTAGATATTGTCAGCTTGGTAGCAAGTGTTAATCAATTCAGAAACCCACAACAAATGTTTAAATGACAAATGACTAGTAAAAAAGTCTCCTTGGCAACACATAGCCATCTAGGATACAATGGGTGCATCAGCAGACTTGTATCCATAACATCATAAGATTATCTAACAAAATGCATTATTATCTGTTACAAACTTAAGTTAAGTTGTTGGTTTGTACCTCGAAACGCGTTGAACGTAAGCTGTCATTGTAATGAGTTTCTGAATTGATTAAAGTTGCAACACTTGCTACCAAGCTGACAATGTCTAACAGATGTTTCATTATGTTCTTTCGTTAATAACTTAAAATCTAAGGATTTTCGAACATATGTTTATATGAACTTTTTTTCTTTTTTTGATGTGAGGAACATGCCCCCTAGGTTTGTCAAAGTATTTCTGAAACACTCTGTATATGAACCTTCCATCAGTTTTTATAAGGACAAATACCATCTGGAATCCATCGTCATTACGGGACTAATGATAGGAGCCCGTGGGACCATACCCCGGTTCCTAGTCGACTTCTGTAAATCTTTTTGCCTGCATAAAATTATTTTAAGAGATCTAACAATTGCAGCACTCAAAGGCTCAATTGCTATTTTCAGGCATCATACATATGGACCATGACTAATTCGCATCTCCTTGACGTTACTTCGTTTAATATCATGTGTTTCAATATAATTCAAATTGTAATTTTTCACTCTAACAACAATGTATCACTAAGCCTCAAGGCATTTACTCTATTGTATCATGGTACTCTTTGTCGATGGCAACCTGTAGTGGTTACAGGAAGAAATTAAATAAATAAACAGTAATATTTTTACCTTTAAAATAGGTTTCAAACTGTGTTCTGTCCAGCTGCGGGATGCACTAGAGATCACCAGAGAGATGATGATTTTTCAACCAAGATAGCACGAACAGAATCACGTGCCGTTCTTTCGTAGGTTTGCCGATATTTTTAAGTCATTAAACTGGACAAATGAGAGACTGCTAATAATGATAGACCACGATTTTTTTTGCTTCAGCTAGGCTATAGTTAATGGCAAAAGGCCATTGTTCTTTCCTATTATGTCATCCTTCTCGAAATCTCGGAAGTCATAATTATAGAAAGTCTCGAACGAGCAGTGCATAACCCGCTAAATTCAAATATTTTCAATTGATCGCTTAGCAGAATGTGGAACATTTTTTTAAATTATGATTTATTTAACGACGCTCGCAACTGTAGAGGTAATATCAGCGTCGCCGGTGTGCCGGCATTTTGTCTCGCAGGAGTTCTTTTACATGCCAGTAAATCTACTGACATGAGTCTGTCGCATTTAAACACACTTAAATGCCATCGACCTCGGTCTGGATCGAACTCGCAACCTCGAGCATAGAAGGCCAGCGCTATACCAACTACGCTACCGAGGGCGACAATGTGAGAAAGGAGATGGTTAAATTAGAAAAGTGCGTTCATTTTTATTGATTTTTCTCGCAATCTATTTTAACAAAGGGCTCGCAGCAAATATAAATATTTAATTAAGGACTCGCACGACTGTCGTTAAAGATGTGCATTAGCCGTTGCATACACTACGTCCTTAATGATACATAGGCCTATGAGATATAAAGTCGTATCCCAAAATATTACGTTGTTATCACAACTAGACATTGTAGAAGTGTGCTCTTACCTTTCAGTCATGTTGGCTTCTTCGCGGTGACGCAGCAACTACTACTTGCGAGAGAAGTGAATCAAGCCCAGCGTGGAAGTACCGCTAATATCCTCAATTCAGAACAAGAGTCACTCTCGCGAAGTGTTACGTCATTATATACTTGTATCAATATTGATAATGTTCGTGTTATATAACGAGCCAAAAGCGATGTAGGGAAACCACCAATGGACGGCATAAATAACACAATTAAAGCATGATCCAAGTGGGAACTATTTTGTAACGCCACGATTAATTACATTGAAGCCTGGAGCAACTTATGTCAAGGTTGAACACTTCTCCGTTTCGCAGCAAGACGGAAGGTTCTACTTTGATATTTTATTCAGACCTAAGTCTTCTACTTTCTCATTGTGCCAAGTATGAAAAAGTATTTCAGTGGGTTATTTTACGACGCTTTATCTACTGCTGTGGTTATCTAGCGTCTGACTGGTATAAATGTGATAATGCCGGCGAAATGAGTCCAGGATCCAGCGCCAGCATTTGCTCTTAATACGTTGAAGGAAAACCCCGGAAAAACATTAACCAGGTTAAAAAAATATATATGATTTCGTAAAAGTGACTTTCATAATTATACATACTCGTTCTCAGCATTTCTAACATCGGAATTGTGTTTTTTTTCTGCATGTGTCTGCTCGTGCGGTTTCTCCTAAATTACAGGACGGACTTAGATCATATTCGATCATACTATAATAGCTTCACTTGGTACGGAGAGAAAGTTGCGAGTCATCAGTTCTCGCTGCAGTTCAGCAGTCTTCCTGCACACTCTGCTACTATGTGTACAAAGTACAACTTGGATTTAATAATCTACAACTAGGATTCGTATGTAGTAATAGCTAATATTTTTAGTCGATATAGTTTACAAACACTCCCCCACTCCTCATACTTACCATTCTTGTCATTCAATACTTCCATTAGTTAGCGCTAAGGGTCTTTAATCCTCTTAACCACCACTTACAAAACAGCGGGAATTTAAAAGCTGCATTGTCTAGTCCTTGTGACTTTTCCTGCACTTCGAGTCTTGTCAACCAGGCTTAAAACCTTCTTAACCGGCATCACATCGACTCAACTATACTCGGCGTCATTCTTAACTCATACTACATATAAATCCTAGCTCTAAAATAACAATAGCAAAGTAGACAGGGTATTTAAAAAATACGGGGCATAATTTCAGGTATGTATTTCCCACATGTAGACAATCAAAGTAGTTCATTACAACATGTGTCCGGAAATGCTTTATTTCCGAGTTATGGCCTTCACAACATTGAAATTCACCGGAACGTTTTTCTTTCCGCAGGTCGTTGCCGTCAAAGGAGACATTACGAGGGCACTCTGACAGTTCATTCCGAGGCGAAGGTTACATTCAGTATTGTGTAGGCGTTAGACTGTGCGACATGTATTCAAATCAAGAGCTGGCAGAGATACACTTCATGTACGGTAAGGCGGACGGCAATGCTGCGCTGGCTCGTAGTTTGTACGTCTCCATTACCGTCTGTGCGAGTATGGAAAATTTAACTCTCCTGGTTTGGGAAGGGGACGATCAAGATCTACAACTCCACAAGTACAGGAGGAGATTCTGGAGGCTGTGAACATGACTCCTTCTATCAGCACACGAAGGGGCCATTTAAAATCATTGGTTTATTCATCTCCGGTGCCTGATTTGGAATCCCTTCGGAATCGAATTGTGGCATGTTCTGAGGACATACGCAATACTCCTGGAGTTTGGGATCGTGCTCGCATGTCAATAAGACATCGATGTGAGGTCTGTATTCAAGCAGGAGGTGGACATTTTGAACATCTTATGTAATGACAACGACCTGCGGAAAGAAAAACGTTCCGGTGAATTTCAATGTTGTGAAGGCCATAACTCGGAAATGAAGCATTTCCGGACACATGTTGTAATGAATTATTTTGATTGTCTACATGTGAGAAATACATACCTGAAATTATGCCCCGTATTTTTTAAACACCCTGTATATTTAAAGGCAGCTTATCTATACTAATAATAGATCTGTAACCAAAATTTTTCTGGTAATTTTCGCTTTTCCAAAAATAATTTGTGTTAACATGTATGATTAATCATTCTGAAAACAAAAATCGCTTTTTTGACATTTTTGTCTGTCTTTCTCTGGTAAGCTTGTTGGTTCCATGCAAAACAGGCTTAAGATGATTATTCACAGAAAAGGGAAGCCAACGAAGTACTAACTGAGTGATCATTTTGCGTGTTGAAGCAAAAAAAAGTGACCAAAATTGTACTGTGCTTATACTTGTGTCCAGCATTATCACAGACAAAAAGAACAATTATTTTATTTTCTGTGTTAAAGTAATTTTTATTTTGATTTCTAAAATAATATTTTATACTTACAGGAGTGTAGATTAATTTATTTTCAGTCCCAATGTCATAATATGTATAATAAAGTGAAATATGAATTTATAAATCTTTATTCTGCTGACGTGCTTATACTTACGTCGGTGACTAAGTGTGAGCGTACCTGAGGAACATCTTTGTAAAGATCTTCATTCATTCGCTTTCTAAGAAATTCTGCAGGATCTTGAAGTCTAACTCATACAACACACTGCTGTGATTGTTTATCCTCAAAGATAATTTTATTCTAAACTAACAGATATTGTTTTCCTAGATGACACGCATCAAGGTTTTGGAACTGGGAGCTCTTGTATAGATATAATATTTGTTTTAAGGAAGATAATAGAGAAGAATCTGCAGTTTAATTTTTGGTATTTGTTTTATTGATTTAGCAAAAGCATTCGATAATTTAAAATTAAATATCATTTTACAGATGATTAGGAGAAAACTATCTTTCAAATAACATCACTTCTCTAATCATTTAGGGTATATTTATGCTAATAATTTTATACGAGGTCTGATTTTTTCAGGCGACGGAACCTCAGAATTAATTTTATCAAAGTGTAAATATAAATTTGAATTTAAAGAAGTCACTAGGAAGAGGAACACAAAGAGATCTGAAGTGACTTCGTTCATTAAAATGTGTTGATGTAATCAGACCGCTGTATGTGTAAAGAATCTTATGATACCGGTACGTATACATTATACAATATAAGTTACAAGTCATCATACTATGTTAGTAGGTGCAATGTCACTGAGATAAGTCGTCACGCGAAACTTTCCTGTTGCTATCTTCGTAAAACAGAATGATTAGCAGTTTCACCAATATGGTGAAAATATGTTCACAGATTTCACAGATTTCACATGCCCAAAGAGCTTATCTCAATTTATTCAATATTCGTCATTTCTAAAATTCGTCAAATAGACCTTCAAGTTTTAAGGTGGGATATTTGGTTAACATCAAGCATTTTAAGAAACATTATGCAGTTTTATAATTAGAATATGATGAATTAAAGTATGTTTTTTATAACTTCTTACAAAAGTAGTAGACATTTTTAATAAGATGAAGATAATTTTGATGTTGAGGTATTGTCCCTAGTGCCTTGAATGTATGTGACCTTAAGGTATACGTATACCTTTACATACAAAAAAATTTATTTTGTATAATTTTGCTCTGTAAAATTTTTATACAATTGAGAATGGTACCAGAAAGAGAATGAAGTGAACAGATCCCTTGAAATTATGTCTAAATTGTTTTTAAAAATTATTTTGTTTATAATTTTGACATGCAACTTGAAACATGATAGCTCATGCAGTTTTTAAGATAGAGCCACAGTTTTTTCACTGTTTTATAGCTAAAACTATTATTTAGTGCCTGACATAGAGCTATTTTAATTTTTATTACATTAATTAAATATTACCATGTATGTAACTTACAATAATATTTTCATAGATAATTATTAATTATATTAATGTTATTCTACTCATTGTCAGGCACTAGGGGACATTTCAAGCTTCAAAATGACACCAATATCATCTTGGTATCGCCATATTTGACTGAGATATCATGTTTTAAAGAATTAAATATTCTAAAATTACTATTTACAGGAAATGAGCCACAAACGTTCAGAGCCTAGAAGACTCCATCATCATATGTCACCCCTTAAGCAGCTTCATGTCGGTCCAGTTTCAGCTTCTTTCTGCCTCTCAAATACCTCCGCCTTGTTTTAACTTCAGGTGTTGAATGTTTTTTTTTTTGGCATTTTTGTCCCTATTTCCATTGATGCAACAATTCCTGCGATGGTGTTTGTCCCAGGGTTTATGCCCATCCTCCTCAGAATTGTAATTTCTACTTTTGGACTTTTATTAAAATGACGTACAACATCATTGACACACAAATTTACAGTTTTATGACTAACAGTAAAAGCTTATAAATTACTTCATTATGTAAAAAAGTTTTTTCAATCTAATGATCATGCCCAGATATCTATGCATCTATTTCGAGACTAGAAAGAAGTTTATTTTACCAGCAATGCTGGACGAGGGGATTGACTGCTACGAACATCACTCCAAAAGTAAGTGACCGTAGCTGATGACGCAGCATTTTGGAAAATGGGACTTATCTGAAAAACCATGAGGCATAAATCGAAAATTCTTATATCAAATTAAAGAGGAGAAAATTCTCTATTAAAATAGTTATATATTGAAAATTCTAATTTTTCATCATTTTTTTGCGTTTTGTGGGTGTACATATACCTTAAACAATCTCAATCAGAAAGAATACTATTGTTGAGTGCTATTTTCTGGATAGATAAACAACATTAAGATATATGGATCATATGCGAAGACTAAGAGGAAGGCGGAAAATAGGAAAGATTGGAGAATGCTGGGTGTGCTGTCAAAGATTGGAGAATGCTATGTTTGCACCAAAGACCTGCCCTTGGGCCGAAAACTATGTATGAATGATAGTTAATGAAATACAGGAGAAATAAAAGCTCAATATAGGAACTAGAAGGATATAAAAATTATGAGCTGTAATACGGGAGTTCCCGAGAAATGCGGGAGATTTGGTCACCCTAGTTGTCATTATATCATACTACTTCTCCTAGGAGGGGAACATGGAGTATATTTGTGAATATAGTTTGTAAAGTAATGAATTAGTCTGGAAGACCAAGCTCCTTCTTCAGTTGTTCCAGCAGACGGAACTTCTGTACTTTCCCGACCACAGTTCTTTCGAAATTCTTCACGAATCGTATATATCTCGGCACTCTATACTCTGGAATCTGAAACAAACATAACGATTATTATTATTATCATTATTATTATTATTCCTAACGAAACTTATTTTGATAACTGAATCACTGATTGGAAAAGGGAAGAATGTCCATGCACCTATGTTTTGAGAAAACTAAGAAAAACTTATTAACACTTACAATATTGATCCTACAGCTTTGTGATGCATTACAAACTTGTAGAACTAAGTTCTCTGAACTGTATGGTGGGTCGTTTCAGCGCATTCGATAAATATTTTTGAATCTATCCTCTTTTGAAGTTGATGGACATTCTTCCTTTTTCCAATAAATTAACAATTCTCATGAGTAATTTGCAAAGAAACTCAATTAAACACAGGTTTAATCTGCTATTTATTGTTAGTTAAATTTCTATTGTTAACACAGTGTGAATATTATTTAATTTGAGTCAAACATCTTAAGAATTTTATAAATTGTGCTGTGGTATTAAAAATAATTTCAATTAACAATTTAACTACTAATCTTCATCAGATTGGATAGGATTTCTTGTGGCCTTTGAAGAATGTTGTTATAAAGCTCCTGATACTCTGATGGAATATATTTAATTATTTTGTTAACGTCTTGCAGCTTCTTTGGATGTATAGGAACTTTGGAGTCGTATGTCATATTTCTAGGAGCAGAGGTGTTCCTCTTCCCTTAAAGTCTGTATGTCTTGCGATTCAGTCCATCTATCCATTCCGAAGAAACGACATAGCCTGGGATTTTCTGTTTATAGGTCAAATGCCTGCAATTAGCAAGTGAAAACTTTTACTTCATGTGACTATTTAGAGCAATTTAAGATTCTTTTTAAGAAGTGTGGCCACCATTCTTTAACATCAATGATATCTTGATGTCCAATAATCTTGACTTGAAAAACATTCTGTGTTTTTCTTGAATTAACTATCATCTCAACATATTGTTTCACAGAGTAGATTCTTTTATATCACTCTTTTTATTACGGTGAAATCCCTGTTGCACGGGAGAAACGAGTGACCTCGTACAGGATAACAGTGCTGAATTATCTGAAACTTGGCAGTCATTGTTCAATATATAAGGCAACGTACAACAGTGTTATTGTCCACAACTGTGAAGTAACAGCGCGTCTGGCTGCGAAACCAGGTGGCCCGGGTTCGATTTCCGGTCGGGACTAGTTACCTGATTGAGGTTTTTTTCCGGCGTTTTCCCTCAACCCAACATGAGCAAATACTGGGTAACTATCGGTGTTGGACCCCAGACTCATTTCACCGGCATTATCACCTTCATCACATTCAGACACTAAATAAGCTAAGCTGTTGATAAAGCGTCGTAAAACAACCTAATAAAAAAACAGTGTTATTTCGATTCTGTCCGCCACAAGGATCACTAAACACACGTAGTTCTTTCACTGAGTCAAGTTCACTTACGTAGTCATTGAAAAATGTGCAGACTTCAATGGGGCCTCGATTAGCTTGTCCTTCATGATAGCAATAAAACTGTGCTGTATTGTTTTCCTGATTATGGATTCCAAACACAAAAAGCCACAGTTTTCTTAAATAGAACATTTCCTGTACAAGAAGACAAGAAAGGGGAACACTTTGCATAAGTCGAACACTAGATCGACTACGTCATTTCTTTCTTCACGTAATTTTATTACCTCTTGTTGTTTTATTTTATAAAATTTTGATGCTCGTCGTTTGTGAACTAACTATTCTGCGAAAGCCATCGTTTTGTATTTTCATTAAGAAAAAAGTATTTAATTCTGGCGTCTTTGTACAGGCGAATGTTCTATCAGTGCCATTAGATATACATATTTCCTCTTTTTAGTTTTACCATCGTATAATGTAGTGATTATTTCCATTTGGTCTTCATCTTTAAAATTTTCAAAAACCTTGTGGAACAACAACAATAAAACAAACACCAAACTGCAGCATATATTATATGTTCACAGAAATATTTAGCAGTATAAATATATCCAAATAACACACAACAGTTCTTTCCTTCATGATAGACCAGGCAGTTTTGCTGGCACAACTCCTCCTTTTGAAGTTACGTATTCTTTTCCTAAGATCTAGATTTCTTGCGTTTTTCTTTTACATATTCATCGATATTTCTTACTCCCTTTCTTCTCCAGTGTATTTCTTCACTATCAGAATTACTTTCACTCAAGTTGTTATGAATGATTTACAGACAACGAACTTACAGCCACACTGACAGCAAATTAGCAAATTTAAACGAGAGACAGACTTCCTACCTGACATCTGGTGGTGATGCTTACAGTATTGATTGGAAAAAGGAAGAAAGTCCGGACATTCTTCCTTATTCCACTAATTAAAAATTTTACTGGGCTGTTACTTCATTGTTATTGCTGGTAGACTCCTCCTTTTTCCACTAATCGATGGGTGGATGGCTCAAGAAAAAAATGTATATCTCAGTCTATTTTCGAAAAAAATTGGACTTTCTTCCTTATTCCAATCAATATTGTACTGTTCGTTTCATGCTGAGCCCTACATTAGTAAAATACTATTATTACCCTCAAAGAATCTGCTTGCAATGCTCGCCAATGCCTTTGAAATTTATGATGCAAAAAGTGGGTATGAGAGTTTCTTACCCGATGTAAAGATAATTTTTTGGTCCTACAGAATTATCTATTACGGTTACAATTGGAGAAAGAATCGATCCGGTACTGTGGATTGAGCCTCGGCGTAGTTCAGTGGTTAGAGCGCTCGACGCGTAGAACCGAGGGTCCGAGTTGGATCCCCGGCGCCGGAGCGAATTTTTCTCCATTAATAACCATTTCTTACCCGAGCTTATCGGTTTGTTCCGTCATTCTCATTTCATTATTATATCGGCATCACTATAATAATGACTTCATAGCATCTGTATTTTATAATAAATTCTTAAATAAATCCATGCTGATTGCTGGCCTCATGACCACGTGCCTCAGAAGAGGTGAACGATCATCCAAACAGAACGGAATTATCGTGTGATTAGCACGATGATCTCCCCCAGCCGTTATAGCTGGTTTTCGTAACCGTATATCGCTACTTATCGTAACTCCCCAAATTAATATGATACTGGGTGGGTACCGTTTCCATACATTGGCCGAAATTTCATGAGAAAATTCCTCTCTGTGAGGGACTCGAACCAGTGCTCATTCCGTGATTCGAGTCCTTAGACCACGACGCTACGACGCGGGACTTTTCATGCTGCTCACCTTGTCCTTGCAGTAGTTTCTGATGTCGTCTTCTGTGAGAATCGCTCCATCTCTGAGTCGAAGGTACACACAAATTTCCTCTCCCACTCTCGGATCAGGAACGCCGAAAACCTATGAAGTTCACCTTCTTATTTAGTGGCATGTTAAATTATTTCATTTACATATTGTATATCTTATGAATAATATTTGAAGAAAATAATTTATAAGTACAAATATATTCGCAAAGTGATAAGGGAACTGAATTGTACCGAAACCCATAATGATGATGATGACAATAATAATAATAATAATAATAATAATAATAATAATAATAATAATAAATTTATCGCTAAAAAGATATATTTTATATGTATAAAAAAGTTTCTCTAGCACCCCAGAAAGAGTACATTCTCGTACTCTGGGGGGATTCCACAAAATTTTAACATAAATATTTTATTACTCAGCAGAATAAAAAGTACAAAGGAAAAAAATAACACATATCACAATAATTGAAACTTTATATTTTCTCTCTAAACAATAAAATTTTTAATTTATTTTTTAAAATAAGGAGCATTAGCAAATTTTATCTCGTTATAAAATCTTAGACCGATGTTGTTACTTTAGTTATAAACTACAGTGTTGGTACATTTAGGTTCTGCCAAGCATATGTTGTCTGATCTTTTATTTTTATATTTATGTAAATACAAATTATACATATTTCGGGTACGAAAGTCCATAAGACATTGTTATAAATTTGATGGATATTAAATACTTCAAATTCAGAATAAAACAGTTCTGAGGGATAATCAAGAGGCTTATTAAGACATATTTTTATTATTCGTTACTGTAGTAGTGTTATTGACATGAGGGAGGTGCTAAAAACACAACCCTCATCCTATAATACCATATTGTAATAAGCCTATAACTTCTATTAATGCGAGTTAAATCAATCCTATAATATGGATAGCCAAATAATTTCGTAGGATGACAAAATAGTGAATAATTTTTCTTAATCTAATGCAAAGAGTAAGAACATGTTTATCACAACTTAGGTGTTGTTCGATTATTACTCCCAGATACTACTTAACTTGAGGAGATCCATTTAGAATAAGAGAGTTACAATTGGACGGAGTTACGCAATAATAGACCAACCGATAATTTGAAAAAATGAGATATTTGCACAAATCTATTGATGGCAGGCTAATTTAACTCGGAAAAAAAAATCAAGAATGCGATATCTGAATTTTGCTGCTATTTATAAGCAAAAATTCGTTTATTGCATAAAATTCATTTATTTATTTTGCTTTGAAATATTAATTCAACTGCTGGTCTCTTATCAACAATGGGTTAGCTTTTTTTGGTATTATTTGTGCTATTTTTTGTAATGGTACGAATGTTATAATACTTCTTGCATAAAATGTTGTATAAAAACAGATTTATTTCAATGGCTAATATCTCGAAACAGGTTTTTGGCGCTTGGATCACTATAGCTAATCACCGTCCAATTATTAGAAGAACAATTAGATGTATGAATTTTTAAATACAAGAGCAAATCAGAAGATTTCATACCAACAGATATTAGAGAAAACGACACAACCGAAGTTTTAGTACGATTTAAGACAAGGTTGGAATCAAACCATTTTTTAATCAATTTAATGCCATTACTGGCATTAAGTTAGGTATCATCACAAGTTTTATCCTCAAAAAAAGAACATCGGTATCGTCCGAGTACGAATAAATCTTACCATTGAATTCTTCTAAATTAATTGCTAGTAAATCATTAATATACAAAAAATATCATTTTCGTGGCGCTGATTTCTTTTTCATTCACAAGTGATAATAATAATAATAATAATAATAATAATAATAATAATAATAATAGTAATAATAAAAAATATATAACGTAAACCCTTCTAATGAAGGACATTCACCCAAAAGTTTTTGGATAGAAATTCCAAAAGGAAAAAAAAAATGTTTTAACAGACGTATCTTAGTAAGTTATACACAGTACCAGTCTTACTAATAAACCGTGTATAGTTTTTATACGAGACTTATGCAAAGTTGAGACAGAAAACTTTACTAATAAACCATGCATAAGCGATGGATGTATAAACAGTCTGTGACTATACAATGGGAATTGCTTTGCAGTAGTTATATACACAAAACCCCTTGTTTAAGCGTTGTATATAGAGGAAAAAAATGGCCGCCCCTCTAACAGCTGTTCGTGTCGACTGTCATTTTATGATGGTTGCCTATAACCAAAGAAGAACAAACCAAAGAGCACAGAATAATTAGAATAATATTGCTGTAGCTTGTACTCTTTGACCAAAATATAGTATGGTAATCGATTAGAGCCAGTTGTACTATCGATACTTAACACGCCACACTAGAGCGCTCTACCGGATGCAATAGAGAACCTCAGATATTATATTATCTTTCGTAACGAAGTAATGACGAAACTATGACTTAGCTGTGTAACAGTTATATTGTTATACACGACTTATGTAGTGATTATTAGTAAAGAATTTACACACGACGTATAAATGAGCTACTCATTATATAAGTATAAGACAGTTAAACGTCTGTATATAGAGTTTTTATTAGTAAGACCGTAAATATATAACGGTACATTAAAATTTCAAAGTTACAGATTGTGTCCATTGCTGTATTTGTGTGTGCATGGATTCAGGATTTCGATAAAAAGATAAAATTAACGTTACCTCAACTTCCATAACGTCAGGATGTTCCATAAAGAAATCTTCCATCTCCGCTGGAAAGACTTTGTCTCCGATTCTGATGATCACGTCCTTTATGCGTCCTACAATTCGTCCCCACCCTCCTTCCTCCAGAACGAACTCGTCTCTGTTGTCACGGAAAACATAGAAATAATCAGGATGTTTATAAATGCAATTACGTGTCTTAAGACGTTTCACAATCTTCGTTTACTGTCTTGGCGGACACGAGTTTCAACTTCGTGCCGCAGGAATAGTGTGACCAAACACAACGAAGGTTTCCACACTGATAACAGATAAATAGGCATTATCTGAGCAGAATTCAAACCTTCAATAAATTATTATTGAGAGTTACACACACAGTTTTTTATACTGATTGTGAGTAGGTCAGTGATTTACAACTGATGCTCTCTGATGTCATTCATCTCTTTTCTCGTTCTCATTCAATTTTTTTCCTATGGTTCTCATTAAGCAGATAGGCTACTACAAAGCTCGAGGACATCGAGTCAGGGAGGTCAGCTCTAATTCAGCCATCTGAACAATGCTAATGATGTAGATGAAAAATTAATTTTAATATTTATCTAAGAGTTGTAATACTGGGTGTTAATTTCAAAGTGTGTCATGACGTCACTGTTGTTGGGTCACCGATTTGAAGCGAGTTTCAACTTATATGTTAGAGAAGTTGCCTATTATTTAAGGCGTTCTTCAATCTGAACTTGAGAACGTGTATGGTATAACTTGAACGTCGTAGCAAGAGATGGCGGTCTGTACAGTCTGTGTGCTACCATAACCTCTTTCGAACTGTGTTTTGCGCCGGCAAGTCGTACGCAGGGTATTTTTTATCATCGGTTGCGTACGGTAACATTCCACAACACAAATCAAATGCCCCGTGTCCATGTTGACCGTCGAAGTTAATGTCAACAAATACGTAAGTAATCGTCTTAACCCTCTCCCCATATCCCGACAGTACGTATTTCCAAACAGTTCACATTCCTGCCACTACCAGCGTTACCGTACGTATCGGTACGTACTCTTCAGAATGAACGCCGTACTTGCTAGCCAACTTCTCTGCCTCTTAGATTATACACCTGAGCTGCGGAAGTGTAGGAAGATTGAATTCTCTAGGCTCATCAGCTAGCCACATGACGGCATACACGAGCCAAGACACATTTTGAACTGAACACCCAGTAGTTGTTCGAATATAAAAATGATATTTTAGTATAGAAAATATAACTCTTTTATAATGGCGCGATATTATTTCTTTTTCCAAACACACACACCATATATATATATATATATATATATATATATATATATATATATATATATATATATTCATTCATTCAATCAGTGTTCTGCCCGAGGGCTGGTCTCTCACTGCAAAACCAATTTTCTCCAATCTTTCCTACCTTTCCTGTTTTCTGCCTTTCGTCTATCATCAGATATCTTCTTCTGCCCCGAACTTTTTTCTCGTTCACCATTCCTCAAGTGCATCCTTCAGTAGGCAGTTTCTTTTCAGCCAGTGACCCAACGAATTCCTTTTTCTCTTTCTGATCTCAGTTTCAGCATCATTCTTCTTCACCCCACTCTTTCCAACACAGCTTCATTACTTATTCTGTCTGTTCATTTCACACGCTCTATTCTTCTTCATATCCACATTTCAAATGCCTCTGTTCGCTTCTCTTCACTTCGTCGTAATGTTCATGTTTCTGCCCCCATACAATGCCACACTCCATGCAAAGCGCTTCACTAGTTTCTTCCTTAGTTCTTTTTCCAGACATCTGCAGAAGATGCTCCTTTTTCTGTTAAAAGCTTTATTGGTCATTGCTATTCTCCTTTTGACTTCCTGGCAACAGCTCATGTTACTGCTTATACTGCGTGTTCAGTTCAAAGTGTGTCATGGCTCGCTGTATGCCGTCATGTGGCTAGTCGTTGAGCCTAGAGAATTCAATCTTCCTACACTTCCACAGAGGCGTATTACATATGTGCCAGAGAAGTTGCCTAGCAAGTACGGCGTTCATTCTGAAGAGTACTTACCGATACGTACGGTAACACGTGTAGTGGCAGGAATGTGAACTGTTTGGAAACACGTACTGAGGTGAGTTTTTTCTTACTGTCGGGATATGTGGAGAGGGTTAAGACGATTACTTACGTATTTGTTGACATTAACTTCGACGGTCAACATGGACACTGAGCATTTGATTTGTATTATGGAATGCTGCCGTACGCAACCGATGATAACAAATACCCTGTGTACGACTTGCCCGCGCAAAACACAGTTCGAAAGAGGTTATGGTAGCACACAGACTTTACAGACCGCCATCTGTTGCTACGACTTTCAAGTTATACCGTACACGTTCTCAAGTTCAGATTGAACGCCTTGATTAATAGGCAACTTCTCTGACATAAAAGCTGAAACTCGCTTCAAATCGCTGACTCACAACAGTGACGTCATGACACACTTTGAAATGAACACTCAGTAGTATACCGCAAGTATTTAAAGCTGTCCACTTGCTCTACTACCTCATTTAGAATTCGCAAGTTTACCTTCTTTATTTTTCTTCCTATGACCATTCTCTTCGTCTTATTTGCATTTATCTTCATCTCATATTGCTTACAGCTGTCATTTAGCTTTTGTTGAATATTCGTCTGGTATTGAATAATGTCATGCTTATTCACAAAACAACTCTTTACATTACAACAACAAACAGAACAGTTTATAAATCATTTGTAAGTTATAGCATGTAACAAGCAACAATATAACTAAACATGCTGAAGAAAAGATAGCCAACATGATTTCAAATGAAATGAAATGAGACGGGCCGGTTTTATCTGCCATACTCTGTGTTATTGAATTATTTACAGTACTGGACTTAATATGTCTAGTAAATTCAAAATCAAATTTTAATATTACTATATAATTTTATCATGTCTCACCCAGTTTTTGCCCATCCGTCACGTCCCATAAATTCTCGAGTCTTTTCTTCATCGTTCCAGTATCCCAACATACGACTGTAGCCGCGAACACACAGCTCTCCAGGGGTTCCCATTGGCACCATTCGACCTTCTTTGTCAACAACTTTCACCTAAATATTTATTTTATCTTTCAATTTTAAGTCTGCTTAATAAACACAAAATAATTCTTAAGTTACCAAATTTTAAGAAATAAAAGTGAAAATTTATTTACAATTAAATTTTATTCGCAATAGAATAATGAGTGTACATAGAGTTACTATCAAAAACCTTCGTGAGGTAATATGCAGGATCAAGGCAAGCGACTTTTAGGGGGAAAAACATTAAAATATTATCATAAAAATAGTCAAAAAGATAAACGAGAATCGCACATTTTTTCTGACAGAAGAAATTTGACATGTTCTTGAGCTGAACGTTAATTTTTATACTTCCAGTATTATAAATTAACAGCCTCAGTTACGGATCAAGGATATGCAACTCCATTTTGGTAATAAATCCAGATTTAGGTAATTTCAGTTTTAGTAAATTTAAGAACAAAATTAAGCAAATTGTTTAGTATTCACGTCCCTTTTTTTCTCTTTTCTTTTTTTTAATTCTTATATACTTATTCATTCCAAATTATATTCTTTTCTTGACTTGACTCTCTACTTTTATCTTTGCATTTATCCCTGTTTTGTAATAATTGTATTAGATTTGTAATTTTATTGAGTTTTCATTATTTTCCATTTAGAACAAAATAATTATTTATAATTGTCCTCGAACACGAGCTTGTTCCGTCCATTATAGGCCTACATATTTATTTTGTTCCGTATGTAGCAATAAATAATAATAATAATAATAATAATAATAATAATAATAATAATCTTAGGTCTGATTAGTGGAATATGTTACTAGCCACGGATGTGTGCAATGAAGGGAGAAAGGAACTGGCAATCCTACCCCATGTCTCCTTTCTTCGTTACCCCGTGAGTGATACCTTATTGATGTCACTTATGAGATTCCAACCTGTCTTCGGACAGTTGACCGAACAACTCTCTTTATAAATTAGTGACCTATTGCACACTATACCCTGCTCCTTGCTTATAAGGCTATTTTCTGAATGACCCCGTGGTTAGCGTTGTTATGGAACTCCAGTGAAGACAGCGAAGGAGCTTATCGCAAAAACTGTTATTGCTGCAGACTCCATTACAGAAAAGTCCAGGATGTTTAAGTAAGTCCGCCACTCAAGCGACTCCAGTGTGTAAAATAATATGTATGGGTTCGTGGTGTTGGATTCCACTCTGAACAATTTTTTTAATTTTCAAATGTTCTGTGGAAGATTTGTTACAGTCCTATTTGTTTCCGTTTATTTATTAAAGTATATGGCGTTTATTTTCATTCTGCTATCAAAGGCTTTTTTGTAAGAATTGTAAATACCTGAATTCCCCCAATTCCGCACTTGATTCAAAGTACGTGGACCGTTCGAATATACCTAATTTCAATTGTATGTGACTGGTAAACTGTTGAAGATAAAAGCCTACAGTAACGTTTATATGAAAGGAAAACTCAACAAGTTTCGATATGCACATCACAATATTTCTACGTGAGCTCCAGCTGTCACTGTGACGATATCGAGGCGATGAATGATTTCTTGCCAAGCACGTTGGAGCATGTCTTCTGGAATGTTCTCAATACCCTCTATGATGCGTTCCCGAAGATCACAAAGGTCTCTGACTGGGGTGGCGTACATTTTACCCTCTTTGACTTAGCCCCAGAGAAAGAAATCGAGCGGTGTTAAATCCGGAGATCTCGGGTGCCAAGCGATCGGTCCTACCCTACCAATCCAATGGCCAGGTAACACGTTGTCTAAAGTCGTACGAACGCCATTTAACCAGTGTGGAGGAGCGCCATCTTGCTGGAAAAGGATGTTAGGCTGCAGGTGTTCAATTTGTGGAAAGAAGAACTGCTCCAGCATCAAAATATGTGATACCACACACAGTTTTCCCGCGACGCTCTTCTTAATGATTTCCGCGGGCTTCGCTTATACGCGCCTTGAACATTTGCAACCATTTCGTTGGATGTTCTACGACCACCATCATGCTTCTTCAACACCGATCCTGTAGCTAAAAACGTATCGTGCCACTTCTTAATGCTTTTAGCAGTTGAAGCATCATGGTTAAACACTCGTCGATACTCCCGAATTCTAACAATTGATTTAAACTCCGCATACAACAACACAGTTTGCGCTTTCATCTGCGGTGTCGCCATTTTGACAATCGATAGAATCTACGAAAAAAAAAAACCGTGTCTGCTCACCATCTACCGACAGGATTCGAAACTTGTTGAATTTCCTGTCATATAAACGTTACCGTAAGGTTCTAGCTTCAACCGTTCACCATTCACATACACTTGAAATTAGGTCCACCCTGTATAAGAACACTCCCATTATTCTTAGATCTCGAACACCAAATCCTATTAAATGGACATTGTATTGACAATTTGACTCCCTCTAGCGACGAAGAGTAACACTTTAACACAGGTTTATCGTTGTAAGTTACTTGGAATGACCTCATCTATTACCTCACGGAGATAGTTGAGTTTTTCTGCACACTGTATGTTTTTTTTTTATTTCATAGAACAGCTTTAATCATAAATAAAAATTGTATTAATAATAAATAATGTATACTGGTATTAGATAATATGGACGTAAAGTTCAGATGTAAATGGAAGATAATCTTTTTATTTTATTTCAAAATTAGGACACAAAAATAGTGAAAATTCTGCTTGTCTTACCTCTGTGTGAGGCGCCACACGTCCAACAAAAGTATGGTCTTTTGGTCCATCTAGAGCAGGTACGAAAATGCCTAATGCTTCTGTCATTCCGTAACCCAACTGCAAAGAAAAATATTATTGAATATCGTAATTACAAAGTAATGTTGCGGAGTTCTAGTTCAGGACTGTTAGAATATAAATGGAGTTGTGTCGATATTGGAGTCTAAAAGAGCGGCTTTATTTTACACAGATTTCTCACATACATCAGGAGGGATATAGGCCCTATTTTTCTGCACTAATTTTGTCTCGTTTATTACGAAACGTACCTGAGTAAGTAGAATGCAGTCGCATTTGTCAATTGCGCCAGAGAGAACAAGTGCTTAAAATTACCGAGTGATATGATTACCATTTTCTCGTTCTCCATTATCTATCATTCTTTTGTCGTCTTTATCATAGTGTTCATCACGATGTCATCATCTTCATTGTTTTCATCACCGTCTGGACTTCTTCGTCTTCACAACATGGTCTCATTACCCTTATCGTTTTCAAATCATCCTTTCAACTTCATCATCGTTATCATAATCTCGCCGGTGTTGTATTCATCTCTGTCTCGTTATCTTCATTTCCATCTTATCGTCATCGAAGTCCTCATTTCCATCATCTTTCCAATGTCTTCATCATCGTCTCTCCATCATTTTCATAGTAATTTTACCTTCGCTATCGTCGTTTTCGTCATAGTCTCTCCATCATCATCATCATCCATTATTTTTATTGTTATCATTTTACCATCGATATCGTCGTATTCATAATCGTATCTCATTCATAATCATCGTCATTTTTTCTTCGCAATCGTCATCTTCAACATCGCATCTCCATCACATTCATCGCTAACGTTTTACTTTCATCATCGTCTCTCTATTATATTAATCGTCATTGTTTTTCCTTCGCAATCGCCATTTTCATCATCGTTCTTCCATCATATTCATCTCCATTGTTTTACTTTTACCATCATTGTCTTTATCATCGTCTCTCCATCATGTTCATCACCATTGTTTTACCTTTATCATGTTGTCTTCATCATCGTCTCTCCATCATATTCATCGCAATTGTTTTACCTTTATCATGTTGTCTTCATCATCGTCTCTCCATCATATCCATCGCAATTGTTTTACCTTTATCATGTTGTCTTCATCATTGTCTCTCTATCATATTCATCGCAATTGTTTTACCTTTATCATGTTGTCTTCATCATCGTCTCTCCATAATATTCATCGCAATTGTTTTACCTTTATCATGTTGTCTTCATCATCGTCTCTCCATCATATCCATCGCAATTGTTTTACCTTTATCATGTTGTCTTCATCATTGTCTCTCCATCATATTCATCGCAATTGTTTTACCTTTATCATGTTGTCTTCATCATCGTCTCTCCATCATATTCATCGCAATTGTTTTACCTTTATCATGTTGTCTTCATCATTGTCTCTCCATCATATTCATCGCAATTGTTTTACCTTTATCATGTTGTCTTCATCATCGTCTCTCTATATATTCATCGCCATTGTTTTACCTTTATCATGTTGTCTTCATCATCGTCTCTCCATCATATTCATCGCAATTGTTTTACCTTTATCATGTTGTCTTCATCATTGTCTCTCTATCATATTCATCGCAATTGTTTTACTTTTATCATGTTGTCTTCATCATCGTCTCTCCATAATATTCATCGCAATTGTTTTACCTTTATCATGTTGTCTTCATCATCGTCTCTCCATCATATCCATCGCAATTGTTTTACCTTTATCATGTTGTCTTCATCATTGTCTCTCCATCATATTCATCGCAATTGTTTTACCTTTATCATGTTGTCTTCATCATCGTCTCTCCATCATATTCATCGCAATTGTTTTACCTTTATCATGTTGTCTTCATCATTGTCTCTCCATCATATTCATCGCAATTGTTTTACCTTTATCATGTTGAATTCATCATCGTCTCTCTATATATTCATCGCCATTGTTTTACCTTTATCATGTTGTCTTCATCATCGTCTCTCCATCATATTCATCGCAATTGTTTTACCTTTATCATGTTGTCTTCATCATTGTCTCTCCATCATATTCATCGCAATTGTTTTACCTTTATCATGTTGTCTTCATTATCGTCTCTCTATATATTCATCGCCATTGTTTTACCTTTATCATCGTCTCTCTATCATATTCATCGCAATTGTTTTACCTTTATCATGTTGTCTTCATTATCGTCTCTATCATATTCATCGCAATTGTTTTACCTTTATCATGTTGTCTTCATTATCGTCTCTCTATATATTCATCGCCATTGTTTTACCTTTATCATCGTCTCTCTATCATATTCATCGCAATTGTTTTACCTTTATCATGTTGTCTTCATCATCTTCTCTCTATCATATTCACCGCAATTGTTTTACCTTTATCATGTTGTCTTCATTATCGTCTCTCTACCATATTCATCGCTATTGCTTACCTTTACCATCTTTGTCTTCATCATCGTCTCTCCATCATCTTTACGCCATCGTTTTTATTTCGCAATCGTCATCTTCATTGTCGTCTCTCTTTACTGCAGGATGATGATGATGACAACAACAATAATAATAATAATAATAATAATAATAATAATAATAATAATAATAATAATTCATTTCTTCAGCGATCATTTTGATTTAAGAACGATTACATTTTCAAACAGCTCACGACTAGACACTGGAAGATTAATGTTCGAAATAAATACAGTATATTTACATCATGCAAAAATAAGGAAGAAAAACGCTCGAAGAGATGAAAAATATGGAAGCGGGAGGAGACTGTAAATAATTAAAGCCAAAATAGGGAGATTCAGAGAAATATGGGAAATTTGACAATTTAATTATGAGAAATAGCTTTATATTTATATTACTATATCAACTCACAACGAAATTATGGACGTTGAGAACCGTCTTAACATCCTCGATCAGCTTTAAGGAACAGGGTGCTCCGCCACACATTGCCACTTGCAGTGAGGTGGGTTTGAGGCCGTGCTCACGTGCAGCGGCGACCATGTCCACGAATAGAGCGGGAGTGCCCAAGACAGTCCTGCACCTGTAATTGGTTACAAAATTGAACAGTTTTGTTGTCACAGATTATGCGTCTGCATTCTGGAACTATGGCAATTCATACTCAGAGCTCTTCATAGTAGGCAACGTGAATTGAAAGATTTCACATGCGGAAAAACAGGGAATTTTACAAGTATGATTATGGACAGAAAATTATTTCTAGAGATCGGTACAATATGAAGAAAATTTTATTTAAATGTGGAATTTATTTTACAAAAATATGGAAATATTAAATGCACTTAAATTATTTTCCTTTCATAATCATTTCTAGCAGGTTTACGTCTTTATTTACAAAATTGTCCTTTAGACATTAGTAGTTTCGTTTGTATTTAATATGCTATCAAATAAAACGCAGTAAGTCTGTCAGTTTCTCAGCATCGCCAAATCCTTACCTGAATGCAGGGATTAGGAAACTCAATTTTTTACACTGAATGGAACAAAAAATAAATTCTCCTTACATTGCCTGGTCTCATCACAGTTTTCTTGATAAAATAAGCTCCATATTTGTAGATATAAAACATAATCATTTTTATTCTTACGCGATGACTGCAATATCATACTTTCCTTACTTCTCCTGTATGATCGTTTCCAACATAATCCGGGGTTCGAATACAGGTGCCGGAATAAGGCACGTGTTGCCACTTCCAAGTCCGCTGAAGATTACTCCTTGGCAACCCGAAACATGGCAAAACTGGGTCGTCGCCGTCACTTTGTTCTGAAATATTTTAAGACGAGCATTGAATTTGATCAGATACAAATACAGAGAAAGAAAGAACAGGCAGGGCAAGTACATGAACTTAGAAAAGCAACTATTTAAAATTTTCCAGAATGAACAAGGCCTAGTCTTCATTACAAAATAGTACCGTGGGTGTGTATACAGACTGTAGACAAAATTTCTTCCGTTTCAGCCAGGTTCAGTAAAGCCTTGGTTTTTCTGAACCTACGCATGCGACGTGCGAGACGTGCGAGACGTGCGAGATGCGACGCATGCGTCGGTTCAGAAAAGCCAAGGCTTTAGTGTACAACACCAAGAGACAGAGATGAAATGAATTGGTGACCTTACGAGTGACTCTCCTCTAGCCTTGAGAATACTTCGGCTTGGCTTGGTTTTTCGAGAGCCTTACCAGGGACAAATCCTTACATTACTTTTGCTCATTGTGCACCCTACATATGCGATGATTGTCGAGGTGCGACGTGTGACCTAGGTGGCATTCGTAAATCCAATGTTGACAGATAGGCTACGTGGTGGACTTAGTCATCATCAGTTCATCACATACACAGGACGCATAATGGGCTAGAAGGAAAACTAAGTGCAAGTATCAGGGCTTCGAAAAGCCCACAAAATTAACAACACTGTTGAGAATATTATTGCAATATTATAATGATGTAACGTACATTAGTGAACTTATAATGGAAGGTGAATATTTCCAACACTTCATCGGGAGTCTTCCAACAAGTTTTAATCAAGTTTCTGACAGGAAGGGAAAATGTAATGATAATTAACTTCAGTAATGTAATTTGTAACCATCAGTCTGTATCTATTACATTATTATTGTCTTATAAAATTTATTGTAAGGACGTGCAATGCATTTTCCTTTAATTAAACATTACTGGTCAGGATTACTATTCATTCTTTATTGATTTAATAATTTATCTAGTGATTATTATTCTTGGGAACGCACCACGTTGCTCATTTCAACGACCGCGTCGAACACAGGACCGTTCTTATGTTTACAGTATAGCTCAATAGGGTCCGAACTAGAGTTGAACGACGATCGAGAAAGCAAGACTAACAGCGCTCGCAAAGCCGAAAACCCGCACGACAATGTTATGTACTCGTACGTCGCGTCGTTAACATAAAGGCTGCTTGTGAATGTTTCAAGACTTCGGGACTTCGGGAGTGATGAACTCTCGAACGTCAAGCAGCCTTGAATCACCAAAATTGTTTTTACCAGACTGAAATTTTATGTACTGTACTTTGGCAACTGTAATTGAATAAAGATTGGGGAACGGATTATTATACACTGAAAGGTAAAGATGATGTGTGTGTATATATATTGTGACAGCGACATGAGATTCGAATTCACGACCAGCGTCCCGCAAGAGAGAAGATCGCGCGGAGCACTTTGGGATGGCGCGCGGCGGAGAGGGGAAAGGGCCAACGCGGCGAGAGAGTGGAGAGAGAGTGCGCGCGCATCTGGTACTGGTAGAGAGGAGAGGGCTCTGGATTTTTCTGGAGTGCCATCTCTAGAGACGCGTGGAACTTTCGAGGCTACGTCGCTGTGGTTATAAATTACGGTCGCGAAGGAACGACAGCAATTTCCAGTTTTCAGTTATTCAGTCAGTGAGTAAGCCAGAGCAAGCAAGCCAGACTTGTGTGCCGGAGTTCGACTCGAGTGTGCGTCCGCATCTGCGTCAGCATCCGAAGGCCTGAGTTCGAGTGCAGTGGACCGCAGTTGGAGGGACCTGAGTTCGAGTGCAGTGGACCGCAGTTGGAGGGACCTGAGTTCGAGTGCAGTGGACCGCAGTTGGAGGGACCTGAGTTCGAGTGCAGTGAACTGTCTCTGAAGGTCTGTGGTTCGAGATACTGTGAACTCGAGTGACCGAGATAGAAGAACTGTGAACTGAGAACTGATAGTTCTGATTTGTAAATAGTGCTTTGTAAATATTAGTTAAGATTAACAGTTCATTGTTGTTCGTACTAGTCCAAGTAAATTGTCATTGTCATCAGTGGAGTGCTATAACGAATACTGTGTTGAGTGAAAATCCAGTTGTTGACGAGAGCGTTCAAGGCGAATTGTAGAAAGAAATCATTGTTGTGACGAATAAATTACATTGTTGTTACTAATAAAATTCACAATATATATATATATATATATATATATATATATATACAATCAAGTAACCTTAGTGACCATTTAGTGTATAATAATCCGTTCCCCAATCTTCATTTAATTACTAGGACCTTATTAAAAAACTAGGAATTTTCTTTTCGTATGTTTGAGATCAAGTGTATAATCTCAAGTAAAAAAATATTAACGTTATGTTTTATGTTTCTTAGAAATGCAAATTTATTTGAGTTTTTTTTCTATTCGTATAATCGTAGGTAATATCATATAATATAACAAGAACATTTTGATAACTAAGATACTGTTCTGTTTTGTCTTTTTGTCTCAGTTAAACATTTATAATGTTATTTATTTCAATAATCTAGCTAATATGTTATTCAAAGTCACGAAATCTTTCCACGCCGACAAAATGGTATTTTGAGAATGATGAGCAAGACTCGAAGCGCACGAGAGTTACGAGACGAGACTCGAAAGACAAATGCAACAAATACAGCGAGCGAGAGCGACAGTTAGTTGTGTTCATTTCTAGTCCGAACTGTCCTTTTTCGGAGCGTGCATCATATATCGCTTAACCGATTCCATCACCTCTAATTCAAAATATATTCAAACACTTACATCAAGTCCTTTAGTTTCGTCACTAAACAATAAATGGATGGTATTCACAACGCTGTGGTGGCTCAGAAGCACTCCTTTCGCGGTACCGGTTGTTCCCTGAAAATATTTTGAACACAAAAAAGTCTTGATTTTTGTAGTTCAAGCTGAACTGAAATAGCTATAAGTACGTGAATTATTTATCACAAAATAATAACATTTCTTGAATTAAAAACGCGTTAATTTTAGTTTTTTTTATTAGAATTAATTTTACAACTTACGGATGAGAACTGGATACTGCATCCTTCATCTGGTTGTATTAATGTCTGCAAGTCTTTAATTTTCTGTAAGAATTTCGGCTGTGCAGAAGTCATGATGTCACTCAGTCGATATGCGCCTCTTTTGTGAATGAACATGAAATGTAAACAAATGCTCAATTGGAACAATAAAGACTCCAATAACGTGAAGAACAACCCTTAAATAATTATAGAAATGCTATGAAAGAAAAATTAAATTGCATTAATATTCGTATAAAATTTTCCACGATTATAATTTTTATATGAAGGGTGTCCCATAAGACAGGGCCATAGTGAGTAGTTCCCTGAACGATGGATTGGTCGACGTGAACCTATCGAATAGCCGTCATGTAGTCCTGACCTCATGCCTCTTGGTTTTTATTTGTGGGGAAATTTAAAGTTTATTGCTTTGCAGAAATGAATATGTCATTTCGTCATCTGTAAACAAGAATCATAATACTTGCAGAGAAGTAACCCCTGGCATCTTACAACGTGTTCTCAATGAGTTTGTCATCCGTCTGAATGTATGTATACCATGAAGGAATCATAAGGACTGAATAAAATTTATTTTACATATTACTAATATTGATGTACACAAATGATTAACGTGGCAGACCAATACACATGAGTACTAGGGCTCGGGACGGAGCGGTTCGATTCGGAGCAGGAACTGTGACGTCATTACTCGGTTAATCCGAGTATAGTACAGAGTACAAATTTGTGGCGGCAGGTTTAAAATTTGGATAGATTGAGTCGATTTTAGAGTGTACTTTGAAAGTGAAACCAAGCGTGTTTGAAACACTTCGAGCATATACTCTGAACTTCAGTTTTCCTTAGGTGAATGACTCATGGGACACCTTATACATTGTGTTCCGTTCATATCTACTACATTTATATTAGTCATTGTAAAAAAAAAAGTATATTGAACTATTAATTTAAATGAATACTATAAGAAAGGAAACTGCATTGTAACTGGCCATGACATTATTATAGGCCTACTTTGTTATTTATTTATTTATTTATTTACTTACTTACTTACCTATTTTTTATTTACTTATTTATTATTTACTTATTTATTTTATTTACTTATTTATTTTATTTATTTATTTATTTATTTATTTATTTTATTTATTTATTTTATTTATTTATTTTATTTATTTATTTATTTATTTATTTTATTTATTCATCCATCCATCTATCTATCTATCTATCTATCTATCTATATATCTATCTATCTATCTATCTATCTATCTATCTATCTATCTATCTATCTATCTATCTATCTATCTATCTATCTATCTATCTATCTATCTATCTATCTATCTATCTATCTATCTATCTATCTATCTATCTATCTATCTATCTATCTATCTATCTATCTATCTATCTATCTATCTATCTATCTATCTATCTATCTATCTATCTATCTATCTATCTATCTATCTATCTATCTATCTATCTATCTATCTATCTATCTATCTATCTATCTATCTATCTATCTATCTATCTATCTATCTATCTATCTATGTATCTATGTATCTATGTATCTATGTATCTATGTATCTATGTATCTATGTATCTATCTATCTATCTATCTATCTATCTATCTATCTATCTATCTATCTATCTATCTATCTATCTATCTATCTATCTATCTATCTATCTATCTATCTATCTATCTATCTATCTATCTATCTATCTATCTATCTATCTATCTATCTATCTATCTATCTATCTATCTATCTATCTATCTATCTATCTATCTATCTATCTATCTATCTGTCTATATATTTATTCTGGTGTAGTTAAGGCCATTACGCTTTATCTTCCACACCACCAGAAATACAAATACAATAATAAAAATGAAAAGAAAAATCACACTACAAACAAAATTATTCGTATATATGGCAGATAAACAAGAATGACGACTGCACAACAGCGACCACTACTTGTCGTGTGGTGTGTTGAAACAAAACCAATAATTTTGATGAAAAGAAATTATCGACGTAAATACAGAGGGGGTACAGCTTATGGAAAAAAACAATTATTAAGAAATTTCTTTTTAGAAGATGTCAGGAATCGAAAATGTCCTGAAACAATCTTTGGGGGCACACAAAAGGGTTTGTGAAGAGAAAGTGGAAGACACTCGGGCGAGGTTTCAAAGAAGTCTAAGAAAATCCGTTCGCCATGAATCAAGACAATTTAACATGTCGCCAACAACAGTGCAGCACAGCGTCTTCATTTGTATTTATACAAATGGAAGATTGTCCAAGAACTGAAACAGGCTACAAACCACTCCGACAAATATTTGCAGTGAAAATGCAGCATCCATTGACACCAACCTTGCCTTTCTTCCAAACATCTTGTTCTCCGACGAGGCCACATTTCACCTGTCAGATTATAGATGAGAAACACGGTAAAAAAATTCATTGTCGCATGCATTACATCTCCCATCAGTAGAAAAAATACCTCGTGCTCTAAAGCATTTTAATAAAACAGAATTCATCAAAAGAATAATGATTAAATGGCTTAAATAACTTGTCCATAAGAAGTTTTTAATTTTCAAAAACTACGAATTACTCGATCAAGTATCGAGAGAAGAATTTAGAAAATTCCTGATTATATTCAAGAGGAACGTTAAAAAAAAGAAGCAAGAAAAATCGTATATTATCCACTGGCTCTTGATAACAGCAGTGACATTACTGATACAGCAAAGATTGAGATTTTTATCCACGGGATTGATCAAGATCTTAGTACAGGAACCACCACTGGTTGTAGTTTTCATGCCAACTACCTTTCCTTCGTCTCCTTACTTCATAGGCTGTCTGTCTCATGTAATCACTCCAGCTCGAGTTTTAGTCACCGCTGATCTAGACGCATTCACAAACACAAACCGGCTAACCACACTAAGATTCGTTGCGTACCCACGTTTCGAACGAGCCCTTCCACTTGTTCCTAGGTCAGCCCCCTCTTTGTGTCGCCAGTCTGTATTCGGGGAATGCTATGGAATGATGGTGGAGTGGAGAAATGTTGAAGGAATGATATAGGTGCCTAATATGGGGAAACGTCCACACCTGTGGAGTAACGGTTAACACGTCTGGCCGTGAAACCAGGTGGCTTGGGTTCGATTCCCGGTCGAGGCAAGTTACCTGGTTGAGGCTTTTCCTGGGGTTTTCCCTCAACCCAATATGAGCAAATGCAGGGTAACTTTCAGTGTTGGACTCCGGACTCATTTCACCGGCATTATCAACTTCATCTCATTCAGACGCTAAATAACCTAAGATGTTGATAAAGCGTCGTAAAATAACCTACTAAAAATATGGGGAAAAGGAGAATCCCGAAGAAAATCCCAACTGCGACATTGTCCGCCCGTCACAAGTATCACTGTGGATTTTTCAGTGACTGCCTGCATGAGAGGCTGAAGTTATGACTTTTCAGCCATCGCAGGGGACAATGTGGACTTCAATACATGGAGTTAGATATTTGAAGGAACTTAGAAGAATAAATCAATTAGCCGCTCTTCTGCTCAAAGTATGTCTTCCACAATATAATGTCGAAAACTCCTTTGGAAATTTTCACATAGGTAAATACTGTGAAGTAAAAAAGTGGCCTGCAGTACCTTAGCTTCCAGCAAAATCTTCGTACCGGAAACACCGATAGGCCTAAATACAAACAAAACTGCAGTTCAATCAAATCTCACTTTGTAACTTAGGTCTAAACACTGGGGTGCTATTCATAGACATTTCGCTAGCCCGCGCTTCGAGCGTGTTAAACTAGCCCCGGCTATCGGCTGACTACTTGTACAGGATTCATATCATAATATCATATCGCTAACACTGGTTTATGAATACGAAAAACGTTAGTTCTCTGATCATCCACCGGAAGCCCGCGCTAAGAATGTCTATGAATATGGCCCCTGAGTCGGTTATTTTCAACAATTAATTACTACTTACTAACATTTCTGTAATCTTTTTGAGGTTCGTTAAAACCAACTCCATTTCGAAGCCTAGATCATAATTATATATTGCGAACTCACCGGTATTGCTTATCGCCCATGAGAATAAGTGCTTCGAGTGTCGGAACTTTGGCTGCCTGCAGTTTCACTCCGGACTCCGGGCAGCTGTCCAGTTCCGGAATCACAGTGCGCAGGATCTCGTAGCAGCTGTTGGTCTTGTAGAACTCGGAACTGACGATCGCCTTCACTTCTGCCTTGTTAAGTGCAAACATAAGCTGGGGCGCCTGATATGCAGGGTCCAGTTGCACCTGCGATAACAGTGATTTTCTGATCTGTATATTTATTGTATAAAATTAAAGCATTTTTCAGAATCTCACAGCAACTCGACACCCTTATGACTAGGGCCGTGACGTCGGTATATTTGTATTAGTCTGAGGTGAACATACGACGCCCCGGACAGAATGTAGTCGACGTGTTTCAAGTACAGGCAGCGGAAGAGAATTTGACACACGCCTAAGCAAGCACGTTCCTTGTTTTGTATACAATTATTGCGTATTATAAAATCAAGACAGTATAATTATTGTATAATAAGGGCTAATATCGGAAAGGTCTAAAACGCTGGTAAGGTTGAGAAACCATACTTTAAATTGTCACAAATGTATTAAAACATACAGTAAGTCTGAAAATATGTTTTTTTTTTTATATTTAGAGTTTTGCATTACAGTTTTAGAAAGCCGAAAACGTATATGGCGTACAATTTTGCTTTCTACATATTTAACACTTACATTAATTTATTCATCACATCTAATCTGTACCTTACTTTCTTGCATGTTGTTCGCGTAGTTTCGGTTCCTGCTGCAATAAACAACAACATTCATTTTCAAAGTTTCAAATGAAAATGACCGTCGAGTGTCGGATAGTATAACCTTGTATGCGGAAAAACTGCGTTCAACATCGTCTGAAACCAAGGGAGAATATGTAAAATATTTCATATTATCAGTTTCTACCTCACACAGTAATATAAAAAAATGGTGGTTTCAATTCATTACGCGAAATTGCAGAAATTTTGTCAGATGACATAAACTTGATGTAGAAATGAAATTGATGATGTGAAATATTTAACATATGCGCCCTTGGTTTCAGACGATGTTGAACGCAGTTTTTCCGCATACAAGGTTATACTATCCGACACTCGGCGGTCATTTTCATTTGAAACTTTGAAAATGAATGTTGTTGTTTATTGCAGCAGGAACCGAACTACGCGAACAACATGCAAGAAAAGTAAGGTACAGAATAAATGTGATAAATAAATTAATGTAACTGTTAATTATAGGGAAAGCAAAATTGTACGTCATATACGTTTTCGGCATTCTAAAACTGTAATGCAAAACTCTAAATATAAAGAAAAACGTATTTTCAGACTTATGCTTTACCACTTTGTGACAATTTAAGTATGGTTTCCAACAATTATTCTCAACTTCACCAGCATTTTAGACTTTCCCGATATTAATCCTTATTATACAATGATTGTATTGTCTTGATTTTATAACACGCAATAATCGTATACAAAACGCGGAACGTGCTTGCTTAGGCGTGTGTCAAATTCGCTTCCGCTGCCTGTACTTGAAACGTCGACTACATTCTGACCGGCGTCTTATGTTCACCTCAGACTAATACAAATATACCGATGTCACGGCCCTACTTATGCCCTATTACAGTATACACCATTATCTTATAGAAGATATTAAAAATAAGATATAGATGTATAGAGGTGTTTATCGGCGAGACACGGAATATCTACAGAGTGATTGAGAAAGAAAGCTCATACGTTCAGAGGCGATAGTGTGGATGATTCTAAAGGAAATTATATTTTTCAGCAACAAAATAATTTGTTTATAGGCCCAACCCCGTATCAGAAAGTAAAACTGAATTTATCTTACGTTAAATTTGTATATGCAACTTGCAGTACATCTATCTTGCCTTTATTGATTTAAAGGCAGCTTTTGATTTGGTCCCTAGAAAACAAATTTGGGAAGTACCAACAAGATTGATAAATGAATAATTTCGAGGGAAAAATTGTTCCGGGGCCGGGCATCGAACCCGGGACCTTTGGTTTAACGTACCAACGCTCTACCAACTGAGCTACCCGGGAACTCTACCAGACACCGGTCCAATTTTTCCCTCTATATCCACAGACCTCAAAGTGGGCTGACAATCGTCAAGCAACCAACGTTGAGTACACACTAACTCTGTGTGACTTAAATTGTGGTTTTCTGTTAACGAACAGTGACGTGTATTATGCAAATCAAGCTTTCAGGTATAACTCCCTGTAAAGCTGATTTGAATAATTTCGAGGGAAAAGTTAGAGTTTCCGGGTAGCTCAGTTGGTAGAGCGTTGGTACGTTAAACCAAAGGTCCCGGGTTCGATGCCCGGCCCCGGAACAATTTTTCCCTCGAAATTATTCAAATCAACTTTACAGGGAGTTATACCTGAAAGCTTGATTTGCAAGATTGATAAATGCTATTATAAGCACGTACGAAGAAATGGTGGGAGTAGTAAGAATGGATGGGGAATTATCAGAAGAGTTCAGAATGGAGGTAGGAGTTAAACAGGGGGACAGTCTAAACCCGCTTCTCTTCATAATATTTATGGATGAAATAATAAAAATATGTAAACGTAGGACACATAGAACTAAAGTGGGAAATTGGAGATTAAGACCAATATATTTACAAATGTTAATCTATGCGGATGATATAGCATTAATAGCAGAAACACCTGAAAGGCTACAACACATGCTGATGGAATGGAACGAAGAGTTAATGAGACAAGGGATGCGGATTAATGTCAACAAGAGTAAAGTAATGTGGATCTCTAAGGAAGATAGACAGGAAACAGAATTTAACATTGAATGTGAAGGACAAAACCTGGAGAGAGCGGAAAGTTTTAAATATTTGGGAACAATAATAACTAGTGATGGAAGAGTAGATCAAGAAGTACTGAACAGGGTAAAGAAAGCAACTTCAGCATACTATCAAATAAGTAATACAGTAGTTGGGAAAAAAGAAATAACCACTAAGACAAAAATACAGATATACAGGGACATCATTTTATTTTTACTTCAATTTTTATTGTACCTGAGTTTTTGAATGTACTTCACTCCCACCCCTTCTACTAAGGAAGTTCCAACTCCACACAGAACCAAGACCGCAGATAGTAAGCAGTACTGAGATACTGGGTATAGTACGTTCCAGAAATATGTTCGCGTTTTCCAGTGACGAAAGAGCTTTCAATATTGAATCATATTTTCGCACAGGTACTGTCCGTTTGCCTACGTCGCATCCTGATTTCCCCCACCTGCTTCTGCTCGCCCCTCTGTAAAAGCTGGGCTGTCTTAGCTCTTTTCTGAAAACATTAATTTCTCTTAGGAATTGGAAGTTTACGTAATATTATACAGCTGTTTAATTTAACTTAAATAAAAGGGCCTCGTTAAGTAATTAACTGTTACGTGATTTCCTCCCTTTCTACAATCCTGCGACATAACCACTTGGACGGACAGTAGATAGCATGTCTGAGTAATTTTATATTTTCGGGTCGGGCAGAAGTGAAGATTGAATTTACAGTACGTAGAGTAGGTACAGAATTATTTCAACATGAGTTACTAGTACGAAAGACGAAACTGGCAATTGGAATTAGATGCAATAGTCTATAGTGCGATAATATGCACAAAAGAACTGAAGCCTGTATCGAAATGAACGGCCACCATTTTCAAAATTGTGTTTAAATATTCATATTATGATTATTTTTCAATTTAACTTCATTCTCTATATTGTACGCTAATGTGCTGTAGACAGTATAATATACACTGCATAATGAATACGTTCGCATGGATAACTCAATTCGTGAGTAAAAACACTTATTCTTAATACAGTACTGTACTTTGATTAAAGAAAAACCTAATGAAAATTATCAAACTCAAAATCGCGATATTTCCTAGTTTACGTAAATGGATGAACTACTTTTCTTCCATCCTATACCTAGTAGAGTGATTTGTGTTTTACGCCAGTATCATCGAACTCCAGTCTTGGAGGGGGGAGCAAGCGGTGTTTCCGGTTCTCTAAAGGTATAGACAGGTTAATATTAAAAATGTTAGTAAAAATAAAATGATGTCCCTGTATAATTCAATAATTAAACCTATAATACAATATAGTACCGAAAGCTTACCACTCTTAGATAAACATCGAAGTAAATTAACAGCAGTGAAAATGAAATATCTTAGAAGAACTGTAGGAAAGACCAGAAGAGATAGGATAAGGAATGACAGGATAAGAGAAGAAGTTAAACTGAGAAAAGCATTAACAGAGGTGATTAATGAAAGGCAGTTGAAATGATTTAGGCATGTATATCGTATGGGAGAAGAAAGGAAGGATAAACAGGTGATGGAAATGAGAGTGGAAGGAAGAAAGAGAAGAGGAAGACGAAGGATTAAATGGGAGGATACAATAGAAAGAATAGGCCAACAGAAAGGAAAAACAATGGTAGAGATGAAGAGAATGTGTAGAGACCGGGAAAAATGGATGAAATGGACGGAGAGAGGCGAACCCGACGCTTAGCAGCAGAAGGAACTGAAGAAGAAGAAGAAGAAGAAGAAGAAGAAGAAGAAGAGCTTGCAGTACCGGTATTGTTAGTGAAAGTAGCATAAGCTCTCACCGCTATGAATCCCCCTCTAGCTGCGGCCAGTCTGCAGATGTACCATTCAATGGAATTCGGACCCCAGATAGCCAGCCGGTCTCCAGGGTTGAGTCCCAGCTGCAATAAGCCCGCTGCTACATGATCCGCCTGAAAGTATAACGTAATTTCGGACACATAGTTACATGAAGTGATTTTTTATATTTTGAGCGGATTATTAGATGTGTCGAAACATTGTTCGCGACAGTCGGTGTCTCTTTGTCTGTTTTCCTTATATTGTTGCTCAAAATTTCTTAATTTGCACTAGTATTAATTAATAAAAGTCTAGTTAAAACTTGTCTTTACTGATAGAGTAAATATTATGCTTTCCATTATAGTGGAATTAAAACAACAACTAACTTGTGTGTTCAGATATTAATTTGAAGACGCCAAGAGTTTCCATTGCAATATCCCTTTCCATATTTTTGTGGCCAAAAATACGCTACTATTCCCTCGTCCCTATATATTGGGTTGGTGCGTAAGTTTGTAGCGTTTTTGTTTCGCGAGTTGGTAGCCTACTTCGGTTGCTATAAGCAAATATCTTACTATAATAATAGCGGACAGCTGTATACTAGCAGCATTGACGTGAGTTCGAAATATCGCGGACCTGACATCTAGTGGAGCTGCGTGGAATTACGACCACAAATACAAATATATTAATATAGCGGGAATCGGATTATTGTTTAAAACGTGAGGTACTAATGTGGAATAATATACGAGACACTTAAGAAATGTTGAATAGTATTTAATCTAACATTAATTTATATAAAAGTTGCATGTTATAAGAAATATTGCATGCTTCATATTATTTTTCGTAATTAATTGTTGCTCATTTTTTCTTTGGTTTAGTGAGACAAAATTAATTCTGACATTAAAACGTTATTTTAAATTCATTCGTGCTATACACTGACTACTAATAGTTTAAATAAATTGAATATTAATTGCTACTTTGCGCTGTATTTTACAGAATGTTTACTTTAACCCTCATTACCCATTTTTTACTTACACCACTTCTACTCTGAACGGTTCATCTATTACCTTGTCTCGAGCCTCCCTGAAGGTGATGCGTTGTCCCTGGTATAAGGACACCACGGCTTCTTTGTCTCCCCATTTCTCCACAGCCAAGTCAATGACTTGTCCCAGAGTGAGAGCATTCAATGGTCTAGTCCCCGGGTTATGCCAATAACTGGGATTGAATTTCCTGTGGATATAAACCATGCATTATACCTACATCTGCGAAGCATTAATGTAAGTGTAGTTTATAAATGTGATTGTATCAAAATTAATGTAGTCTGCAATTTTTTTTTCTGCGCCCTGAAACAGAGAAGACTTGTCATCTTTGTCATTCATGTAGATCAGCGGTGGCGAAAATGTAATCGTGCGCCGAGCCACTGTGTAACCTGCAACGTGCATAGCACCTATGGAGGGAGGCGGACACCCGAATGGGAAGTGAAGCAACTGTCTGACTTATTAACGGATTTTCATTTTCCTTACGTCAAGCACTTAAATATAATTTTATACAGTACAAGGTTACAAACTAACGTTTAGTACGTGTAACGAAGAAAGAAATGAACATTAAATGAACAATATCACAACCTAAAATTAACTGTCTTCAGAATGTCTCTGCGAAAAAGTTTCAAAATCAGGAATTATGTCACTTACTGCCAGTCGTAGTTGATCACGAAGGTATTTTTCTGTCAGTCGTGACCTAAATTTGGTTTTTACTATTTTAATTGTTGAAAATAATTTTTCACAAACGTAAGTTGTAGCGAATATGGCTTCAACAGAGCAAGCGAAAGAACGAAGCTTCGGATATTTATTTTTTGGCAAAGATTTGAAAGTTCAACATTTGTCAAATCCTTAAATCTAGCTTTCATTTGACATCAAATAGTAAATCAGTGAGTTCAAATTGAAGATCTAACCTCATTATTCGTACATCTGCTGAGAAAGGGTCGACGTACAGAGATGATGATGATGATAATGATAACAACAATAACACTTAACTTTTTAATGTTTCATCAGTAACATGTAGTATAATGCCGTTTTATGTTATACAACCGTTTTCCTCGTAATACTTGTGAACAAATCATACATTTAATATTCTCATCATACTGACAGCAAAAAAATGCGTCCTCCCATCCTACTTGGAACTTTCGTACATGGTTTCGAGAGAGACATATGCCACTCGCAGGTCAGAGACAAATACAAATGGAACGGAGTTTGACTCCAGTGAGTGAGAGGGTGGGGGTTAGCGGAGGTTAGAACAAGCGAAATGCACAGCTATCACTGCGAGCCACAATGTCTCGCGAGTCACGTTCTCGCCACGGCTGATGTAGATTATAGCAACGGTTTGCTTCGTCTCCACTTATGTTCGTTGCTTTCTATTCGTATCTGTTTTGCCATTGCACTTATGAGAATTGAAGAGCTTTCTCTCAAAATGAGTTAAGTCCGTTTTCAGTAATTTCACAGGAAGGACGAAAAACTGTGGATACTGTTTCGATTTATGCTGTATGTTCCTGGTGGTATCTCATTGTTGCCCACAAATATGTGTTTTTAGCGTAGGTAAAATATTAAATCCTCAGTTCAAATCTAATTTTTAAATAGGACCATTTCTAAAGAAATAAATTAATATAAATTCTGTGTAGGCCTAATGCTTTTTATTGACCAAAATCCCAGGAACAGTACGAAACATGTTTGTGTTTGTAAATTCATACCTTACATTGTTCGTAGATCATATATACCCAGATTGCTCGGCGTTATAGGTTTTGACGGTAACAACTTTTGTCAGGTTTACTATGCTGCCATCTAGTTGTTACATAAGGAGTCACGTCATAACTCCGATTTGATGGAAATCGAGCTATGGAATTAACTTGCTTTTCATGAAATCGTCATATATCTGCCTCGATATTTACTTCATGGAAGTGAGTTTCGAGAGAAAATATGCAGCAGATCTCTGACGATTGCAAAGAATACTAGGAATAGAGCAAAAAGTCATTTTTTCATTTTTGTGTACTTAACTGTTCTGGGATAAAGCCATTCAATTATTTAATAGTATTTAAAAAAATATTATTTTTAATTCTCTGTTTATAATTTCCTACAGTAAATTTCAACTAGTTTTTTATGCGTTCACTGTTTCTAATGCGGACTTTCATTGGTCTCACCTGTCCACTACTACAAACTGTTGTTGTTTAGTCAACTGTCTGAAGACAGGTCTGAACCTCACAAGTGATACCAACAAGACACCGCTTATGAGGCAACTAGGCTAGGAGATAATGGGGTAGGGTGGCTAGTTCTTTTGACCCTCCATTGGATGCATCGCCGATTAGCTACATAATACAAACTGTATGTATGCTTGAATAATTTGAATAATTTCAAGGGAAAAATTGTTCCGGGGCCGGGTATCGATCCCGGGACCTCAAGTTGAACGTACCAGCGCTCTACCAACTGAGCTACCCGGGAACTCCACCCGACACCGTCTCAACTTTTCCCTTCGTATCCACACAACTCGCGTGGGCTGACGAAACGCCAGAGACCCACATCGAGTGCACACACTCTGTGTGACTTGGAATTGTGGTTTTCTGTTAACGTACACAGTGACGTATATATTATGCAAATCTAGTCTTTCAGGTAAAGCTCCCTGTAAAGCAGATTTGAATAATTTCAAGGGAAAAATTGTTCCGGGGCCGGGTATCGATCCCGGGACCTCTGGTTGAACGTACCAGCGCTCTATCAACTGAGCTACCCGGAAACTCCACCCGACACCGTCTCAAATTTTTTATGTATGCTTATAACGACGCTTCCCTCACACCGCAAGCTCAGCAGAATTTTCTGTTGTATGTCTCGCACAGTTACGCGAAATTGTTCGTTTCTACGATAGTAACTTTAGTTTCTAACGCCTGGTTAACGGGAAACATGTTTACAAACAACTTAAGAATGAATACAAGTGCATCTTACCTGTGTCACAAGAGATGTTTTAAAATCGTCCTCCTCATGCAATACATTTTTGATATATCCGAATACTGGTCTGAAATAATCTGCCTATCTCTTTTTGCGAAATATTCGAAATTACATGTCAAATATTTTCTTCCACTTTTTACACAACTTTACTACAAAAACTCGCTGCATAGACAGTGGCGGTTATTCAAGTGAAGTACATGAAGGCCACCTTCACCCCTTTTTTCGTGCTTTAATAAAATATATTTTATCAATAAATTAGAATAAAATGAATCCTTCACTAAACCATATTTTGCTCTATTTTTTAATATCTTGTTCGGCTTAATCCGCTCAGTTAACGTTCACTGCAGCACTTCACATGAACCCCTCACCAGCCAGGCCACGTGGCTAGCAGACCAGCTGAAGGTCCGAATGAGACTTTCCTTTTGGCCTTCAGTAAACACACCCGGTTGCCATGACAACGAGTTGCTTACTATGAATTACCGGTCCTTTCTCTATTCTTGAAAGACAGAATCTCTCTCTCGTCCAAACATTGGATCAGGGTGGCAAACTATAATATTTTGCAACTAAATAAGAAAACATAAAATATTCTGTAAAGAAGTTAAATATTGTTTAAATTTAGCATATAACGTATATATTTTGGTATTTTTTAACGTTAGCATCTCTTGAATATTATGTTTTGTATGGATTTTGAAATAATTTGAGTACCCTGTAATAAAGACAGTTGGCATAACATTTGAAACTACGTTGTACATTTGACCCGCGCTGACCAACGATTTCGCTTTACGTATTCTTTGTTGTGATAAGTGCAGCGAAGTGTGAAGGTGTTACTACGTGTATTAATGCGATGAAAACATGAATCCGTTAAACGATTAAGTGTGTAATCTTTTGGAGACACCGTTCTCTCGTTGGTGTGCAGAAGATAAGCAAGATATTTTAAAATACCGCAGAACAACAAGTCACATTAATATAACTATGAAAAAAGTGAAAAGTAGTGGTCGGTCATACAATATTCAGTTTCAAGATTCGTGGTATGCCGATTGCAACTGGTTATGTGGGAGTCACTAAAACGAGAAGTTATATTGTTGGCCTTGTCTTCTTCTGGAGAACGAGAAACCCGCTTGGAATTCAACTGGATTTTGCGATTTCAGAAATGTCAATCGCGGTCTTTACAGCCATGCAGATTCAGCTGAACACATTAAATGTATTTTGCAATTAAAGGCCCTGCAGAAGAACATGAACACCATTGCGGATGCACTAAAGGAAAGTTATAGGTTATACGTAAGTCAATTCAATGAAAACGTATGTTTAAATAGACTGGTAATGTACACCGCAATCGATACGGTATTGTTTTTAAGCAAGCAGGAGTTGGCTTTTCGCGGTCATGATGAGAGTATTTCGTCACAGAACAGGGGGAATTTCAAAGAATTATTGGCTCTCATTTCATTGGCCCTATGAAAATTATAAATCACTATGAAAAAATTAGGCCTGTTCTTTCTGGGAAATCTAAAACGATTCAAAATGAAATAATTGATTGTATTTCTCAATGCATCAATGAACTTGTAAGAGATGAAATTACTAGTGCCCCTTTCTTTTCCATTCAAGTGTAAGTTTTCTGTTCAACAGAATACTGCTTTGATTTAATCGTAGCTACTGATTTTACTGGATAGGTAAGCTTATATCGGAAGTTGCATGTTCCGAAGTTGATTTAAAATATTAATACAGTTTACGATTATGATTGTGATTTTGAATTTTGTTATGGGTCCTATTTCTTGTGTACTCTTTTAATTTGATGTGTTGTATAAAATGTGTTAGATTTTGTTTTTTTTTTATGTCATGTGGACTTGTGGTTGTTTTATTATGTTGTGGTATGTATTGTGCGGAAGTTTTGCTGGGACAGTGAATTCTTCGGGATTAAGGGGACGTAGCTTCCGAAAATGTTGAAAATTTGTTTATTTTATATGCTGTGCTTTTCATAAAACTTAAGAAAATCGTGAATATATTACATTAATTCAATATGACCATCGTATAGGTTACAAAAGCATTCACGACGTCACGGCTATATAACGATTCCAGGAAATTACCTAGAATTCTATTGACCTTCACCTAATTTATCCGGCACGAGCCGCCACTGGCATAGATCTGCATAACTTAATTCATTTACTAGGCATATAAACCCTAAAAAAACACACGCTTTCTTTGTCTGGATTGCATACAGACCGCATTTTTACAAGGGTATTTACACTTAATTTGAAATTAATTTAACGTTTTAATTTGGCATGATTGTTTTTAGTGGCCTCTGCTCTTTATCTTTGGGGAAATCAAGACGTAGATGGGGGGATAATATTAAAATGGATTTGAGGGAGGTGGGATATGATGATAGAAACTGGATTCATCTTGCTCAGAATAGGGACCGATGGCGGGCTTATGTGAGGGCGGCAATGAACCTCCGGATTCCTTAAAAGCCATTTGTAAGTAAGTAAGTCCTCTGCCATGGATGAATATACGTCGGGTCACCAATATTGTAGTGAGAGTACAATATAATAAGTAAATCGAACTCAGAGACAGTTTTATTTCTAGTGTGAAAGATACCAATCAAATAAGAACAAAACGTTGCCAAGGAGAGCTATAATTTTCATGGCACACTCCGTTGTGTAATGAACACAGGCATAGGCCAGTCGTGAATGCAGAACTCAGAGCCCTACATGTAATTCATCCATGCCTCTGCTCTTTCCTTATATGAAAATCATTTACTGTACGCCTATGGCCTTCCATGCCTTTTTTTTTAGATCTTTCTTCGTGCGGTGTTGAAAATGACACGGACCAACCCGACTCCATCTTCTGAATCTCATCTTTTATATGGCGGACCGAACTATACGAAACACAGCTGCTTCCGCTACTCTTCCATGACACTGACTATTATTCGAACTTGAGGCAGTTCAGTTAAATGATAGTTCGGGAAAGTGGCGTAATTCCCAACGTGATACAAGAATTGCATTTTTGACAGACATGTTTAACCAGTTATTGCTTTAATGAGAAAGTACAAGTCATCGTGATACTCACTTTTGTTACAACTTGACTAGTACAAAAAAGTAATAATTTAAGATAATGGACCAAAGTAGCAATTCATTCACAACTTGATAGGCCTAAAAGGAACAGAGTTATTGCGTAACATGTAAAACGAACTGTATTCGTTCTACTGTGAAAATTTCTGCCAAGTTTTTATTAACCTATACTTTATGCAGAGTTTTTCGTAATGAATGAATTACAGACTTGTAATTAATTTGCTTATTTATTGATAGGCAATAGTTTTCTACATTTATGCAAATTTTTGACGCGAATACGCCTGTAAGTTCGGTCCAGTACTAAGGTACCATCTCAGAAATTCGTCCGACACATTTTCAGGCGAGTTCTATCGCGCTTACAATTTATAAATTGTAACATAATATTCCAAGGAAGTAAACGACTATCGACAAAGGATCAACATGACCTTGAGTTGAAGCAGGTGACGTCATCTAGCGATACGCGGGAGGAGAGAATTTGAGGCATGAATTGGCGGATCTCATGGCAGCCAAGGCAATGTAGCTCGAGAATGCGAAGCGATAGAACGTTCGCAGCAATTTCGGATATAAGTAATGAACCAGGATATAATCTCAATTGAGCAACAATCAGCAATCACAAGTTAAAATGGAAAAAATCTGAGTGAATTTGAGTGAATAGAAAAATTCACAATGTTGAGACATATGTAATGCAAATGGGAACGGACGTAGAAGCAACGAATCTCTTACATTAAACATCCCATCCCGAGAGACGAATCCACGCGTTAAACTTGCGGCGTGTCTCCGATACAGCGTATTCCGATTTTTTAATGACCTATAATTTTTGCTCAATCCACTAATCACAGCCATATCAAAATCGTCGATAGTACGTGTAACACTTTTTCGTTAAATGTTCTAGGTCGATACTTCCCCGTTATCCTGATGGGAAATTTTAGTCCAATTTCATATTTAATATTCGTTTCTTTCCGCATCACTTTGGCAAAGCAACTGACATTCCCGTAGGCTACATTTTTCTCCCCTCTCTGTAGCTCACGACTTAGGAGAAACACATATATTGACTGTATTACTTAATTGCACAGTCAATTACGTTGGATATAAGTCGTTGTCCTTCACTGTGGAAACCTTCGCAAGTTTTCGTGCACAGGGGATTTTAATACTACTAATGAATTGGTTGGGTCACTGGCTGAGAAGAAACTGCCTACTGAAGCATGCATTGGAAGGAATAGTGAACGAGATAAAAGTTCGGGATAGAAGAAGAAATCAGATGATAGACGACATTAAGATATATGATTATATACGGGGACTAAAAGGAATCAGCTTCGTTTCTTATTCTGTCTGTCCATTTCACATGCTCCATTCTTCTCCATATCCACATTTCAAGTGTTTCTAGTCGCTTCTCTTCACACTCCACACAAAGCACTTCCTTACTTCTTTTTTTTTCAGAGGTCCGCAGAAGATGCTCCTTTTTCTATTAAAAGTTTCTTTTGCCATTGCTATCCTCCTTTTGACTTCCTGGCAGCAGCTCATGTTACTGTTTATAGAATAGTATTACCTCTATACACAGCTACCTACTTAGGAAAATATGTAGGCCTAGTAATGACTGTAGATAAAGGGAGTAATCTTGAATTATTACAGCAATTCTGTGATAAAAATAACAGTTCATAAGAGAGAACTGGAATAAACTTCAGGATTTAAGACTCTCAAATAACATACAAAATTCACTTACTGGCTATAAGACTCAAGTGGTAAATACAGATGTTCACAGCGATCTTTATACTTATGATTTCGTATCAGTTAAAGCTGATTAGATACTGGACGAATCTTGACAATCTAGGTGCAATTCACGTGTGACCTGGCTGTATCGTTAAGGAGATATCCATGAGTTTTAATAATGTCTTTAGAAACAAAAATGTTTTTGGATTGTCAGTTGTTATTTTTATGTTTTAAAGAAATGAAATGTAGAGAAGAAATTAATTTGTCAAACCTAAGGAGCTGCCGTTTTAGGAGGTTTTTAAGGAGGTGTATGATTAATCATGGAGCAAGAGTGTTCAATTTGGTGTACTGAATATTTTTAAAATAATGTGATTGATTTTACCTTATTTGCACATGATAAGAGGGAATTCTCCTTAGTAATTGTAACGATCCACTTTTTGAGCAATACGAGCGGAGAAAAGTAACGTGAAAAGTAATGTTGGCCCTATACGTTGAGATACGAATTTTTTGCGTTGGTAAAATACGCAGCTGTTACATGTGCGATTTACAGTGTATTAAGGTTTGCATTGCTCACCTGTTGTTGCTCATGATCAGCTGTGTCGCTTATGACGAAACTGCGCGAAGAAATGAGCTACTACAATATTAATAGTAAGTCGAGAAGCTTACGAAATGATAATGAATGTGCTGATTCACGTTTCTCACATCTTTACGTATAATATGACCTCGAATTTAAGAAATTATCCTTCATATTGTAAAAAAAAAAAAATCAGGTTTGTTATTATACCTACAGAGTGAAGAAAAATTGACGGACATTCAATCTACTGAGAGATTGGCGAAAATAATAGTCTAATTTTCTCTACATATAAATTCATAACTTTGTAGGTCTTTCTCAAAAGGTATGAAGCTTCTTCTAGGATCATCTGCGTGGACTGGTTAGACCAGTGATCGTCAACTCGACTGAAAACGGGCATTGGGCGCTCAGCACTGCTTCCGTGAGGGGCAAGCGTGCATTACCTCGTGCTCGGCATTATACAACCCCATCTCCCGTTCAGTAGCGGCTCTTGGCAGAAGCTAGCTGCAATGTTGAATAGAAGTAGTAGGCTATGTCTCAACAGTCGTTAGGAATTTCATTCACAGTTTCAAGAGTTGAACGTATGATGTCAGATTTCAAGATTTTCATAGCCTGGCGTTGGGAAAAATCGTTCTTTTTCTGGAACTTTTCCAAGAGTTTCGTTTGCAAGAAAGTACTAGTTTCAAAGAACAGTTCAGAAATAACAGCAAGCGTTTGACATAACGAAATAATCACAAAAATTTTATATTGTTTCGGAACTAGTTCCGTTTTCAAAAATCTTAGACCACAATGCAATTCGAACCACGACAGCTGTTACAGTCAGGTGTAACAGTAATTTATACAAACCATAAAACGTCGCAATAATTTGATCATTCCTCCTGTTAAATAAGTGATGTTACTACTACGTGATATTAGTCTCTATTAAAGCTTCTCAATTTATTTGTAATAAACATTGAGATTAGTTGGGCTACATTTGCACTGTTGTTACCGTAGTCATTCATTCATAGCGTTCTTCCCAAGGGCAGGTATTTCACTGCAAATCCAGCATTCTCCAGTCTTTCTGTTTTCTGCCTTCCTCTTAGTCTCCGCATATGATCCATATAATATCTTAATGTCATCTATCATCTGATATCTTCTTCTGCCCCAAACTCTTCTCCCGTTCACCATTCCTTCCAGTGTATCCTTCAGAAGGCAGATATTTTACAATATATAGATTTCATAACACAATACAGTGCGGTATATAAATTTGTGTAATTTTTTTTCATTTTTTCATAGTAAAACAGTGACTTTGAAATAGTAATAATAATAATAATAGGCCTAATAATAATAATAATTATAATAATAATAATAATAATAATAATAATAATAATAATAATAATAGGCACAATCTCACAATTTGATTTTCTTTTCATTCTTATTGCTATATTAATAGCAAACAATGTAACCGAAGCTGATTCGCCAATCAGATTGATTATTTAATATTGAAACGCGCCCTGCAAATTCATTGTAGTAAAATATTTCGTTCTCCTTCCAACAGATTCAATTCTGAAGAAACTACTGTACACCTAAAGGTGCGTACACACATAGCGAACGAACAACGAACGAATGATGAAGCGAAACTTCGTTGTTCGTTCGCAGTTTGGAGCAACGTACAAATCATCAGCAAATGATCAGAAAACATTCACGTTCGTTGATTATCCGGAATAATGGCGGACGAAGATATAATCATAGCAAGTGCAGCCGTTGTTGTTATAGGCAGTTTAACGAAAAGAAAGTTAAAAAAGAAAAGGCGATGGTGGCAGACGCCACTCTACGAAAGTCGCAAACAATATAGAGGCACTGACTTGCTTCATGATTTGCGTGGAATAGAATCGGGACAGTTTCACAACTTCTGTCGGATTTCAGCAACTGACTTCGAAATATTACTATGCAAAATAGGGCCGAAAATTTCGAAGAAAGATACAAGCTGGCGAGAAGCAATACCAATACAGGAAAGGCTGGCATTGACACTTAGATATCTCGCTACAGGAGATTCATACACAAGCTTAATGTATTTGTTCAAAGTGTCTAAACAGCTGATTACCAGGATCGTTCCGGAAGTATGCACAACTATAATTGAGGAACTGGAAGATTTTATTAAGGTAAGACTGCAAGACAGGGGAAAGTTTCAATATACGGATACCTCACTGACAACAATTATCTTAAAATACTAAAAAGAGAGAATTGTCTGTGTTTGTCGAATGCGCATCATGCTTACGAAAAGGCACTTTTCAGTGCCAATAATTTATTTTCTGTGCACAAGGTTGGAACTTTGGAGTAAGAGGGAAAGGAAGGTATCCGTGTTCTGAAATTTAACCCAAGACAGTATAAGTAATAATAATGAAAATGTTGCTTATGCAATCGCGTGTTTTATTTTATAACTTCGCATTATTTTTCAAATTTGTGTTTACAAAACTGCCGATTGAATGATAATGATTTTTGCAAGAGAAGTAATGCATCTAAATTGTAGAGGATCCTTTAAACCAGTGGTCGTCAGCACTCGCTGAAATGTCCAATGGGTATGCGGTGCCGTCCTGTGTGCACCATCGTGCAACAGGGAGAGATAGCATACCCGCTAGCAGCTACGAGAGCACTATAGTGCACTGTGTTTTCTGCAGGTAAGAGAGGCTAGCCCCAGCGTGCTCTGTGCTGACGACCCCTACTTTAAACTGAGTGAATTGTTTAAAGCAATTGAAGAGCACAGGGAAAAACGAGAGAAGTCCATGTAATAGCTCAGGTAGTGTAGATTATAGTAGTTTAACTGCACAGAATAACAACCTCATTAGCCAAAGACATTGGAAGAATGATAACCCAAAGAAAGTAGACTGCAGGCCTAATGTGTCTTGAAACTTTTAATTTGCTTTCCTGTAAAAATAGTAAAACGTGACGTATCAAGGTTTTTCTCCTGTACTCTTCAATTGAATAAGCCAAAAAGGGAAACATGTAAGTAAGAACAAAGGAAAGATGAATATTAATTACACAAATCAACACATCTGTTATATTTCAAAGAAAGATATACATTACAAAACATTACAATATTAAAACCATGTTGTAAATGAATTTGGACAATTGTAACTAACCATTATTATGCCTGAGCAGCAACTCTGAGTGTGAAGATGTCTGTTCTGTGACGTGTCTCTGACCACATCTTCAAAAGCATTTTTATTGTTATTTAGCAATTAAAAAGTGAAACGAAATATATTTTAACAGGATAAAATTGTAGCATGCCCCTGCCATTTATTATTTTATTGCAAAAGATAATCATAGAATTGTTTCTTTAATGCTCCAAATATTATTTACATCAGTCCCTAATGGATAATATCAGTTCTGTGACACTTACTACAAGCAATAAAACTGTCTGTCTTTTGTCGATTCTGTGACACCAGTCCTTTTTGTGGGATTTATTACAGTTCTTATTTCGTTATTTCTTTCTCAACAGATACAACCAATTGACTTAATATTGAAAGAGTTATGTCATATAAACTTAGTATAGGACTGAAATAAAAGAATGTAGGATTTTTCATGTTGTTAAGGAAGGTTAATCATGAATCACAGAACTGACATTATGATACAAAATGTACAATAAAATAAAATCATCTTTCAAATAATCGCGTGGCCAGTTATGTAATATCAATCTACACATTAACAATAATATAAAAAATAATAATTAAATAAATACATAATGTAAATTATCTGGGAAACATAGGCCTATCTCATTTTCTCTGATTTTACTAATTTTAGCCTTAATCATTCCTGAGATTTTATTACATAAATTACATTCCCAGATTCAGTTTCTACAGGGTTGTCAATGTATTCCGGCAGAATATGGGCGTTGGAGCTAACTTGTTCCTGTGTACTTAGCTCAAACTGTCCCATATCTGCTTGGAACAGAATGTTACCAATCATGTGTTCCACAATGCATCGCGTTCTTTCGCTGTATGAGCGATGTTTTGTGGCAACAAAGTCTCCAAAGATGGTGCTCGTATCTTTAGCTTGTTGCTTAGCTACCGTTGCTTGTAAAATGGCATAGGCCTCTGATATTCTTGTGTCCTCTTTCGATTTCCTTTTCCTCAACCCCCCAGATGTAAGAGGACTTGCAGTGGAACACACTGGAGTTGAGAATGATGTCAATCCCTCAGATGTAGTACAAGGCACTTGAGTTGAGGCTGAATCCAGGTCATCAAAAAAATCTCGCGACGTTTCATCAGGCACATTGTTATTCTGGCCTTCATCCTCGTTCTCGTGACCTAAAACCTCCTAAGAAAAAATTATTATGTATCATTTCGAGTTCCCAAATTTAAAAACGCAACTACAATTTTTTCCCCTTAGAAATGCCTTTAATAACTCCTAAACATAAAAATAATTTCGGAATATATAGTTTATATTGCTTTTTTTTTGTTAAATACTAGGTTAGGGTAACTTGTTGACTAGTTTCAGCCTGTGGGTTATCGTAACTTAGTATTTGAACACGTGAAAGCAATATAAACTATATATTCCGAAGTGATATAGTGTTAAAAGTTGTGTAATCAAGCTGTATAAAAATAATAGTAGTTAGAATTTCAAAAAACGTCATGTCTTTATGGATGTCTTTCTCTTCCTCAGATGCCGTCTAGTCCTGAAGAATGGCGTGAAGTATCAAAACGCTACAATGAAGACTGGAATTTTCCACAGTGTTTGGGAGCATTAGATGGTAAACACTGCATTCTACAATCACCGATTAATAGTGGCACCGAGTTTTTCAACTATAAAGGGACATTTAGTATAGTTTTGTTGGGAATTGTGGATGCTAACTATTCCTTTATTTATGCTGATGTTGGATGCCAAGGAAGAATTTCAGACAGTGGGGTCTTAAGGAATACTTCATTCTACAGCAAACTGCAGAACAATGAACTTGGAATTCCATCTGATGACTTTCTCCCAGGCAGAATGGAGAAAGTCCCATATGTATTCATAGGAGATGATGCATTCCCTCTACAGAACAATTTGTTGAAGCCTTTCCCAGGTGTACAAGAAAATGGCAGCAAAGAGCGAATATTTAATTACAGGTTATCAAGAGCACGTCGTGTAGTGGAGAATGCATTTGGAATTCTTTCTGCTATATTTAGAGTTCTTCGCAAGCCAATGTTACTTCAGCCAGAAAAAGCATGCACTGTAGTACGGTGTTGCTTGTATTTGCATAATTTTATGCGTAGAAGTGATTCTTCTAGGAATCTCTACACTCCTAATGGAGCATTGGATGCTGAAGTTGCAGGAAATGTTACTGAAGGAAACTGGAGGAATGATACTGCACTTACATCATTCCTGCCCTTTAGGAGGGTCCCAAGGAAGTCGGCAGTAAGTAGTCAGTCGATCAGAGATGAGTATGCTACTTATTTTACGACAGAATTGGGAGAAGTACCATGGCAGCGAAAGTATTCCTAAGAGAATGTCAAAGTGTTTGTTATACAAATATACTGTTTGATGCTTTGTTAACTCACGAAGAATTAGATGACATGGGCATTACCTTAAGGGGTTAGGTACAGCTTACAGCAGTAAAATTTTTGGAAATATTCAACATTTTTTTCCTCCATTACTGTATCTTGTACAATAATGAAAATTGGTATGTGTACAACACTGTCCTTCTGCTATATGAAAAAAAAATTAAGATTTAAAAAAAATTATTATATATATTTTTTTTCAAAATTCGTAATGGTGGTAGTTCGCTGTGCAGTGATGAAGCATTTCCCTCATAACTCATAAACTTGATAACTTTTTCATGTTCTCTCTCTTTTATTTTATTGCTGAAACTCATGTTTACAATATTATGCTCTTTCAACTACATTTTTTGTTAGAAGGAAATACTGATATTTGACCATTTTTTAATGATTTTTTTTATCAGACAATCTATCAAAGATAGAGAAATGATCTTGCATCATATTGTAGATACAACATGCATAAATACACACAAAAAATTTCATGACAATGTTGGATAGTTTTTGAGTTATGTGGGAAATGCTTCATCACTGCACAGTGAACTGAATTTTTGAAAATAAATAAATAAATAAATAAATAAATAATGTTTTTTTTAATCGTAAAAATATGTTTTTCACATAGCAGAAGGACAGTGTTTTACACATACTAATTTTCATTATTGTACAAGATTCAGTAATGGAAGAAAAAAAATGTTGAATTTTTTTAAAATTTTACTGCTGTAAGCTGTACCTAACCTCTTAAAAGTGCCCATATTTGCCTGATTTCCCATATACAGTGCATTCAATTTCCAAATAACCCACATTGAGAATTATATAACGTAGGCAAAACTATCTGTGTATCTTGTTTATAGTAGTAATAGATATGTGGTTAATGAGAAAGACAGGCTACAGCGCGACATCACATTCTTAGTTGTAACAAGGCCAACATTGAACAAGTTTATATATAAATGTACGTTTAACATGAGTTTAATATAGCAATTCCTTTGTTTTTTAAAACTTTGAACATGTACTTTTATTAGGCGATTGTCACGGTGGTCATGACTAGACCATGATAACCATGTGACTTGATTTGTGCCGAAGCCCGTCTTTCTCGTTAGCCACGTAATAGAGTTTGTTGTATTGCAATTTATGTCACTATGTTATTTTTAGTATGTGTTTTTTTTTCAAGTTCCTTTTACTGAAATAAGTTTTTTTGGTATTATTATTGTTATTATTTATTGAATTACCTTCTGTATTCAACATATTTGCAAATGTATTACATTTCTATTTGTATTTATATTGTGTATGCCTATTCCAATAATGAAATAAATGGTATAACGGTTACCATAACAGATACATTCTGTAAGACCAAAAATTAATCTTTACTTAGATATTTTGTCATTAAAGCTACATCAAATCAGACAATTTTCTTTTGCTTCATTGGTTTCTGTAAGATATATATAGTGATAAACACGTGGTTTTAGTTTGTAGCCACAAATACTTTGAACCAGTGCTTGAGGTGGAATGAACAAAAGAACCGGGATGGTTTCTCCCTTTTTATTCATAGACATAAGTTATGAAAATATGCTGTGTGATGTACAGTTTAGACCTACAAACATATTACAGTAGTTTATGTAGCATGCGTTAAAATAGAGTCACATATGCATTACATACTAAGAAATGCTAAGAAGTAACAGGATGGTTTTAAGCCATTTCAAAAGGAACAGAGATGCCATCCTGTCACACCTTGCCCCACCTCAAGCCCTGCTTTGAACATAAAAGTAGCTTGATATTTTCCTATATATACTATTGCACTGCTGCAGCCTACTCCCACTTGTTACCAATTACCAACATACCGGTAACATGCAAGAAGTCCAGGAAGAATTACTTGGGAAATGGTCAGTTTCCCTAGTATTGCATCCTCAGGGGCCTGCTTCATAAAACTAATAAATCAGAATTATTGCCAAAATTCTCGTAATATCAGTAACCAATCTAATAATATCAGTAAAATGTTTCACAAAACAGCACAAGCAATAGAAATCACTCATTAGAATTATTTCATTGAGTGTATCTTTAACTAAATTCCATTTTGGTGAAAAATACATACAGTGTAGGGTTGATTTTGAGGACAAAACTGTGGAAACAACATTCCGACTGAAATAGTGTCAAGAGGGAGTGCATGTTTGTCTTCCAAGAAATTTTAGGCGAAGAATATATTATAATTATACATAAACATATGAAACAATGAGAGATTTAGATAAAATTTTGAAACATATGTGCTTGGGAGAATAATTGGTAACATGTTGGAACATTCCACTGCAAGGAATGAAGCACTGTCCTGAAACCAACAGCTTCAAATTGCTGTAGATTTTGACAGCAATACGTGTTTTTCCTCCTGAACAAAAATAAAATGGTTTTAGGCAATCTGTTTATCTGTAAGTTCACTGTCTCATCCACCTCTGTTTTCTTTGTTGGCATCCTTTGTTGCTAAATTATTGGCTTCATTTTGTTCACAAGCAGTATGTACTAATAAATTCCATTCAGAAAATACGTGCATGAAATCTAGCTTATGCCTATTAGAAACCTATAGATAAAAGTATCCAAACTAGTGATTTGTTTGAAATTGACTTCAGTCACTTTTATTTTCCTTACACTAATGGTCAACATTTTATTGGATAATGTGATCAGAATATCTGAAGCTCAAAATGGGACATTTACATTTTCCAATAAAATGTGACTAATAGGCATCCCAACAAAAATGGTGGAGACATTGGGACGGAATGTCTAAAATAGGACTGTAGCATTCAAAATGGAATGTCTCATCACATTATAATAGATGTACTGTGTCAAACAACAGAAATGATTGATTGTCTGGTTCCATCCTTTGTATAACAACGTTGTTTCTTTGAATTTTGCAAAATAATTTTTGCATTTATACCCAAATTCTTAATATTGTAACTAACTTATGTACTGGTATGTATAGTATTCTTTATAGGCAACCTTTGTTCAGGAGAAGATTACTTACTTATTAATGGCTTTTAAGGAACCTGGAGGTTCATTGTCGCCCTCACATAAGCCTGCCATTGGTCCCTATCCTGTGCAAGATTAATCCAAGCTCTATCATCATATCCCACCTCCCCCACCTCAGATAAACTCCAGAACATGGATTGCACCCTTTCCCTCTTACTTCAAAATTCCAACCTTGTGCACACAAAATAAATTATTGGCACTAAAAAGTGCCTTTTCGTAAATATAATGATGCACATTCGACAAACGCAGACAAATCTGCTCTTTTTAGTATTTTAAGACATAATTTGGTAGGTGCAATCCGTGTTCTAAAATTTTCCCAAATACGATACGGTAATTCTTCAGAAAAACTACACCAAAGAAGACATAACTTTCTTTTGCTTCATTGGTTTCTGTGAGATGTATAGGCCCTACAAACACGTAGTTTTGGTTTGCAGTCACAAATATACTTCAACATAAAAAAAAATCGTTGATCCTTATCTCTACTGTTGCAGCCTCCCAATGTTGCTGATATAACACTCGAGAAGTAAGATCCTAATATTATTACACCTATAAAAATAATTTTATTACTTCACTAACTTCTGTTTCAAAAACTTTTTGCACAACTCATACAATACATAAGCTTCATTAATAATATTAATCAATCTTCTTGTATCCAGCTGTTTGCTGACAACATAAATTCCATTATAGTCCATTAATAATATTAAGATTATAATATTATTGGTTATCAGCTGATTCTAAATGATGTTAAGTCGCGTCATGCGTGATAACAGTGATTAGGCCTACAGTGTTGTTTATTATTGTTTGTAAGCATTAAGAAACGATTTGAATGTATCACATCACATTATATTGTACATGTTTATTGTATTCAGGACCCTTGTGGTCACTCAAAATTCTTTGAGCTGATGTCTATAATTTAGAAATTTATTATAGGAGGTATTTTTTATGATAATCCTCTCTGTTATCAAATAGCAGAGATGTAGCAATGTGAAACATTTTCACGTGTGATTTTTTGCTTTCAAGTTAAAATAGGTTTTAATATACTGTAACTAAATTCTCCAGAAAAGCTACACCAAAAAAGAAAAAGTATATTTCCTTTTCCTTGACTGGCTCTATGAGATTTATATAGTGATAAACAGGTGGTTTTAATTAATGATAAGTAAGCTTAATACTTAAAACAATAGAAGTAAAGATCAACTCTTTTTATGTTGAAAGTATAGCCTATTTGTGACTGCAAACTAGAACCACGTGTTCTTTGGTGTAGTGTCTCTGGAGAATTAGCAAATAAATCTTACAAAAACTCATTAATAAATAAATACGTTTACTGGTAATACTTACAAATGTGTCAATTGTTTTCCTGGGCGTGAATTTCTCCAAAAGGAAGGACATATATTTGTATGCGAACCAAGTCGACTCATATACTTCGTCACTCCCCATTCCAGATCTTTTCGTAGACTTCTGCCTTTCCCTCCGGAATGACGTAAGTAGGGATTCAATTTTCTTTTTGACTTCTTCTGCCTACAATAAACAACAAATATGTATCCACTGAGAATAAATGAACAAAAATAATTTTCAAATTTTGCACGTATTTGACTCGCCTACCTTGCAACTGAACATCTTCCCAATAGCTTCCCAAGCATCATGTTTTCTTAATTTATTATGGTAAAAAGGATGCTTGGGATTCCATAACGCTTCCTATTCCCTATATACATTAATAAGATTAATAACGGCGTCTTCTGTCCACTCGAGCTTCGACATCCTGATAGGGAAATTAAACTAAGCGCCGCGTTCTGCTGCAAACTACAAACTGGTGGCAAATCGCGTCCACAACGAATACCAACTTCCTTTGATGTACCGACAAGCGACGGATCACTTCCGAAGGCAAACCGATCGTTTGGTTTGCCTTTGCTGCAACGTACACACGTTCCGATTGCAATCAGCGAATGCATTCCTTTGTCGTTCGTTCGTTGTTCGTTCGCTATGTGTGTACGCACCTTAAGGAGAACATTTAGGCTGGAACTGTTATGGTCTCTGAGAGAGTATCTGGAGTATTGGACGGTACGTTACACAGTACTCCATTTCCTATGAGAAAGATTGTGTCAGAAACTCCTACTGTTATTTTGGAACAGAGTGTTACGACCTATAGTTCTTTTTCTGGAACTGATATTTTCTCGGAACTGTTTCGAAAGTACTGTTAGGCCTATGTTATTTTTCCCTATCTCTATCATAGACCCATCTACTGTGGATGTAGATTGTGCTCCTGCTTAGCTTCAGCTAGAAATGACAGACTGATAGTGAAGGTGATGTACGTACTGTATAAAATCAGGAAAAATTATGTGTGATTTTTACTCACATTTTCCATTGGTCAGATTTCTCAGGCTTCATCAGCAGCTTTCGACAGACACATACATATATAAACATTGTTTTCTTTAATGCAAATAAGTAAATCCTACCACATGTGACTACAATCTACAAAATTTTCTCAGTTCATGCACTGCCCAGATCATAGTGCATAATAATAAGCAATGCGTACGGAATAAAGAGGCTAAAAAATCTCGTAAAATTAGCATCACAGAAGGCCAGGAAATATTTTTACTAATCGTCATGCATTAACAAAATGAAAAGAAAAAGTAGAAATTTAAAATGCAGTATAGTATTTAGTTTTATCCAGCTTTCATTTTATCCCTAACTTATCAACCAATTGCTTTCATAAATGTAAATACCAGTATTAGGCATTCACATTACTTTAAGTTTAATTTGATCAGTATGAGAAACATTTATTACCACGAGAAAGCAGCCACCATCGCGAGCCTCCGCTGTGCCCCCGGCAGCGAAACACGAGCGCAGCGGCTTCAGAGCTGCCTGAGATGACGTCACAGGGCATCGAGTTGACGACCACTGGGTTAGACTGTCGCATACCTCCCCTGGGGACGGTGACATACCGATGGCTAAAAAGTGATACCTTGTATCTGTGAATTTGCATGAATAAAAAATTGTTTAAAAAATAATTTTTCTCAAAATAGATCAAGTTTTTATGTATTTTTCTGCTTTGCAAGATCTTTTAGTCGACCTGGTTGGCGAGTTGGTATAGCTCTGGCCTTCTATGCCCAAGGTTGCGGGTTCGATCCCGGGCCAGGTCGATGGCATTTAAGTGTGCTTAAATGCGACAGGCTCATGTCAGTAAATTTACTGGCATGTAAAAGAACTCCTGCGGGACAAAATTCCGGCACATCCGGCGACGCTGATATAACCTCTGCAGTTGCGAGCGTCATTAAATAAAACATAACATTTAACATTTAAGATCTTTTACTCGAGAACAAATTATTAGTTAACTTTCCAATTTTGTGAACATAATAATAGTGTAGTTAACCTAATTATTGGAGTTTCGATTATAATAATAGAAACTCAGGTTCAATCCTTCTGCCTTTTTTTAAACCCTATCATAAGTTATTATCTACTGCCTATTTTCGTTTTGTTAAGTTTTGAATTAAGATATGTGTTACATAAAAGTAAACAAGTTACATCTATGGCGTCACACCTATTGAAAATTGAACACTTGTTTATATGAACATGTTACTGGGAGTAATCCATACTATCGCCTCCTAAAATACTCAGAAACGCTCTGTATACATATAAATGGTTTTTCAGTGTGGCTTTTCTTTCTATATGCTACCATACATGAGCAGTAAGAAGTTTTCCTTAAGGTGTATTGAAATTTAAGTGGTAAGAACTTTCTGTTCCTTTAAGTAATTTTAGAATGTGTGGTTCCGAAATCTTAAAAAAGAAGAAGAAGAAATCAACTAATATTTTGTAGACTTGCTAGTCTAGTCTGGTAGTGTTGACTACAGAAGACGAATCAGTTGTCAATCAAAATTCTTCTATCTTTATAAGATTATATACGGGTATAAACACTAGCAAAATAAATTTTTATTACTGCTAAGTATTGGATAAGAATTCGTGCCGGAAGTTAGGAAAGTTAGTAATTTGATTAATTCATATTCAGAAGTTAGTGCAGCCTATGTCGTGATGAGTGCTATCTAAAGTATATCCACTTTTACCTTTGTTGCAGTGATCCTCATAAACATCAAGGTAGACCAATTAAGGCCTGCTCCTCCTCAGAAGAATTCATGCTATTGCAATTAATTCTTCCTCAATCGTGACGTCCTTGTGATCTGCAGTGGTAGATTTTTTTCGTTAATCTGGTTGTATCCGCTGTTGTGATATGTTCTAGCTCAGTGGTCGTCAGTACTCGCCGAAATGAGTAAAGGGTATTCACTGCGACATAATATGCCCCGTCCTGCAGCAGACAGAGAGGGAGTGACCATACCCGCCAGCAGCCACGGATGCATCATAGTGCAGTCTCTTATCCGCGGGTATGGGACGCTAGCCCGAGGGTGCACTGTGCTGACGAACGCTTTTATAGCTATTGCTGTTTATTACTTTACTAGTAAGCAGTCCGTTGAGTATCAACGGAGTCTTGATATAATCTGTACATATAAGTAACTGTAAAGAAACCGAAAAAAATTATGCTAAAATGTATAGGAGCAATATTTCACTCGCCTCAAGCAGAAAAGTTTTCTTTGGAGACAACGTTTCTGCTAAAAACCTGCTATCTTTTAAAATATAGCTCTATTCCTCACTTCGTGTTACATATTATTTTTGTAGTATCTTGCAATCGTATTGCTGATAGAGCCGCATGCAATTTTCCAGGTGTGAAAACTGGTTGAGTTAAAAATTTCCAGCTTTATTGAAAGTTTGTGCCTTGTTTAGTATAGCTATTGGAGGAAGCTGGAATTATTGGAAATTATTGCCTTCTTTTTAATATGAAGTGTGAATTTGCATCGCTTGGGGCTAGGTGTATCAGTGATATAAAATTCCTCTTACATTTGTTACTCCTTAAAATTTTTGCATCAATATAATTGTCATGAAGGAGAGTTATAAATATTAAATTTGTGCCATTACATAATCGAGTGTTTGAATTAAATTTCAATTTAACATTATAATAGTAACAATTTTATTTTTAATTTTAACAGATGAGAAGGCATTTCTGATGGCATTTCTCGCTTAAAAATTAAATTTGAAAAATAAGATTCATTGTTTTCACCTTTTGTCACAAATCTGTGGTGTTTGGTCGGGAGGTAGCACATTGCGCACCATGACCCTTTCCAATTGCCATATCGCGCACACTGTTATTTTAAACATCGCGGTCGCATAGTCATATTGCGCACACTGCCACCAGGTAGTATACTTGTCGCACTCTGACATGCCCAACGCAGCAGCAGTAGTACGTGGTTTATTCGTCCTTATAAACAGTGCAGCAGTAGTGCAGTGTGGTGTGGTCAATGTTAAGTGTAAAAGGACATAAGTTATTGGTTCGCAACGGTTTTAAATTTCGATTTACAAGATTGACTGGGAAAGGAAAACAGTGGAGGTGTACGTTAAAGAACTGTATAGCATGCATGTTTACTGACGATCATAACGTGTTTTTAGAATCTGTAGGGGAGCATAATGACGACATTAGTGAACATTTGCCTAGACAAATTTTATCGAATAGTGTTAAACGGAAGAGCATGAATGATATCGCTACTAGACCTTCAAAGCTGGAGAGAAATGAAATTACTAATATTCCTGATGAAATTTGTAGTAAACTGACAAAAGACAATGTCGTTTGTGCACGAAAATCAGTTCCTAGAACTAAAATAAGTGTTCTTCCTCCGTTATCCAAAACCCGAAATGAAGTACATGTCGCGACAAATTGTGACAAATAAATCCGAATCATTTGTATTGGTGAACGATTCCACAACTAATGTTATAATATTTTGCTGTGAAACAAATCTAAGATATTTAGTGCAAAGCAAAAGTATTTTTATGGATGGAACATTTCAATTTTGTGCCAGAAATTTCTTACAACTATTCACAATTCACGGGAATGAGAATGGTAACTACACACCGTTGATGTTTCGTTTGTTGCTCGATAAAAAACAAATCACTTACGAAATTGCTTTGCGTCATGTAATTTGTAAGTGTGCCCTAGCTGGCGAACATTAAGTCGTACAAAGGTGATGGATGATTTTTAAATAGCCGTGCACAATGCAGTGAAATAAATTTGGATAAACGCGACCATCGTGGCGTGCAGGTTCCATTTAACCCCAGCTTGGTGGAGGCACATACAGCATGTCGGGTTAGCTTCGTATTACAAGGACAAAGATTCAGAATGTGGAAAACGGCTGCATTTATGTATTGGATTATGTTCGTTGCCTTCCAGCGAAGTACAAGACTTGATGTCGGAGCTACAAGAAGCGGCTACTCCATTCGCCGATTATTTAGTGGAGAATTATATCGACTCCGAAGGGCGTTTTCCACCGGCCATGTGGGCAGAACAGGTCTTGTCATGAGATCGGACAACAAACGCCTGCGAAGCTTTCCACAGTACATTAGGTAAGTAGTTAAATAATTCACATCCAAATAGTTTTGTTTGGTAATTATTAGACTTCGTTGAATTGCCACACGCAGCATGCAATCAGGTTGCCGATGTACGGTAGTACAGAGGAGGTGAGCGACCGCCTGGTCTCGTAGTATAAGCAGTTCATGTTAAGAGTTGTGACCGGTCCAAATAGATAGAGCAGCTACAGCTAATGTATACCTACGTAAGCACTTGTTTTTGCATTACTGTGGTTGGAATAGTCAAAGCGTAACATTTGTTCAGTGCAGACAAGAATTCAATCAAACATACTACAATGAGAGTGTTGCTGTTCCAAATAATTGCCCCTGGAATACCCTAACCCCCGCAGCCAGTCTTGACCCGTTGGGGAACGTGGTTGGATGCTGTTAATTATTATGCAGAACATTACGGCAAAATAATGGAAGTAATTGATGCATTGGATAGCACAGACAGTTCCGCTGTTGCAGCTGTAAAATCATTGCCTTCTGAACAGCAATTGGAATATTCTGTTCATTGATTCTAATTTTAAAATCGTGTCCAAAAGCATCATCCTGTTAAAATCGTCTGAACTACAACTCTCAGAAGCCCTTAATACAGTGGATAAAGTATCATAAACCGTTATCAAAAATAACAATTAACTAATTTCAGAAAAACTTAAATGTAATTTGAGAAACGTTATTGCTAAAAATTCTGCCTATTCACAACTTCGTACTATAAATGATGTACTATCAGGTCACGACAAGACATCTGAAGTTGGTGTACTATAAAGTAGTGACTTTCCGTTCTTCAAATATGCACCTATTACATCGTGTGATGTTGAACGTACATTTTCCCAAAATAAAAACTGTTTAAGTGACTATCGGAGGAGGTTACTTTGCACGTAACTCTTCACTGCAATGCACATATTCAAGGATGATGTGAGTAGCTTACATTAAATTTTAAGAGTTAATATATCTCACTATAAAATAATTGTGTATTTACATGTTTAGACGTTTCCTACTTCAATGATCATTCATTATATTTCTTGACTGCAGGATACAGGTTTTATTGTAAACGCAGTATACTGCTCAGTGTTTACATCAGAGGCATACTCCATCCGTTGCACGGCCCCTACTCATACAGTCTATGCCGGGTGCGCAGTAAACCTTGCGATTCTCGTGGCAATTCCACGAAGTCTAGTAATTATCTATAAGTACTGGTTTTGGTTTTATTTATGAATTTAATGTTTTAAAAGTTTGTGATTATTATTTCAAATGTGGAAACACTTAGAAAAAGTGAGCGGAAAAGAATCGTAGTTTAGATTTATTATATTTACTTACTTGCAGATGTCGATCTATTGGAAGTGGTGGTGAGCCATTTTGTTTTTTTTTTTTTATGTTTATAAGAGGACAGGAACCGTTTCGCTGTGGCACATATTTACTACATGAATTTATTTTCGCGTGTACATTCCAGATCAAATCAAGCAGTTTCTTTCGTGCTGTGATTATACACATCTTGCATATACGAAGGTTAGATTTGGTAAGTTCAGGTTTTTATTAACAAATCCGCGCAAGATTCTATCGCGAGCTAGACGTGTATAAGTCGATATTTGATGACGTAAAATTAATTCGATTGGCGTGATATTTACCTGAAGGTTAGGTTTGGTTAGTTCAGGTTTTTATTAACAATTCCGCGCAAGATTCTATCGCGAACTAGACGTATATAAGTCGATATTTGATGACGTAACATTAATTCTATATTCGTTGTTCTGCTTTTATTTCTGTCAATTTGACATTCATTCTGGCGAAGAAAGGAGGGCAGTATGAAGGAGCGTGTACTTCTACGTCTCATGATGGTGGTTTGCGTGGAGATTTCAGTATAAGTGCTACGGAATTTATATGGTTATGTAAGGATGAAGAAGAGTTGCGTGGGTTTTTGTTTCGTCACGGTGTTTTGTGTGATAAATACGTATGCGAAAACTGTGGCTCAATTTTGAAGGCAGATTGGAAATCTTGGTAAATACCTAGCTAGACCTATAATTAATTACTGGTTCGTCCTTCCGACAAAAAATCATTCCAAAACCCCAGACTTTTGCCCTAAAAATTAAAACACATAGAAAAAATGAGCGGAAAGCGTTAAAATTTATTTTTTGCTTTTTTGTTTTTTTTTTTGTAATTTTTTTAAGTTACTTGCAAAACTTCGGAGTTTTCATGTTTTTTTTACCCTTGATTTTTTTTTTTTCAAAATTTTAACGCTGTCCGCTCATTTTTTCTAAGTGTTTTAATTTTTGGGGGGCAAAAATTGGGGGGGGGGGTTGGAATGCTTTTTGTTGAAAGGACAAAACCAATAGGCCTACTTATAGAGATTTACCTCTTGTTTTTATTCCACACCTGTGGACTGGCCGCGAAACCAGGTGGCCCGGTTTCGATTCCCGATCGGGGCAAGTTACCTGGTTGAGAGATTTTCCGGGGTTTTCCTTCAACCCAATATGTGCAAATGCCTGGTAACTTTCGGTGCTGGACCCCGGACTCATTTCACTGGCATTATCACCTTCATCTCATTCAGACGCTAAATAATCTAAGATGTTGATAAAGCGTCATAAAATAACCAACTAAAAAAGCCTTTTGTTTTTATTGACGTTTTAAAATACACCCAAACAGAGTTATACATATCAGTCAACAGCAACAGAAAGCATTAAAAAATCATAAACGCTTCTTCAAAATACAGAATTTCCTTACTAAAATTGTCCATCTCTATCAACTGGGACAAATAACTCGCTTTAATTTCCTTAAGCGAGCTGCTTACCGCTACAGTAGACACCTCGAAAACGTTAAATTATTTGTAATTAAATTTATTCTAAAGCTTATACATGATTATTTTTCTGTGTCATATAATGAAACCGGAATTAATCTGGAAGGCCAAGCTCCTTCTTCAGTTGCTCCAGCAGACGAAACTTCTGTATCTTCCCGATCACAGTTCTTTCGAATTTCTTCACGAATCGTATATACCGCGGCACTCTATACTCTGGAAGCTGAAACAAGCATAACCATTATTATTGTTGCTGTTTAGTCGACTGTCCGAAGACAGGTCTGAACCTCACAAGTGATACTAAGAAGGCACCACTTATGAGGCAACTAGGCCAGGAGATAATAATAATAATAATAATAATTATTATTATTATTATTATTATTATTATTATTATTATTACAGGATCTTGAAATAGAAAGCCTAGCGCCATTGTCAACCGCTGGTCAACCAGTTGTCTTTACCAACTGTGTTAACACAATTCAATGTACAGATGACGTAGTGGATTGCTCGAGAATATAAACAAGTAGTAGCCTATTTCCTCTCATATGGTCCAACTACTGGGTGTTCATTTCAAAGTGTGTCATGACGTCACTGTTGTTGGGTCACCGATTTGAAGCGAGTTTCAGCTTATAATGTCACAGAAGTTGCCTATTATTTAAGGCGTTCTTCAATCTGAACTTGAGAACGTGTACGGTATAACTTGAACTTCGTAGCAACAGATGGCGGTCTGTACGGTCTGTGTGCTACCATAACCTCTTTCCAACTGTGTTTTGCGCCGGCAAGTCGTACGCAGGGTATTTGTTATCATCGGTTGCGTACGGTAACATTCCACAACACAAATCAAATGCTCCGTGTCCATGTTGACCGTCGAAGTTAATGTCAACAAATGCGTAAGTAATCGTCTTAACCCTCTCCCCATATCCCAACAGTACGTATTTCCAAACAGTTCACATTCCTGCCACCGTACGCATCGGTACGTACTCTTCAGAATGAACGCCGTACATGTTAGGCAACTTCTCTGCCTCATAGGTTATACACCTCTGCGGAAGTGTAGGAAGATTGCATTCTCTAGGCTCATCGGCTAGCCACATGACGGCATACAGCGAGCCATGACACACTTTGAACGTTCAACTGGGTGTTCAACCCAGTATACGGAGAGGTAAAGAGCATGTAAACTTTGCGTTATTGTCTACATTTCTCAGCTAGCCATTGCATCGTGTGTACAGTATTGCACGAGTGTTTCATTTTCACAGATGAGTCTCGTATGATCCCTCAACTGGTATTGCTTTTTAAATGTACGTTAACGGTATCTATCCATATGGGTCTATATTGACCCATAGATACCAGTTGAGGGTTAACAAAGGGTTTGTCTGTTGTGAAAGGGAGAAAGAAACTCATTATCAATATTTTTTTTAAGTTGGTTATTTAACGACGCTGTATCAACTACTAGGTTATTTAGCGTCGATGAGATTGGTGATAGCGAGATGGTATTTGGCGAGATGAGGCCGAGGATTCGCCATAGATTACCTGGCATTTACCTTACGGTTGGGGAAAACCTCGGAAAAAACACAACCGACTAATCAGCCAAAACAGGGGTCGAACCGACGGCCGAGCGCAAATTCAGACCGGTAGGAAAGTGCCTTACCGACTGAGCCACGTCAGTGTCTGTCAATAATTTAAACTTAACAAGTATTGTACTTACTGTCTTCCAAGCTGAAACGCTTGCTCTTAAAGCTGTTGTGTATCAGATTACAATGCATCCATTTTTAGCGATTCATAGTAAACTGTGAACTGCATAAGGTACAGAAATATAATATGCAAATATATTATGTCAGACGTAATAATTCTAACTCTAGCAAACATAGGCCCTATTGGTTTAAACTGGGTTAGACGGCACTCAGGTATATTAGGGGGGCATGTACATCATTCTACTCCGGCCCACCCTAGCGCCCTACATGCGAGGACAGTCTCCAGCCTATGCTCCTCCTCTAAAGAGGGAGTAATAGATAGATGCTCCTTACCTTATCCTTGCAGTAGTTTCTGATGTCGTCTTCTGTGAGAATCGCTCCATCTCTGACTCGAAGGTACACACAAATTTCCTCTCCCACTCTCGGATCAGGTACGCCGAAAACCTGTGAAGTTCGTCTCTTATTTAGTGACATGTTAAATTATTTAATTTACATACTGTAGGCTTATGTCTTGTGAATAGTATTTGAGAAAAATAATTTATAAGCAGTAATATCATACGCAATGTGATAAAGGAAATGAATATTGTACCGAAAAGCGTAAGGCACATAACAAGAAAGTAAGTCTATCTGTTACTTACGTGGAACTGATTTCTTCCTAATTCACAAGTTACATATAAAGTACCTATGTTTATATATAAATACAGTAACAAATATAAATGACACTCGGGAGGAAATTAAACGCAGAATAAATATGGGAAATGCGTGTTATTATTCGGTTGAGAAGCTTTTGTCATCTAGTCTTCTGTCAAAAAATCTTAAAGTTAGAATTTATAAAACAGTTATATTACCGGTTGTTCTATATGGTTGTGAAACTTAGACTCTCACTTTGAGAGAGGAACAGAGATTAAGGGTGTTTGAGAATAAGGTTCTTAGGAAAATATTTGGGGCTAAGAGGGATGTAGTTACAGGAGAATGGAGAAAATTACACAATGGAGATCTGCACGCATTGTATTCTTCACCTTACATAATTAGGAACATAAAATCCAGACGTTAGAGATGGGCAGGACATGTAGCACGTATGGGCGAATCCAGAAATGCATATAGAGTGTTAGTTGGGAGGCCGGTGGGAAAAAGACCTTTGGGGAGGCCGAGACGTAGGTGGGAAGATAATATTAAAATGGATTTGAGGGAGGTGGGATATGATGATAGAGACTGGATTATTCTTGCTCAGGATAGGGACCGATGGCGGGCTTATGTGAGGGCGGCAATGAACCTCCGGGTTCCTTAAAAGCCAGTAAGTAAGTATGTTTATATATAAATTGTATATATAGATCTAATACTTTCAATTTGTCAAAAGTGAAAAACTTTTTAATGAAGAACATTCGCCCAGAAATTCTTGAGTAGAAATATCAAAAGGAAAAAGAAGTTAATCTATTAACTTACATGCTTTAATAATTTACATACATACATGCGCATGCATACATACATACATACATACATACATACATACATACACACACACACACGCACGCACACGCACACATACCGGTACAATATAATTTCAAAATTGCAGATTGTGTCCAATGCTGCATTTATGTGTGCATGTAGCCAGAATTTGACAGAAAGACAATCTTACCTCAACTTCCATAACATCAGGATGTTCCATGAAGAAATCTTCCATTTCCGCTGGAAAGATTTTGTCTCCGATTCTGATGATCACGTCCTTTATGCGTCCTACAATTCGTCCCCATCCTCCTTCCTCTAGAACGAACTCGTCCCTATCATATTCCAGTTGCAGAAAACATAGAAATAATTAGAATATATGTTAATACAATTACGTACCCAATTATTGAAATGTTTCACAATTTTGCACTGTGTCGGCTGACACGAGTTTCTACTCCATGCCACGGAATTAGCGTGGTCAAACACAACAAAGGTTTCCAGTAGCAGGCAAATAGACATTATCTGGGAAGATTTCAAACCTTCAATTGAAGACATGTATTGACAAACAGCCGAAGTCCGTTGAAGTGCATTGTTCAGGAGAGCAAGAAAACTACATACGCTTTCCATATTAGAGAATTGAAGTAACTAGTCTATTTGTATGATTTGAGTCGGACTTGAAATATTCTTTTTATAGAATTATAATCTATGCAAAACAATGAATGTCAACTAAAAAGTCAAATTCGGTAAATGTTTGATTTGGGATTTTTAAAATTAATTCAGATCTTCAATTAAGTGTTACCCATACTGAGTGTTACTGATACTTGCGTAGACCAGTGATTCTGAACCTTTGAGAGGCGAGATCCGGAAAATTATTTTTCTGTAAAACGAGGGCCGGTCCCAACAAATTTACTCGTAAATACCTTTCCAATTTTTTTTTTAATTCATACATTTATCTAATAGAAATATTAATAATGAATTATGCATAATCTTAAGATTTAAAGAGCTATTAGTTCACTATAATTGCCGGGTAGCTCAGTTGGTAGAGCAGCTGGCTACGGACTGGAAGTTCCGGGGTTCGATCCCAGGCGGTGACGGGATTTTTCTCGTTGCAAACTTCCAGAACGGCCCCGAGGTTCACTCAGCCTCCTATAAAATTGAGTACCGGGTCTTTCGCGAGGATAAAAGGCGGTCAGAGCGTGGTGCCGACCACACCACCGCATTCTAGTGCCGAGGTCATGGAAAGTATGGGGCTCTACCTCCATGCCTCCCAAGTGTCTTCATGGCGTGTGACGGGGATACTTTTACCTTTTACCTTTTATTAGTTCACTTTAATAGCGGTGTGACATCTCGTGCTGAGAATATTTCCACTCCTGCAAAAGTTTCCACTTTTCAAACCAAGTAAGTTGAAGTTTAAACTGTTATAAAGCAATCATAGTAGCATTGTCAGTTCAAAATATCCAACATTTTCCATAGTAACGTAATGATTATAAGAAATAATATAATTTATTAAAATAATTTTTCTACACTTGGGACACAGAATTCATAAAAATTTCACTTGAAGTTCAGTTTCTGGGTCAAAATATATGGCATTGAAGTGGAAATTTTGTATAGTCAAATACTTGCCTATAAAAAATAGGCTATAACAAACTTTCCAAAGAAAAAAAGATTAATGCTTATAACTGCGTACATTCTCGCTATATGAAATAGTCGTACTTGCATTGGGTTTAGGTGTTACGGACACTTGATTGTCGATACAGCATTGCCTTTCCTCAACCGCTCTAGTGAATTCTCTATGCTTCTGCTCCGAGAGGACACCCACGTCTGACGTCTTGAGTTGACAGGTTGAAAATCACTATCGTGGACCGTGGTCACAATGTTATATTCGGTAAGAATTAAATTTAAAGAAAGTTATAAGACATATACTACATGGCTATAATTCTTTGCAGTACTGGTCTTGAAAAGTCTAGTAAATTAAAAATCAACTTATGTCTCACCCAGTTTTTGCCCATCCGTCACGTCCCATGTATTCTCGAGTCTTCTCTTCGTCGTTCCAGTATCCCAACATAACACTGTAGCCGCGAACACAAAGCTGTCCTGGTGTTCCCATTGGCACCATTCGACCTTCTTTGTCAACAACTTTCACCTAAATATTTGTTAAATAATTTATTTTAGTGTCTGTTTAATAAACAAAACAAAAAAGTTTACAGAAGTTACCAAATTTAAAAATAAACTTAAAAATTTATTTGCAGTTATATTATTCAAAATAAAGTAATGGCTGTATAGGTTCCCTGAGTGATTATCCAGTGACATTTCGTTCACAGTATTTTCGTCCACCAGAAATTTACTTCCAGTTGAGATTTCAGTTCACAGTAATGTTATGTTCATAAAAATTTTGTCCACTTATTTATGTCAACTTATAAAAATTGTCCACTGTATGATTTCGTCCACTATACTGAAATGACCTCAGACATTTTTGTCCATTTTATATATACTATATTTTAGTTCGTATTTCTTAGTCCACAATATTTATCTTATGGTCCATTGTAGAATTTATATACAGTATTCTTTACAGAATACATGAAGCGACTTTATTTTAGTAATGTATTTTCTACTTCTCTCTTCATCCCTCTCTTCAGTATTGTACAAATGATATACAGGGACATCATTTTATTTTTACTAACATTTTTAATATTAACTTGGCTATACCTATGTATCAACGCCTTTTGCTACCCCCTTCCACGACTAGAGTTCGATGATACTGGCGTAATATACAAACAAATCACTTTACTAGGTATAGGAGGGAAGAAAAGTAGTTCATCCATTTACGTAAACTAGAAAATATCGCGCTTTTGACTTTGATCATTTTCATTAGGTTTTTGTGTAATCAAAATACAGTACAGTATTAACAATGAGTGTTTTTACTCACGAACTGAGCTGTCCATGTGGACATATTCATTATGTCTACAGCACATTAGCGTATAATATAGAGAATGAAGTTAAATTGAAAAATAATCATAATATGGATATTTAAACAAATTTTTTAAAATGGTGGCCGTTCATTTCGATACAGGCTCCAGTTCTAATGTGCATATTATCGCACTATATACTATTGTACCTAATCCCAATTACCAGTTTCGACCTTCGTACTAGTAACTCATGTTGAAATAATTCTGTACCTACTCAATAAAAGAGTACCTTACATACTGTAAATTCAATCTTCACTTCTGCCCGATCCGAAAAGATAACATTACTCAGACACACTATTTACTGTCCGCCCAAGTGGTTATGTCGTAATGTAATAGAAAGGGAGAAATTCACGTGATAGTTAATTACTTAACGAGGCCCTTTTATTTAAGTTATTTTAAACAGTTGTATAATATTACGTAGACGTCCAATTCCTAACAGAAATTAATGTTCTCAGAAAAGAGCTAAGACAGCCCAGCCACTAGCTGGCGAATAAAAGCTGGTAGGGAAAACCGGGATACGACCAATGGACGAAATACCTGTGCGAAAATGATTCAATATTGAAAGCTCTTTCGTTACCGGAAGACGCGAAAATATTTTTGGAACGTACTGTTTATTATAACCGTAAGGCTACTATGACTGTATATGCGGTCTTGGATCTGTGTGGAGGACGGTTGAACTTCATTAGTAGAAGGGGTGCAGTACATTCAAAAACTCAGGTACAATAAAAATTGAAGTAAAAATAAAATTATGTCCCTGTAGTTGCTGGCACGCACATATAAATCGAGCACATTTTGTGTTGTGTTGACAGACGTAATAATGAATAATGATTTTTTTTTGTAAATTTAGTAATATTTCCTGATCTTCAATGGCCTGGCAAAATTTAATTTTATTTTAGTAACTTGGTTAGTTATTGACTGTGGTTGTTACTTGGCTATGTATGTCTTGTATTAACTTCAAGAATTTTTCATGTGATTTTTTTATCAAACGTTTCTTAAAATGCTGTTTCCTTTTGTTTCTCTTTCCTCTTTGGTAGTCTATTCTAAATAATATATTTTTTTTTACATTTTTATTCATATAATATAATACAGTTATATTCACAATGAAATATTTTTAGTTTAAATTTATTTCCTATATTATTTTATTTTAGTTTCTATATTCCTCTTATATGGGAAATGCCTGTTATTCGGTTGAGAAGCTTTTATCATCTAGTCTGCTGTCAAAAAATCTGAAAGTTAGAATTTATAAAACAGTTATATTACCGGTTGTTCTTTATGGTTGTGAAACTTGGACTCTCACTTTGAGAGAGGAACATAAGTTAAGGGTGTTTGAGAATAAGGTTCTTAAGAAAATATTTGGGGCTAAGAGGAATGAAGTTACAGGAGAATGGAGAAAGTTACAGAACACAGAACTGCACGCATTGTATTCTTCACCTGACATAATTAGGAACATTAAATCCAGACGTTTGAGATGGGCAGGATATGTAGCACGTATGGGCGAATCCAGAAATGCATATAAAGTGTTAGTTGGGAGGCCGGAGAGAAAAAGACCTTTAGGGAGGCCGAGACGTAGATGGGAAGATAATATTAAAATGGATTTGAGGGAGTGGGATGTGATAGAGAATGTATTAATCTTGCTCAGGATAGGGACTAATGGCGGGCTTATGTGAGGGCGGCAATGAACCTCCGGGTTCCTTAAAAGCCATTAAGTAAGTAAGTATTCCTCTTATATTAATAGATTATATTATATAATTTTATTGTAGCTGTAATTTTAATTTTAGTTCCTATTTTATTTTATTTTGTATATTCTCTTATAGGCCTATTAATAATATCTGAATTGCGACCGAACACGAGCGCTGCTCATTCGGTCCTCAAATTTTGTTAATATTACTGTATTTCCTTTTTTCATATTTATTTTATTGTATTATTGTATTATGTACCTTTTATGAATGTTGCTTCGTAGAATCTCGTATTTCCACGTTATTTGTGTATTGAGAAAAAAAATGGAAAGAAATCTTAGATTAACGTTTACATATTTTGGATACGAAGATGCCTGTTTGTTCTTACCTCTATGTGAGGCGCCACACGTCCAACAATAGTGTGATCTTTTGATTCATTTGGGGCAGGTAAAAAAATGGACACTGCCTCTGTCATTCCGTAACCCAGCTGCAAAGAAAAATATTATTCATTATCATTTTACAAGGTGATGTTGCGGTGTTCTAGTTTTGGACTGTTAGAATATAAATGGAGTTGTGTCGATATTGGAGTCTAAAAGAGCGGCTTTATTTTGCACAGATTTCTTACATAAATCAGGAGGGATATAGAACTATTTGTCTGTAGGCCTACTCCTTTTTGTCTCGTTTATTACGAAATATACACGAACAAGCGTAATGTAGCACCCATTGTGTTAATTTAGACGAAGAGAAGAAGTGATTAAAATTACCGAGAGATGTCATTGTCATTTTCCCCTTCTCCTTCATCCTTTCGTCGCCTTTATCATTGAATTGTCCTTTTCTTCGCCTTCATCAATGTATCATTTTGATCATTATGGTGTTGTCACCTTAGCAGTCTTCATCACCGTCTGTCCTTTACGTCTTCACAGTATGGTTTCATTAACCCTTTCATTTCCAAATCATCCTTTCAACTTCAACATCATTGTCATCATCATCATCATCATAATCATCTTCATCATCTCGCCGTCGTCATATTCCGTTGTTTTCATCTCCATCCTTTCGTCATCACAGTTCTCGTTTTCATACTCTTGCCAAAGTCTTCTTCATCATCGTCCCTCCATCATCTTCATCATCATCATCATCATCATCATCATCATCATTCTACCTTCGCAATCGTCGTATTTATCATCGTCCCTCCATAACTATCAACGTCATAATTTTATCTTCGCAATCATCGTCTTTATCATCGTTCTTCCATCAACTTCATCGTCCTCGTTTTACCTTCGCAATCGTAGTCTTTAACACCGGCCTTCTATCATGTTCACCGTCATCATTTTACCTTTGCAATCGTTGCATTTATCATCGTTGTCTTTATCATTGTTCCTCCATCTTCATCGTCCTCGTTTTACCTTTGCGATCGTAGTCTTTATCACAGTCCCTCTATCATGTTCACCGTCATCATTTTACCTTTGCAATCGTCGTCTTTATCATCGTTCTTCCATCATCTTCATCGTTATCGTTTTACCTTCGCAATCATCGTCTTTTTCACCGTCCTTCTATCATGTTCATCGTAATCATTTTACCTACGCCATCGTCGTCTTTATCACCGTCCCTCTATCGTGTTCATCGTAATCATTTTACCTATGCAATCGTCGTCTTTATCACCATCCCTCTATCATGTTCATCGTCATCATTTTACCTTCGCAATCGTCGTCTTTATCACCATCCCTCTATCGTGTTCATCGTAATCATTTTACCTATGCAATCGTCGTCTTTATCACCGTCCCTCTATCATGTTCATCGTCATCATTTTACCTTTGCAATCGTCGTCTTTATCACCATCCCTCTATCGTGTTCATCATAATCATTTTACCTACGCCATCGTCGTCTTTATCACCGTCCCTCTATCGTGTTCATCGTAATCATTTTACCTATGCAATCGTCGTCTTTATCACCATCCCTCTATCATGTTCATCGTCATCATTTTACCTTCGCAATCGTCGTCTTTATCACCGTCCCTCTATCGTGTTCATCGTCATCATTTTACCTTTGCAATCGTCGTCTTTATCACCATACCTCTATTATGTTCATCGTCATCATTTTACCTTCGCAATCGTCGTCTTTATCACCGTCCCTCTATCGTGTTCATCGTAACCATTTTACCTATGCAATCGTCGTCTTTATCACCATCCCTCTATTATGTTCATCGTCATCATTTTACCTTCGCAATCGTCGTCTTTATCATCATTATCATCATCATCTCTCCATCAGATTAATCGATATCGTTTTTCCTTCGCTGTGTAAGGATGACAGTAACAGTAACAGTAATAATAATAATAATGATAATGATAATGATAATGATGATGATGATGATAATAATAATAATAATAATAATAATAATAATAATTCGCCTTTTCAGCGATCAATTTGACTTAAGGACGCTTACACTTACAAATATTTCACGCATAACTACTGGAAGATTAAATGTTTGAAATAAATATTTTTACATTATGCAAAAATAAGGAAGAAGAATGTTCGAAAGGACTGAAAATACGAGAGCCGGGGGACTATAAATGAGGGCCAAATACGGGAGATTCAGAGAAATACTGGAGACTTGACATTCCTAATTATGAGGATTAACATTAGGCCTATATTTATGTAAATGTATCAACTCACAACGAAATTTTCGACATTGAGAACATTCTTAATATCCTCGATCAGCTGTAGGGAACAGGGTGCTCCTCCACACATTGCCACTTTCAGCGAGCTGGGTTTGAGGCCGTGCTCTCGTACAACGGCGATCATGTCCACGTATAGGGCAGGAGTGCCGAAGACAATGTGGCACCTGTAATTAGTTAGAACATTTCTCTCTTATACAGGGACTTCATTTTATTTTTACTTTAATTTTTATTGTACCTGAGATTTTGAATGTACTTCACTCCCACCCCTTCTACTAATGACGTTCCAACTGTCCTCCGGACAGAATCAAGGCTGCATATAGTAAACAGCACTCAGTTAGTAAGTATAGTACGTTCCAGAAATATGTTCGCGTTTTCCAGTGACGAAAGAGCTTTCAATATTGAATCATATTTTCGCACAGGTACTGTCGCCCGTTTGCCTACGTCGCATCCTGGTTTCCCCCACCTGCTTCTGCATGCCCCTCTGTAAAATCTAGTAGCTGGGCTATCTTAGCTCTTTTCTGAAAACATTAATTTCTGTTAGGAATTGGACTTTTACATAATATTATACAACTGTTTAAAATAACTTAAATAAAAGGGCCTCGTTAAGTAATTAACTGTCACGTGATTTCCCCCCTTTCTACGATCCTGCGGCACAACCACTTGGACGGACAGTAGATAGCATGTCTGAGTAATTTTGTCTGTGCGGGTCGGGCAGAAGTGAAGACAGTATGTAAGATACTCTTTTATAGAGTAGATACAGAATTATTTCAACATGAGTTACTAGTACGAAGGGCGAAACTGGCAATTAGAATTAGATGCAATAGTCTATAGTGCGATAATATACACAAAAGAACTGAAGCCTGTATCGAAATGAACGGCCACCATTTTCAAAAATGTGTTTAAATATCCGTATTATGATTATTTTTCAATTGAACTTCATTCTCTATATTGTACGCTAATGTGCTGTATACAGTATAATATACACTGCATAATGAATACGTTCGCATGGATAACTCAGTTCGTGAGTAAAAACACTTATTCTTAATACAGTACTGCATTTTGATTAAATAAAAACCTAATGAAAATTATCGAACTCAAAATTGCGATATTTCCTAGTTTACGTAAATGGACGAACTACTTTTCTTCCCTCCTATACCTAGTAAAGTGATGTGTTTGTGTTTTACGCCAGTATCATCGAACTCCAGTCGTGGAAGGGGGTAGCGAACGGTGTTTCCGGTTCTCTAAAGGTATAGACAGGTTAATATTAAAAATGTTAGTAAAAATAAAATGATGTCCCTGTAGTTATCATAGATTGTACGTCTGCATCCTGGAACGTATGACCAAAACTACAGTTTATACTCAACAGTCTTTCATAGTAGATTTCACCTTGGCACTGATCTTCAGAAGAACACAAAATTGTAGCAGTACGACTCTTGACAACACATTATTAATACTAGAGATCGGCTTCAACCGTCATTTTTACTTCAAACTACTGTTCTCCAACCAGGAGATCAACCGTGAAAGGAATTTGCTTACTATTGCATCATCTATTGGAACGAAGTAGATAAATAATATTACCGTTATAACGCCAGCTTAAAAACCATGCGCTCTCCTGCATATGTTATTTCCTGTATGAAGAGATTAAAAGACCAGGAGATTAACTGTGATCTAATTTTGTAACTAGGGTAGTATCAATATGTCTGTATCAATGTTATGGTTTGTGCTGTGAGAGCTAGCCAATAGAGATAAGAGTACCCACGTGTGTGACCTTATGACATCTTATGACATCAACATTCATTCACAGCATTACCCCCTTACTTTCTCGTGGTTGGAGCACAGTACGTCATACTCAGGATACAGTCGTCTCATATAGGACTATCTTTGGTAAAATAAGACATAATTCTTTAAAAAATTGAACATAGGCTAATAATTTTTATTGTTATACGAGTAATAAAATATCATACATTCCTTACTTCTCCTGTATGATCGCTTCCAACATCTTCCTGGGTTCAAACACTGGTGCCGGAATAAGGCACGTATTGCCATTTCCAAGTCCGTTGAATATTACTCCTAGAGAACCCGAAGCGTGGCAGAACTGAGTTATCGCCAGCAATTTGGAGTTCTGAAAGATATTAAACCGAACATCAAGTTTTATCAGATACAGATACAGAGATAGAACAAATATTGTATGTTCACTCTGAGAAAAACCAGGGGGTGGGTTTGGAAACAGAAGGCCACACAAGTTACTGCTGTTTCCTTCGTCCCGCGCTGAGGTAAACACCACATAGTTGCCTGTTCTGTAATGACTTGGAGTGCACGTAGTTTGCATCTGTTTAGTTTTTTTTAATGTGCATTAAAGTTAGTGAAATATGTGACGACCATGGGAGTCTGTTGAAGAGAATGAACAACATAGTGATGACGACAATAATTGTAAAGTTCATACTTTCCCTGTTGGAAGAGGTCATTCATTAGAGAGAAAATATGAATACTTATTTTTTAGTGAAGGAGAAGGCAAATGTGATTCACCAATTGTTAAAACTGTTCACGCTACGGGTGTTTCAAGATCATTAGTGAAGAAAATAATTCCTATCAATATAACCGAATATAACACTCCTTAAAAGAAAACTCAGTCTGCAATACAAATAGTTAACAAATTCAAGAAACTTGATGATTTCGAACGTGATATAATACGACGCAGCATTTATGAATGTTACAACAACCACATATTCCTATATTGGTAATTATTTTAAAGTGCAGTGCAAGAAAATACATAAGGCACACATTGCGAATTGCTATATTGGTAAAAAAAAGACCCAATTGTTATAGGTTATACTATTCTGAAATTTGTGAAATTCACAAATTTCTGATGTTAACTGTACAGGAGAATAATAATAATAATAATAATAATAATAATAATATTATTATTATTATTATTATTATTATTATTATTATTATTATATGACTAAAATTCATTTTTTTCATATTTAGAAAATGGGTCTGAGAGACTCGACCCGTGCAGTTACGTAACTTTTCATGACCCGTTCACTGGCGGGATAATAATAATAATAATAATAATAATAATAATAATAATAATAATAATAATAATAGACTAACAAGAATGGCAAATGTTATTAGCTAAAATAAACATAGTTCGTAAGTGGGACGTTTAAGTGATGTACTTTAGTAGATGTTGCAACACTGCTTCCTTAGTCGCGTGTTGAGTTGTGTAACAACAACCACTGCTTCGGTAGCTTACTTATTGCACACCTTCCCCTGGTTTTTCTCCGAGCGAACGTACAATAAGCAGATACATGGACGTAGGAAGTGAACGATGTAACCATTGTCAAAATGAACAAGGTCTAAGTCTTCATTATTATATAATGCTTTTCACGGATATACAGAGTGTACAAAAAATGTCGTTCAACAATCAATATATTGGAACGTCAAGAATTTGTTGCGGTGTATAATCAATTTCTTTGTGCAATAAATGATATAAGAACAACCGAACATTTTTATTTTTTCTCGACGAAACGATTTTATAACACGTTACAGTATTTCTAAAATATTTTCTAAGGTTATCATAGATAATAGACTAATAGAGGTTCTGCAACAGCGTCGTTATACATTTATTTGTCTATGGTTATACGCTGGGGAACAGCAGTAAAAAGCTAGGAAGAAAGACTCCACGATACGCAGTCTGTGGAAAGCTAAAACTGACTCGTGGACTCTTCCATTGTGTTGAAGATTCCGTTTATATTGCTGTTTTGTAACATTATATCCCATACTGCGCTCTTCTGCTCTTAGCCAGTAGAAATCAATCACATACAGTGAGTGTACAAAGACTTTAACTAAATAGACTTACATGCTGGGTTTAATTACATAGTAAAACAACAATATTTTTTTCTTTACACCGAATAACATAACTAACAGATTTATATGCACATGATTAATCATAACCAATTCTGTTAATATAAAATTACTGTTTTCTCTAAAAGAAAACTAAAAACAACAAACAAAAAGTGTTCGCACAGTTACAAATTAATGTCTCATCCTTCATCAAATTAACAGAAATTGATACTTGGTGGGATTTCCTTTTGCTTCCATATCTCTTGTAAAACGTCTTGACATTGATGCCACCAAATTTCTAGTCTTGGAAGGCCGAATTTTATTCCATTCTTCTAAGAGGCCATCCTTCAGATCCTGTTTGTTCTTCAGTTGCCTTTCTCTGATTTTGGTGTCGAGATAGTCCCACAGATACTCTATGGGATTTATATTTGGTTACGATCAATAATATGCAAAAATCCAACACCAGCAACGCTCATATACCCCCAAACAAGAACAATGCGTTTCAGACTCTTTTTTTTTTTTTTTTTTTTCATACCGGTGTTCTCCCATCCGACGAAAATACATTAAACTTGCTTTTCTCGGTAAATATGACTCTATTCCAAAACTCCTTTGTAATGTTTGCATGCATTTTAGCAAACAAGATCCTCTTTTTTCTATTCCTTTAACTGACATGACATTTTCTACGTGCTACTCTACCCTGGAAATAGTTATTTCTTAGGCAGTTTCTTATTGTTGAAGGATTGACATTTAAGTGAATGTCATGATTTAACCCACTAGCTACTTTCGTACCACTGATATATGAATTTAGGCCTATTGTTACTTTTCTGAGTATTAGTTATTCAGCTCGCTTATTCACTTTTGAGCTCCTTCGAATTTTGGAAGATTTTGATTTACCAACTCTGTCAATTATAGTCTGAATGTTTGCCCTAGGCCTTCCCACAATTTTTTTATAATTCTTTTCTCCCTTTCAGTCGTTTCACGTCGTTCACACTTCATATTGCTGTTTAACTTCAACACAATACACAAATGCGGCCTGCACTGGTACACAGGTGCACATGAACTGAACAGCTACTATCCCCATCCCCTGCCTGTACCAGAGGTTCAGCTGTTTCAGAGGAATACTTAGTTGTGTATGAAGACTTTTTGCGCATTGATTTGAAATGTTTCTTTACGTTTATAATTTTAACGAAGTTTTAACTAGAATTATTTTTCTTTCTTTTTTATACGTTGTATTATATTGTATCTATCCCTTAATATATTCTATTTATTATAAATTCGCATACTGAGGTTACAGAACGCTTCTTTAAGACATAGGTTAAAGGTTGGTAATATTGTGATACGAATAATATTGTGATAGTTCTTTTTGTGAATTTATTACAATTTTATTGAGCGAGAGAAGGGCCGCTTTTGTGCAGAAATGTGTCCATCAACATCCCCTTAATATGTTGATGCAGAAAACCGATCTTCCTCTCGCTCAGTAAAATTGTAATGAATTCTCAAAAATAACTGTCACAATATTACTCATATCACAATGTAACCAACCTTTACCCTATTTGTTATTTTAGTAGATGCACGGTGACTTTTTACATTCACTGTATCTCCGACCGTCTTGAATCTGTCTTGACTTACTCTTTAAAGACTTTGTGAACGGGCTTCAAGAAGTTAGAACGAGTGATTTAGTAATATGGTTTGCTCCATTGCTTTGTGAAAAGAGCAAAAGGAGGCTACTGGCAATAGCGTCTTCTTCGCCGCAGAATAATAATTCATCGGACTGTGCCATTTTTCAATCAATTATTATTCGTGGAAACGCACTACGGTATTCATTTGAGGTACAGCGTCGAATACAGATCCATTATTTGTGTTTATGGCGAAGAGAAAATCCCTAGGCTCAATAGGATCCAAACTCTTCTCTTTCAGGACCAGGATCATATAAATCTCTTAACTGACTCCATCAACTGTAATTCAAAATGTATCGAAACACTTACCGGAAGTGATATATTTTCGTTATTAAACCAGGAATAGATAGTATTCACAACGTTATGATGGCTCAGAAGCACTCCTTTCGGGGTACCGGTTGTTCCCTGAAAATATTTTGAAACATAAAAGTCTTCATTTTTGCCCAGTAAACTTACGGAAATAACTATATGCACGCAAAATATTTATCATCACATAATAAAAGCTTCCCTGAATTAATTAATTAATTTTAGTTGTTTATTACAATTGATTTTAAAACTTACGGATGAGAACTGGATACTGCATCCTTCATCTGGTTGTATCAATGTCTGCAGATCTTTAATTTTCTGTAAAAATTCCGGCTTTGCAGAAGTCATGACATCACTCAGTCGATATGCGCCCCTGAGCATGAGCATGAAACATATACAAACCCACAATTGAAACGATATAGACTCTAATAGCCTCTAAATGATTACAGAATTTTGAGAAATGTTATGAAAAATAATTAAATTGCGTTAATATACGTATAAAATTTTCCAGCCTTATACATTTTACATGGAGGGTTCCAATAAGTCACGCACGGTAGGGAACAATTCCCTGAACGATGAATTAGTCGACGTGGACAATTAAATGGCCCTCACGTGCTCCTGAACTCGCGCCATTTTATTTTTATTTGTTTGATCATTTTAAATCCATTGTCTATGCAGAAAGAATCACGTCACTTCGTCATCTGCAAACAAGAATCACAGCTGCTTGATATTTTATGACGTGTTCTCAATGAGTGAGTCATTCGTCTGCATATGTGTAAAGAAAAAGACTATGAACTTCAGTTTTCTCCGTTTTGTGTGACCTTTACATTGTGTTCTGTTCATACCTACTACATTTGTATCAATAATAAAATTGCAGAAAAGTGAGATTAATAATTTAAATTAATACTAGAAGAAAGAAAGAAAAGTCAATTTTAGCTGGCCGTGACTTATCACAGTGTTCTGTATATTATTCCGCACAATGTCATTCTATAAAATTTACTTAGACATATTCTAATTTAAATATAAATAATATAATATAAAAATTTATTTGGCAACACCGAGACAATGGCTTTTGTGAAAAGCTGTACGTTCGTAATTAGTATACAATATACAGAGCACGGCAAACAAGATTTGCTCGCCTGCTCACCCCCGGGAATTGATAAGCAAGGAATGGTCAATTTAGTCGGTGTTCTCACAACATGAAGCCGTAGTCGTAAAAAATAACCATAGTTAGTTACACTACTAGTAGCGAAGTGCATCAACCTCGGTTAAAAATGTAGTAACCATGGGTTACGAAACCATGGTTAAAAAGTAATCATGGTTAAAATGTAAATTATGTACCATTCATAATCACCGGTTACTTACACATGGTTAGCTAACATCTCATTTAACCAGGGAAAAAGTCAGTGATGATACACTGTTTCTACAAAATGGCAAAAGAAAAGCATCCACACCTCTCCAAAGATAATAGCCAACGTCAAAAAACGATTGTGCTTACTCCGTTCTACATCGAAAAGAACGTAGGCTTATCTTATTTTCGCATTGCATTTGTTTGTCTTTGGACGCTGTTTTGTTTGCGGGTTGCGTTTCGTTGTTTTTCGGTGCTGTTAGGGTAAAATCGCAAAAAATGGAAAATTGAAAGCGAAAATGATATCCCAATGTGAATCTGAAGTATTGATAGATTCATTACTATTTTTAAATATGGGAAATACTAAATATGTTACACTTAAGAAAGGTGGAATATCTATAAAGGAAAAGAATGAAGATTAGTAGGAATGTGTGTCCAAAACAGGGCCCCAAATATACCAAGGAATTATGCAATATTCTAAGATCCATACATAACCTCACTTCATTCAGCCTGCGACGAATATTGCGATTAATATTGTATTTGGATAGGAATGATGGTGAGCGTGAAGTTTTATTAATGGAAAGAGAATTCTTACAAGGAATTAGGTGACAGAAAATTTCAGAAGGGATTTCGTTTATCAAAATCTGTCGTGTCATTTCTGCTGCAACTAATGGATAACTTGGAATAATCCAGAAACAGTCCTATTTCTCCCATAAATCGGCTGTTTTTACATTACGATTCTAGGCAACTGATATTTTCAGTATTTTAATGGGAATAACTCGAGTATCTCATTTTCTCGTCGCAGGCTTAATGAAGAGGAGGTTATGGATAGATCTTAGGATATTGCATACTTTCTGATATGATTGGGGTCCTGGATTGGACACACATTCGTACTAACCTTCTTCATCCATTTCATCTTTTCTTTTACTATAACATATTAAGGATTTAAATTTAGTAATGAATTCTATCAATAATTCAGGCTCACATTGGGTACAATCATTTTTGCTTTTAATTTTCCATTTTGTACTATTTTAACTTAACAGCAATGAAAAACAGAGAAATGCAACCCGTAAATATAACAGAGCCCAAACCAAACAAATGCACGCGAAAACATAGGATACGTTCTTTTCGATGTAGAACTGAGTAAGCGTAGTGGGTTTTAGACGTTGACTATTATCTTTGCTAAGGTATGGATGCTTTCCTTTCGTCATTTTGCAGAAACAATGTACCATCACAGATTTTACCCTGGTTAAATGAGGTGTCAGCTAACCATTTGTGAGTAAACGGTGATTATGAATGGTGCACCGAAATTACATTTTAAACCTGGTTACTTTTTAACGAACGTTGATGCACTTGGCCACTGAACTTGACTCTGACAAATGTAGCTACTGCTAATCCAAACAATGTTAACAATGGAAATACCCGCGTGGGGAATTAATGTCATGCACCATCACCTTAGGAGTTGCGCAGGAAGAAAATTGGACAATGTTGCCAACTTCATTTCGAATAAGTCACGCACCCGTATTTTTTACTGGTGCTAGTGTATTTCAGAAAAAAAGAATCGCGCAGGATATTCGAAAAATGTGGTATTTTTTATTCAATACACGCTCTATTTTTTTCGAGAAATTTCAACTTCCAACATGTTATCTTATAAATTTCCATAGTAATAATAAATAATCGAGAAGGAAGAATGAAAAAGGATTTTTTTCACTCATTTTTATTCCAAATGTGTTGCTTTGCTTATGTAATGTAAATATGAACGTAATACATGGAACTTGATATTATTTGTAGGAATATGGCCTAAAAATCAATTAGCCACTATTCAACTCACAAGAAAGTCTTTCACACATAATCTAGACAATATCTTTGGAAATTTTCGCATAAGTTCTACTTAGGTAAATACTTTGAAGTAAAAGTGGAATACAGGACTTCAGCTTCCAATAAAAGAAAGTCCACCACTGTGGAGTAACTGTTAGAATGCCTGATCGTGAAACGAGAGGGCGCGAGGTCAAATACTGTTTGTGACAAGTTACCTGGTTGAGGTTTTTCCGGGAGTTTCCCTCAACCCATTAATAGCAAATTCTGGGTAACTTTCGGCGCTGTACCCTGGACTCATTTCGCTGGCACTATCACCACAGTCTAGTATATACAGTCACGAAGCTCAATACGTAATAAATATGCATCCATGGATAGTTGCTAACCACTAGGATAGCTACTATCGCCTCATTACATACAATGCGAAATAATACCTGCACAGTCTATTGTTCCCAGTTGCCTCATAAACTCGTGACTGTATATACTAGACTGTGTCATCGCTCTCATTTCATTCAGAGACTAGATGACCATAGTAGTTGATAAAACGTCGTAAAATGACCTACTAAAAATAAAATAAAAAATAGAAATCTTCGGATGTAATAAGCACGGAAAATACCTAAACTAAAACCATAGATAAATTAAATCTCACTTTATAAACTAAACACAAGAAATCTATTATTTCTTCCAATTAATTTTCACTTACTAAAATGTATAGGCCTATAATTATTAAGGGTTCGTTAAAGCCAACTCCATTGCGAACTCACCGGTACTGTTTATCGCCCATGAGAATAAGTGCTTCGAGTTTCGGAACTTTGGCTGCCTGCAATTTCACTCCGGACTCCGGGCAGCTGTCCAGTTCCGGAATCACAGAGCGCAGGATCTCGTAGCAGCTGTTGTTCTTGTAGGACTCGGAACTGATGATCGCCTTCACTTCTACCTTGCTGAGTGAAAACATAAGCTGGGGCGCCTGATATGCGGGATCCAGTTGTACCTGCGAAAACGAGTGAGTCGTTTGTCAGGAGATTTATTTTAGAGGGTTACTGCAAAATAAGTAGACACTTTTAATGTTTTATAAATCCAGAAGTAAAAAGGAAATAGCCGCTTTCAAGTTTACACTGTTTCATAAAGTGAATCTTGAAATTTACTTTGGAAACTCAAATTTTCAGTATGTTCTCCTTGTGACAGATGACACACGTCAAGAGGTGAGAGCGTAGGTCATGCGAAATCCAGTGTAACATACCTGCATTGATACTTGCCACAGCTCTCGTGCAACCCCTCTAAATCTTTACGGGACGTCTTTCAGAAATCCCCAAAGAAAAGAGTCGTACGGCGTGAGATCGGTGCTATTGCGTGGTTGTCCCTTACACAGCCATGAAGCGTCCTTATACAGAACTATGAATTGCTAGGACACAAAGTTATACAGTGGACTCTTCTAAGTTCGACTGAACAGAATTGAAAGTTCAGACCAATAAGTGTAGTGGGGGTGGCAGGTGAAATGAATACAAATTCTTATTGGTTATCCATCAACGAATACAGTACTGTACTTGCATTTCCTGCCCGCCCCGAGACTTGTGTATGCGCTTCTAGTACCACAGTAGGTTTCGACAGTTCCGTCTCACAAACGGCACAATTCTCAAATGAAAAAAGAAGAGTTCATTAATTTAAAATCAGTGATTAAATATGGATGTCCTAATAAATAGAATATTCTGCTTTCCCTTTATCAAAAGTATCACTACAAGACACAGAACCAATTCCCGTTCAGATGGCAAATCCATTTCTTAGTGCCCGTATATGGGCGTGTCTAATTCTCCTACGTAAGTAGTGGAACTATAGGATGTCGAACTTGTTTTCTGTCGAACTTAAGAGCTTCCACTGTATTTGTATGTGCAACCTGCACAAGTAAAGAACCTTCGTTGCAGGGTTGGGTTCAGGAAGCCATAAATCTGACTGACACGCTCCCCCAATTAGTGAAACTGTGGACAAAGATACCGCCAGGAGACCGCCGAGAATGCTGTGTTGTGAATTTTCCATTTTTGAAAGAATCCAACCAGTTGCAAAAGAAAATACATTTAAAGAGTCCAGCCAAGAGCAAACGTGGCAACAGCTTCCCCTAACTGGCCTTCAATCACTGTCATCTGTGTAGAAGTGGTGTGGGCCAGGGTTCTTTACTTGTGGAGCCGAGAGTACCGATATTGTTAGTGAAAGTAGCACAAGCTCTCACCGCTATGAATCCCCCTCTAGCTGCGGCCAGTCTGCAGATGTACCATTCAATGGAATTCGGACCCCAGATACCCAGCCGGTCTCCAGGGTTGAGTCCCAACTGCAATAAGCCCGCAGCTACTTGATCCGCCTGAAAGTGTAGCCTAACGTAATTTCGGACACATAGTTACATGAAGTGATTTTTTATATTTGAGCTGAATAAGTGTCTCGACATTGATCGTGAGAGTCGCTCTCTTTGTTTGTTTTCCTCTATTGTTATTTAAAATTTCTTAATTTACACTTTACTTCGTTCCATAATATTTACCGGATGTAAACATTGCCGGCAGAGAAGGGAAGAAGTATAATTGCTGTTTCTTGTTCACACAACTATTGACATAATAATAACAATAATAATAATAATAACAATAATAATAGGCGTAATAATAATAATAATAATAATAATAATAATAATAATAATAATAATAATAATAATAACTATATATAAAAACAAAGGGACATTTCAGGAAGTCAAATCCTTTAATAAAATGTACAGGAGGGAATGTAAATAGTTTTCCTACATAATCTCCTCCCTCAACCAAAATGCACATGGCTTCTCGGATTTATTAACTTCCGTAATCCATTCTCGAATACAATTTTGATTCCTTGCGTTGGTATTCTGACATCTCAAAATGATTTTTCCTAAGCGAAATTTCTTCTACCTTACTTACTTACTTATGGCTTTTAAGGAACCCGGAGGTTCATTGCCGCCCTCACATAAGCCCGCTATCGGTCTCTATCCTGACCTCCCATCTACGCCTTGGCCTCCCCAAAGGTCTTATCCCCTCAGGTCTTGCAACTAACACTCTATATGCATTCCTATACGTACTATATGCTCTGCCCATCTCAAACGTCTGGATGTGTGAATGCGTGGAGTTCTCCGATGTGTAACATTCTCCATTCTTCTGTATCTTCATCCCTCTTAGTCCCAAATATTTTCCTAAGCATTTTATTCTCGAAACATCCTTAACCTCTGTTCCTCTCTCAAAGTGAGAATTTAAGTTTTACGACCATACACAACAACTGGTAATATAACTGTTTTATAAATTATAACTTTGAACTTTTTCGAGAATAGAGAGTATAGGTTTTCTATCCATTTACGTGTACACTATTGTCTCTTTCATTTTGAAAGAATATTTCACTTCCACACTGTGTAAGTGATACCTTTACCTTTATATGAAGGAGTGGTTTTCGTAGGAACAGATCCGCCGCAGACCATCTTTTTCGGCTGGAGACCGCCATTAGAGATGCTTTCCTCAAGAAGGAACATCTTGTGGCGGTCTTCTTTGATCTAGAGAAAGCTTACGATACCACATGGCGGTATGGCATTCTGCAAACTCTGCATGATTGGGGACTTCGTTGCAGTCTCCCAACGTTTGTTGCGAAGTTCATGGCAGAGCGGTATTTCCGAGTTCGAGTAGGTACCACACTTTCTAAAGAACATCTTCAAGAAAACGGCGTTCCGCAGGGGTCTGTATTAAGCGTTCTTCTTTTCTGCATTGCGATCAATGGCATTGCCCATTGTGTGGGTGACCGAGCTGCGTCTCTCTTGTACGTTGATGACTTCATTTATATTACAGTTCCCGATACTTTCCATCCATCAGTCGACAGTTGCAACTGATTATCAACGTGCTATCAGAGTGGTCTGTTCGCAATGGTTTTAAATTCTCCACTCAAAAGACGCAGTGTGTGCACTTCTACAACCATCGTGGACTCCATCCACATCCTGAACTGCGTCTTAATGGAGTGGAATTGCAGTATACAGACACTGCGAGGTTTTTGGGTCTTATCTTTGATTATAAATTAACGTGGAAGGCGCATATACATGATCTGAAAAGGCGTTGCGAAAAATCGTTAAATATTTTACGCCTTTTGTCAGGGGTTCGCTGGGGTGCAGACCGCATAGTGCTTTTACGTCTTTATCGTGCTCTTATCCGGTCAAAGCTGGATTATGGGTGTTTTATCTATGGCTCAGCAAGTAAATCCAAGTTACGTCTCTTAGACACTATTCATCATCATGGGATACGACTCGCTACAGGGGCCTTCCGAACGAGTTGGATAGAGTGTCTGTATTGCGAAGCGGGGGAACCATCACTGTATCGGCGATGTAATGTCTTATTGTGCTCGTATGCTGTTAAACTCCGCTCACAGCCCGAGCACAATTCTTATGACTCCTTTTTCCATCTATCTCTTTATGGCCGATACAGTGAAAAACCACTGAGACTTCGTCCAGCAGGAGTGCGGTTTCGAGAACTGCTGTCCGAGCTCGACTTTCTCTTGCCAACAGTTCGCACTCTGGAGTACACCGCCACTCCACCCTGGACTATGCGACGTCCCATGTTTGATATAAGTCTGAGTCGATGTTTTAAAAAATTTACGCCAGCTTTTGTGTACAGACTTCGTTTTAGTGAACTTTTATCACAGTACCCCAATTACTCATTAGTTTTTACTGACGGATCCCGAGTAAATGATTGTGTTGGTTGTTCTTTTATTGCGAATGGACAGATATTTAAATATAAATTGAGCCAGTACACCACTGTTTTTACCGCAGAATTATATGCTTTTTATAGAGTTTTATTGTTTTTAATAAGGCAACCCCGGGGCAATAAACCTTATCTGCTCCGACTCTCTATGCGCCATTGAGTCCTTGCAGCGTCCGAATTCTGATGATCCGCTTGTGTTGAGAACCCAGGAACTTTTCCACACTCTCCTAACCTCTGAATATGAGATTGGAGTAGTGTGGACTCCAGGTCATGTTGGCATTCCTGGAAACGAGGCAGCGGATGCTGCAGCAAGGGACGGTGCTATAAATGGGTGTGAGGTGTACTGGCGTGAGAGGTGGCAAGATATTAAAAATTATTTCAAACATAAGTTATGGTGGCAATGGGAAGGCGAATGGTCTGCACAAGAGGGAAATAAATTACGAAGAATAAAGAATACTGTTCGCGTTTGGGATTCGTCCACAAGAACGTCACGATATGAAGAAGTTTTACTCACCCGGTTGAGGATTGGCCACTGTCATCTGAGGCATGGGCATCTCCTACGTGGCGAGCCTCAGCCGGAGTGTGATCTATGCCATGTTCCACTGACCGTGGAACATTTTTTATTACAGTGTCGAAAATACGACCGTGTCCGTCGGCAGTATGGAATTCGGCCGACTCTACGTGACGCTCTTGGAAATGATTTTAATTGTACAAGTGCAGTTCTGAGATTTTTATCGAATACAGGACTTGACAAGGTGATGTAGTTTTTAATGACCCGTTTTACCTATCCTCCGGACTTTTTACATCCGGGGGTTACGTTTTTTAGTGTACGATTTTAACAAATTTGACATTCGGACCTTTTACATCCGAGCATTTTATAAATGCGCCAGATAATTTATCTCTGGTGGCATTTGTTTTATTATTTTGTTGTTTCTTTTTAAATACTACACAGGGTCTGAGAACTTCTCACTTTTATGGTTTTTATGCTTCACCTTGTTTAAACTGCATTTGTTTGCCTCGTTTTAACCGTGACAACGCTTTTTAGTTATTTCAAGCTTTCTGGTTATTGTATTGTGTTTGTGTTTAGTCAAAGATTTTAGATAAGGGCGCAAATAGCCATAGTAGCTGACGCGCCCTCTTTTAAACCCCACTAACTAACTATGAAGGAGTAATAAAACAGAGAAAGAAATTCATACAGAAACAAGCAAATGACCATACAGTTAGTTTAATGTAGGCCTAAATAATGTGAGTATTCTGACTGGTTCTCTTATAAATAACTTAATTATTACCTTTTCTCGAGCCTCTCTGAAAGTGATGCGTTGTCCCTGGTATAAGGACACCACAGCTTCTTTGTCTCCCCATTGCTCCGCAGCCAAGTCGATGACTTGTCCCAGAGTGATAGGAGACAGTGGTCTAGTCCCCGGGTTATGCCAATAACTGGGTTTGAATGTCCTGTACGTACAAACCATGCATTATAGGCTACCTACTAATATTCTGCAATGTTCGAACATCAGAGAGGTTGTGAAGACATTACAAGCGTCATCTAATTTCATATCAAAAACTAATAGCAAAATCTGTACTGAAATCCTTAAGCGGTTAAAACATGAAGAGTTGAGAGTGGAGGACAGCGAATATTTTTATGACAACGTGAAACAAACACGGCAGGCCTCCTTCTGCAGAGCGAACATCGGCGAATATCGAACTTCGCCAGACTCGACAAACTTCAACCAGTGGCGATTCCTCCATGAAGGATATAAGGATGATCCTACAGTTTAATTTCGTGTCTCTGAGGATAGAAACCATTTTAATTACAGATTTTGATTTTTAATGCGTCTCGACGTAATGATTTTCTTCAAACTTCCACATTCTGTCGTGAGTTGTCACCACGGCACATCTCAGACCATAGAAATACTTTGCGAGGAACCATCGAAATATCTTAACAGCAAACCGCTTTTTCCTAGCAGTGAAGTTAAGGACAGGGGAGGGTGCGGAGGGCGGGGTATGGCTTAACTTTAACCATGTGAGGATGTGACCGTATATCCTAATACTACGACCCTTCTTTCTGGGTGGTAGAGACCTTGTCAGAGTCTACAATACGAATTTCCAAGTACTCTTGCCTTCTCCTTAAATACAGTTCATTGGTCACTTTAAAAGATCAGAATAAATGAAATAATAAATAATTTAAAATGATATAATATAAAAAATAAAATGAATAAAAATCAAAATTACATAAAGATAAATAAAATAATCTACAATAAATACAATAATTAACAGGACTTTCAGATGACAGGACAGCCGAAAGAGTGTCTGAAGTTGTATTTGATCATTTAGAAGAATTTAACTGTAGCAAAAAATTAATTGCGTATATTCTATTATTATTATTATTATTATTATTATTATTATTATTATTATTATTATTAGTTTCTATCTTGGTCATCGGTCGTCAATTTCATATCCTACATACAAAAAAAAATATCACGAGTCGCCACTGACTTCAACCGAACATAGAGCCTGTAATGCACGACGCTAATACCTATATCCAGAGTTGGGACTTTACGCATAAAAAAGCTTATTTACATTACAGTAAAATACGCGTAAATAATGCGTAATTAACGTAATAAATGTAAAATACGGAAAAATCTTCAATAACTTTTATTTTTAGTCCTTCTTTGTTCAGTTTGTGATGAAAATTTATAGTTTGAACTGCCAACAAACCTGGAATATAACTCGAGGCTACCAATTAATGTTGAAAAAATGAAGACCCTAAGAAGATTTTGCAATTCATACCGGATGAAGTCAAAGGTTTCTATACAGAACTGAACAAATGGCCTACGACCAACAAAGATAGTAATGTCAGTGGAAGCGAAGATTGAAAAAAATAAGTTTATTAATGTTCTGTATATTCAGCCATGCTTCCCAACTCTTTGATGATTAGTCATTTACCACATAAAATTTGGAAAAATATTACATTTAATGAGTTATTATGTTCAAATCATAAAATTTACCTTAAAGTTTTATACCATAAGAAGGCCTTTATCACTAGAATAGTTCATTTTTAATACCTCACAAGTGACAAAATCAAGACTTTCGGGAAATCAATAAAAACTATTTAGTTTAATTATTTTTATTTTTATTGTCAAAATGTATTTAACAAGTGATATTAGTTGCTAAATTAGGTTTATTCATTATTAGTTGTGTTTTATAATAGACTATATTATACGAAGTCCCCCCCCCAAAACATTAATTAGGATGTTATAGGGTTTTTTCAACAAACAACTGAAAGTAAGCAAAACATTGCTATTTTTCTAAGTATTACAGTGAATGAAAATATGAACAAATGTTATAATCTATGTAAAAACTACAATATAAAATCACAAAAAAATGTATATTTTATTTTTCTGCTGCAACAGACATTTTTTGTCCACACCTGTGGAGTAACGGTTAGCATGCCTGGCCGCGAAACCAGGTAGCCCGGGTTCGATTCCCGGTCGGGACAAGTTACCTGGTTAAGGTTTTTCCGAGGTTTTCCCTCAACCCATTACGAGCAAATGCTGGGTAACTATCGGTGCTGGACCCCGGACTCATTTCATCGGTATTATCACCTTCATCTCATTCAGACGCTAAATAACCTAACCTGTTGATAAAGCGTCGTAAAATAACCTACTAAAATAAAAAAAACAGACATTTTTCTTATCAGGACTTAAAATGAATGAAGTAATTGATGTTTAGATTGTCAAAAGCAATAAATGTTAGTTTATTACTCCATGCAAAAAAAAAACAGTTTTCTATATTACGTATTTTACATGTAAACTACACGTAAAATACGTACGGATAATTTACTCGCCCAACTCTGCCTACATCTATGAAGTACTGATGCAAGCTTACTTTGTACTAACACTGCATTTTTACATACGAAAGTGATTGTATCAAAATTAATGTAGTCTGCAGTTATTATTTTCTCCACCCTGAAACAGATAACACATCAGTCTTTAACATTATTGTCATCTTCGTCATTCATGTGGATTAGACCAACGATTTACTTCGTCTTCACTCATGTTATAATAGGCTAATTATTTAATGATTAGTAGTCTATTTAAAATATATTATTTTTAATTCTCTGTTTATAATTTCCTACAGTAAACGTCAACTAGTTTTTAATGCATTCACTGTCTCTACTGCTGGCTTTCGTTGGTCTCTCCTGTCACAGTACTACATACTGTATTTGAAAGACAGGGTCCTCCATATAGGCATATAACGATGCTTCTAGCGACATTTTCTGTTATACGCCTCCACACAGTTACTGCACCGTTTCTACGGCAGTAACTTTAGTTTATAATACCTGTGTAGTGGTGAAAATATTCAGGTGGAGGTAAATCCGCCATCCTCTTTTACTTAGGTTGGGCATAGCTGATCTAACTCTAATGGTTGGGGAGAAATTAAAGAGAGAAATACTGGAACGTCTTGCGGTTTCGTGTACTATACTTAAGTGTTACGCCAGATCTTTTGCACACAGCACCGCAACGCCAGCGCAACACACAACTAAATACACGTTCACTTGATATATAATTTGTGTATTCGCATAGTGAATATACAGACATGCATTGGCTGCTGCTGAGGAATACACATGACGTTTTCCCTATCGAAAGATTTCATCTAGCTATGTGCAAACTCGTATTTACGGTATGTTATCTAAAACTGGCAAGTTATTAAGTAATTCATTGAGGTCGAAAAGAGAACCGATAGGTTGCAGGTACCTGATGTGATTTTACAATTAATGGAATCCATAAGAATGCCAACCTTAATCATTTGTCTTGTGTAATTATTTTATTTTCCTACTAATTCTGTACAGTAGTGGCAAAAAAAAAAAAAAAAGGACCGACCCTTGTAGCTGATTTCAGAGTCACAGATTTAAATTTTGCTAGTCACAAAACACATCCATCTTATATAATTAATTGTAACAATGAAATTTATTGCATTTGTTCGATTCTTACCGTCTTTTGTTTCCTTCAGTGCCTCAAACTTACAGACGAAAAAACTTTGAGAGTTTTATTTTCATCTGGCATCAATATTACATTTCTACCTCTATTTGGCAAAGATAACTGCGTATTTTTACATTAAATAGCAGTACGTACCTCTGGTTTCACTATGCATATTGAAATTACCACAGTTTGAAACAATACACAGCACAGGATTCTTTTGTATCAGCTACAAGGGTCGGTCTGGTTTCTTTTGCCACCACTGTACATATGAAATAAACTTATTGACAAAACAAGGTGCAGCATTTTCAATTGTGTATCATGTCACAATGTTCTAAAACGTAGAATTATGCCTATAATGCCTCTCTCTATTTAAAAGTTCACCCATCAATAACTTCCCAACCGTTACATTACGGACATAGGTAGACCTATATCAGGTTAAATCGATGTAGATTAACCCAAATTACATTACCCTGAAGAATTTTACATTATATATTAGGCCTATTATATATATAGGTCTATACATATAGGCTATATTGAAATTTGCTAAATTACGTAACAAATGCAATTCAATCACATTATTTTTTAAGTACTTAATACACCAAATTGAAAACTCTTGTTTTATGATTACTCATACACCTCCTTAAGAACCTAGTTAAACAGCAGCTCCTTAGGTTTGGCAAATTAACTTCTGCTCTATATTTCATTTTCTTAAAACATCAAGATAACAAGTGACTGTCCAAGAAACACTTTTGTCTTGTTTTTAAAAGACATCATTGAAAGTCATGGACAGTACAACCAGATCAGAAGCGAATTTCATCTGAGACTGTCAAGATACGTCCAATATCTAATCAATTTTAACTGATACGAAATCATAAGAATAAAGATCACTGTGAACATATGTATTTACCACTTGAGTCTTATAGCCAGTAAGTTAATTTTGTATGCTATTTGAGTGTCTTTTAAATCTGAAGTTTATTCCAGTTCTCTCTTATGAACTGTTATTTTTTTATCAGGGAATTGCTGTAAATAATTGAAGATAACTCCCTTTATCTATAGTCATTAAGCCTATATTTTCCGAATTAGGTACCTGTGTGTGTGAAGGTAACCTTGGAATTCACCTTCACATAAAAATGCAACCCCCTCTCTCCCCTAAGCAGGGCGTACAAGGACAACAGAGAGAATAAGGGGAATAGAAAACCAAAAGGACAAGGAGAGTAAGGAGAATACAAGGAGAACAAGAGAAATACAAAGAAAACAAGGATGAGAAGATGAACAAAGGGAATACAAGGAAAACAATGGCAATACAAGGAGAAAAGGGGGAATACAAGGAGAACAAAAGGAATACAAGGAGAACAAGGGAAACACAATCAGGACAAGGGAATGCAAGCAGAGCAAAGGGGATATAGAGGAAACAAGAAAAATGAAAGACGAACAAGGAGCAGATAATGAAAACAAGGATAACAATGGGTGTAACAAGGAGAACATGGGGAATATAAGAAGAATGCCAAAGTAGAATTCGAACCTGCACCTGCGCATATGAATTCCGCTCATTACTTTCATGCCATGTTGCAACACGATTGTTTCATCGTACATGTGATGTACATTTATCTCTATTTAGTATAGGGAACCTTATATTGTCTGGTGGACCTACTTCGTTATTTCTGGAGTAACTTTGTTTGAACTGTAATTAAACCAAGTGAAAACGGGGAATACAAGGAGAACAAGAGGAATACAAGGAGAACAAGAGTTCTTACTCTATCAGTAAGTACTAGTATTTAGTATTTATTGCTACATGCAATAGCTACAAAGTAAATACATATTTTGGACGTAACGTACACCTGTTTGAACAAGCTCGTGTTCGGAGGGGTTCCTATAAATATTTTGTACTAAATGAAACATAACAAAGATTCAATAAAATTACAAAACCAATACAATTATTACAAAACAGGGATAATTACGAAGGTAAGAATAGAGAATCAAGTCAAGTGGGATTGATTGAATAGTACCTATAATGAAATTAATAAAAAAAATTAATGAGTACTAAATGATTTGTTTAATATTTTTCTGAAATTGATTAAACTCAAAATAACCTAGGTCAGAATTTATTATCAAAATAGAGTTGTACTGGGTAGCTCAGAAAGGAATGCATTTTTCTTTAAATTATAACTCGGTTGTTTGTATCTATGCACAATTTTAATTGAAATAAACTCAAAATACAGACATTGGAGAATCATGTGTGATAAATTACATCATTCAAATGTCTACCCTCACGACGCTGATGTTTCTCTTGAGGGTTTTCCGTCGACCAGTAGCGACAGTTATGCTTATTAACATACCCATCTAGATGAAAATGGGCTTTACTGATTGTTGAACACGCTCAATGTTATTTTCGCTCCTGATGCTCCTGTGGCGACCTACAAGTCGTCTGTTTGTTGTGTTCCCAGTTGCCTCGAATTTTCTTACCCATTGCTTAATCACATTTGCACTTGGACATTATTTGATAACGTGCAGGCGAAAATGTGCACGAAATAAATGTTAGGGGTGAGGATGGTATTTTTTAAAACTTTTTTCCTATTTGGTGTAAAATATTAATTTTTTGTATGTAGAGAGCTCATAGCTGTGGCAACTTAACCAAATAAAGATATTTTGAAAAAAATATTGGGGGGCCCAAATTTGAAAACAATATACCCAATGCAGGATTGTACTAAAACATATATATCTAAACCGTTTTTAAAGATAGATTCAAACAATTTTTGCAATGTATTTGCAAAAGCATGTTCTACAAACTATCTGTAACAGAATTTTGATATTAGTCCCTATGTTTGTAAAATAAACAATTAAAATTTAATAACAATTTTCTGATTTCCTTTCTTGCAAACAAACGGACGTATTTTTTAAATGAAATCAATTAACAAAATTCTGTTCCAGAGAAAAGTTTCCTAATAGTCTAAAGAATGTGTCTTCTAAATTTCATGCATGTATCTTTAATAGTTCAGAATTTATATCCATTTTTGTCTGGCAATGCAACAGAAAAATGAAGTTACTGGAAACCGATAAAAGCGGGCGTGTGATTTAAAAATCCATAGCGCAGGAAGTTTAAAAATGACGTCTCAACATCCGATAAGGGCACAAATACCCACAAAATGTTATGGAATACATTCCACACATATCAAAAGGTATTTTAAAGAAAAACATTTTTTTTTTTTTTTTAATTCAATTTACCGGAAAAAACAATAAAAGTGGACGAGTGATTTAAAAATCCATAACGCAGGAAGTTTAAAAATGGCGACTCAACATCCGATAAGGGCACAAATACCCACAAAATGTTATGCTATGCATTCCACACATATCACAGTGTATTTTAAAGATTTTTTTTTTTTTTCCCACCAAAAAATACCATCCTCTCCCCTTAATAAGTTTTGTAGGATTTTTTTTTTTTGTAATACGACCGCACACAGAAAGCACGCTCTGCACCGCTGAAGCGAACCATCTCTACTGAATTTCCAAGTCCACTTCACCCGCCAGAAAACAGTGTTGCAACGCCCTCTCTTATATTCGCCGCATAATTAGAAAAACAAAAATGCATTCCTTTCTGAGCCACGCAGCATAACCTTGGCCTGTAACTTTGGCTATGATTTATTCCAGTGGTTGTGTAACATTTAGGTTCAGCTGTAGGACATGTCAGATTTCTTCTGGTAGGATAAACATGTTGTTCTTTATATTTCAGACGATTTTTATGATGATATTTTAATAATGTACACTTAGGCCTATGTATTTGTTTAGTTTGAAAAACATTAAAATCGGAATAAATCAAATTTGTTGGATAATAATCAATTCACTTGCAAGTCTAGCTTTCAGGTATAAATCCGCTTAGCTTAAGGCTCCGAGATCGATACCCGGCCCCGGAACAATTTTTCCCTTGAAATCATTCAAATCAGCTTCACAGGAATCTATCCCGCAAAGCTAGATTTGCATAATACACGTCACTGCTCGTTAACATAAAACCACAATTTCAAGTCGCACAGAGTTTCTGTGCACTCAATGTTGGATGTTTGACGGTTTGTCAGTCCACTTTGGTGTATGTGGATAAAAAGGGAAAAATTGAGTCGGTGTCTGGTAGAGTTCCTGGGTAGCTCAGTCAGTGGAGCGTTAGTGCGCTTAGCCAAAGGCCTCGGGTTCGATACCTGGCCCCGTAACATTTTTTTCCCCTTGAAATTGTTCTAAATTATTCAAAACTTAAACAAATCTTAATTATTCGCTTTTGAAGCAATACGAACGGAGAAAAGTAACGCTGGCCCTATACGTTCAGATATGAATTTTTTTAGTGTTGGTGAAATACGCCGCTGTTACATGTGCGATTTACAGTATATTAAGCTTTGTATTGCTCACCTGTTGTTGCCCATGATCACCGGGTGTCGCTTAAGACGAAACTGAGCGAAAAAATGTGCTACTACAATATTAATAGTAAATCGAGAAGCTTACGAAATGATAATGAATGTGCTGATTCACGTTTCTTACATCTTTACGTAATATGACACTAATTGCTCTCATAGATTTCCAAAAGATATGATATTACATTACTAGTTGTTCAAGAAAGCTGTGTTTTCTACGGTTTGTTTGTTTGGCACTTACAGCCCTTTTTATGTTCAGTCTTCAGTTCATATTCCGTTGCTGCTTGTTTTAGGCCTACTGGTAAACAGTAAATAAGACAATATCTAAAGTAATCTTTCTTAAGTTACAAGGACTTCTTAGCTGTATCTGCCATTCGAAACGAATCAAATAAGCAAACGGGAAGGAAAAACAATTAAAACGTACACTATACCTTGACCAAAACTACTTCCGACTTGAGAGCTTACAGAGAAGGGGGAGCAGTGTTGCCATGTTGCCCATCTTCCGTGTAAGCGAGCGCGCTGCCGATAGAGTGCAGTAATGAACGGCTGACATGAACACATACATTTCTAACCAATTTGTTGAACACTAGGCATTAAAATTTGTGTACATTATGATTTTTAGTCTATTATTATTATTATTATTATTATTATTATTATTATTATTAATATTAGTAGTAGTAGTAGTAGTAGTAATAGTAGTAGTACCGGTATTCTTCAATGTAATACCGTTAGAAAAGCGTCGAAAGGACTGTAAACTGTAAAAACAGGTTTAAATTTAATACGAAGCCTTTACTTTTGTGAGTGCCGGTATTCTTCAATGTAATATTAGAAAGGCGTTGAAAAAATTGTAAACTGTAAAAATATCTATGATTAAAAATCTACATGGCCTTTTTCTTTTCCAATATGGATAACAGTGCTCTTATTAATTTTAACACAAGCAGCAGTTCTCATTACAATTTGCGCCAAAGGTAAAAGAGACCCGCCATTATCTTTTTCTCTCTCACAATACTCTCTTACATAACACACCATCTCTCGCGCTTGACTCTTTACCGGGGCATCTTGTTCAATATTCTTTGTTCTCCGCCTGCCTTTTCTTCCTTCAGACATTGCACAAGTCACCTGTTTAGAAAATCTCGCAGAAACTAGAAAACGCACACTAGTCACACACTCCACCAATAACAACGAAGATAATACGTCTAATATAATTTAAACACAATAATTATCGAGACACTAAAACAATAATACAACTAAATAATATTTTTAATTCCCACAAAGCACGCGCTAACCAACCAACTCAAAGTCATTCCGGGTACCGTATTCACCACTAGGCCGTAGTATTCACGTGCAACTTGTAAACATAGACACGGCAACACCGTCTCGTTACCATGGTTACGCGTCTCTCGTGATTGGTTGATTTGAATGGTTGCCATGGTAACATGCTAAAGGCACCATTTGTCAGGTCGGAAGTAGTTTTGGACAGACCCTGCAAGGTAAATTGGCAGTAGGAAGATTCTTCTCCTAACCGGGTGGCTACTTGCTTCACTCCATTTTTCTTCGTTCATTGATAGAACTTAGAAAAAATCTGAAAGGGAAAATAAAAAATGGACTTACCCTAACTGGTATCACATAAAGATGAAAGTTATCGCATATCACAATATGCAACTTGTCTGGACAATATTGCAGTGCATCGATTGTAGGTTATTTTTCTATATTTATCGATGAGCGTAATTGAAGAGGTGGATTCCAAAGTATCCTAAATCCATATTTTAAGATTTTAACTTGCTTTATTCATGTTTTAATGTATCCTTTTCAAGCCAATATACAGAGTGATTCAAAACTTATGTTACTGAAGAATACAGTAGATAGAGAATACTTTAAAACAAACATTTTTCATTAAGCAATGGCGAGGATCTGAAAAAAAAATAGCAATAATACTGAAGTTCCCGAGATGTACGGGAGAGGTCATTTGCCTATTTGGCACAGTACCATAATACTGATCCTAGTAGAGGAACACCGAGGCTAAAAATATAAAAATAGTGCGAAATGTAAGGAAAATTTTCAACCGTTTATTTATTTGTACTTATGTAGTTATCTTCATACATGTATATGATTTTTTCTATGTCACATAATGAAATTAGTCTGGAAGGCCAAGCTCTTTCTTCAGTTGCTCCAGCAGACGAAACTTCTGTATCTTCCCGATCACAGTTCTTTCGAATTTCTTCACGAATCGTATATACCGCGGCACTCTATACTCTGGAATCTGAAACAAACATAACGATTATTATTATTATTATTATTATTACAGGCTCTTTAAATAGAAACTTTAGCCCCATTGTCAACCGCTGGTCACCCAGCAGTCTTTACCAACTGTGTCAACACCATACACTGTAAGATGGCGCAGTGGATAGCTGGAGAATGTAAAAAGTGTCGTAGCCTGTTCCCTCCCCTATGGATCAGCCACGCTGAGAGGTAAAGAACATGTAATTTTGCGTTATTGTCTACATTTTTCAGCTATCCATTGCACCGGGCGTATACTACTGCATGAGCGTTTCATTTTCGCAGATGAGTCTCGTATGATTAATTTTATTAATAGTGCTTTGTGAAAGGGCGCAAGAAACCCATTATCAACACTTAAACTTAACGAGTGAGTTATTCTACTGTTTTCCAGGTTGAAATGCTTCCTCTTAAAGCTGTTGAGTGGTGTATCAGCGGAATACAGTGCATTAATTTTTAACCTTTCCTGCCGATCCGGAGTTGCGTCCGACCGTGGACTTGTTTCCCGCTTGACCTGATTACCTGGTTAGTTTTTTCCGAGGTTTTCCCCAACTGTAAGGCAAATGTCAGGTAATCTGTGGCGAAACTTCGGTCTCATCTCGCCTAATTTTGTATCGTGTAAAATGTGTTTCAATTTTTTCATGGCCTGGAATGGATTGCGTAAGCACGCAGTTGGGTACCATTAATTATTTACAGTTTAATCTAGAAATTAGTATTGTAAATAATAAGACCCTAGTCAGTCTGCTATTAGTGCTTCCTTGCTATTGATCATCCCAGGGTCCAACCATGAGTTTCCTTAATTTATGTTTCATAAAACAGGAATTTTGTGGTAGTTATCTGCAACGATTAGAGAAGGAGCAAGCCTGTCTATCTGGTCTGCCTTTTCGTTCCCTAATATCACGTCTGAAATTTACACCAATCACATGCATATTATAATTGTCCCTTATATAGTTCACAGCTGCCTGCGAGTCTCTAAAAATTTTTTACTTGGTTATTTAACGACGCTGTATAAACCACTCGGTTATTTAGCGTCAATGAGATTGGGCTTGCTCAGATGTAGTGTCGACTGCGGGCCGCCACCGAACATTTTACCCCGTGGTGTTTGGTCATTAGTTGTTAGTGGTAGTGCTTTTTATCGTAGGCTCTCCCTGGGCTCATGGTAGGCCTACTTCGTGGGACCGGAATTGAGAGACCGCAGTGTTACCTATGCGGAAATGTAAAAGATTCTATAGGCTGTAGGGAAGTTCGGAGGTTTTCCACGGGGGAATCTATAGCGTGGAAGGCCTTAGAACATGCACACTTTTCCATTTCGGGTAGTAGAATGTGCCCATCTATGGTCCGTCCCAGGAATCTGTGGAGTAGAAACACGAAACAAGACCTCTGCGCAAGTGGTATGTGGGAAGGCTAGGGCCAATGACTATAGTGAGGATCACGTAACTGTAGTTTCTAAAAGTCTAATTTGGCCGTCTCTTCAGTGTTGCCAACTAATACCAGTTATCACCAAAGAGGGAAAAATCACAATACTACGTACCGAAGAAAATAATAATAATAATAATAATAATAATAATAATAATAATAATAATAATAATAATAATAATAATATATTATTTATTTTATTTTATTGGGTTATTTTACGACGCTGTATCAACATCTAGGTTATTTAGCGTCTAAATGATATGAAGGTGATAATGCCGGTGAAATGAGTCCGGGGTCCAGCACCGAAAGTTACCCAGCTAATAATAATAACAATAACAATAACAATATAGCAATTAACAATAACTACATGTCTCACGTATTTACCACATCTCATCTTTATGTTGCGAGGTGTTTTCTACATGATTCAATAATTTATGAAATAGTATATTTTCCTTCTGGAATTCTCTCACATTATGTTGGTAATTAGGATTAGTAGGCTATGATCTAATATTACAATTTATTTTGTCTGACAACATGAAATTCATTGCTTTAATTAAACAGTTTAAGATTCACGAGACCTAACCTAAAAATGTAGTTTGATCACATGAAATGATTTAGTACGAATTCCGAAAACAGAATTTAAAATATAGGCCTATAGCTTACTTAAAATACTTTCAAGCCCTTTCTTTCTTGGAGAAGTCGCTACCAAGCTATTTCCTGTCTTGGACATTTTAATAAAAATCTAAATACGAAAGAATTTCATTAAAATGTCCATATATTTACATGCATGTTTCATACGAAGTAGGTCTATAAGTTATTTCTTATTTAATTACACTTACTGAATATAGAGTTGAATTGGAATCACAACGAAACAGAACTGAATTGTGTATTGATATTAATATTGATACCGGTATTAATAATTAATTATTAATTCATAAGCCTAGGTACTTGCATTTTCATCAGTTTACTTTACTGTAAACCGAAATTCGAAAAGAAGTTAGTAAAAGAAAATTCAACCTGAGAGCTAGAAAATCACTATAATCCACTAGCATATTATGTAGTAATAGGGGGAAAAATAGTTAGGTTTCACCCTTAGAGAATTAAGTAGTTGGCCTGGGCTATACTCTAGGGGGAAGCAGCCTATTGCTAGAACGAATAGAGCAATCGCTTGCAGGAGGGGATAATTTCTATCTGAACTCTATCTTCTACCACGAGCATCTCACCCCTTAGCGGGCTCGAGCTGATACTGCCCGCTATACACTCCGGCACAGACAGACTCTGCCGCCATATGCGCGAAGTTGCTCCACAGAATCCTGGGACGGACCATAAGCGGTCTACATGCGAGGGTAGTTCCTAGCCTGTGCCCATCCCCTAAAAGAGGAGTAATAGGTAAATAGACACTCCTTACCTTGTCCTTGCAGTAGTTTCTGATATCGTCTTCTGTGAGATTCGCCTCCTCTCTGACTCGAAGGTACACACAAATTTCCTCTCCCACTCTCGGATCAGGTACGCCTAAAACCTGTGAAGTTCACCTTCTTATTTAGTGGCATGTTAAATTATTTAATATACATACTGTAAGTCTTACTAATAATATTTGAAGAAAACAATTATTTATAAGCAGTGCTGTCATGGGAGTCATAGGGACAATACGGCGTATGGGAACCTACAGTTTTTTAATGAGTCGTATGGGGAAGAAAAAATTCTGTCAGTACGGAGTCATACGGCGTATGGATGCCTAAATTTTGTACAGGGAGATCTGTAATGATCTTAGATATCTCTTGCTGTTCTTAATGTATCTTCTTTAATATCCATAAACATAATAAGTCCACCTCCACAGCGCTGAATTCCATGACCATATATAAAAGAATGGTTAAGAAACAGCGAAGTGTTGTGTACCCTTCAGGATTCATGAAGACAAGTGTGTCTCTATATGGGAACGTCCACACCTGTGGAGTAACGGCTAGCGCGTCTAGTCGTGAAACCACATGGCCCGGGTTCGATTCCCGGTCGGGACAAGTTACCTAGTTGAGGTTTTTTCCGGGGTTTTCCCTCAACCCAATATGAGCAAATGCTAGGTAACTTTCGGTGTTGGACTCCTGACTCATTTCACCGGCATTATCACCTTCATCTCATTCAGACGCTAAATAACCTAAGATGTTGATAAAGCGTCGCAAAATAACCTACTAAAATAAAAAAATAAATTGACGGGAACTTGTTTAAATTAAGCTTGTTTCAAAATTGTTGTATTAGGCTAAAAGGCGGACTAAATCAAAATAATTTCTTACTTCTTCCTTAACATAAAAACATTCACTAATTGCTGGTGGGGCTGCCGGCATAGCTCAGTCGGCAGAGGCGCTTGCCTACTGATCCGAAGCTATTCTCGGGCATAGGTTCGAGACTCGGGTTGGGTTTTTTCCAAGGTTTTCCCCAACCGTAAGGTAAATGTCAGACAATCTACGACGAATCCTCGGCCTCATCCCGCCATCACCAATTCATCGTCGCTAAATAAGCTAGTAGTTGATACAGTGTCGTTTAATAACCAACTAAAAATATGGCTGTCGGTAAAATAGAGAGAGAGAGGGGGGGAGAATAAAATACATTTCAGGGGAGAAAACTAATGATTGAGTCGTATGGTCAAGAAAAAAGTTACCACGACAGCACTGTTTATAAGCAGTAACATCATGCAGTGTGATAACGTAACCGAATTGCGCCGAAACGCTTAAAACACATAACAAGAAAGTAAGTGTTATTTACGTGGCACTGATTTCCTTTTATTCACAAGATATAATACTTAATTTGTCAAAAGTGAACCCCCTTTTAATGAAGGACGATCACCCAGAAAACCTTGGATAGAAGTACGTACGCACATACATACATACATACATACATACATACATACATACATACAAAGATAGAAATATAATAATAATATATGAATTAAATTCATTTCTTGAAAAACCAGAAACCGGTTACTTTATTTAAATAATTAATTTATATATATATATATATATATATATATATATATATATATATATATATATATATATATAATATCTTATATTAATAAAAAATCGAATTACCAGCAATTAATAAGACATCCATTATAAATCATAAATACAGGACCAACAAAGAAAACATTCTCTTAAAGTAACAAAAATACATACATACATACATACATACATACATACATACATACATACATACATACATACATACATACATACATACATACATACATACATACATACATACATACATACATATCTACATACCGGTACAATACGAGTTCAAAAAATTGTACCTAATGCTCCTATTTGTATGTGGATGGATTCAGGATTTCGATAAAAAGATAATTAAACTTACCTCAACTTCCATAACATCAGGATGTTCCATGAAGAAATCTTCCATTTCCGCTGGAAAGATTTTGTCTCCAATTCTGATGATCACGTCCTTTATGCGTCCTACAATTCGTCCCCACCCTCCTTCCTCCAGAACGAACTCGTCCCTGTCATGTTCCAGTTGTAGAAAACAGAAATAATTAGAATATAGCTATATCAATACAATTACGTGTCTAATTATTGAAACGTTTCGCAACTTCGCACTGTGTTGGCGGACATGAGTTTCAACTCCATGCCACGGGATTAACTTGGTAACTATACATGTTAACACCAATTATTTTTGGAAAAGAGAAAATTATCAGAAAAATTTCGGTTACAGATTTATTATTAGTATAGATAATTAAACTTACTATTAATTTTAAAAAGTTTTGATTTTTAAGGCAAAAAGATTAAAATACAGTTTCCATGAAAACAGTCTTCATTATTAGAAAATTGTTCCCAAGGAAACGAATGCACGTCATGTACGAAAAAAGATTCTGATGAATTAAATTTAAAATTCAAAGGCGATTTAGATCTTATAAACTAAAGAAGAAATATATTTACAAGTCATTAAAATAAATGGCACACCTACAAAACACAATTTATTTCTTAGACGGCTTTGAACCGAAATTCTCTACCTGTTCATTCCGCACGTTAAACTTTAGTGACCGACATTGGTGTTTTCTCGACAGTCCGGACCTAATCATTAAGTAGTCCTGATTTCGCCCACCCCAGTCAGGCAATAACCTATAAAGATAACATGAGGACAAAACTGAATAAGGAATTTACAAAAGAAGTGCTAAGGAAACATTTTGGAGATTAGGTCCGTGGCGCATTTCGCTTAGGTCTCATCCCGACATTTATCTTAGCGCTCGAGGGAAAGACAGGATAAGTTTAACTCATCCTGCCTTAGTTTCCCTTGGGCGTTATGACAAATACTGGGATGATACTACAAGAAATGGGCCACGGAGCTAATCGCTTCCTCCAAAATTGTCCTTGCTATTTTTTTGTGTAAATTTCTTAGTTTTTTTCATAATTTTATAGGTTATTGCGTGGGTGGGTAGGCGGCCCCTCCTCATGACTGCTACCTTGACGTGGTTGGAGGGCTTGAGTGCCTCTTGGATCCTGAATGAAGTAAGAGAGGCCAGACTAAAGGCAGTCCATAGGATAAGTCAGAGCCAAAGATATTATAACAAATTGGCAAACTTAGAAAGAGTTTCGCTAGTTCTCAATAGATGACTCTATTATTGAGGCTGGTTTAAAAGTATCGGGGAAAATGATGACGTGGATTAAGTATCAATTATTTTCATAATTGACAGTTTCAGCTGCTTTCCGCTAACCTAGTGCTTTTTACAATCATTGGCTGGGAATGAAATTTTGAATTATATAATGCGTGTATATTTATGTACTGCTGGCAGAACTGACTATTATCTTTGCTATCTATTCAGAGAAGTAATAACTAAAGAAGCCAAACATACACGAATAAAATCGATCACTATCGATTACAAGGGGCTAGATAACTTTGAATGCTGCTAGTGTACTGTACACTTGTGTTCAAAGATATCTGACTCTACTAAACGATAGTGATCCATAATTTGTTAGTGTAAGTGTGGCTTCTTTAGTTATTACTTCTATGAATAGATGGCGAAGATAAATAGTGTTGCCAGTAGTACATAAAATATACCCGCGTTATAGAATTCCTGTGAACAAAAAGAAACTTAAGTGTATAAAATTAGAGTATTTTATGTGGACCAAATAAAGTTTCAATAATCAAATTATACAATATTTCGACAGAATATCAAGTTTTCTGTGCGTAAAGATTTATTGTAATCTTACCTCAGCCCTCATGTAGCATTACATCCGTCTAGAGAAACTACAAATTTCAAATGTGAATAACTTACTTACTTACTGGCTTTTAAGGAACCCGGAGATTCATTGCCGCCCTCACATAAGCCCGCCATCGGTCCCTATCCTGAGCAAGATTAATCCATTCTCTATCATCATATCCCACCTCCCTCAAATCCATTTTAATATTTTCTTCCCATCTACGTCTCGGCCTCCCTAAAGATCTTTTTCCCTCTGGCCTCCCAACTAACACTCTAGACGCATTTCTGGATTCGCCCATACGTGCTACATGTCCTGTCCATCTCAAACGTCTCGATTAATGTTCTTAATTATGTCAGTTGGAGAATACAATGCGTGCAGTAATGTGAATAACCAATAGTAAATAATATATTATAATGTATTGAAAATAATTGCAGCAATTATTATACCATTAATATAAATATTTCTAAAATGTTACTCGTATGTATTTCACTATAAAATACGTAAGTTAATTTTTCATTCTGTTTTTTAACAAAATAATCCATTTTTAATGTAAGGTCATGCATCGTTTGTCAGTTGTTAGGAAAAGTTTAAAGTAATTTAACACCCTACATATAATATCACGTTTATTACACTATCGTCACTTACAAATTGCTTTTAAGGAACCCGAGGTTCATTGCCCGCCATTGGTCCCTATCCTGTGCAAGATTAATCCAGTCTCTATCATCATATTCCACCTCCATCGAATCCATTTTAATATTATCCTCCCATCTACGTCTCGGCCTCCCCAAAGGTCTTTTTTCCCTCCGGTCTCCCAACTAACACTCTATATGAATTTCTGGATTTGCCCATACGTGCTACATGCCCTGCCCACTGCCCACTATCGTCAACTGTTAAAAAGTCTTCCTTTACCTAAGGTTTCCTAAAAAAATATATATGTATGTAACTTGTATGTAGAATGTACTTTTTCGCACTCTTATAATATCAGCATTCGCCTACATCTCGTGTTGACAATCTTTTCATTCCTGCGTAAAGTTGCACTTTACGATGAAGTTGCATAAATAACTTATTTCATTAACCAAATGAGTTGAAGATTATATTGATGTTAATTCAATCATAGTACATCATCAGTTCAAAATATCGTACACATTACCCAGTAATACAGCGATTAGGCCTATAATGAATAATGAAATTTATTAAAATAATTTTCCTATATTTGAGACACAAAAATTCATAACAATTTCACTTGAAGTTCAGTTTTTGAGTCAAAATGTGTGGTATTGAAGTGGAAATTTTGTACAGTTAACTACTTACCTATAAAAAATGTAACAAACTTTCTAAAGAAAAAAGATTAATGCTTTATAACTGCGTACATTCTCGCTGTATGAAATAGTCCTACTTGGATTGGGTATAGGTTTTACGGACATTTGATCGTCGGTACACAGCATTGCCTTTGAATGCTGTATGCTTCTGCTCCGAGAGGACACCCGCTTCTGTCTTCTTAAGTTGACAGGTTGGAAATCACTATCGAGACCGTGGTCACAATGTTATATTCGGTAAGATAGAATTAAATTTACAGAAAATTATAAGACATATTACATGTCTATTCTTTACAGTACTGGTCTTGAAAAGTCTAGTAAATTAAAAATCAACTTATGTCTCACCCAGTTTTTGCCCATCCGTCACGTCCCATGTATTCTCGAGTCTTCTCTTCGTCGTTCCAGTATCCCAACATAACACTGTAGCCGCGAACACAAAGCTGTCCTGGTGTTCCCATTGGCACCATTCGACCTTCTTTGTTAACAACTTTCACCTAAATATTTATTAAATAATTTATTGTAAAATCTCTTTAATATACAAAACAAAAACTTTTGCAGAAATTGAATCTATTAATGGACAATATTGAAAATGGACGAATGCTTTATGGACAAAAAAAGAGGATGAAATGTCCGTGTACCAAATGAAAGTGGACAATATGATTGTGGATAATATAAAGTGGACAAACTGACGTTGAATGGTTGTTTATTACATAGGCCTATACAGGACGAGTCAGGAAGAAAAGTACATGTTGTGAGGAGTGATAATATTAGTGATTCTGAACAAAAAAGTCTCTTTGAACATATGCCCTGTTCTTAACAGAATCTGACATACAGCTGTTTGAAAATCACGGCGTCAGTCTCATGTCCTTCATCAGCACTCATATGGGGACACAACCAAAACGACATTAGGTTGTAGTAGGATCAATCAAACGTATCCTGGGCATTGGATCGGTCGCGGTGGTCATTTTTGGCCACCGAAGTCACCTGACCTTATTACATTGGATTACTGTGCGTGGAGTTGGCTTAAGAGCGAAGTCTACAAGCGCAAAATGGAAACTTCTCGCTTGCATTTTACATGCTTTTGCTCAAGTAAAGGAATGTCTGAATCGGCGCAGATCAGCAACACAGCAGCTGTCTACAAGAGCTGCAACGTGCATCAAAGTTGATGGTGGAATTTTTTTATATGTTCTCTAAAAACGTACACAGTAATACAGAACATAAGGTATACCTTATTTTATTTCAAGGAGTGCAGTTCGGTGGCTTATTTGAACACCGAACTGCACTCCTTGAAATAAAATAAGGTATAACAATGTTTTAATTTCTTATTACCTGCACTTTTCATGTTCCTCATTGTTTCCATTAGTTTTCTCCGAAACCGTTAAGAACAGGACATATGTTCATATAAACGTTTTGTTAAGAATCACCAGTATTATCATCTCTTAAACCATGTACCTTCCCTCCTGACTCACTCTGTATGTATATATATATATATATATATATATATATATATATATATATATATATATATATATACACATGCAACGCACACTTATATTATATTATATTATATTATATTATATTATATTATATTATATTATATTATATTATATTATATTATATTATATTAAATAGACATAAAGTTTAGATGGAAATAGAAACCTAGAATAACATTTAAGAAATTTGTATACGAAGATGCCTGTTTGTTCTTACCTCTGTGTGAGGCGCCACACGTCCAACAATAGTGTGATCTTTTGGTCCATCTGGGACAGGTAAAAAAATAGCCACTGCCTCTGTCATTCCGTAACCCAGCTGCAAGGAAAAATATTATTCATTATCATATTACAAGGTGATGTTGCGGAGTTCTAGTTCAGGACTGTTAGAATAATTGAGTCTAAAAGAGCGGCTTTATTTTACACGGATTTCTTACATAAATCAGGAGGGATATAGACGCTATTTGTCTGTACTCTTTTTTTTTTTTGTCTCGTTTATTACGAAATGTAAACGAATAAGCGTAATGTAGCAGCCATTGTGTCAATTTAAACAAAGAGAAGAAGTGATTGAAATTACCGAGAGATGTAATTGTCATTTTCTCCTTCTCCATTACCCTTTCGTTGCCTTCATCAACGAATTGTCCTTTTCTTCGCCTTCATCATGCTATCATTTTCTTGATTATGGTGTCAACTTAGCTGTCTTCATCACCGTCTGTAAGCCTACTTTTTCGTGTTCACAATTTGGTCTCATTAACCCTTTCATTTCCAAATCATCCTTTCAACTTCATCATCATATCATCATCATCATCATCATATCGCCATCGTAGTATTCATTTATGTTTCATTATTTTCATCTCCATTCTCTCGTCATCACAGTTGTCGTGTTCATAGTCTTTCCAGCGTCTTCGTCATCACATCCCTCCATAATCTTCGTCATCATTTTACCTTTGCAATCGTCGTCTTTATCATCATCCCTTCATTATCTTCATCGTCATCGTTTTACCTTCGCAATCGCCTTCATCATCGTTCCTCCATCATCTTCATCGTCATTAATTTACCTTCGCAATTGCCGTCTTTATCATCGTCTTACCTTCACCATCATCATCTTCGTCATCGCCTATCATCTTCATTGTCATTGCTTTATCTTCACCACCGTGTCTCCATTATCCTGATCGTTATCATTTTACCTTCACGTTCGTCAATCTTCATCGCCATCGTTTTACCTTCACCATTGTCATCTTCATAATCGTTTCTCCATCGTCTTCATCGTCATTGTTTCATCTTCATCATCGTCTCTCCTTTATCCTCATTGTCATCATTTTACCTTCATCATCGTCTCTCCATCTTCACCGCCATTGTTTTATCTTCACCACCGTCTCTCAATCATGCTCATCATTTTACCTTCACATCGTCATTTTGTCATGGACTGTCCATCATGTTCATCGTCATCGAATTCTCCTTCGCAATCGTCATCTTCATCATCGTTTCTCCATCATGTTCATCGTCATCGTTTTACCTTCACCATTGTCACCTTCATCATGAACTGTCCATTATGTTCATCGTCATCGTTTTTTCCTTCATCATCGTCGTCTTCATCATCATTTCTCTATCATGTTCATCTTCATCGTTTTCCCTTCACCATCATCTTCATCATGTTCATCGTCATCGTTTTTTCCTTCGCAATCTTCATCTTCATCATCGTTTCTCCATAATGTTCGTCATCGTCTTACCTTCACCAACGTTATCTTGATCATCGACTGTCCATGATGTTCATCGTCATCGTTTTTTCTTTGCAATCTTCGTCCTCATCATCTTTTTCTATCATATTCATCGCCATCGCTTTCCTCTTCATCAGTGTCTCGCCATCATATTCGTCATATTTTTCTTCGCAGTCGTCATCTGCATTATTGTTTCTCCATCATATTCATCACCCTTTTCCTTCTTACTCGTCTTTATCATCATATCTCTATCATATTCATCGTCATCGTTTCTCCTTCGCAATCGTAGTCTTTAACATCATCTCTCCATCATGTTCATCGATATCGTTTTTTCTTCGAGGCATAATGAGAATGATGATGACATAATAATGATGATGATAATAATAATAATAATAATAATAATAGTAATAATAATAATAATAATAATAATAATAATAATAATTCGCCTCTTCAGCGATCAATTTGACTTAGGAGCTCTTACATTATACACAACTCACGCGTAACCACTGGAAGATTAAATTCTTGAAATAAATCATTTTAACATTATGCAAAAAATAAGGAAAAGGAATGCTCGGAGGAAATAAAAATACGAGAGCTCGGGGACTACAAAGCTTTGGTTTTTCTCGACCGACGCATGCGAGGTGCGAGGCCCGCCTCGCACAATTCCGGACTATACGAGAGATAGTGACCTTGCATCTCGCAGTTATAGAAACCACTCACTATCTCTCGTGTAGTCAGGATTTGTGCGAGGCGGGCCTCGCATCTCGCAACTCGCATGCGTAGGTTCAGAAAAACCAAGGCTTTGATGAGAGCCAAATACGGAAGATGTAGAGAAACACTGGAGACTTGACGTACACAATTATGAGAAATAAGATTATATTTATATAAATGTATCGACTCACAATGACATTTTTGACGTTGAGAACCTTCTTAATATCCTCAAACAGCTGTAAGGAACAGGGTGCTCCGCCACACAAGGCTGCCTGCAGCGAGGTGGGTTTGAGACCGTGCTCACGTGCAGCGGCGATCATGTCCACGTATAGGGCAGGAGTGCCCAAGACAGTGTTGCACCTGCAATTAGTTAGAAAATTTCCCTCTCATAGTTATCATAGATTGTATGTTTGCATCCTGGAACGCATAGCCAAAATTACGGTTTATACTCAACAGTCTTATAGTAGATTTCACATTGGCACTGATCTTCAGAAGAACAGAAAATTGTTGTTGTTGTTGTTTTTTTAATGCCAGGCGTTTGACAATAAAATAATTTGTCTTCTTACACTCCAATATTTTTTCAAAGTTATTGTCATGGTTAGCCACTGAAGCACTGATTTTGAGCCGTTCCGAATCCATTTCTTGGTTTGAGTTGTACAATGGGCAGTTAGGGGACTGATATATTCCAATTCTTTGTAGGTGTTTGGCCAAACAGTCATGGCCTGTTGCCAATCTAAATGCAGCTCTAGACGATTTACGTTGTAAATCGGGAATTAACTGTGGATTATGATGCAGAGAGTCTAATTTTTTCTCTTGAGATTGTATTATCAAATTTTGTTTGTTGAAGTCTATGTAGAATTAATAAATCTTTTCACAGAGTAATACGAGATTTAGTAACAGGTCTGTAAGTAGCAGTGCTGCCCTTCTTTGCTAGTTGATCCGCATTGTCGTTTCCCAGGATTCCACAATGGGATGGTATCCATTGGAATACAATTTTATTCTTTTATTGAGTGTTATTAATTGAGAGAGCAGTACGACTATAGACAACAAATTATGAATTCTAAAGATCGGATTGAACCGTCATTTTCACTTCCAACTACGTCATACTAACGAAATAGTCATCATCTCACATGCAAATTTCTTTGCTAAAATAAGATCCATAATTCTATAAAAATATTGAACAATAAGTTAATCATTTTCATTGTTATACCAGTAATGCATTATCATACATTCCTTACTTCTCCTGTATGATCGCTTCCAACATCTTCCTGGGTTCGAACACTGGTGCCGGAATAAGGCACGTGTTGCCATTTCCAAGTCCGGTGAATATTACCCCTTGACAACCCGAAGCGTGGCAGAACTGAGTGATCGCCGGCATTTTGGAGTTCTGAAACATTTTAAGCCGAATAATAATAATAATAATAATAATAATAATAATAATAATAATAATAATAATAATAATAACAATAATAATAATAATAATTGAATAATTGAATAATTTCGAGGGAAAAATTGTTCCGGGGCCGGCTATCGAACCCGGGACCTTTGGTTAAACGTACCAACGCTCTCCCAACTGAGCTACCCGGGAACTCTACCAGACACCGATCCAATTTTTCTCTCTGTATCCACAGACCTCAAAGTGGGCTGACAACCGTCAAGCAACCAACATTGAGTACACACTAACTCTGTGTGACTTAAATTGTGGTTTTCTGTTAACGAACAGTGACGTGTATTATGCAAATCAAGCTTTCAGGTAACTCCCTGTAAAGTTGATTTGAATAATTTCGAGGGAAAAATTGTTCCGGGGCCGGGTATCTACCTGAAAGCTTGATTTGCATAATAATAATAATAATGTAATAATAATAATATTAAGATTTTACTGTAAATAATAATAATAATAATATTATTATTATTATTATTATTATTATTATTATTATTAAGATTTTACTGTAAATAATAATAATAATAATAATAATATTATTATTATTATTATTATTATTATTATTATTATTATTATTACTATTATTATTATTATTTACAGTAAAATCTTAAAGAAATTAATATCTAATTATATATACCATAATAATAAAGAGGATATGAAAGTGAAAAGAAGCAATATTAGGCTAGATTATAAAATTCCTCCTTAGAAAATATGCCCACGACAATAGAGTCTCAGGTTGATAAAAACGCATCTAACGCATGCTTAAATGGTATTATATGATATGATATGATATGATATGATATGATATGATATGATATGATATGATATGATATGATATGATATGATATGATATGATATGATATGATATGATATGATATGATATGATATGATATGATATATTTCGTCACAGCACTTCTTTACATGTAATGGTGTACCTCACATTTCTGTATCCGGTGCCACCATTAACATATTATTACAATAACACACAAATACTCCCAATTATACTACGTACCTTTTTTGTTATTTGGTCAAACTCCCCTTCAGTATTTCTCCTACATTTCATTTGTTATTCTCTATTTGTTCATTAATTCTAATATATCTAATATTCCATACTACTTTCACACCCCCTTTATCCTCTAACTACTATTCCCTAAAATCTCAATTTTGAATTATTTGTTCTTTGACTTTTTCTCCCATCTTTCTCTTATATTCATTTACTGTCCCAATGTTCAAATGTTAGTACTAATTTTATGCTGTCACTTGTTCACTTCTCTTAACCCTTTCTCACTACAGTACTGTATATTCTCACATTCCTATTTGCGCTCACTTTCACTTTCTCACTATTCTGCTTACACTTAATCCATTGTCACTATTCTCACTTCCTATAACTACTTATATTCTACAAATCTGCTTATACACTTTCTCTCTCTCCCCTTTACTTCTCAATCTTTTCCAATTTCACTTTATTTGCACTTTTTTTATCACATCCACATTTTTTTAAACGTATCAAATATCTCTGCTATATCCTCAGCTGTCGCAGGTTCTGACCTTTCTTTACTGTTCGTCTCTGCCTTAGTTCTGTCTCTGTCTTTCTTTCTATTTATTTCTTCTTCTATTCCTCTTTCATCCCCCCCCCCACGCTTTCACTTCCACATCCTAGATTTCCACTTACACTTGCACCCTTATTCTTTACACTACTTTCTTCCCTCTCACTTCCTGACTCTTGGTTTCTCTTTTTATCGCCCCTCGCCTTTTTCCTAGCGCCCGTATTTCTTGTTCCGTTATATATATATATATATATATATATATATATATATATATATATATATATGAGTCATTCCACGTCAAATCGCACAGCTATGAAACACGACCTTCTCGGACATGGTCGAATTTTTTTTCATGAATTCCAGACATCAAATAAGGAGACCCATATTTTTTTATTTTCACAATTATTAATTATTTGTGTAGTTATGAATATTTGAAGTTACGCAAGTTATGCGCGCACTGTTACATAAACTCGCTTGGAACTTTGTGTCTACATATAATTGAGATTTGCGGTTTGGCGCATTTGAAAGACGAAATACAACACTTTTTATTAATTTAGGCCTATCACAAATAAATTTAAAATGTGGCCTATTTTTTTAATCATTTCTTTTTCAAAGCAAAATTACTATATTAAATAGCCAAGTTACAAATCTGAAAAAAAATATAGACTTGTTCGCTGATGTATTATCTGTAAACTACTGCATCTATAAATATGGGATCGGCACCCATACATTTGTAACAATTTATTTTCCGGAGGCATGCACGCGCTCGCGATGCCCAGCTAATGAACTGCTTGCAGCCATAGGCTAGAAGGCTGCCCGTGGAAATTTCCCGTTGCATCTGATGTCACCATACTAATCATCAAATGATTAATACCTTAAGGAACAGTAAATATCTTATCTAAAATTATTTTATTATTGTCAGCTCAGGGGGAAGCCCTTCACAGTTTATACTGTAATATAGCCAAGTGCTTGATGATAGCAAGACTGGTTAAGGCAGTAAACTTTATGGCAGTAAACAGATGGCATGAGAGAAAAATAATCAGTTTGGGTTTGAATTTCGCGCAGTGACGTGACTTCTATACAACAGGAGTGATGGTAAAGATCGCGTAATATATAACAAGTGTTTAAATCCATTTACCTTCCTAATCACGCTTTTAAAAAGAAAAGTACACTAAGACGCGTAAGTCGCGACTTATTGATAAAGCTCAATTTGAAGGAGTCTTTGAGTGTGCAAATATGTGATTTGTTCCGTAAAAATCAATAAATTTCCGCATAGGTCAGGTGAAATTATATGTGAAGCCGGTAGTTCTTGTGATATTAATAAACATGAACCAAATGAAAGTGCGGACAGAGAAAGTGATTATCCCAGTATTTCTTCTAGCAGTTCTATGGATTCAGTGCTAGAAATCAGTAATATTGAGGAATTAAACAAGAGTTTGATGTCAAAAGAATCCCCTATCAAGAAATGAAAGATACAACAAAACGATACCCCCGTGAAAAGTTTCAAAAGTAAAAGGCTCCCTAGCATGTTAAGTTTTTCATGTAGAAGATGCATCATCATCCATTCAAAAGTCAGCCATATTTTATTTTTGACGGAATGCAAAGAAAGGTACAACCTGAAAATTACATAGTTATTGCAGACTTTTCTGAAAATGATTCATTTGTAATACAAGATTCAATACAAGGTGTGCATTGGAACATATGCCAAGCCACAATACAGTACAATTTTAATTTTACTTCCTACTTTATTTTATTTTATATTCTCTTATAGGCCTATTAATATTATATCTGAACTGTGACCGAACACGAGCGCTGCTCATTCGGTCTCAAATTTTGTTAATACTACTGCATCTCCTTTTTTATATTGATTGCATTATTTTATTTCTATTTCTCTTATTTGTAATTATATTCTTTATTCTGTATATTTAAATAAATAAATAAATACATAAATAAATAAGTAAATAAATAAATCCTTTCGTAGTATATTTCAAAGGAGATACAGAAATTCGTTACAAAAGTAATGTCATCTCAGAAACCATGAAACATGACGCCGATCCCTTTCACTTTTTTCAATCCGAAGCAATCAATTTCCTGAAGCAAGAATTCAACGATATGAAAAAAAAATCATCTACTTTTCCAATGGATCAAGTTCACACACAAAAAAATAAAAAAAAAAATAAAATAAAAATAATTGCTTACATGAAGACGATTATGGAATTAGTGCTGAATGACACTTCTTTGCAATGTCGCATGGTAAAGGTCCATGTGTTGGCATTGGAGATACTGTTAAAAGACTTGCCACGAGAGTTAGCCTATACAAGATCCTATAACAACACAAAAAAACTGTTTGATTAGTCACAAAAAACATTTCTAACGTGTCATTTATATTTTGTCCATTCAATAAGCACAAAAACCACACTGAAACTTTGCAGGCCAGATACCATAATCTAAAACCAATAACTGGTACATTAAAATTATTTTCTTTCATTCCGTTGTCGAAAACTGAAGATTTAGTAAAACAATTTTCTTTCAAGAAAGAAGGTAGGCGAATGAAAATTTAAAATGTGAATGAAAAGAAACATTTGAAAAGCATAACGTACAATTATTTGAAGATATCATAATAAGTAAATTAGCAGTGTTTCCTCGAGTAACTTGATCCGTACTGGGTGTAATGTTGCAAAGTTCAGTCAATTATCCAGCGCCGATAAACCTTTTAGCGCGCTTTAACGCTTCCCGTCCACTGCTGCTGCGCCGACCGCTACACATTCTGTCATAAGTAATTAAATTTCCATTAAACTATTGGAGATCCCATTCTGATTTTTTCTGGAATTATTAAGAATACTTCAGTGCACCTAGTAGGCATTTTTTTAGATTTTTAATAGGGCTATTTCACATTGATGTATATGTTTTAAAACTTTAATTATAAAAAAATATTTGAAATAATTATATTAAAATTAGTTAGTAAATATTTAATAAAAGACAGTACTTTAAGCTTTTAAATGCATTTTTCAAAAAAATTTAACATCAATATCGTCAGAAATATGACGCTTTAAATGTTGCATTGTGCGACATTTTTAACGAATTTTAACATGTAACATTTTAAAAACATGTGGACTTAGGAGGAAATAAAAATGGACTTGTTGGTTTATGAGACCCATAGAGTTTGTAAAAAAAAATATAAACGCTATCAGAAATATGAAGGTCAAAATTTGTATAATTTTGTGCGATTTGACGTGGAATGACTCACACAGGGACATCATTTTATTTTTACTAACATTTTTAATATTAATCTGGCTATAACTTTCTATTAACGATTGAAACAGGAAACACCGTTTGCTCCCCCTTCCACGACTGGAGTTCCATGATACTGGCGTAATATACAAACAAATCACTTTACTAGGTATAGGAGGGAAGAAAAGTAGTTCATCCATTTACGTAAACTAGGAAATATTGCGCTTTTGAGTTTGATCATTTTCATTAGGTTTTTGTTTAATCAAAATACAGTACTGTATTAACAATGAATGTTTTTACTCACGAAGTGAGCTGTCCATGTGGACGTATTAGTTATGCAGTGTATATTATACTGTTACAGCACATTAGCGTACAATATAGAGAATGAAGTTAAATTGAAAAATAATCATAATATGGATATTTAAACACATTTTTGAAAATGGTGGCCGTTCATTTCGATACCGTCTTCAGTTTATTTGTGCATATTATCACACTATAGACTATTGTACCTAATTCCAATTACCAATTTCGTCCTTCGTACGAGTAACTCATGTTGAAATAATTCTGTACCTACTCAATAAAAGAGTACCTTACGTACTGTAAATTCAATCTTCACTTCTGCCCGATCCGGAAAGATAAAATTACTCAGAAATGCTATCTACTGTCGGTTCAAGTGGTTTTGTCGCAGGGTCGTAGAAGGGGGGGGGAAATCACGTGACAGTTAATTACTTAACGAGTCCCTTTTATTTAAGTTATTTTAAACGCTTGTATAATATTACGTAGACGTCCAATTCCTAACAGAAATTAATGTTTTCAGAAAAGAGCTAAGATAGCCCAGCTACTAGACTTTACAGAGGGGCGAACAGAAGCAGGTGGGGGAAACCGAGATGCGACGTAGGCAAACGGACGGCAGTACCTGTGCGAAAATATGATTCAATATTGAAAGCTCTTTCGTCACTGGAAAACTCGAACATATTTCTGGAACGTACTATACTCACTAACTCAGTACTTCTTACGCGCCCTCGGCTCTGTGTCGTGAACGGTTGGAAGTTTACTAGTAGAAGGGGTGGGAGTGCAGTACATTCAAAAACTCAGGTAGGAGGTACAATGAAAGTTTAAGTAAAAATAAAATGATGTCCCTGTATATATATATATATATATATATATATATATATATATATATATATAACTAAACAGAAATATTTACACACAGAATAATAAATTTTACAGGAGAAAGAGTTCATCCAAAGGGCTGGACTCGGGAAGAGTACCCAAAACGCTCATTGCGTTTCCACGTTGAATTGCAATACTTAAACGTTGACGCAAATAAAGAGCTTATATGCCCGGTTCACGGGTATTAGAGCGACTAGAATTAGTTAAATTTCTTTGAATAGAATTCTTAAAAAAAATAATAAATAAAAATAAACAGGCGAATTGGAAAGTTCAACGAAAAAGGGGACACGGAATTGTTCTAAAACTATAGGCCTAGATAATTTCGACAGCGATGCAGTGAGAATGATTATTTTAAGTTTTTGTGGAGAAAATTGCCTTTCAAGCTTGAATGCAATATTAAAAAGTGCCAACGAGAAGTTTTGTTTCTCTGCGTCCCAATCATCTCTCTAGCGAATATTGGGAAATATTGGGTTCCGCTATAAATGAATGATATGGCGCGGAAATATTTGATTGAACGTCAGGACATAGTTGCGTTGTGTAATCAATTCCTTTGTATGATGAAAGACACAAGATCAACCGACCGTCAGGAATCTCTCTTGACTTAAGCCTGGTTCAGACGGTGCGTGTTTCTGTGATGGATTCCAAAGTGGCTGCGCAGATGGGTAGCCTGCGTGCTCAGTGGCTGGCTCCCGTGTTGCCTACGGTGATGGTAGTTGTTCACAGTAGTTGTTTCACAGTTCAAATTGGAAAATCATCTGCTACTTCATCTGTTGCCAACACTCATGGTCAAAAAGAAAGTAAACCGAGACTGGAAAGCAACTAAAGTCCTACATTAACAGTAGTAAATGTCGTAATAAAGTAATTAAGCCATAAGTGCAAAACAGCTGAAGTCCGATATTTAATTGTTGTTTCTTAGAAACTAAAGAATATAGAAAAAACAGGTTTAGTTGGAAAACAACGAACATGGCGACATGGTTTCAGTGGTGATATTATATGATCATCTTTGGTTTCCAACCTGCAAACCATCACGAAAAATAGCAAGGAACCTATCCTCGAAATCCAGCAAGCTAGCCATCCACGGAGCCACCAGAGCGCATTACTTCCGGCGAGTGACCACGCAGGCTACCCATCCGCGCAGCCACCTTGGAATCCATCACAGAAACACGCACCGTCTGAACCGGGCTTTACTGTTTAAAGACTTTGTGAACGGCCTTGAAGTTAGAACGGTTGTTCCATTCCTTTGTGAAAAGAGCACAAGCAAGCCTATTGGTAATAGCGTCTTCTTCGCAGCAGAATACGCATTCATCAGACTGTGCCATTTTCCAATCAATTATTATTCGTGGAAACGCACTACGGTGCTTATTTGATGTACAGCGTGGAACACAGGTCCATTATTTGTTTATGGCAAAGAGAAAATCCCTAGGCTCAATAGGATCCGAACTCTTCTCTTTCGGAACCAGCATCATAACTGACTCCATCAACTCTAATTCAAAATGTATTGAAACACTTACGTGAAATCCTATTTTTTTGTCACTAAACCAGGAGTAGATGGTATTCACAACGTTGTGGTGGCTCAGAAGCACTCCTTTCGGGGTACCGGTTGTTCCCTGAAAATATTTTGAAACATGAATGTCTTAATTTTTGTCTAATAAACTTACGAAAATATTTATCAGAAAATAATACAAAACTTTCCTGAATTAAAAAAAATCGTTAATTTTAGTTCTTTATTAGAATAAATTTTGAAACTTACGGATGAGAACTGAATACTGCATCCTTCATCTGGCTGTATCAATGTCTGCAGATCTTTAATTTTCTGTAAAAATTCCGGCTTTGCAGAAGCCATGACGTCACTCAGTCGATAAGCTCCTCTTTTGTGCATGATCATGAAACATACACAAACCCACAATTGAAACAATATAGACTCTGATAGCGTGAAGTACAACTTTTAAGTAGCTACAGAATTTTGAGAAATGATATGAAAAATAATTAAATTGTGTTAACATTCGTATAAAATTTTCCAGGATTAGAGCCTCTACATTTTACATGGAGAGTGTCCAATAAGTCACGGACCGTAGGGAACAATTCCCTGAACGATGGATTGGTCGACGTGGACCTATGGAATGCCCCTCACGTGATCCTGAACTCACGTCACTTGATTTTTATTTGTAGGGTCATTTTAAATCCATTGTGTATGCAGAAAGAATGACGTCACTTCATCTGCAAACAAGAATCACAGCTGCTTGCAGAGGAGTAACCCTTGATATTTTATGACATTACTAGAGTGAAATATGTGGAATCCTTTATAGATCTATATTAAAATAATGAAAGATGGAATATCTATATCTATCTATCTTGATAGGCCTATTATTTGTAGGAATAGGGACTAAGAAATCAATTAGCCACTCTTCAACTCACAAGAGTCTTCCACAACATAGTCTACAGAATATCTTTAAAACTATGGCATAGGTAAATACTGTGAAATAAAAGTGGAATGCAGGACTCTAGTTTCCGATAAAGAAAATCCATCGCAGTGGAGTAACGGTTAGCACGTCTGACCGTGAAATGAACGGGTCCGGGTTCAAATCCTGGTTGGGACAAGTTATCTGGTTGAGGTTTTTTTTTGGGGGGGGGGGGAGTTCTCAACCCATTACGAGAAAATACTGGGTAACTTTCGGTGTTGGACCCTGAACTCATTTCGCTGACATTATCACCCTCATCTCATTCAGACGCTAGATAACCCATAGCAGTTGATAAACCATCGTAAAGTAACCGACTAAAAATAATAAAATAAAATAAATAAAACACTTCGGATGTAATAAGCACGGAAAACACTATGGAGGACAACTAAAACTGCAATTCAATCAAATATTACTTTATAAGTTAAACACAAAAAACCCTTTATCTTCTCTAATTAATTTTCACTTACTAACATTTCTGTAATCATTAGAGGTTCGTTAAAGCCAACTCCCTTGCGAACTCACCGGTATTGCTTATCGCCCATGAGAATAAGTGTTTCGAGTGTCGGAACTTTGGCTGCCTGCAATTTCACTCCGGACTCCGGGCAGCTGTCCAGTTCCGGAATCACAGTGCGCAGGATCTCGTAGCAGCTGTTGGTCTTGTAGAACTCGGAACTGATGATCGCCTTCACTTCTGCCTTGTTAAGTGAAAACATAAGCTGGGGCGCCTGATATGCGGGATCCAGTTGCACCTGCGAAAACGAGTGATTCGTTTGTTCAGGAGATTTATTTTAGAGGGTTACAGCAAAATAAGTAGACACTTTTAATGTTTTATAAACCAAGGAGTACATAAGTAATAGACGCTTTCAAGTTTACACTGCTTCATGAAGTGATTCTTGGAAATCATATGTTCAGTATGTTCTCCTTGTGAAAGACGACACACGTCAAGGGGTGATAACGTAGATCATCCCAAATCCGGTGTAACATACCTGCATCGATACTCGCCACAGCTCTCGTGATGCGTTGTTTCAACCCCCTAAGTCAGTCATTTCAACGAGACCGCTCATAGCCCGTATGCACTGATCAGAGCACATAAGGCACGCAGGTACAAGTCGCTGGTGAACTCAAGGGTTGTACATTACACATTGATGAAGAAGTCGTTCAGTAAGTTTCAGGCTGACTAGACTCTTGACTTCTTATGTAAGTGAAAGATGAGGTGATGCTCTTTGTTGGTTTGTGGAAATTACTTAGTTACAAAGACAAGTGTCGAACGCCTGAAATTATTAGTTCATCTACAGAATGATATACTATTCAAATTAGTTTGTTTTTATTTCCATCAAATAGTAGTAAATGTATGTGAAGATGTATTGTAGAGCTTCTTCCTCACAGCATTGTATTTATGTTTACAGAATAAAGTACAAACAAAAGTGTGTGCTGCTAATGGCGTAGACTCGTTACATGTCAGTTACGAGTTGTGTCTATAAATTGTACAGTTTTCGTACATAAATTCTCAGTTTGACGATGTTTCTTACCATTACGATATTGTTCTGTCCGAGTACTTTGAATTGCGTGAATATTTATCAGAATTCATAACAGAAAAATAGAGACAGTCCAGAACTAGTTGACTCTACATGGGTCGAGGAACATAACTTTCTCAAGGATACATTAGAGCATCTGAACGTTTTGAATTTGAGATCGCAAGGAAAGAATCAGTTAATTTGTGTCGACAGATATTGTTAAAAGCTTTCAGATGAAGATTTCGTTGTGGTTTTCTTTTCCTAATTAGTTATAGTATTATTCTTTCTTCACCCACTCTTCCTAGCAGAGCTTCATTTTTTATTTTGTCTGTCCATTTCACACTTTCCATTCTTTTCCATATCCACATTGCAAATGTTTCCAGTCGTTATCTTCGCTTACTGGTAATGATTATATTTCTTCGTCATTCGTTACCACACTCCACACAAAGCACTATACTAGTCTTTTCTTTAGTTCTTTTTCCAAAGGTTTGTAGAAAATAATCTTTTTTCTATTAAAAGCTTACTTTGTCATTGCTATCCTCCTTTTCACTTTCTGGCAGCAACTCATGTACCTTACTAAGAGTTTTTCTTGGTAAAGATGAATGCTGTGACTTCCTGTTACTTTCCGCACACATTTCTCTGGCAAAATCGCAATAAGCAGAACATAGAAGCTCCGCCCACCACCCCTTCCACTTTTCCCCTACTAGCTCATCAGACACTCTGCGACGTGATAGGTGAGTGTTGTGTCGAATGTACATTTCATGAGGGTGGGGATAACTTCCCCTACTGGCGTTCTCTTTATTGCGATTTATCCCTTTCTTTCGCGTCTAAAAGGTACCAGGGACCCAGCTTGGAGGTGAGGGGATTGGATTTGATTATTTATGTTCTCCGGACTTCACCGAAATTCAACGCAGGAGTTGAATATCTGTTATATCAGGGGTTTTGACACGATCAGATAGCGGGAGATCCCAAATAGCCTTACTCCCCTTCTTGATACAGTGGACTTTAATATCTTCACATTTATGGCACTTACTTTCTTATAATTATGTTGTGCGAAAAAAAGTTATTTTACAACAATTGAGTTCTTATTTATCTTGTAACTAATGCTATTACCCTTTTAATTCTATATTTTTGCAACAGAAATCACAGGAATAGGTATACATAAATATAATTATTATATTAAGCATGCAGATTAATGGATATAATGATTTATTCCATTTTTTTGTACACAATTCTGTCTAAATTATGTAGCCTACTGTTTTCCATATTGTTATTATTTCTGATATTTTAAGCAATATTCTTGTTCAAAGTTAACACGAACTTAATAGGTATCAGCAGTTAATAATGGGATTCTAAACATACTCATTTTAAACAAAATTATCAACAGTTCTGTCAGAATAGTTGTTTCTAAGAAAATTCATCCAAACATAGGCTAAACAAGAAGTTTTGACAGTTAAATCTTTAAGATATCCACACTTCTTGTACCTGTTGTCACGTCTTTTGTGCCTTGAGGCAGTCAGAACTTGGAATTATTAATATTACAACGGAAGGTAAAAATGGTATTTAATTTATATAATGGAAATAATTTTTCTTTAGATATGACTTCAACTATGAATATCCTAGGATTTTGTATGGAATAAATTGTGTCTTTTATTGCAAATAGACACACTGTTTCTTCACTAAATATTATTATATTTCATGTACGTGTTTTCGATTAAATTCATTCGCCCTTCATTCGTAGATACTGAATATGAAGAAAATCAGTTTAATACCTTGAAGTAATCGCTGCAGACAGACTGACCAGCAAGCAATATTTCCAAAACCAAATAAAGAAACTGAAAAAGTATGTCCCTGTAAAAATGTCGAAGCTGATATTTTTCAGCAACACAATAATTTCTCTTTATACCTCGTACGAGAAAGTGAAACTAAATTTATCTTTTACTAAGACACAAAGTTATAATATCTGCAATACTTGGGAAAAGTGACATAAGTCAGTTTCCACAAACCTTTCTTGATAATTTATTGACAACTTACGGAACATCTGCTCGCTTAGAAAAAAATACACAAGTATTACAGTAATTCCCATTACAGTAATTCATGCAGAAAAAAATCAAATCGACATAAACCAATGTAAATTGTCAATAAATTATAAAAAAAGGTTTGTGAAAACTGATTTATGTCACTTTTCCCAAGCACTGCAGATCACACACACACACACACACACACACACACACACACACACACACACACATATGCCTAAGTGTAAGGACCTGAATTTTTAGCATCTATTTTCATCGAAATTAGCATCAATTTTTCTCAAAATTAACATCAATTTTTCTCAAAATTAGCATCTATTTTTCTCAAAATTAGCATCTAGCATCTACGTGTTTTCAAATTAGCATCTATTTTTTTTTCAGAGGAAACTTTGTGTATTCTGCCTTTCATTTCTCAAAAGATAACATTATGCACATTTTTCCTCATTCAAATTACATCGTCTGTCTGAAACAACAGCACCATACTGTGATAAAACACGTTCACCGTCAACATTGTTTGTTGGTGTTCGCAGTACTTTGCAAACAACATTCTGAAAATGCTTTAGTCTCCAATACGGCAACTGCAGAATTTACAAAAAAAACTGTTTTAGCGCCTGAAGCAGAGTCCATGAATGGAATACTGCTTGGCTCTTTAATGAGCAGTTATAGTTGTTCGCCTCTTTTACGAAGGAGCTCGTATCTCACAAATTCAAGCAACTCTGTCAATATAACTGGAATAACTATCCAGCTCCGCTGCGATCTCAAAAGGAAATGGCCGAGTAAACCGACGCGACTCATTTTAGCGAAGCCTATATCGAATGTACAACTTGATAATTGGTATTACGATATGTATATCAATCATCTGACCTTCATTAACAATATATGAAATTTATCGACTCGAGCGGACAATAATTGATAGAGAGATAATCGATGGACATGTTTTGAGTATTTAAGAATTGACTTTAATAGTATTTTACTGATAAATCGTTATTAAATATCATTTTTCTCGTGATTTTGCAATTTGATAGAAAATTCACATTTTTCGCATTTCAGTTGTGTTAGAATATCGTGCTAAATCACCTTACAGATTAAGAAACATACTTTCTATCCCACGAGTGGAAGGCTGGTTGAGTGAAAGAGAAGGCCTTATGGACTTAATTCTGCTAGCTAAAATAAATTATTATTATTATTATTATTATTATTATTATTATTATTATTATTATTATTATTATTATTAATTTAAAAATTCGCAGATTTCGCAAGTGCGGAATTTTCAGGTTCCTACCTATGTGCGACTTGCAGTAGGCCTACCGGTATTGTTAGTGAAAGTAGCACAAGCGCTCACCGCTATGAATCCCCCTCTAGCTGCGGCCAGTCTGCAGATGTACCATTCAATGGAATTCGGACCCCAGATAGCCAGCCGGTCTCCAGGGTTGAGTCCCAACTGCAATAAGCCTGCAGCTACTTCATCCGCCTGAAAGTATAACGTAATTTCGGACACATAGTTACATGAAGTGATTTTTTATATTTTGAGTTGAATACTGGATAAGTACCTTGTCAATGTTCGTGAGAGTAGGTCTCTTTGTTTCTTTTCCTTTTATTGTTATTTAAAATTTCTTAATTTGCACTAGTATTTCTACAAGTAAAAAAAAAAATTATAGCTTGTCTTTACTGATAGAGTAAATATTATGCTTTTTTTTTAATTGGGGACTTCGATTGAAGTGGATTTATTGTGGCTGGCAGAGTAACTATCTCATGCCTCCACGTTTTATGTTTGCTACCCGTGCACTTCATTAGAAGCCGTTATCCCTGTGAACTTACAATACATTTTCCCCTATTATCATATTTCAGGATTATCTAAGAAATTAGCAAATTATTTGTGATAGTAGAAGAGAAAGAGGGCGGGGGGAAGGGAAGAGGTCCGTGGCCCATTTCTTTTAGGTCTCATCCCGACATTTGTCTTATAATTCAAGGGAAACCACGGAAAACCTTGAGCAGGATGAGGTGCCGTACTGACGACAAGCCAATTGACTTCATTGGGGTATGCATATACGCAGGAGGAGGGTTGTCTTTTAATCATAATTAAAAATTCAAATACATAAAAATCCATAAGAACATCGCAATGAAATCATTTACAATACATATGTTTAGGCAGCCAATAATGTGATGACCCTGAAACAGAGAAATAACATCATTAGTGCAGTAGTACACTTACTGTCGGTGACTCAGGAGAAGACGAGAGCGGACTGAGGAGGAAGGGCTGTGAACAGATAACGTACAACAACACGTGCAATATTTGTACTGCAGTAAGCGGAAACATTAGGTCTCCTTCTGTTCAACTTAGCTTTAATTTCCATGCGCATTGTTACTCATGTTTCCTGCACGAGTAATAACCTGGCTACTGGGATTCTTATCTGAGCGATGTTTATAATAATCAACAGCGATAGTCAAGAAGGTCACATTCCTTCCGCTCGTCTTCTCCTGAGAAACGGACAGTATGTCTGTCAGCCAAGTCATCTTGTTGTTTAGTGTTCAGTGGTTTGCGTCTTGTACGTTGTCGTTCCAAAGCTAGAATGTGGAGTACGCTTTTAGGTCTTCTGTGTTTATCTAAAACAGAGTTGTAGTTACCCAGAGAAGAAATTAGTGGGTTGTTGCTGTTTTACGACTTGGTGTACGTGCAGAAGGCTTGATTAGAAATGTATTCTTTAATTGTCCAAATTTCGAGTTCTTTATGAATTAATCTAACAGGTGTTACTCTAGGAAGATCTGTAATGAATCTTAAAAGTTTGTTTTGGAAAACCTGTAATCTTTTAAGAACTGTAATAGGTGCATGTCCCCAAGCAGGACAAATATTATGATTTCCAATACAGTGGAATTAAAACAACAATTGACTTGTTAGTTGTGACATTTTAAGGTGTCTAGAATTTTCGTGTCAATAAATCTTCTCCTCTCCTTGTGGCCTATAAGAAGCTACCGCTCTCACTTCCCTATAGGCTATAGATTGTAGGTTAACAACCCGTCATCTTCCGCACCCTATGTGGCCAATAAGAGCTATCACTCCCTCTTCTCTATATGAATTGTAGATTAACATCCCTTCCCCTTCCTTGTCCTTGTGTCCAATAAGATGCTTCTGCTCCCTCTTCCCTACGGAGTGACCGCGAAGTGGGCGTACCCCCTTCTCCCTTTATTTTCTACACTATGCTGGTTATTAATTAATGCTTGATATGGACACTTATCTAATAGTTAAGGGTCCAGAACATCGATATGGAGATCGTCACTGTCGAAGCGCAGCTGAATCCTGCGTCATGTTCAAACAAATCTTTTACGGAGATAATCCGAGGTCACGTGACGTGGGTGAAGGCATCTTCTACAGCTGCTCGTAACTCTTCTGTTGTGTGATACCGGTTATTTCAGACTCTCTCCTTGATGAATCCCCAGAGGGCACTGGCAGGTGTTGTGAGGTCGGGACTTCTTCGAGGTCAGGCAAAGGGAGTATCTTCAGAACCTTTTCTCCGCAAAACATTTGCCAGAATATGGCACAGAATTCGGCTGTGCTACGACAGTGAAGTCTCTGTACCGATATTCTATATCCTTAAATCATAAGTGCCCATATCAGACATTCAATCGTGAACATCATAGTGTCTAAAATAAAACGGGTTACGCTCACTTCTCGGTCATTTTGTGGGTTAAGGGACAGGAAGCGATAGCATCTTATTGACCGTTAAGAAAGGGGAAGGGATTTTTTATAATAGTCTTTATTAAACATAATTGTGTACAATTTTCAGTTCCTGTTTTAGGGGAAAGGATGGTATCCTGGAAACCTTTGGTGCTTTCAAAGGTCACAACTCTCATGTCGGTTGTTGTTTTTTACTCCATTACAATTTCGAGATTCCCTGGTTCATATCTACCTGGGAGGAATAGATTATTTATTTTGAAAAAGAAAGAAAAACAATCAATCATGTACTGTATAGTTGTGATTTAAGAGTATTTCTTACGTGAAAAACATACCCTCTGGCAAAATTTAGTTGCTGTCTCTCATTTACACAAGTATTGACGTTATAATGATATGCTACTATGTACAAAAATGAGACATTTTTGAAGTGAGGAAGAAAACAGCACAGTTATCAAAATCACTCGTTTTAATGTTTTATTAAAAACCGAATCTTATTAGTGTAAACTAAGACACAATTCCAATTGAACAATATTGGTTAATAAGTAAATTTGTTTTAGTGTTGAATGTTACTGTTTACATATTATTAGACTGTGTATAGCTATATAAAATTGGCTTATTACACAATTGGCAGAACAGATGTGAATTTAAAATTTGAAAATGTTTACTATTTGACAATAACACCGCGTTGCGGCTACTTAAAAGACTCCTAAGTCCTCAGATACGGTTAATATTTGAAATAAATGCATGACGAAAGCGGTCAGATAGACAGTTGTTACAGACTGGAAGGTGTTGGGTTTAATTCCGGTTGATAACGAGATTTTCTCGTTATCAAAACTTCTGGAACGACCTCCAAATTCACTCAGCCTCCTATCAAATTCAGTACCGTCATTTCTCCTAACTGTGGTTATGGAATACAACCATGATCCATGATACAACCATTCAAATTTTGTACTCCATAACGTAGTAGGGATCGGCCTGGTTGGCATAGAACTGGTCTTCTATGCCCGAGGTTGCGGGTTCGATCCCGGGCCAGATCGATGCCATTTAGGGGAGAGTCGGGTAGTATCGGACATCGGGTAGTATCGGACAGTGCGTTTCTTTCATCTACCGCCATATGGTAGTACCTGAACGACATGGTTACGTTTCTCTATGCGACATCACAGAAACGTAACCATGTCAATCAGGTACTATCAACGTGTGGTAGATGAAAGAAACTCACTGTCCGATATTACCCGATGTCCGATATTACCCGACTCTCCCCTAAGTATCCTTAAATGCGATAGGCTCATGTCAGTAGATTTACTGGCATGTAAAAGAACTTTTGCGGGACAAAATTCCGGCACACCGGCGACACTGATATAACCTCGTCAGTTGCGAGCGTCGTTAAATAAAACATAACATTTTAACGTAGTACTCGTTTATCTATATTTTTGCTGTAGATTACTGTAGTTCGAAGTCAAGCCACTGCGGCTATCTACGAACGGTCTATGTTACTTCTACAATGTTCTTTTAATGGTTGTATCGTGGACCATAGTTGTGTTCCAGGACCATAATTATGGGAAATGACTGTATCTGTTCTTTTCCGGTGGTTAAAAGGCGGTCGCAGCATGTGCTGACCACAAACCCTTATTCTAGCGCCGAGGTCAAGAAAGTATGAAGCTCTACCTCCAGTCCTCCAAGCGCCTTCATGACATATGAGGATACCTTTACCTTAATATGAAGAAGTAGGCCTAGTAAAATAAAGAAATAAATCCGTACATAAATAAATAAATCACCATAGGTCTACAGTCATTTCATTGTAAATATCAGTGATTAATTTGACTTCATACCTCGTCCCATAATGTCTGACAGGAGAAGTAAACATTGCCGACAGCGGAGAAAAGAAGTACAATTTTGGTATTCAACCATTGGCAGAGGACTCATTCCACGCCTATCTTGAAGGTGAGTGGGAGAAGAACGTTTCAGGCCGCTCAACTTCAAGACAAGACTTCAAGAGACCACTACCATTGGTTGTACAGCAAATATACTTCTGTCCTCTGCCGGCAATGTTTACATTTCCTGTCAGACATTATGGGACGAAGTAGGCTATAGTTTCATGAAGTGATGGTAATTTCCATCATCTTGTTCCAAGTATTTATTACCTTGTCTCGAGCCTCTCTGAAGGTGAAGCGTTGTCCCTGGTATAAGGACACCACAGCTTCTTTGTCTCCCCATTGCTCCGCAGCCAAGTCGATGACTTGTCCCAGAGTGAGAGGAGTCAGTGGTCTAGCCCCCGGGTTATGCCAATAACTGGGTTTGAATTTCCTGTGCGCATAAACCATTGCATTATAAATTCGTGAAGCATCAATGTTATGAGGATCCTATCTACTAGCACTCAATTTTATATAGAATACGTAGTTCTATCACAGTCTACTATATACAGTCGCGAAGCTTGAGGTGTTTTTTTTTGCAAATCTCATGATAAAGCGCTCCAAGCGGTTAGCAACTAGAAACAATAGACTGTTCATGGTCGACTTTGGACTGTGTCGTATTTCTATCGAGTGCTAGCTCGTTGCGTATTTCACATTGATGTTCGTTATTGGTTATAATGAAAATGTTAATGGCTGAAATATAATAATTGGAATAATAATATGGGACAAGGAGGAGACGTTGGTAGTGCTATAAATTGTAGCAACAGTAAGAGAAAGAGGCCAGAGTTATCCTTTTTCCGATTTCCGAAAGATTCAGAAAGGTTCCTGGGTTTCCACAAGAATGCTGTGCAGAAACAAAACTGTTAATTTGAAGTTCTTTGTGACTGTTGGAATACATTATATCCTTAAATTTCACACTGAAATGTTTCAGTCTAACCGAAAGGACATTAGATACCGGTTAAAGTTCTGTCACTTAGGCTGCTAAATTTCCAGAGAAATAAAGGTTAGGTCTACTTTTTTTTTCAGAGGATATATTTTTAATTGTAGCTATTAATTTTGTTATTATTTGTATGTGTTATTTTACTAAAGACGTAGAAAAATTAAGTTTGTTTTAATGAAATTTATTGATCACGTTTTATATTCAATTCTGGTGGGATTATTATTGCTTAGGCCTACTTTTTTTTTCAAAGAATATGTTTTTAATTATAGCTGTTAATTTTGTTGTTATTTTTATTTGTTGCTTTACTAGAGACGTAGAAAAAGTCTGTTACAATAAAATTTATTGATCACGTTTTATTTCCAATTCTGGTGTGATTATTATTGCTTAATCTCATCCCACTTTGTTAACTACGTAAGCCTACACTACAAGTACCGGTACACGTAAGTTACTCCATTAATTCATATTTCCATTATTATTGTTGTAAAGGGAAATGCAAATTAATATTTATTGGTTTCATAGTTAATTATCGCTATAATCTTGAATGAGTGAAGCTATTATAGTAAATTTTAGTTCGTTTTGCACAAACAAAAATTATATTAACTTATTTCTTGCAGGTATCTTCGAGTTTATGGTGGAATTTAATATACTTCATTAAAATAATAAATTAACTTTATGCATTTAATATTTCAATAATGGAAGGAAGGTGTTAATTTTTCCAAAAGAACACGACAACGAAAGTGTAACATATTTTGTCGGCTGCTAGGAGAGAGATCTGCGATGATGAGGCGATAGTAGCGATCCTAGTGGTGGGCAACTACCCATGTTTGCATTTTTACTACATATTGAGCTTCGCGACTGTACATAGTAGACTGTGGTTCTATCAAAGCGACACATCCTACAATTATTTATCCCTCCGCCCTGAAACAGAGAAGAATTTTAGTCTTTACCATTATCGCCAACTTCACCATTCATGTAGATTAGACCAATGATTTGTTCCTCTTCACTCATGTTCATTATTTTCTACCCGTATCTATTTTTCTATTGCGTTTGTAATCATTTATATAGGCCTATCAATAATAAAAATATATTGAAAATATTTTAATTCTCTCTTTATAATTTTTAAACTTCAACTATTTTTTATGCCGTTACTACGAAATGTATCGTTTCTAGTGAAGGTTTTGACAAAGGAAATCTTTTCCTGATAAAGAGCTTCAGAAAAAAATCGGTTCCCTTTCCCTCACTCATGTTGAATTCAGATGATGAATAGCTACATTGCAGATTTTAAAATATAAAATACTAATGCTGCTATTACTAAATACACAGGCGAGTCAGTAAGTATGCAAATCGAAGTAGCGACCTACATTTTTTAAAGAGGCGTCTGAAACATCTGCAGAAGCAAAGCAAAGAAGCAGCAGTTGCCAAATAGCGGGATCCCTGCACGAGTGTACCATTGTCTAACTGTGCTCCATTGTGCGATTTTTCTAGGGAAAAGGATTAACAGCAAGGGATATGCATAAAGAAGTAGAAGTGGAAAAATTCAAATATCTTCGAGCAACAGTAATAAATATAAATGGCACTCGGGAGGAAATTAAACGCAGAATAAATATGGAAAATGCCTGTTATTATTTGGTTGAGAAGATTTTGTCATCTACTCTGCTGTCAAAAAATCTGAAGTTAGAATTTATAAGACGTTTGAGATAGGCACGGCATGTAGCACGTATGGGCGATTCCAGAGATGCATATAGAATGCTAGTTGGGAGACCGGAATAAAAAAGACATTTCGGGAGGCCGAGACGTAGATGGGAGGATAATATTAAAATGTATTTGAGGGAGGTGGGATATGATGATAGAGACTGAATTAATCTTGCACAGGATAGGGATCGATGGCGGGCTTATGTGTTGGCGGCAATGAACTTCCGGGTTCCTTAAAAGTCATAAGTAATTAAGTAAAAATCTATATAAATCTACGTATTTAATACAAAGTCAATTACCCTACTGTTTGTGATTTTACTCATAAATAATGCAGTCGGTATGAAAACAATCTAAACAAAGAAGACGTGTTATTATTTGAGTTTATAAAAGTAAACGATTTCGTTTATAGCCTATATGTCTTTAAAATTACAGCTCAGGAACATAAGCTGTATTAAAGAGAAAATATAGTTTTTATTATTATTGTTATTATTATTATTATTATTATTATTATTATTATTATTATTATTATTATTATTATTATTAATGTTATAATATCTTGGTGCATATAATTTGTTTAAGAAAATCTCAAAGTTTTTATTTGCACGTTATAAACACCGTGAGAATTCCTTGTTATACGTCATACGTCAATACTCGTGGATAAAGGGAAAGACTACTGCGCGACGTCACATTCTTAGTCATAACATGGCCAACATTGAACAAGATCACAATATAAACACTCTGTATATCACCGTGTCGCTCATTCTTTTATTTGGGCATCAGTTAGTACAATAAATGAATTGGTTGTTAAAGAAACTGAAGTATAGCGAGTGATGTAATTCACAGTATGTTCTGAGAATTAAATCCCTGCGACACACGTAAAATGTGCTATAATAATGAGAAAATCTGTGTCACCATGACATTCACATTTTTCAGAACTTCATTAGTAACAGTACATAAATAATCAGCTAAGAAAATGTATCATAAATAGTAGGCCTAATTCAATCGCAACTTGATAAAAACCGTGTTGTTACGTGAAATGGAAAAATATCTGTCAGCATGACTCAGATTTTTATAAAGCTTCGAATTCGTGCAGACAGTTTCGCAAAGAATGACTCTCACATTTATAATTAATTGTGTTATTTAATGACAACTGTACTTTTACACACGGCAATTTTTATTTACCTATACAGATAATAATTCTTGTAGTGTCCGCCTGATCATCGGCGTATCAAATTCATCAACTGTATGTGTACCTACTCGTATTGGGTGGTCTAGGTATTTCTCAGTATCCCGACGGAAGATTTTGAAACATTTTCTCATTTAATTTTCGTTTCTTTCCTCATCAGATCATCACTTTGACAAAGCAACTGACACTCAAGCATCCTTTGGCTCCCTGTCTGTAGCTCACCAAGTAGAAAATTCTGCATATTTTGTTGCTTTACTACGTAGTTGCACAATAATTGGTATGTTGTCGTTCTTCACTGTGGAAGCCTTCCCAAGTTTTCATGCACTGGTCATTTTAAAATAACTGTTGAAAGATTTGTTGTAATTATGTCTGGAATAAATTGTCTACCATCTAATAGCTAATTGAGTAAAACGGAAATTTTAAATATCTTAAAATACTTTATTTCGCGTAAATTATTTCGTATCTTGACATTTTAAGTGTAGGAAATAATTTCTCGAAATAGTGGTAAGCGTGTCGTGTGAGTCCGCGATCGAATTCTGGTTGGGACAAGTTACTTGGTCTCGGACACATTTCCCCACCGTCATCACCATCATCATCATCGTCATCGTCATCAGACAGTAACGGGAAAGCCACCGACGTGGTTTGAGCGGTAGGAGCGTTTGCCTGCTGATTCGGAACTATTTTCGGACGTGGGTTCGATTCTCGCTTCGGGTGATTTCCTTAGTGTGTTTTTCCCGAGGTTTTCCCCAAATAGGCCTTTAAGACGAATAGATAATCACATGACGAATCCTCGGCCTCATCTCGCCAAATTTCATATCGCTATTGCCAGTTATATTGCCGCCAAATATTCTAATAGTTGATATAGTGTCGATAAATTTCATTCAGTCGTAGTGTTCTGCCCAAGGACAGATCTTTCACTGCAAATCCACTGAATTTCCCTAGTGTGTACACTTCCGTTTCTGGAATCTGTGGAGTAAATCGACATATTTGGATGGAGCTATGACAAATGAATGGGCGAAACCTATCAATGCGGGAGTGTATCGCGGGCTGCATCGGTTCACGGCCATTAAGGGGTAAAATACGCGTGACAGAAGGTGATAGGTAGGGGTGGCATTTTAGACGCTTGTCTTCAATCACTGCTTTCCCCTAGAGCTGTCATTAGACTGGCCCCCTCCACTCACCACATGCGCAAATAACTTTTTTTTCGGTTCCTGTACTCCATACAGTTCAAAAACGAAGTATAGGTACAGTCTTGTAGTTTCAGGATCGTCAATACAAATGTTACGGTCAGGCAGTCTAGTGTCTATTAGATCGTCAACGATCATTCCTGTCAGTCACTTGAATGAGAAAGAGAAGGAAATTTCCTGACTCATTCAGTGTCTTTATTTCGGATATACAGTACTTTAAATTATAGGGTGGTTACTTTTACTTGGTCACATAAGAAGATATCAGATGATAGACAACATTAAGATATATGGATCGCATGAGGAAACAAAGAGGAAGACATAAAATAGGATATAATGGAGAAAGCTTGGTTTTCAGTGAAAGACTGCTCTTGGGCAGAACACTAAATAAAAAAATATAAAATATACTTAGATTAACCTGAATGAAGGGGGCAGAGCAACGGTGAATGGCTCAATGGTTGATTTGTTTGGACTTTTTCCATTGCTAATTTTAAAAAAATTGTAGCACAGCGTTTCCAACAGTGGATCTCTCTTCGTCGTGAGGTGAAAACCTACTGTGGGGATCATTACAAACAGTCAGACAGACCAGCTATGGAAAAAGTCCAAACAATTCAACCATTGATACTTAAATTAGATGTAGACTACATTCTGCTTGTAGTAGCAGGCCTATTTAGAGAAATGCTCTGTGGAAGAAAATATATTGTACAAGCAAAATAAGAAGAGAAATGTAGGGATGTCTCGTCATTATCAACAATGTAGGCATATGTAACAAATTCTTTCAGGTTTTTGAAGTGGGATGCTATTAGTGGTGTTGCACTTTGCTCTAGACTTCTAGAGGAAACGTTCCAGCGTAGGCCTAGTATGCATGTTTGCGGTAATTTCATCCGTAGTTCTCAAAATTTATATATATATTTTTTTCGCAGTTTGTTAAAATACACGTAAAAATGCAGCCAAATCGTAATATTTTAAGTACTCAGTACACCAAATTCAGTTTATGTGCACGATGAATGAAAATTGCATGAAACAATTCTTCTTTATGACCAGTCGTATTTGTCCTTGAAAACCCACAAAAATGGCAGCTTCTTAGTTTGAAAAATTAACTTCTCTCTATTTAATTAACAAACTGGGTTGGGAGGAACAAGTCACTAATACCCCAAGCAAAGCCTGGAAAGCACTACATTTCTCTATGCGTATTCTGAAGAAATCTAACCGAAGGTCAAAAGAATTACCGTACAAAATCCTTGTTCGCCCAATTATTGAATATGGAACAGTAGGTTGGGATCCGTACACACAAAACTAAATCGATTCAATAGAAAAGGTCCAACGCAAGGCAGCAAAACATGTCAAAATGGGAAAGGGACATGGTAAAGAGATAGTACTAAAAAAAAAAAAAGACTTAGGGTGGGAATCTCTCAAATCAAGGCGGCGAAAAACCAGACTCACCGCATTGTTTAAGGCACAAATGGGACACAAAGCATGGACCGACATCAATGCTAGATTAGCAACACCATCATACTTAGTCAGGGCAGATCATATTAGGAAGTTTAAATGTAGAAAACAAAGAACGAAAGTGGCAAGATTTTCCTTTGTTAACCGCACAATAGTAGACTGGAACAGCTTACCTGCGGCAATTTTTCAGGGTGGTCCTCTCAAAATCAATACATTTAAGGAAAGGTTGAGAATATTAGACTGAAAATGTAATTGTAGGTGCAGTGTAAATATCTAAGTTGTGTCATGTAATTAATTAAGTTAATATGTAATTAAGATATGCAATTTAGTTGATATGTAAATAAATTAAAATGATATGTAATTAAGATGATATTTAATTAAATTGATTTGTAATTAATTAAGGTGATATGTAATTACTTAAATTGGTAATAGTTGGGTGAAATAGAAGTACTTATAAGTTAGGTTTACCTTTGCTTATTGTAGGCGTTATTATAGAATAGTTTTTATTTATAGTCCTAGGTTTATTGCATCTATTTATTTATAGTTAGAAATAAATTTATGTTTATTTTATTTTTTTTCTTTTATTGCTGTAATTATTGTAGAATTATAATGGTATAATTGTATATTATATATCACTGCCACCGGGCGTATACCCAATTGTAGTGTTAATAAATACATACATACATACATACATACATACATACATACATACATACATACATACATACATACATACATACATACATACATACATACATACATACATACATACATACATACATACATACATACATACATACATACATACATACATACATACATACATACATACATACATTTCATTTTCGTAAATCATCAGAACAACAACTGACTCTCCATAGCACTTTTCTCTTACTTTTAAATACGTCATTGCAACCCATTATAATCTCCTCAACAGTACAACCAGCTGAGGAGTAGGTTATTCATCTGACTGTCAAAATAGTCCAATATTTACTCAGCTTGAACTGATACTAATTCTGTAATGTTTTTGAGGAGAATACAAGGAATAGTAAAATATAACCTATATAAATTAAGAGAATCTATGATATTATTATGTTTTTATCCCACACTGTAAATTTAATTAAATTAATATAATAGTAGCACGCCGGCCGGGTAGCTGAGTTGGTAGAGCAGCTGGCTACGGACTGGAAGGTCCGGGGTTCAATCCCAAGTGGTGACGGGATTTCTCTCGTTGCCAAACTTCCAGAACGGCCCAGAGGTTCACTCAGCCTCCTATAAAACTGAGTACCGGTTCTTTCCCGGGGGTTAAAGGCGGTCAGAGCGTGGTGCCGACCACACCACCTCATTCTAGTGCCGAGGTCATGGATAACATGGGGCTCTACCTCCATGCCCCCCAAGTGCATTCATGGCGTGTGACGGGGATACCTTTTTACCTTTACAATAATAGCACATTAATAGGGCAACCTAATTGTTAAGAATTGTTTAATGTGTTCTTACACTGTAAATTTGTAATAAGTAAAATTATATTGTACAAAGTTGTAACCTGATAATGCTTGAATAGGAAAAAAGTTCGTAAAAATTAGTCCTAGGCCTATATATCTGTTTATTGAAATTTGATGTTATTTGATTGATATCTCCTGAAAACATAAATGCGTGTGCTTTATTATATTTCCAGTCTTGAAATATTATTATCGTACTTTTCTGTGGTTGGTTATTTAATGGCGCTGTATCAACTGAGCAGTTATCCAGCGGTGATAAAATTAGTGTTAGCGAGATGATCCCGAGGATTCGCCATGGGATAACTTGACATTCTACTTAGGGTAAGGTTGCGTATATCGCACCACCTTAGCATTTATAATTTTTATTGAACAATACAATTTTTATTTTCTGCATTACTTTACAGAAATACATTCCCAGAACATTTATCTTTCATGTAAAAAAGAATCCTTGAATTTGATTTAATATTTATGAAGTAGAATGACATTTTCGAAACACTTGTCAGTGGTGCCATTTAGGCAACTAGTTTCCTAAATAGCACCTGCGGTTTCTTAAATCGCATCTCTTTAACTGCAGGGAACAGGATGAAAGAAAGCTTTTAATATTGAATATATTGAACCGTATTTAATATGAATAATGTAATAAATGCAAATTACAAGTTTATTGAAATTAATGAAAGAGAGTAACGCATCTTCAAATGAATTGAAAAAATAGAGCATAAATTACCTAACATTTAAACTTCCTGAATGCGTTTTTATTGTTACACATTTGCCATGTTCTTCACCAGGCAGCTCAAACTGTAAACTGCGTCACCTTTTCTCCACGATTATCTCGAAGCCACCTAAGAACTGCTTCATGATGTAGCTGTCTGAAATGGTTTGAGGATAGAAACATCTAAATGCTGGGCCTCTGAGTATTATGACGAGGAAGCTGAAATAGGAGCACATCATTTTCCCGAGATAATCTAGCTTCTAAATTTTTGGAATGGGTCGTATAGGTGGAAATACAGAAGCAGCACTTTTTTCTATGGCAGGTTTGAGTGGCAAATAAAATGTTTGAGCTATTCGACAAATAGTTCACTGTTTATGTAACCTGAATCAGAGCAAACGAATAAAGACCCTGGAAGAACACCAGCTGATAATGTAGGATGCACTGTTTGACGTTTAAAAATTTTCATAGGTGGCAGAAAATATCTGGTGCGCTTGTACAACACGCACTTGTTATATTAACGCCCTTCTCACCACTTGATATATTGCACCCACCTGATGCCTTCCTCGTTCAGTTAAAATTTTTGGGCCTTCTTTTGTACGGCTAGAATTGCTACAGTTGCTCATATCGCACCGATGCGAATTAGGCACCTACAAAGTAGTGTGAATTAAGAAACTACGTCATAAGTTATTATTTCCTTCATTCTAGCCTATAATCATCACATGTTCGAAAATCGTACTAAGTTAAATGTTCTTTAATATTTCTTTTAACCAATAACATCTTAAGATTATGGATTCCTTTGCATACAAATCCGTTATTTAGTTACAAAATGTTAGCTAAATATACATCCACCTGAGCGATTATATTAAATACACTATCACCAAGTTGCTAGCACAAAGAAGTGGGAGAAATCAAGTGACATGGTGGAAGTTCATATAGTAGATTGTAACAATATCACTAGATGCTACACTACTACAGTAACTTGTTTTAAACTAGCAGTGGTACCATTTAGGAAGCGGTGCGATTTATGCTACTCTACCCTACATGAAAAACCTCGAAAAACATCCAACCCGGAAATCAGCCAAAGCGGGTTTCGAGCCTTTCTCGAAGCACGAGTCCCGCTCACTACTTCCATACCATCTTATAATATTTTAGCCTAATGCAAAGTACATTTTATCAGTATTTAGATTGGGGAACCTTACACTTTCCGGCACTCAGCTATCCCTCCATGGAATAGCGTTGCCTGAGCTGCGACTAGAGAAGTAAAATGTAAACATCTACTCTATAATTAAGTGAAAAATAATCTCTGCGTTCACATCTACAGTAAGGCTTTACTTAAACGTGTTGGTAAAGTACGCCTCTGTTCGCGTGCGATTTACATTAGACCTTCTGTTGCTCACCTGTTGTTGTTGTTCATGGCCTCCTGTTGTGTCGCTTCTCAACACAAGACTATGTGAGGACACGCAGCTTCTACGCTACTAGTAGTAAATACGGATGCTTACATAAAGATAATGAATGTGCTGTATCACCTTCATTACATCTCTACGTAGCAGGACCTTGAATTTAGGGAATTATTCTACACAAAAAAAATAGTCAACGGTTTTGTTCTTTCGTACAGGGAGATGAAAAATTGACGGACACTCATTCCACTGTCACACAGTGTGCAAAAACGCAAGTCTACCTGGGCAAAATGAATAACTTCTCTACATTCTAACGGATTGTTATGAAACTTTGTACAGACCTTATAGGTAGCAAATATTTTTTGTGTACAAACTCTGTTTACGTTTGTGTAAGAGGAACTACCCCTTTATAAGGAGTAATTTTAAACAAAATTAATAACTTATCTCCTATCTAACAGATTCTTATTAAACATTGTACGAAAGTTACAGGTAGCATATATATTTTTTTTTGTAGAAACTATAGTTACGGTTCCATAAGAGGAAGTACCCATTACAGCGGTATATTTGCACTAAATTAACTTCTCTCCTACATAACAGATTTTTATGAGACTTTGTACAGGAATTACAGGTAGCGTCCGCGCCGTGGCGTCGCGGTCTAAGGCCTAGGACTCGCGTTACGGAATGCGCGCTGGTTCGAGTCCTCATGGGGAAGAAATTTTCTCATGAAATTTCGGCCAGTGTATGGGACCGGTGCCCACCCAGCATCGTGATGCACTTGGGGAGCTACGATAGGTAGCGAAAATCCGGTTCAGCAAACCAGCTATAACGGCTGGGGGGATCATCGTGCTAACCACACGATATCACCATTCTGGTTGGATGATCGTCCACCTCTGCTTCGGCATGTGAACGTGAGGCCAGCAGCCGGCTGGTCGGACTTGGCCCTTCAGGGCTGTAGCGCCATGGATATGTTTTGTGTACACACTCTGATTATATATGTACACAATGAATATGTGTCGCCTGTAAGGACTGTACAAAGTTTCATGGCAATCCGTTAGAATGCAGAGAAGTTATTAATTTTGTTCTGCTACTAGATTTGCGTACTGATCCACGGTATGTTTGTTAAGGTTAGATAAAAATGTGTACAATATATTTTTAATCTGATGTTTGATGTCATGGGAATAATTTTGCAGGCCTAAAACACTTACACAGTGATTATAAACTATCTTATTCCATGATTCTTTTCTGTTATTAAGCCAAACATAGGGCAGTTGCCGCTTCGTTATCGTATGCCCCACCACTGAACAAAATTAATAATAATAATAATAATAATAATAATAATAATAATAATAATAATAATAATTCTTTATTTCTACTGGCAGAGTTAAGGCTATCGGGCCTTCTCTTACACTCTACCAGGTCACAAAGAATACAAGCAGTTAAAATTTAACAAAAAGTTAAAGAACAGAATACTAACATGTTACAAAAAAAAATAATAATAATAATAATAATAATAATAATAATAATAATAATAGCATAATAAAATCGACACTAAACAACATGAAAATAATACCATAATAGAAAAAAAAGAAAGTAAAATACATTGGAATATAGTGAAAGCACCTCATTTAGTACAACTGGTTAATTGAAAAAAAAAATTAATTATTGATAAATGCGGAAGAATGCGCAAACTTTAAAACAAGGATTCAACACTCTAAATGACGTTTTATTAAATGGTAAAAGAATTGTAACCGGACGTGACCGGCTACACTAAAATTTACATCATATTTGAAGAACTTTAAAAAATATTTTTTTTTCCATTGTAATACTTAAACCGTACTGTACGAAGAAAAATACTTTACAAACTTGAAATTGAAGGTACATTAGTAAGAACGTACCTAACTGAACACATTCCATGTCTCACAACACGAAAAATCACTAACAATTGGCTCCTTTTCACCCACATAGGCCTAGTAAGCCTCTCTGAATACGACGGAACAGAAGTGAGAAATGTTAGAACAACATTGTCCATACCCTTCTAAAAATAACTTGCCGCTGATAAAACATTAAAAGCTATTCCTCATAACATTCTCAAAATGTTGAAGAACATGAAATAATATTCGCCTATGTATAACTAAACAAGTCGAAATTTGATTTTTGTCCACCTAGACTGGGAAAATTGCACACTGAGTGTCAGATGGACCAATGGGGACAGTCTGAGCAGTTGGTAAAATCCCTAACTATAGGCCTACTCCGCTTCTGGAATCTGTGGGGTATAGGAACCGAAACAAGTTATTTGTGCAATGAATGGAGGTGGCCAGTCTAATGACCGCTCTGGGGGAAAGCCAGGGTTGCCAGATGAATGAAACGCAATCGTCGTATCAACTTATAATAACTGTCGTACTTCAACATAAAATTGTCGCACATTCATCATTATACTATTTTATAGATAGTACGCACAAATATATTTCATATAACACCCAAAAAATGGTTAATAGACCTATAAATATATATTCATCCATACATAGTGTTCTGTCTGAGGGCAGGTCTTTCACTGCAAACCCAGCATTCTCCAGTCTTTCCTATTCCAGCATCCATTCCTTCATCCAATCAAGAATATTAGTAATTAAGTTATAGTTGATATTCACAATGACATTTAGCATTCAAATTACCATTTCTTCATCAACACTGTCATTTTCGGTAAAGCATGCTCGATAACGCTTGATCAAAAACAACATTATATTGAAAGTCAGCAGAGACTTCATCTTTGGCCGACGCAATGGGAGATATTTATTATCAATCAATGTCGGCGCGTTTAGACTTCTTAATCCTACTGCGGTACTATTTCATTAATAAAAACAAAAACTTTAATTGCTGAACACACAGTGAATTTAGCAGATCTCTGAATCCGTCTTACTTTGATATAACCGCACCATGCATGGAACCTGGAGCTCAAGATGACGAATTTATGACTTGCATGGCAAGTGTAGTCACCATATTGATTTTCAAACATTCTTTATCCCTTTAAAGCATATACAGTATATGTGTGATCAGGGATATTAGTCAATGACATACTGAATGACTTCTATGCCCAAGTTTGCGGGTTCGATCCCGGGCCAGGTCGATGGCATTTAAGTGTGCTTAAATGCGACAGGCTCATGTCAGTAGATTTACTGGCATGTAAAAGAACTCCTGCGGGACAAAATTCCGGCACATCCGGCGACGCTGATATAACCTCTGCAGTTGCGAGCGTCGTTAAATAAAATATAACATTAACATACTGAATGAAGAAAAGTTGTCTAGAAAAGGAGCAAATTAACTGTTTATTTTTTAAATTATAGTTCGACATTGTGAGTTCCAAAATAATTTTGTCCCTTCAGTAAAAATAGTCGTACAAATTTGCGTACGATTTAGAGTTCAGTCGTACCTCGTACAATTAGTCAAAATAGTCGTAAGCGTACGACTATAGTCGTACATATGGCAACCCTGGGGAAAGCATTGATTGAAGACAAGCGTCTAAAATGTCACCCCTACCTATCACCTTCTGCCACGCGCATCTTACCCCTTAGCGACCGTAAGACGATGCAGCCCGTAATACACTGATAGGCTCCGCCCATTCGCTTGTCATAGGCTCCACCCAAATGTGTCGAAATACTCCACAGATTCCAGAAATGGAGTGTAGTTCTGACATCGTACATAACTGGCGCATGCGTCGAAAGAAGTTCGGTATTAGTTCGAAACGCGTTCTGAGTTGCTTGCCGGAACAAATCTTATTATACAGCGCTGCAGGAGACAACAGAATATGATAAAATGACATTGTTATGTTTCCATTATTACCAAGTATCTTTGCCATTGTGTTTTTCCCATCGTGCATGGTGTTACGAATTTTTAATTTTACGGTGACGTTTACATTGTAGAGTTAATGCTTAGGTTTTAATTGTGAATACGGCATAACATTATTGCTAATATTTATGTTAATGTAAATCATGGTGGATGGATTCATGAAGTAACTTGACCCAAGCGCTTGTGTTCACGTTGCGTTTGCATTGTCATAATTATACCACGTGATGTGTAGGCCTATTTCAATTTTAATCAGTTTGACAGTAATTTAACACTTCTTCGCGACATAACTGGCCAACTAAGCTGTGTTGTTGAGCTCTGCCTGTAGTTTCTTCAGCAGCAGAAATTTTTGTACTTTTCCAACTGACGTTCTTTCGAAGTCTTTCACGAATCGTATATACCGCGGCACTTTGTACTCTGGAATCTGGAAGAAATTATATAACATTAATTTGAAAAAGATACCAAAGGGCGTAATCTAATTTGTTTCGAGATTGTTATAAAAATACATGCTATCATATTCATTAATACTGCAAAATTTGTTTTCGGCACACCATCTGTCTGTCTGGCTGCCTGTGAACGGTGATTTCTTCCAAACTGTTAGTTCGTCTTAATATACTATATCTAGAAGTTAGTTTATCAGTACTCTCTGAAAAAGAACTAAGAAAGAGACTAGTGAAGTGCTTTGTATGAAGTGTGGCATTGTATTGGACAGAAACATGGACATTATGACGAAGTGAAGAGAAACTACTAGAAGCGTTTGAAATGTGTATACAGAGTGTCCCATTTATCTTGTGCATCTGTTATAACTTTTTTTTTTTTGGATAGGTATTGGAATTTTGGTTTCTGAGAGTTATGTTAGAACGAGGGACTAACAAGAGTGTAGAGATTTGGTGTATGTAATTACATTATGGTACAAGATACACGTGACATCACCAATTTTTCAAATAGCACTACGTACTTTAATCATGTTACATTGATTACACACATTAAGACGAGTTAAAAAATGTATCACAATGTTACCTTCCCAATCAATAACAACAATAAAATGCAGAATGAATGACATCAGAATGTGCTGTTTGTTGCGGTGCTCCATTCATTTTGTGTGTTAACTTACACAAAACGAAAGACGACTGACGTCCGTACACGTCGTGTGCTGTGTGTTTGTTGTTTTAGCATGTGAACAAACCACAACAACTGTCGAAGCCACAATCCACGTACAGTGGCCTGCACGTTCTCCGGACCTGTCGCCACTTGACTTTTTCCTGTGGGGAATTGTAAAGTACAGTGTGTACCAGAACATTCTGACAACACCAGACGACATGCAGCAACGCATTCGACAGGCTTGTGTGTCCATTCAGCCAGCAACGTGCAGGGCAGTCATACGATCTTTCGGGGAACGCCTTCTAATGTGCATTAATGTGAATGGTCACCATTTGGAACATCATCTGTGACTCTCATAGCATAACATTATCACATTGGAAGTACGTTTTTGTTTCGTTTTGTTGTTGTCATTGATTAGGAAAGTGACATTGTGATACATTTGTAATCAATGTAACATGATTAAAGTATGAAGTGCTATTTGAAAAATTGATAACGTCACGTGTATCTTGTACCATAATGTAGTTACATGCACCAAATCTCCACACTCATGTTAGCCCCTTGTTCTAACATAACACTCAAAAACAAAAATTCCAATACCTATCCTAACAAAAAAGTTATAATAGATGCACAAGATAAATGGGACATTCTGTATAGTGAAGGATGGAGAGTGTGAAATGGAGAGACAGAATAAGAAATGAAGCTGTGTTAGAAAGAGTGGGAGAAGAATAACGCCCAAACTGATCAAGAAGAGAAAAATAAATAGGCTGGTCACTGGCTAAGAATAAACTGCCTACTGAAAACTGTATTGGAATTAAAGGTAAACGGGAGAAAAGTTCGGAGCAGAAGAACGTATCAGTCGATAGACAACATTAAGATATGTGGATGCTCTGCGTCGACTACGAGGAGAGCGGAAAATAGAGAAGATTAGAGAATGCTGGGTTTACAGTGAAAGACTTGTCCTTGATCAGAAAACTATGAATGAATGAATGAATGAATGAATGAATGAATGGTGTACATGAAGTACTGGGTTTACCTTTGAAATCTAATAGAAATCCAAGCACAATTAAATATAGGAAAAGTTATTAAAATTATAAATACACGTAATAATCGACATCCACCAAGCTTTAATAATACATCAGCTAAAATTATTGAACCTGAAACCTGTGGCCCAACATGACCTTCCCTAATTTCAAAAGTCTTCTGAAAAGAAAGCGGAAAATTAGAGGGCATTTTTGTCACATCTATTAGGAAGTACAGCTAAAAACAATTTCACAAAAACAATCGGTAGTTGCTTTCTACACTAGCTCTTTGGAATATTCAAATGATACTCAATTTCAATGCAGGTTCTCTGCAGCATAACTGGTGTCATAGTTGCTATTAGCCTACTTCCAAAATACTATCAGTAGTCATTGGTGGAATACTCAGTCCTTGATAGTCTCAACGAAAAGATCTGTGTAAGTGAGTAATGTCGGGAGAACGAGGAGGCCATGCTATTGTACCGCCGCGATCAATATAACGGTTCGGGAAACTTTTTGTCCTTGTACACACAATAATGCTCCAAAGAGGCGGTACTCCACCATGTTGGAAGATTGTGCTCGGCTATTTATGTGAAATCTATGGAAATACGAGTTCTTCTAGTAAGTGTAGGTACGAAGGTGCTGTGACAGTAGACTCGTTTAAAAATAATTGTCCAATTATTTTTTTCTACATAAGACCACACAAAATATTTAGTTTATGGCTGTCTCGAATATGCTCCATGGATATACGGGAGTTTTGAGAGCCCCATACTCGAATTGTACCTGTTTAACTTTCCCAGAGAGATTTTCATGATGTCTCTTTTAAATTCTACCTCCTACTGCGGCTAAACAAGAAACAATCACAGCACGTAAGGTATGAAATATGAATGTGTTCTCAAACACTAACCAATTGATACTTACGAATCATATTTCACTATTACTTTCGAAGATATGTATTCATTAGAACAAAGAGTAGATGAAATGACTTTCGGTAACCTGTGTCAAAGAAGCACGTTTTTGAGGCAAAAGTATTCACGTTAAGAATTTATTTAAAGTTGAAGGGAATAATACTGCCAACATTTTCGAAGAAATTTGAATTTATATTATGACACAAACCTTATTTTTACAATAGTTTCTAACGTCTTCTTCAGTGAGATTCGTGCCTTCTTTTACACGTAGATAAGCACATATTTCCTCTCCCACTCTCTCGTCAGGAATCCCAAATACCTGTGAAGAGAACAGTTTATACTTCTTTTTTCTTTTCATTTAATTTATCGCATTTCATAGATCTTACATCAGTACTAAAGCTCTAAGACAGTGGTCGTCAGCAATCGCTGAAATGTGCAACAGGTACGCGGTGCCGTCCCATGTACACCGTCGTGCAGCAGGGAGAGATAGAGAGCATACCCGCTAGCAGCTACACAGTGCACTATGGTGCGCTGCGTTCTCAGCGGGTAAGAGATGCTAGCCCCAGCGTGCTCTGTGCTGACGACCCCTGCTCTAAGATGAGGAACAAGTCAAGAGTTGTACAATTTTTTTTGGCGAAATTAAAAGGATTTTTCGAAATTACCAAGTCGAAACTGTTTGAAAATTCGTAAACGCTTATGTATTGTAAACGAAGGTTTGAAGGGATTCGTACGCGAACTCATGGGAAAGTGGTTATCAAGCTGCTAACACATATTGCAACTGGAGATGCAATAAAGTTGCAACCATATTATTGTATACAATTTTCGCAGCGTTATAATTAATAGTTTATGGATATTTTAAAAGGCAAAATATAACTTTTAGGTACATAGTTTAATCGTTACTCAGTATTACGTTTTATGTGAATAGTACATTATGCAACGAGCCTATAATGATAGTAATTAAGACGCGAGGATGTTTATGAAACTCGCTTGCGCTCGTTTCATAATTTTCATACGAGCGTCTTAATTACCATTATAGGCAAGTTTCATACGACTTTTTATGCTCGACCATATTTCTAACTTGAAATTATTCATAAGTATTCATTTTATTCTTATGTGACTGGGGAGCGAACTGACCTTGTGCAATCTTGTAAATTGTGAGATGTGCGCAGCCGCGAAAGTACTGTATTGATTTTTTCCGTGCAACGAATATCGACGACCTTGATATAAACTACAGAGTAAACTTGATATAACCTTGAAATTGAATTCGACATTGAAAAACGAGATGACAAATTGAATTTATTTGAATATTATTTACAATTAACGCTAATTATTATATAACAGAACATAACCTTCTGCAACAGTATTGGATTTCCAGCCTGCGTGACGTTTTGCTAATTGTCTTTCGATTGCATATCCGAGAATAATCGAAAACCTGAACTTTAATGAATAGGTGCAATTTAATGACATGCATTAAAGGACTGCTACCAGGTGTATAATTACTACATTTTGGCTTGGTCGAGCATAAAAGTATTTTTAGTGTTGAGTACAAGAGCACACAGCTCAAAAAGAAATTATGTAAGAAGCTTGAGTTTTTACAAGTAACTCTTAACAAAACACTCTTTAAAATATCCGATTATTGTAACAGCGTTTCTTCTGTAGTTATATAGGAAAATGTTTCAATGCGATTATCATAAATCTCTCTAATAAAAATTCATAATTTCTATTAAAAAAAACTTTAAATTTATATAATTGTTATTGTATTTATACTTTCTAACATGAAATGCTTTTAAAATGTGTGGTCTACATGAAAATGTAAGAATATCTTTCACATATGAAAATAAGATGTACTGGCGAGTAAAAAAGAACTGTGCTCTTAAAAGTTGTCTCACACCTTAACCCTTAAATTGGCAAAGTATCCTATAGGATACAGCAATAGCTATATGCTATAATTTTAATAGAACAATAGAAAAAAATTGGTAGGAAAATTAAAATTTCACAATATAATATTGCACAACATATAAAATATGGACATTGCAATAGTTGTTTTCTTTACAGTCCGACACAGTTTAATAAACTAGTGTGAGAAATGAAGTTTTGCCAATTTAAGGGGTAAAATATCTCCAAATGATATATTTCTGAAGACGACTCTCACAGAAGAGCGGATATAATAGCAATAAACAGACAACAACAAAAGGCTATTACCATAGATCTAACTATACGCATGGAGAGAGATCTAAACCAGGCTCATCAGGTTGATCAGGAAAAAAGGGCCATTTATGAACCTTGTATTCCCTACCTTAGTGCCAAGTATAACATCCCTCTCTTCAATTGGTCAGTGACAGATTTATTTTTTGGTGCTCGGAGTTCTTTACCAAAATTTACATATAATTTTTAAAACAATTATCATTATCATCTTTTGAAATTCAAAAAACCATCTCGCAAATTCTTAAAGATTCCCTGCAGATTATACAGTATCATTTATACCACTCAGAAGGCCTTAATTAAGGATATGTTAATTTTAAATAAAATCTTTTATTTATAAATATAATTTTATAGTCATCTTCTAAGATATTCTTTATAATTGATACTCAATGTGCTTAATTATTACATTTTATTTTTATAACAATATTCATATTTAATTAATTATATTTATTTGCTATTAATTTCCGGATCCTCGTGGTCATCCTTAATTAAGGCCGGACGAGTTACTTCACTCTCTCTCTCTCTCTCTCTCTCTCTCTCTCTCTCTCTCTCTCTCTCTACGCTATGAAAGTTATATTAAATTATTGCTGCAAATTTTTGTGCCTTTGTAGCTTACATATTAGAGAATTTATTATTTCGATTTCCATATGTTCATGTCCATGTATTGTGGTTCCTATCACCACGCCATGGCGCGTCTTCAGGTTGCGGTTACAGGAGACGTCCTTCTGATATGGAGGGTAGCTGCGAATATATTGAATAAGTAGTCGCGGACAGCCGATGAGGGTTAGTCCTCCAGCTTGGGGGTTTGGCTAAGGACTAACAATCCATCACCGTAAAAAACAGTTTGTTGCGAAACCTCAAAATAAACCTCGGAATGGGACTGATTCTCTGGCACGACCTCAGCAAAGGAATAATGTATGAGCAGGGCACGTAGCACGTATGGGCGAATCCAAAAATGCATGTAGAGTGTTAGTTGGGAGGCCAGAGGGAAAAAGACCTCTGGGGAGGTCGTAGACCTAGAGACGTAGATGGGAGGATAATATTAAAATTGATTTGAGGGAGGTGGGATATGATTGTAGAAACTGCATTAATCTTGCTCAGGATAGGGACCGATGGCGGGCTTATGTGAGGGCGGCAATGAACCTCCGGGTTCCTTAAAAGCCATAAGTAAATAAGTATATGTGTTCATGTATAAGTCTCCATACGTACGAAAACTTTGCTCCCGATACAATGTTTAAGACAGATAGGATTCATATTTTTAGGTGAGAGTTGTATGAAACAAATTGAGATTCGGTTTCATTATTTCACAAATAACAAAATAGGTGAATAAAATAAACCCAATATATGTCTTAATACCTCTGATTAAGGTTCTGGGTGATATGTACAGTCTTAGAAAAAATGTTTGTCGCACAGATACTTTATATGTCCCAGAAAGGAGGCAGTGCGTATGATCAGACATACTAATTTTATTATCTCAACCAGTCGTACTCTTGTGAATCAGGTCGCTCGTCTTCTGAGCATGCGCACTTCCTTCTCTCTGGGATTTATAAATTATCTGTGCGACAAAATTTTTTTTCTAAGACTGCACTTCTATTATCAAGCAGTATATCTCACTTGACGATATATGTCAGAGTAAGAACAATTTGTTTGTATACGTCTTAGTCTGATTAGTTTAATATATTACTAGTCAGTAATGCATGCAATGGAGGGGGGAAATGAACTGGTCAGCCTACTCCATTATCTCCTGGCTTAGTTGTCTCATGAGTGATGCCTTATTGGTCTTCATACCTGTCTTCGGACAGCTGACTGAACAAACGTATGTCTTAATTTCTTCATATTTCAGAGCTGACAAATAGGCTATCTAACCTTGGCAAGAGTACTACTCACTTGAGCTTCAAGGATGTCGGGATGCAAAGTAAAAAATTCCTCCATCTCCGCTGGAAAGATTTTATCTCCGATTCTTATGATGACATCCTTCAGTCGTCCTAAAATTCGTCCGTATCCGTCCTCCTGTAGCACGAACTCGTCCCTAGTTGTGTGACGAAACCATTGCCAATAATTACAGTGTGAATTACTGTCTCTAACATTTTGCGCTCTTCGCCTTCAATGAAATATTTTAAATGACAAAATAATCTGCACCAAACTCATCTACATCGTCTCTTAGATTACTTACCCAGTTTTTGCCCATCCCTCTCGAGTAATAAATTGACGAGTCCTCTCCTCGTCTTTCCAGTAACCCAACATCACGCTGAAACCTCGAACCCAAAGTTCACCAGGTGTGCCCATGGGAACCATTCGACCGTTTTTGTCGACTACTTTTACCTGTAAAAATATAGTTCAAATCATTTGTGTTGTAAAAACTAATTGAAATGAAGGCAAGAAATCGGGCGGACAGTGTAGAGTTCACACACATACACACGTATACAGGGACATCAATTTATTTTTACTTCAATTTTTATTGTACCTGAGTTTTTGAATGTACTTCACTCCAACCCCTTCTACTAATGAAGTTCTAACTGTCCTCCACACAGAACCAAGGCCGCATATAGTAAACAGTACTGAGTTAGTGACTATAGTACGTTCCAGAAATATGTTCGAGTTTTCCAGTGACGAAAGAGCTTTCAATATTGAATCATATTTCCGCACAAGTACTATCGTCCGTTTGCCTACGTCGCATCCCGATTTCCTCCATTCCCCCACCCGTTTCTGCTCGCCCCTCAGTAAAGGCTAGTGGCTGGGCTGTCCTAGCTCTTTTCTGAAAACATTAATTTCTGTTAGGAATTGAACGTAAACGTAATGTTATAGAACTGTTTAAAATAACTTAAATAAAAGCGCCTCGTTAAGTAATTAACTGTCACGTGTTTTCCCCCCCTTCTACGATCCTGCGACATAACCAATTGGACGGACAGTAGATGAAATGTCAGAGTATTTTTATCTGTGCGGGTCGGGCAGAAGTGAAGATTGAATTTACAGTAAGTAAGGTATTCTTTTATAGAGTAGGTACAGAATTATTTCAACATGAGTTACTATACGAAGGACGAAACTGCTAATTGGAATTAGATACAATAATTTATAGTGCAATAATATGCACAAAATAACTGTAGCCTGTATCAAAATGAACGGCCACCATTTTTCAAAAATGTGTTTAAATATCCATATTATGATTATTTTTCAATTTAACTTCATTCTCTATAGTGTACGCTAATGTGCTGTAGACAGTATAATATACACTGCATAATGAATACGTACGAATGGATAGCTCAGTTCATGAGTAAAAACACTTATTGTTAATACTGCATTCTATTTTGATTAAACAAAAACCTAATGAAAATTATCAAACTCAAAATTACGATATTTCCTAGTTTACATAAATGGATGAACTACTGTTCTTCCCTTCTATACCTAGTAAAGTGATTTGTTTGTATTTTACGCCAGTATCATCGAACTTCAGTCGTGGAAGGGGGTAGCAAACTGTGTGTCCGGTTCTCAACCGGTCCTTCTCTCGCTCAATAAATTGTAATAAATTCTCAAAAAGAACTATCACAATATTACTCGTATCACAGTATTACCAACCTTCCCCCTATCTTCAATATTTTTTGAATCGTTGTACATACCTCTACATAATCAAAAACGTATCCAACTGTTGATGTCACTTTCTCCAGCGAATCTCCGGATTGAGAAATGAATGAACCTGCAACTTCTGTCAACCCGTAAGCAGGCTGAAAATACATGATAATTAGTTTATCAGTTGGATCAAGAAATGAATGACATCTTACTTTAGGTGTACATTATTTTAATGTACCGAAGTACATATGATATTTCCATGAAGATATTCTGCGTCATCATACGATGAAAGAGTAATGGAACGGAGAAAAATTCTCTCCGGCGCTTATTCCGTCGGATCCCGGCCAACTAGTCACTCATAACGAGTGCACCTCAGCACGTATGTGGACTTCAGTCCTGCGTTCATAGACATCTATGACGTAGTGCAGAGAGCGGCCACTAGAGGGAACCCAAGAGTTGGAACTTAATCTGAGACGATTCTGTCCGACGCCGGGGTGAGTATCCGGTGTGGCTTAGTGGATAAAGCATCAGCACGTATAGCTGAAAACCCGGGTTCAAATCCCGGCGCTGGAGAGAATTTTTCTCCGTTCCATTACTCTTTCATCGTATTACTTTAGGTAGTTTCAACGTCATCGAATGTGCTGTAATAATAATTGGTAAGAAGTCATGTGTCGTGTGTGGTATTTAAAAATTTCTACAAATAATTTGCATAACAAATAATACAAATGTTTAGAAACTATTGCCTCTCTATCCATATGATTAAGAAAATCATTTACATTTTGAATAAGTTATATTTATTGAAGATTTTAGTTTTTAACTTCTATATCTACTATAAATATTTTGACTAGCAATTATTTCATCAAACCTCAGCTTATTATTTTTATTTTTAATGCATATTTAAGTGCATATTTCTAATGTTTTTAGTGCATAGTTGCATGCATGTTTTGGCAGTCATATTGCGTCTACATATAACCGTAACTTAAATTTCCCTGTGTTTCCTTCACGCAGGAGAATTTTCCTTCTCCGCAGAAGACGGGCGAAATCGAAGCGATGTCTCGCATCAGTATTTCATTCTTATGGAGAAAGTCGTGTGGCAGCGCAGAAATATTTTCAAATGTAATGTTGACCTTTTAGGGACAAACCACTTGAGATGCAAAATAATGATTAACGGAAAAATAATAGAACAAGTAAATAACTTTAACTATTTGGGATGCAATGTGTCCTACTGCCAAAAAAAATGATATCAATATAAAAATAAATAGATTCTATAATATGTGTGGAACAATAAGAAGAACATTAAAAAATAAAACATTAAGAACCACCCGACTAAAATTTTACAAAACAATGGCAGTACCTATGTTAACGTACGCCTGTGAGAACTGGGTACTTAATAGATCAGACAGAATAAAAATAGAGACAGCTGAAATGAAGTTCTTGCGTTCCGTAGCGGGTTATCCACTTTTAAACAAAAAACATAATGAAGACATAAGAACACAATTAAATATATACAACGTAAATGACAGAATAAACCAAATAAGAACTAACTGGTTAGAACATATTGAGAGGATGCCACATAATAGATTTCCACAGCTGACACTTTAATATCAACCTAAAGGCAAAAGGAAAGTAGGACGTCCAATTAAAAGATTGAAAGATACAATCTCTTGATGTGGAAACAGGTCAAAGGCCTAATTCCATAAGGAAGAAGAAGAAGAAGAACATACATTTGTATCCAAAATTTATATTTCAGTCAGCTTCAAAAATTATTTTTCGACAGAAACGCTAGTGAGAGTAAATTAGCTTATAATTAAACACACAAAAAGTAACTAAGTTTGTAGGAAGTAACAAAGTAATATTTCGTTTTTGTATTAATTGTCTTAAACAAAGCTTCACCAGCTATTTATCAGTACCGAACATGTATATATTATGATGCATGGATTATGATTCAGATGTACGGTAAAGTTTATTTTTCAACTATACACAAAGAAGACTATACTGAATTTCGTCCAGAATGAATTCTAAACATTACAAGGTATACAGGGTGTAACGAAAATATTGGGGGAAACTTCAGGTGTGGATTCTTCATATGTAGAGAAGAAAAAAAGTTACATGAACATAGGTCCGGAAATGCCAAGCTGTCACGTTATAAGGGATACATGGAGGATCGTTTTGCACTAAAGAACTTAGGTATTAGTTGATTAATGTTTCAGTCTGTGTACATTTGCTTACAGGAACTGTTCAAAATGTCCACCTCCTGCCTGAATACAGGCCGCAGTTCGTCGTCGCACTGACGTCAGGACTGCTCCCAAATTCCTGGCGTAGCACGTATTGTCCGACAGTGTTGCTCAATTCGCAGGCGGAGAGTTTCCACATCTTTCACTGGAGTCGAATACACAAGCGATTTCAAGTGCCCCCACAAATAAAAGTCCAGTGGGTTGAGATCTGGTGAGCGTAGAGGCCAAGCAGTTGGTCCAACTCGCCCTATCCATCGGCTAGGGAATGTTGCATTAAGACGTCTGCTTACATCCAAACTGAAATGTAGGGAGCATAAAAAGTTCTGGCCGATGGATAGGGCGGAGCATGAACCTCTTTGTAACCCCTAAAACGCGGCAACCAAGCATATCCGGACCTATGTTCACATAATCTTATTTTCTTCTCTACATATGAGGATTCCGTACCTGAAGTTTCGCCTTCTATTTTCGTACACTCTGTATACAAAGTATTTCAAAAGTAATGGTAAAACATTTAGGGATGGAAAATAAAAACGAATAGAAGCAAAGAAGTTTCAGTAAACATAGGTTCGCAAATTAATCGTTTGCGAGAGAATGCCATTTTGTGCTGGTTGGGGCCTGCTGAATACTAAGTACTAATTCTAACAAAAACATTGACAATTGAATCGGGTCTCGGTGTAGCTTAAATGGAAAGAGCACTCAGCGCGCAAAGCTGAGAGATCCTGGTTTCGATTCCCGATGTCGGAACGAATTTTTCTCTAATAATAGTTATTTACATGTATGACTACATGATTATTCAATGAAGACGGCGAGGTCCTCATATATGAATATAAAATATATTAACAATTCTATTTAATTTATCAATCACCAGGCAGTAAAATTAATCATTTTGGCTTAAACACCACATAAATGTGATTAAACATGCACAAAATAAACTTTTTTTATTTGAACAACAGTAAAGTTTGTGGATAAACAAGGTACTGTACAGTATGGACATATTAACTGAAGAATTTTACAACAGGTGTTCAAAATGCTGACCATGCTCTTGAATGCAACGTTCTAGACTTCTCCGCAAAGACCCTCGATTGCGCTCGAGCTGTAATTCTTCTGATGTGGTGATATCTGTTGTGTAAACTAGGCTTTTTGCATAACCCCATACAGAAAAATCCAAAGGATTCAAATCAGGTGACTTAGGTACAGGTTCTCCTCTACTTATCCACCGTTCATCATAACGTATGTTTAGATATGGTGTAAAGCATGAATATGCCGCTTTTCTGTATCCAGGCGCTCGGTTCACTGTCGGCCCCAACTATCAAAATAATGGCATTATCTTGTACACGGTTAGTTTGCGGGCCCATGTTTACTAAAACTTTTTTGCTTCTTTTCATTTTTATTTCTCATCGGCCAAGGACACCCACATGGGGTAGCCAGTGGTAGCAATTGATACGACTGAGATTTTTATTTTTATGCGATTTTTTATTTTTCTTTATATGCATTATATATGTTTTCTCAAACCCTCAGTAAACAATTCAACAAAAACTAGTGCTTTGAATTATGAATGCGTGCGCAAGGTAATTTAGATTTCGGAACTGGCTATTTTTCATGTTCAATTTTCTCTCTCCTCGTCCATCCATTTCCTATAATTTTCTAACCGTCTTGCTACCACTGAGATTAGATCCTGCGGGCGCCCTTGTCTCATCTCTAAATTTTTTACTATCGCTTTTAAAACACTCTGTATGTATGCGTTTATACAAGATTGTGCATATAGAGTAAAAATGAAACTACCTGTTACTGTTATGCGCGAGAGGACAACGTGACTGATAGGTGGGGAGATGCTTTTGAGAGCTGCCTGCCGCAAGGTCTATCGCAAGGCTGGAAGTCAGCGAAGAATCCTTCCAAGAGAAAACATTGACTGTCCAATCTTCTGCGCATATATCTGAGCAATATCAGTCATTTTACTAGCTCTGTACAGTATTTCTTTTATCTATTGTGCATGGAAATATTTATTCTAACACAGACATCAGTTTACAGAAATGTAATTGACCACACGGGTTCTGAAATTAAAATACTTGAATAATATGTTGAGGTAGAACATTCCAGAGGAGTTTAATCTCGTTTCTATAGTTAGGAAGGGTTAGAGACTCAAACATATTAAACTTACCAACACATTCGTGAATTCTAAATTCGAATTGAGAAGAAAGAGTTAGGAACTGAAACATATTAAGTTTACCAACACATTCATGACTTCGAAATTTGAATCTAGTAGCGTCATGGTCAAAGCCTCTAACAATAAGACGCCATGCCTAAATCTAGAATGAGTGCTGGTTCGAGTCCTCATGGGGAAGGAATTTTTTCATAAAATTTTGGCCAATATGTGTGACCGGTGCCCACTCAGCATCGTGATCAGATGAATTAGGGGAGCTACGTTAAGTAGTGAAATTTGATTACAGTAGAACCCCGATTATCCGTGATCCTATTAACCGAGCGGTGGATTATCCGTCTGACTTTCTCTCGCTCTTTATTTTCTCTTTCTTTGTTGCAGAAAAAATGTAGCACTATACCTTATATTATTAGCTAATTTTTGTACAGTGTATTATTAAAAGCCTTTATCCTTATATAGTACTACTGCCGGCAGTAAGAACAGTTACCTGAAAGTGTTTCTCCCAACTTGTAAAATAGTCACTACCTGCTTTCAAAGAAATGGTCCCACTTCCGCACAATTTATAGCAAACCCTTGCCGTATTCAGTCCTCGTCCTACTGTTTGAGTGTCCGTACTTTACATCTTCTATGTAAATGCATCATCCACGGCTGTCAAAAGTGTTTTACTAAGTATCGAAATAAAAATGCAAATAATTGAGAGCTTTGGGAAAAGAGAAACCGTGGTTCATTTCGCATCAGAATACGAGATTGGAGTTAAAACTGTGCGCGATTTAATGAAAAACGAGGATAAAGTGTATAAAGTATGTAAATTTACAACAGGAGACCTCTGCAATTCCAACGTTTCCGCGGAAAAACATCACAAGGAATTTCCTTGGGCCTTATAAACTCATCGTTGACAACAAGAATGAATGATCGTCTGGTCCATTATCTAGCGTGTCAAACACAGCACCACGGAGGAAATTTCAAAGGTGTAATATTTACTTAATTCATGAAAATATTTTATGGTAGGGGTTATCCGATTTTTTCGATTAACCGTTCAGTCCACCCCCTTCATTACCACGGATAATAGAGGTTCTACTGTACTTCCGTACGCCATAAGGAATGGAACCACAGGATACCTCCGTTCTGGTTGGATGATCGCTCACTTCTGCTGAAGTGTGTGGACGTGAAGCCAGCAGCCGGCTGGTCGATCTTGACCCTTCATGGGTTGTCGAGTCACAAATTTAATTGGTTTTTAGACAATACTTATTTTCGTTGCCTCTCCTGTTTTTACTGATTACAAATGTTCATGTAAGTCGTATTTGAATTCCGGACATTCTTATCTAAGAGTAGTTCTCGTATAGCCTACCATCAATATCAATAGGCCCATTTACAGAGAATAAGAGTAGGAGCGCATTGGAAATGTCGCCACAGAACAGTTCACAATAATAGCAACGCAAGCTACGTTATGTCAATAGTAAATAACAAAATGAACTCACAAACAACGTCTTTATGTTGAACGTTTCTTTAATTTCCATTGCCAATTGTTTGCTGCAGGGCGCTCCTGTGTAAATTGCTACTTGTAGTGTGGTAACCTTTAATCCCAGGTCACGTGACGTAGTTATCATATCAACGTATAAAGATGGAGTGCCGGAAATGCGACTACATCTGAAAATTACAAACCAAAAGAATTTTAATCTAAGAACAACGCTTTCTTTCCTTGATATTGTAATAGCAACTCCATCTGAAAATAATGTTAAACATCAAAACTTAGTATTCATTTCAAAGCTATGGATTGGGTCAGTTACTATATAACCAATTTTGTAATTGAATCATTGTAACGAAAATCTCTTCTAATTGGCTCACCAGATTTTTCAACCTCGCAGCAATTTTTATAAAAGTTATTCTACATATTTCCTATAACTCTGTCATAGGCTTAATTCTTACAAATGTAGACTACATGAAGATCACAATAAGGGTATTTTTTTTTTAATTTGGTTGCAGTACGTTATAATTAGACAGCGGAAAAAAGTCATTCGGAAGTGAAGGTAACTACAACGCGACTAATTTGTCTCGTCAGAGGGTTATTTACGTAAGCACAGTAGGTACTGTTATTGCAAGTTATCTTGAACTTTCTGAGCGGGGACAGAAGGGCAGAGGGAAGGAAGCGCGTAACGTGGGTGGAGCCAACTGAGTTGTTTGCCCATGCTCCGCATCATAATCTCTTGCCAAGAAACATAGAGCTATTTCCTTCACTGCGTACCAGTAGTGTTAACATGGAGCAGCAACCACAGGGTAGTAATTATGGTGAAATCACACCACTGTGGAGAAAAAGTAACGCTGTTATCCACAACGGAGAAAGAGAAATTATCGCAAATATAATTAAGTGTTGCGAGGAGGAAAAATTACACAAAATAAATGTTTGCTGGAACCTCTTGATGAGGAATATGAGAGACCGGCTAAATACTCTGGCAAAAGTATTAGTTCCGTGAAGAGAGCGAAGAATAATATGGAATTACAACCGAATGAACCTCACACTACTCCGGGAAAGAATAGGTATGTAATGTTTAGAAATTATTGCTATAAAAGTTATGTACAATAGTGTGTGTGCTGTGAGCGACATAATGAATTACTGTTGTAAGTTATTATTTTGTTATAGTCTGCGAAACATATTATTTCATTCCAGAATTAGGACTTGTGTAAAGTTGAAGTGGACGACTTGATCAACATGTCATTCGGGATACAATCGAAGAATTCTATCTTGTTCAGAAAGTAGTACCTACGATTAAGAAGATAATTCCGAATGGATGATGCCATTGACGAAATAATAATTAATTTTGGACCAAGCAATGATGGCAGCAATGATAGAGATATGCATTGTGTATAATTGCAGATTAATGTAAATTCAAATAATAAGCCTGTAAAATATTGTTATAAGAATATGTACATATCAACAGTAGGTGTAAGTCATGTAGACCTATATAATGTATAAAATTAGCTGTAGTAACTCTGCCATTGCCGCTCCCCAGCCCGGATGAGAGAGGAGGAGTGTACAAACGATTGTATTTAAATACTTACTCATTACAGGTTAATTAAAACCTGCTACGAAACCATGTTCTCCTCTCAAAACCGGAGTGTCGTGAGATGATGATGTCTATATTGAACCAAGTTCTTTTACAGTAGAGAGCCGTGAAGTGAAAGAACCAACGTTTTCTGAAAATAATCACGTTACCCGAGGGAGGAGCATCCTTACCGTGTCGTTACGTTGATGAGTACATGTCGTACCGAGCAGTACGAAAGACAGACTTAGGGGATGTAAGGTTCAAGATAACTTGCAATAACAGTACACTAGAGGCGCGTGCAGGTATAGGCCGAGGGAAATGTAAATTGACACACGGAATAATCACTGAATATTCGTTGTACGTTGTATTGTAATGGAATATTTTGTGTACTTTTCTATAAACCCTTTAAAGTGAGGATTGTCCAACGTTTTGAATGGAATATTGCAACTTATCATTCGACACAAATCCTGGCTAAAGCCATATTTCATATTTGGGGCGGAATTTGAACTTGAACATTTATTTTCTTCGAACATAAGTGCAACATTTTCCATGTGTTTCTGTGTATTACAGTGATGTTCTATCCATTGTTTTGTTATCTTTTTTTAATGCACACATACATAACCGACACTTAATTGTTTCACCAGTATCACTACCAAAAATGTGGACACCATATTCTCGTATTGTATTGAAGAATACACTCTATGTTTTAACATCTGTCTTCGGGATTATGATCACTTGACTGAACACAAATGAAGAATATGTTTACGTATCTCAATGTTCTCTGTTCACGTACGGATGAGGACTGACTGAGAACGCACAGTGGCAGTTGTTTTCGGTGTTCTCGTGGTGCTCTCTGCGGACGGCACCGTATTGTACCTAGCCTACTTGGGATGCGTGCACACCTCATGCCATAATTACATTATATGAATGCATACACACATTTTAAAATTCATTTACATTATTTTAACTCATTTATTTTCTTCATTCACTTTCCTCGTACTTTCCAACAATATGTTCTTAAGGATTTTATTATCTGTTCATTTGTAATTCTCGATATTTTGGCTAACACAATTTCATTACTAAAAATGTAGCCATTCCTTTTTATTAAACTGCGTTCACTCGAATAATAAGGATCAATTAAACAAGAAAACTTCAAAAGATTAAGGTAATAGGATATGGCTATATTATAGTATATTACGAGACAAGGTTGAGAAGTGGTTTTTACAAAATCGAAGAAAAGTTTAAAAAAGAGCAGAGCGAGTTTTTCAGTTTAGATTTTGTAATGCACTTCACAAACGTGTATTGTACAACATGTTTTGCCCGATCATGTTTTTAAAATTGCAAATATAATATATTTTGCATTGAAAATTTAGAGCAATATTATTCCAAAGCCTTCGCAAAACTGCACTGTAACAATAAGTGCACTGTATAGGTCTATTTCAGTATAGTTTTATGTTATGAAGAATGATTTCCCTAGAAACAAGTTTCTAACTCTCAAGGCTTAACAACAATAGCTGTAAATACAACAAAAAACACGATGGTTAAAAAATATACACACAGATATTTGTTTTATAAATTGAAGATTATATGCTGAACAATCGAAAGGATTCTGAACTGGAGTTCAGCCTAAACAAATGTTCTCGTTTCTAAAATCTGTTCTAATGGCCAACAGAATGTAACAGAAGTTATTCTATGCACAATATTAAAAAAACGTTTAAATTAAACTATGTCAATTTAATCCCAAATATTTGAATTCCGTATCAGATTATTTATTATAGAAATATTAACGGGAGAAATTTTTACTAGAGTGAGGCTATATACTAATGCAGAAATTTCTTCATAGCGCTTTGTCCTCTGGTTTTAGGGCTTGCAGGGCTTATGGATGAAATTACAACCGCTTGAGAAAATTCTTGCCTTAAAATCAGTGTACCATTTACGGATTGCAGCCCACTGGATGGATCTGCACCAAACGTTGTTCGGTAATGCCAGTTGCACATTAATAACCGACTGGTTCACATGAAAATCAACCACACAAAAAGTTTTTCTGTCCTCTATATTAGTCATTTCGCCTCAACAATGAACAAATTTGTTTATACGCGCTATTATGAGGCAGTGTTACCAACTAGGAAAACAACCTTGCCACAACTAAACTTTTTGAGTTCCTCTTTCCATTAGTGCTATTTTCATGCACCTCAGATTCATAGAACGTAAATTATATGTGTTCAAAACCGTAAAGGTCTTTTACATACCGGATGTACCTCTTGCCCCTATTTCTTTCGAAGTTATATAATGCCACACATCCACAGGCAGTGCCGTAAATAAGAAACTTTACTCCTGAAGCCGGCGTGCGTATCACATGAAAGGAATTTCGTAAGTATAACTAACTGTTCCCTTGTTTATCAAAGTCACCAGTAGAGTAGGGATAAAGCTTCTGGCTCGTGTGCAGAGATATTTCCCTATACGAAGGTCACCTGAATTCCAATGTCTTCCCATAAAATGAAGTGTTGCCTACATTCCGAAAAATAGGAACAAGAGATACGCCCGGTATAGACCTGTATGTGTGTGTCTGTGTGAATAAATTTGTAACTTACAATCTTTTCAGTCGGTGCAATTTAATTTATCGTTTTTATAGATACAGACATTTAAAATTTTATATTGTGCCAGGTTTAAGATTAGTAATAAACGAACTCACATCTACTATCACGAAAATGTATCCAAATTAGCATATTGAACTTACATTTTTTATAGTAGAACGGCAAAGACACAATTTTGAATTAACCGAAATTAAGAATTTGGTATGAGGTATAATATAAAAGAATGCATTGAACTTACTTTTCCTGTATGATCGCTTCCAGTGTTTTCCTTGTAGTCAAACACGGGAGTAGGAATGATGCAAGTTGCTCCATTGTGAAGTCCCATGATGATGGCAGTCAAGCTTACAGAAAGATGACAGAATTGGGTCGCCACTACCGACTTGTCTTCCTTCTATAATAAAACTTTTTTTTTAGAATACATTTTGATTATAAATAACTAGCAGGCCTATAGTTACTCTGGAATATAATATTGGGTAAATAACTTCTTATAGGGAACACAAATTAAGTCTGTAGTTCCCAGAAACTGCAAGACTTCGAGATAACGTAGGTATTAGTTTTAGGGGTACACGAATGCCATGAGATGGTAGGCTAATAACATGTTTGAGGATAAGACCCGATATTTTTGTAACAACTTGTTACACGATTACCACGATGTGACTAGTGCAGCAATAAACTTAAAACCAATGTTGTTTTTAAGGACATATTTAATTATGTATATATTTATTCACACTGCAATTGGATATATTCTCGATGGCAGTGGTGTATAACATACAGGCTTCGGCCTAGGGACACAGAGTAACCAGTATGAGGTTTAGAGTACACGGAGTATAAATGACGTCATGACCCGTGTGCAGTCACCCGACTGCAACAGCACAGGTGGGTCCGTAATGTGCATTACCGTTGTGTTGCTTCTTGGCTGCTGTACGTGTAACAGGCTTCGGCGTAGGGACACCTGATTGAAGGTTACAACTCACGTTAATACGTTAATGGTAGACCTTTACTGTCTACACTAGGAATGTACTGTATATACTGCATCTGTACAGAGTGAAATATATTTTGTGCCGTACTGTAACGGGCTGTCTGCATGTTGAGACACGAAGTAACGGCGCGCCCGATCTCCCACTCCACTCGACCAACACAACTCTATCGTCCGTGCGTTCTGAACTTCATGCGTTTCTGTGCCCAGGACCGAAGCCTAATAATATGCAATAACATTACAATAACTACAGTCACTCAGGTAAAAATTAACATAGATAAATTAAACGTAAAAGTAAGACAAAATAAAAGTAGGCCTATACCTACTGTAAACAAAATTAGGCCCTAAATCTAAATTACAAATAAACCTATTATCCCAACCATTGTCTACTTAGCAATTACAAGTCACCTTAATTAATTAGATGCCAACTTAATTATTATTCTTTTATTTATTTAATCTGACAGGATTATGCCCATAAGACCTTCTCTTTCATCCTACCAAAATGCACACAGAAATACAAAACATACAGTGACAAAAATAATAGGCTACAAATTAATTTAGAGCCCTATAGAAATCAACTGGGTCAAAGGATACTACAGAGCCCTTATTAAGCTAATACAAGAAAAAATAGTTAAAATAACAGTAATAACAATAATGATGATGATGATGATGATGATGATGATGATGATGATGACCATGATGGTAATAAATACATTATATATTAAGAATAAACTGACAATAGCATTTTTTTATATATATTATGGGTTAAACCGAAGTTACGCAATCTGACAGGTGTTTAGCAAGCAATTCCATGAACTATAATTTGATTCCTTAATTTAAATTTTGATATTATCCGACAGTCTCTGACATGGCCAGGGAATTCCAGAGAGTGGAATCGATATGCTGAAAGACGGTGAATAGAAGGATGTTCTATGCAGAGAAATAGAGAGAAGGTACATGTTCCGAGTTCGAGGTAGTGAAAGGTAAACAAAACGAAATGCTAGGTAAGAGGGTGTGGAGGTGTGGATGATTTTAAATAGTAATAAGAGGTAGTTGAAGCATATCAATTTAAATAATTACTACATTGCGCCTATATTACATCTTAAACTCTTTATGGTAGGACAACCTCTAAATAATAATATTTATTAATACATGAATTACAAAAACAATTTATCACAATGTATTTTCAATATGTATTTAAATGTATTTACCCTCACAGGAAGATCCGTAGAGGCAGTTGCAGACAACTTGTTCCAGTCTACTATTGTACGACTCAGGAAGGAAAATTTTCCTACGTTCGTTCTTCGATTCCTGCACTTATTTCAAATACATGAAAAAAAATTGTTTATTTAACGACGCTTGCAACTGCATAGGTTATATCAGCGTCGCCGGTGTGCCGGAATTTTGTCCCACAGGAGTTCTCTTACATGTCAGTAAATGTACTGACATGAGCCTGTCGCATTTAAGCACACTTAAATGCCATCGACCTGGGCAGGGATCGAATCCGCAACCTCAAGCACAGAAGGCCAGCACTATACCGACTGCGCTACCCAGGCCGATCAAATACATGATCCTCTCTCCCATAATACGTACGGTAGTTCTTTCCAAAAAGAGCTCGAATTTTCCCATACTTTATGTCCAGTATAGGTCCTATATAGGCCTATTGAAATAAATCGCGGTTTTTCTCATTTTCAGCATTTTCCATCCCAGTTCCTCCACTTTATCTTCACTATGGCCCTTTTCGACTTTAATACACTTTGCCACCTTTCTCTGTACTCTGTAGATAGAATCTGATTTAATCTAAATGGATCCCAGCAGATCGTCCCGTACTCTAGAATCGGAGGGACAAGTGAGTTGTATAACATTGCCTCACCTGATAGTGCCCTTCTTCATAACGCTCGCAAGAAAATATAAAAATATTGAAGCCGTCCCTGCAACTAGACTAAATTATTCATTCTAACCCAGATTGCTTTGAAGGTATAACCAGCCCTGGAAGTTAATACCTCAATTGAGGTACGTATGTATGTTTATGCTCGACCATGCCGAAATGTAGTAATTATACACCTGGTAGCAGCCCTTTAATGGACCTCATTAAAGTACACCTATTCATTAAAGTTCAGGTGTTCCACCAATCAGAAAATGCCATTGTAGCAATATGAAAGGGCAAGTATCGATTATTCTCGGATATGGAATCGAAAGACAACTGTTTTCGCAGAAGTTCTGCGACAATTTTAGTAGACGCTGGCGGCGACATCACAACATTGAAACGTCACGGACGCTGGAAATCCAATACTGTCGCAGAAGGTTATGTTGAAGAATCGATCCAAAATAAAATTGAAATGTCAAATACAATATTAAACTCAGTCGAAAAAAACAACACACAAATTAACATCAATTCACTGTCATCTTCCAGCCTTTCACAAAGCACATTCCCGCAAATTCATTTCACCAATTGCACAATAAATCACCTATATTTGAAATAAAGTCAGTTCTGTTACTATAATAATTAGCGTTAATTGTAAATAATATTCAAATAAATTCAATTTGTCATCTTGTTTTTCAATGTCTAATTCAATTTCAAGGTTATGTCAAGATTAATGTTCATTTTACTCTCTAGATTACATCAAGGTCAATGTCGACATTTGTTTCTCGGAAAAAATCAATACTTTCGCGTCTGCGCACATCTCACAATTTACGAGGTATTGCACAAGGTCAGTTCCGCTCCTCAGTCAAATAAGAATAACATGAATACTTATGAATAATTTCAAGTTAGAAATATAGTCGAGCATAAAAAGTCGTATGAAACTTGACTATAATGGTAATTAAGACGCTCGTATGAAAATTATGAAACTCGCTTGCGCTCGTTTCATAAACATACTCGCGTCTTAATTACTACCATTATAGGCTCGTTGCATAATGTACTAATGTATGTATGTATGTATGTATGTATGTATGTATGTATGTATGTATGTATGTATGTATGTATGTATGTATGTATGTATGTATGTATGTATGTATGTACGTATGTATGTATGTACGTATGTACGTATGTACGTATGTACGTATGTACGTATGTATGTATGTATGTATGTATCTGAATCCGTAAATGTTGAAACGACGCCAGTCACTATTTTTGTTATTTTCAGTTTTCCGTTATTTCGCAATATAGAGTAGTAGTTGGACTTGTCTTGTTTCTGGTCGGATCAAAAACCTAATAGAATTGATATTTAACTATTCCGGCGAATTTCGGTGATGTCCGGAGGGCCTAATTAGTCAAATCCTTAGCCTGGGATCAGTAGGCAGGGACATCCATCCATACCCGAGCTGGATTCGAACCCACGATATTCGAACCGTGCCGCCTAAGGGAAACTTGCCTTAGAACGCGTAGTTACCCAGCCCGGCTATGATCTATGAAGTAAATTTAGAGATTGAACTTACGGTTCTATCTATATCTATCCTCTCATCCAGGATTATGACGACGTTAACAATGTTGTGGTGGCTTAATAAAACTCCTTTCGGAACTCCAGTCGTCCCCTGAAAACGAGACAGTATTGTTGAAGAAAATTAAAATATAATTTATCCTAATGTGTTAGAGCAATTTTCGTTGATAGAATTGTAATAATTCTTATAAACAAGTCTAATGTCAGCGCTTCTCGAACTGGCGATCAAGGTCAAGCAATGGACTGCATTTGCGACGCGTGCTTACCCCATTCCTGGACCATTCTCCTCAACTAAAGCCAAAACAGCCGGGATTACTAGTGTTTCAGTTCGCAGTTTTCAGTTGTGGCTCGGGCGTGGTTTATACGTTTGTACGTGACCTTGATCCGCCAGTTCGAAATGCGCTGAGTGTAGTATTAAAGCGTTTAATATAAAAAAGAAGTTGAGGTCATACAGACGAAAAGTGGATGGCGCATCCATCGTCGGGCTGTATTACTGATTGAATCTCGTAAATCTTTTCAAGATGTTCCGAATCTGCAGAAGCCATAATGTCATCCAGTCGGTAGGCGCCCCTGTTTTTAGTTAATAAAAGTAATAAACAAATTAGAAGAAAGTACCATTATACAGGAAAGTTAGAATTTATAAAACAGTTATATTACCGGTTGTTCTTTATGATTGTGAAACTTGGACTCTCACTTTGAAGAGGAACATAGGTTAAGAGTGTTTGAGAATAAGGTGCTTAGAAAAATATTTGGGGCTAACAAGTAAACGTTCTGATGGGGGGAGATAAAAAAGTTAAATTTTTTTCTTCCGCCATGTTAATAATGTCAAAAGAAGTGCTTATACACATTTTGGCCACTCGACCGCAATTACGAGGGCCGTAAAAAATAAATTCGCCAGGGGCCGTTAACAGAAAGAAAAAACACAATTTCATTGGACAAATTTATTAGAACGGACACAGCTTGTTGAGCTATTTTTCAACATATTTTCCATCGGAATTAACACATTTCTCATATCATAGGATGGACAGAGAGGTGCAGACGCAGTCAAACGCTGGTTTCGGACTGAGGCGGCTGACTTCTACGACACAAAAATTGATCCCATGGTATGAAAAATGTCTCAATTCCAGTGGGAGATATGTTGACAAATAGCGCAACAATTGCTGTATCTGTTTCAATACATATTTCCATGAAATTGTGCTTTTTTCTAAAAACGACCCCAAGGAAAATCACGTTCTGGACGGCCTCGTAATTGTGGTCGAGTGGCCAAAATTTGTATAAGCATTTCTTTTGACATTATTAACATGGTGGAAGAAAAAATTTAACTTTTTTATCTGCCCCCATTAGTACGTTTGCTTGTAAGAGGGATGAAGTTACAGGAGAATGGAGAAAGTTACACAACACAGAACTGCACGCATTGTATTCTTCACCTGACATAATTAGGAACATTAAATCCAGACGTTTGAGATGGCAGGGCATGTAGCACGTATGGGCGAATCCAGAAATGCATATAGAGTGTTAGTTGGGAGGCCGGAGGGAAAAAGACCTTTAGGGAGGCCGAGACATAGATGGGAGGATAATATTAAAATGGATTTGAGGGAGATGGGATATGAAGGTAGAAACTGGATTAGTCTTGCTCAGGATAGGGATCAATGGCGGGCTTATGTGAGAGCGGCAATGAACCTCCGCGTTCCTTAAAAGCCAGTAAGTAAGTATGGATCCCGAATTGAATTTATTTCATAATTTTTTTTCCTACAATTTATAATGCTAAGATGCCATAAAGTGTTGTATCCAACTGGTGGATTATCTATTATGACGTTCGTGAAAATTGTCGCACGAACGACAGTGAGTGCGACGAACAGTCACTCATGCCATAATCATAAAGATTATCCACTTGTTGCGTAAATAACTATTACTATATTACTTTTTAAATTTATAGACCTACGTGTACTGTTACTATAAAGAACTGCTGTTTCGTTCGTTTTGTGAATTGTCTTCAGAACTTACCGGTATTGCTTGTCGCTCATGAGAATTACTGTTTCGAGTGTCGGAAATTTGGCTCCTTGGAGTTTCACTCCGGACTCCGGGCAGCTGTCCAGTTCCGGGATCACAGTGCGCAGGATCTCGTAGCAACTGTTATTCTTATAGAACTCGGAACTGATGATCGCCTTCACTTCCACCTCGTTAAGTGTGTATAGAAGCTGGGGCGGCTGATATGCGGGGTCTAGATGCACCTGTGACAGATATGACTTAAATAAACTGGCTATTCTCTTCATCATTTCGTCGACATTTCTCCATTTCATAATAATTTCACAGCATTTCCCGAACCCTGGCTGACGAGGCGCGGAGGGTGCTGGCCTAGGTACGGGTGGGGTGGCTTGCTCGAAACCTGGGTACGCAGCAAACCTTAGTGTAGTCAACCGGTGTGAGTTTGGGATTGCATCTAACTTGAGGGTTAGCGCAATTGATTGTAAAATGTCCTAGTGCTGGGTCATAGTGCCACTCTCCCGAGAATTCCATTCCAAACTAGCTTTTCAATGTCTGCATACCACATATCTCAGAAATGATACCATAAAATAAAAACTCCATGCAATATAAATAACTTAATTCGTAAGAGTATAAATGTATGTTTATGATCCAGCAAGGTCTCTTTCTCTGCGTTTAGCACCAACATTGTAGTCGAACAAGACTGAAATGCACTCCACCTTTTTCCTCCTCTTGTATTCCGTAAAACGGTTTTTTTATCTCGCCACACAGCTCTGCCTGCTCCCGTCATGCGGTCTGCAAGGTACAGTGGAAGCTCGTAAGTTCGACAGAAATCAAGTTCGACAGCCTATAGTTCGACTGCTTACGTAGGAGATTTAAACACGCCCCTTTACGGGCACTAAGAAATGGGTTTGCCATTTGAATGGAAATTGGTCCTGTGTCTTCTAGTGATACTTTTGTTAAAGGAAAACAGAATATTTTATTGATTAGGACATCCATATTGATCACTGATTTTAAATTAATGAACTTCCTTTTTCTATTTGAGAATAATAAATTGTGTCGTTTGTGAGACGGAACTGTCGAAACCCGCTGTGGTACTAGAAGCGCATACACAAGTCTCGGGGCGGGCAGGAAATGCAAGTACAGTACTGTATTCGTTGATGGATAACCAAAAAGAATTTGTATTCATTTCACCTGTCACATCCACTACCTTTATTGGACTGAACTTTCAATTCTGTTTTATCGAACTTAGGAGAGTCCACTGTATTCGTAAAAGAATCTCTTTGACACACACTCGTCATTATGACTAATTGTTATTAATTAAGGACAATACTAATTTATAGAGTAAGTGAATCAAATCTGTTTACTCTCGTGTGCCATACAAGATTTTATCCATTACTGGTGTGGAAATTTAAATATAAATTGTAGACTTTTTATTTGCAATGTGCTGTTTTTGAAGAAGGTATAAATTAATAAATGAATGGGTATCATGGAGACAGTGATTTGAAAAAAATTAATTCACTGCTGTAAGTTAAAAGCTTTTATGCTCGACCATGCCGAAATTTTGTAATTATACACCTGTTAGCAGTCCTTTAATGCATGTCATTAAAGTACACCTATTCATTAAAGTTCAGGTTTTCGATTATGCAATCGAAAGACAACTAGCAAAACGTCACGCAGGTTGTAAATCCAATACTGTCGCAGAAGGTTATGTTCTGTTACTATAATAATTAGCGTTAATTGTAAAATATATATTAATAAATTCAATTTGTCATCTCGTTTTTCAATGTCGAATTCAATTTCAAGGTTATATCAAGTTTAACGTTTATCTTACTAGATTATATCAAGGTCGTCGACATTCTTTGCCCGGAAAAAATCAATACTTTCGCGTCTGCGCACATCTCACAATTTACGAGATTGCACAAGGTCAGTTCGCTCCCCAGTCACATAACCATAACATGAATACTTTCAAATTTCAAATTAGAAATATGGTCGAGCATAAAAAGTCGTATGAAACTTGCCTATAATGGTAATTAAGACGCTCGTATGAAAATTATGAAACTCGTTTGCGCTCGTTTCATAAACATCCTGGCGTCTTAATTACTATCATTATAGGCTCGTTGTATAATGTACTATTAATTTTCTACCGTGAATAAAGCCATTGTTTAGGTTGCTAAGGATGGTCAAATAAATACCAGATAGATACGAGTCATGGATATATATATGTATATATATATATACATACACATAATAGACTGTACAGAATGAACAATAAGCATGGAATATTGGTAATAACAACTTAAATTTTAATTTTATAAAAAAAAAGTTTTATACAAATGCTGTTGAAGCTAAACCATACAATATGACACCAGTGTTCGAAAAATCTTAATCAGGCAAACAGAGTGTGACAGTAATCTTTATTTTTGACAAGAGTTGTATAGCACTACTCACCGCTATGAACCCTCCTCTGGCTGCAGCAAATCGAGCTATATACCATTCACTGGAGTTCGGACCCCAGATAGCCAGTCTGTCCCCGGGGCTGAGCCCCAGTTTCAGCAGGCCCGCCGCTAAACAGTCCGCCTGGAATAATAATTCCTTCATTAATCAACTTTCTTTTCTGTTCAATGTTTAATTATAATTATTTAGGAAATTAAATGGCAGAATGTGGTTGAAAAATAAATATTACAGGGTGATTCACGACTAATGACTCGCACTTTAGGAATTAGTTCTACAGGCCATTTTGAGAATAAAATGTCATATGAACATGGGTCCGATTACACTGAACAACAAATTTTTACTTTTTATCATGCTCCAAAATAAAAATAGGTGAATATTACTAATATATGTGCCCTAAATCTGAATTTAAAATCCAAATTGCTCAATTACGTACCATTTCCCGGGAAAAATGAATTGAATTTTTTATGACAAAACTTGTTTTTTTTTAATTTTTCACGGCTATTGATAAAATTACAACAGACTATGGATTCATACTGCCTCATAATAGTTTTAAAATGTGTACTGGGTACAAAAATGATGTTACATAGTTTAAAACACAAAACAATAAAAATATTTCATGCGTATAATGAGAAAAATCTCGGAATTTGAACTTATATTTAAAATAATATTCTGGATGATTTCTGTTTATAACTAGACCCGCGACTGTATTTTACAAGCAACCAACAATAGTCTGCAAGCATGCTGGATGATGATCTTTTATCTCACCTTTTCATTTCAGATATTTTGTGATGAAATCTTTCCCCATGTTCGTCGCTTACCGCTCCCAAGTTAGGAGGAAAGAAATCCAAATAACAATGTAAAAAGTATATTTTGTGAGACATATTACACTCCATTTTGTCATATGCATTTAACATGGTTTCCACAACAAGTCTATGCAGTTGTCTATTCTAGAATTTCCAAAGAAATTTTGAGCGAAAGTCTTTCAAAGCGCACCATGCCATTCTTTCTGTAACGGAAAGTTTTTCCCCAAACAAAGGATCAGCCATTCATTACTTTGTGAATTTGTGGACCGATGAAAATGCCCTCTATTAATTTTCCTTCATTCAAACCGGTAAATCTTTCTTTAAATACTGAAAACCACACCCTTGTTTGTTCATTGCATAGACCAGTGTTCCGCAACCGGTGTGCCTCCATAAGGTGAAAGGTGTGACGGGAACTTTTACCTATTATTGTAAGAAATTAATAAAATTAATTAAAAATAAATTCCTCTCTCTACTGACACAATTAACCGCCGAGTTGGTGACATGTTCAGTGATACCGAAGACATTGTGAATGATAAAATGAAGAGCAGTCAGAATTTCTCACTTCAGATCGACGAGTCCACCGATATTAGCGGTCACACACAACTGCTTTCCTACATTCGGTATATTCATGGGAATGTAATTGCATTTTTTCTTTTTGAGAAAAGAAGTGCCCGAGCGAGCAACCGGTGAAGAAATATTCGTACAACTAATGAATATGTAGTCCATAATGAATTAACATGGGAAAACTGCGTTAGCGTTTTACAGATGGAGCCGCTTCTATGAAAGGAAGTGAAGTATATCCTAACATACGGAGCGACCATTGTCTCATTCACCGCGAAACCATTGTTGCTAAGTCTTTGGCATCTCCTCTGAAAATTGTGATGCACGAAGCAGTAAAAGTTAATATTTATTGTCATTTTCAACTACATATATGTGTGAACTGGGCTTCTCGACGGTAACTGAAATTGAAACATTAAAGAAGGAGAGACTAAAATACATCAATGAAGAAATTAGGCTTGCACTGTCAACAATTCCGCCGCGGATCAGCCACCTGTGTGCAGCTAAGCAGGTTGAATTAGCCTATTACATTGAAAGTATGAGTAGAGTTATTTACTCTAATATTGGTAATAGAAATGTGTACTTTCCTCAGTGAATTAAAGTTCATAAATTGTTAATAAAATATGCAAGAGTCGATTTCCGTTTTATAATAATAATAATAATAATAATAATAAATTTAATTACATTACGTAATTATATTAAGAGTCACATCATATATATTTTTAGGGAATTAACATTTTAGTGTGCCGTATTGTGTCTAGGCCTGTCTAAGGTGTGCCGTGAGTAAAAAAAAAAGTTGCAAAACACTGGCATAGACCTCACTTTGAACTGTTATGAAATTTTCTTCTTCTTCTTCTTCAGGCTCTACAACTCTCAGATGAAAGTTTTGGCCTTCTCAACAACTTTCTTCCATTCCTTACGGCTTCTAACTATCTTTGTCTAGTTTTCCACCTTTATCAATTTCAAATCATTCAGGACATCATCCTTACAGTATTAGAAGTACTAAATAACTTGTTAACAACCATAAGAAACGGGAAATAAGACATGAACTCATAAAATGCATTAGCTTTTGTCTTGGTTTATACCCAGAACCCGCGCCAGATGTTTCCTGAGGGAGCGCTTATCGAAAAGTAAAATCATAGTATATCTTGAAAACCTTACGTGATACGAAGAAAAGAGATGCATTTTCGGATTCAGCGAACATCAAACCATAAGGGACACATTGTTTCAAGTCGGAGCAAAATTCTTGTTGTTCAGTGTTATCACTAATGCTCATTTGATTATAAATAAACTTTTCATTTTTAGAATGCATATTATTCTGTCGTGCAGATTTGGTGCCTGCTCTTCGCACCTAACGAATTCTTGAATTCGTCGTGCAAATAACTTGTACTAACGGAAGAAATAAACATCCAGTGGCTGGCAGCAACGCGTAGTTTTTGACGAAATTACTTCAATACATCAGTGGCGTAGCATGAAATTTTGAGCAGGGGAAGCTAACTCAAGTTGTCTTTCATGCAAGATGAGAAAACGTATTACAAAAATACAGTCTTAAAATAAATAGTAGTCAGTTTCAAGTTAGCAGTCGAAGATTGGTTGGAACATCGTAAGTAACACCAATAAGGCATGACCTCAAATGATACGTAGTAAAATATGATTTCACGGTTTACACATATCTCTTAACAAATAGACACGTATACGTATAACATTAGCTCACTCCTGTCATACTTAGAGAAATCACAATATTAGTATCATTACGTAAGTATTTTGGTTGTGTCCTTCATTGACAGCAAGGGAGTCGGTCATTTGTTTTTTAAATCACACTTTTGTTCGTAAGTCAGTCTTGATAATACAATTGTCCTAAAATAATTCAAGCAAATTGGTGTCAGGAACTGTTATTTCGCTCATTATTTATTATATCAGCCACAATGCACACTAACACTTCAACTGAACACAACTGACGAAAAGGGATAACTCGGAAACTACTTATTTTAAATGTTAAAGCTAGCTTCTTGTTGCCTTGCGACTAGGGTAGTTTATTTAGAAAGGGATTACACAGAAGAAACCAGTTTGCTTGGAAGCTGGTGTTTACTGCTGCATCACAAATCATCCTGAGCTGCCGCATCACAATATTTAACGCGTAAATAAAAATTCTATTAAAATTAATAAATAATTTTCTCCATAAACTGCCGGTTTATTATGAAATTATTATTAACTGGGGAAGCTAAGCTTTTTAGCTTACATTGACGCTACGCCACTGCAATACATAGATTCACATCATCCGAAAAGGCTCGTGAGGCATCAGTCAGACCCGTCCATGAATCAAGGAGAAGTAGGGACGTTCCATTCAGTTCTGGTTTAAGGATATTTTGCATCCAGGAAATGATTCAGGTTTCTGGAAGCATAAAAACAATTTCTGTCCTACTTCCCTTGGCATGGTCACAAGCGGCTTTATTGCATAGGAGTGCGTGGTAGACGCAACTACTGCACACTTGCTTCAGTAATTCTTTTTCCTGTCATTGGTAATGTGCGATTGGCAGTGAACTCGTGCTATAACAGCTGTAATCGGTGTTGTATGTATGTATGTATGTATGTATGTATGTATGTATGTATGTATGTATGTATGTATGTATGTATTTATTTATTTATTTATTTATTTATTTATTTATTTATTTATTTATTTAGTAACACTACACCCGGTGGCAGTGATATATGTATAATATACAATAATATCATCAAATTCTGCAATAATTACAGCAATAAAAGAAAAAAATAAAAAAAAACGAAACAAAATAAACCTAAATTTATTTCTAACTATAAATAAATAGATGCAATAAACCTAGGACTATAAATAAAAACTATTCTACAATAACGCCTACAATAAGCAAAAGTAAACCTAACTTATAAGTAGGCCACTTCTATTTCACCCAAATATTACCAATTTAATCAATTACATATCACCTTAATTAATTACAAATCAATTTAATTAAATATAATCTTAATTAATTACACATCACCTTAATTTATTTACATATTAACTAAATTACATATTATCATCTTAATTAATTACATATCAACTTAATTAATTACATGACACAACTTAGATAGTTACACTGCACCTACAATTACATTTTCAGTCTAATCTTCTCAATCTTTCCTTAAATCTATGATTTTGAGAGGACCACCCAGGTAAGCTGTTCCAGTCTACTATTGTGCGGTTAACAAAGGAAAATTTTGCCACGTCCGTTCTTTGTTTTCTACATTTAAACTTCCTAATATGATCT